>NW_026606118.1:19952500-21152500 GCF_029834395.1 Sorex fumeus
CTTACCATGCATCCAGCCAGGACTATATTCCCAAGACCCAAAATAATTTCCTGACCCCTGTCAGAACACAAAGCCAGGATTAAGCCCTGAGCACAAAAATTAAAAATAACAGAAAAGAAAAGAAAAGAATAGAAAAGAAAACTTTGTTCCTTTACTCAGCTTTCTCCTACTAACAAGCCACTCCTTACTCACCTTCAGTTTTCAGACCATACAACTGAGATGGAGTCCAAGCTGAAAGACAAAGTAGAGAGAGAGAGTTGACACAGGACTATTTGAGGAATCTGAGAAGAAATGTTTAGTTCTTTAGTACTTAACAAATGTTAATTAAATATTTATGTTACTATTTGAACAATTTATAAACTTTATTTGTGGACTCCTGGCAATGGCGTCTTCCCACCATATTTTACTAGAAGTAAATCAATTAAGTAAATCATGATCATTAATAATTAATTCACCTACTTGTTGAGCATTATGTAATTTTATCTTCCCAATCAGCTCATGAGCTCCCTGTTGGTTCCCATCACTTCTATGAGCTGTCTCAGTGGATGTTTGCTGAATATACAACGTGATTTTCACACTATAGTAGTGTCTGAGAAATGAAACTCCATGCAACAAAGAAAAGAAATGGGGATATTCCTCAGGAATCTGAAAGGAGGGAAGTTTAGAATTTTTATATCATGGAATGAGTGCTCAAAACCATAGTCAAAAACAAGTTGGCAAGTATAGTCTAGTCTCTGTGGTTTCTCATCACAGGGAGGAAGTGACTAATTGAGAAAAATAATTGCATCATAAATTCCTAGGACGTAGTAGTAGGAAGAATCATACAAATAACCTTAAAAATGATTCAGGTAGAGAAGACTAAGGCCAATAAGGAATAAAGGCGATACCTACCTGGTAATTAATCTTGTACAAAAACAAATTAAAGGCTTGTACATAGATATATGTACTTTGAATATTTTCTCACAATATATGGTTTGGCTTCTGCACTCAGTAATTACTCCTGGCAATGCTTGGGGGACCATAAGGGATGCCAGAGATTGAACTCCCATCGGCCACATGCAAGGCAAATGCCCCATCCACTGTACTATCACTCCAGCCCCCTTCTCAAAGTCTAAACCCTAGTTTCAGGCAAGAAGGTAAAAAGGTCTACAGGAGGAGAAAGAAACTTCCCATACTATGACAAAGCTGAAGAGGAACAGGATTAACCCAAAACTTCATACATCTGAAGCTCATTGAATTTTAGGGATCTTCTTGAAAAACTAAGGGGGAATAAAGCATGAATACAAAATAATATCAGAACTAGATTTAATAGGAAGGAAAATACAACAAACCAAAGGTTTGAATGCTTAAAAAATATTTCAAATTCCTAAAAATATATTAAGGGATATAAAAATAATAGTTTCGAATGATCTTCCCTTTATACTCAGATGCTTTTGTTCTTATATTTTTCAACTTCCTATGCCTCAATGATTACTCAATGATTATGTAACAATTGGGCATTTTCTATCAAGAAGGTAGGCAATTCCATCTTCTATCATGGTTGACTAAATTTGGATATATTATTATCTTTTGTTATTTATGGTTAGAAACTTTCATGTTAGAAAACTTTCATCTTTATAACTCCTTCTGATAAAATCAAGTATATTGGTAGAATTTTTGTCAAATTCAGGAAGAGACTCTGTCAGGTATCTTTTGATGTTAGTTGGAGAGTTTCAGGTCCTATTTTTCTGCTGTGATCAATCTTTTTTCTCTTCTTTTCTTTTCTCTTCTTTTCTTTTCAGGTCTCACCCAGTGATGCTTAGGGCTTACTTTTGACTCTTTCATTTTTTTTCATTTCATCATCCTGTTAATCGTCGATTGCCTCGAGCAGGCCCCAGTAACGTCTCTTTCATCCTAGCCCTGAGATTATATTCACGGCTCTTTAGGAGAATGAGACCCATCATTGTTACTGGTATTTGGCATATTTGGTAGGCCACGGGGAGTTTGCCAGACTCTGCCCTGTGGGCAGGCTACATTCGAAAGCCTGCAAGTTTGTCCAAAGTAGGAATGAGATAATAAGATGTCATAAAGAAAAGTTCTGATAAGATGTCGCGCGGCCGCGAGTGCGGCCGCGCGGTTCCGGGATCTGAATTTTATAGTCTCTGAGTCTTGGCCGCTGATGGGATTACACGGCGCCAGGGGGCCAGGTGGTGGGTGTGACCCCCGCCTACTGGAATTTGGAGGATCTGGGTGGAAGATGCTCGACTCCAATTCGAGTAGGCTTGGAGGTCTCGGCCCCGGAACCCGCGTGGCTTTGTCCCTCTGCCAGTACCTTCAGGTGTGCGGAGAGTGGTCTCAGCATGGTGGTGGCTGGTCCTGGAGGTCTCCGGCTGCCGTAGCCCTGGCCGGGGCGGGGAGGAAAGCTCAACCCGCTCCCCTCCAAGGGACTCCGGGAAGGAACACCGAGGCGCGGGGGCAGAGACTGCACTGCTCTCGTCACTTTTGACTCTGCACTCAGGAATTAATCCTGGTGGTGCTCCAGGGACCATATGCGATGCCGAGGATTGAACCTAGGTTAGTCATGTTTAAGGTACATACCCTATACACCGTATCACTCTGGCTCCTGCTATGATCAATCTTAACTAAACTTTTGGTGGGTGACATTCCTTTGTCAATTTGACCTCAAGGTTTTCATTGCAGCAGTCTTTAACAGGATTGCTGATAGTGCACTTTCATGTGAAAATGGTAAGACATTTAAATTATTTTCAATGTGTCCATATAAGTAACCCCTTTTTATTAGATTGTTAAGCAATTCAAGATCACATTAATTTCTACTGTTTATTATTTGCGCACACAGAATTTTTGACTGACAAAGAATTGAAAATCATTCATAGAATCTCAGTGAGCATAGTAGCACATACTAATGACCCACTAAGCACATTTGGTATACATTTGGTATATTGCATTTGATGTACATTTGATAATAAAGCAGTAATATTTGGTTAGGTCTACTTATTGAACACCTGCATTTGACACCTTTTTTCCATTACTTTTCTTTTTTTGGTTTTTGGGTCACATCTGGCTGTGCTCAGAGGTTACTATCAGCTCTGCACTTACAAATTATCCCTGATGGTGCCATGGGACCATATGGGATGCTAGGGATCAAATCCAGGTCAGTGACTGCAATGAAAATGCCCTGCCCAATGTATCCAGGCCTCTCTATTACTTAATTATGAAAATATATTTGTGCTCACACAAAATCTGAGTAAAATCTAGTAATTTGTTCAATAATTCCTATGGCTTTAGTAATTATCACTATATTTTAAAAAAACACAACTTTTTATTGTACTCTCTAAAGTGTAGGCTTTGTTCACTTAAAATTTTAATAGGCATCATTACTCTTTTAAATGTTCAAAATAATATTAAACCGTAACAATAAAACTGTTCCTTGTTCTTCACAAAGTTCATCTACCACATTTACATATCATTTACATATGATTGATGAGCAATTCATATAACTTCTTTCCCATGTAGTCCTCCATTTCAGAAACTTGTATCTACTTATTCAAACACTTTATAAATTATGCAACATTTTGTCTTGAATATACTATTTGCAATCTCATAATCATTTTAACATTGTTCTTCTTCTTGTTCCAATGATCTACTTGAAAAGATATTTCTAGTGTCTGTGGTATGGTCTGCTTAATTCTCTGTATACAATACTGGCAGTATGGTTTGGGAAAAGAAAACCCTTTATTAAATTATTAAGGAGAGGGCAAAGAGCACTGGAGTAAAAGCACATGGTTTACATGTAGCTGACTCAAATTTGATTCCATGTACCATGTAGCTCCTAATCACTACTGTGAGTAACCAAGGTAACCTTGATAACCTTGAAAATGCCCACATCCTTGAGCCCTTACATTGAACTACAGACCCATATGGCCAAAGTCTCTAGAAGTAGCCACTGTGTTCCTAGGTACCACTTGGAAACCCTTTCCTCTAAAAAGTGCTTACAAAGTAAATTCATCAGATCAAGCATGATACTTCCCCAAGTCAGTGAATTTTTTCCAATGAAGACATCAGTTCTTTTGTAACTAGACAAAATTTTAGTTTTGCTGAAGTTACAGAATTTTGATGTGTTTATCTTTTTACATGAAATTGTCATTTTCCAAAATAGTCTCTGTTCCTTTTAGCTTCCACTAGTCTACTCTTTTCCCTGAGTGTATTTGAGTGTATGTATAATGAATGATTTGGGACAACAAATGATGTACAGAATTAATCTGAATTTCAGGCATATCAAAACAATTCAAATTTATTTTTAGTCATGTAGTGGGCTGGAATGTTTTTCTAATAATAAAAACATTATCATATGAATTATTCTATTCTATGCAGGTGTTCTATCACTGAATCATTTATTTCTTCAGGATATTTTATTCTGGTGACAATTTTGTATGCCAGTTGATCTGAAAACCCCAGAGTGCTCCAGGACAATATGTTTTGGGACAATACATTGAGATGCAAACTAAAGCTAGCATGTTGGGAGACACAAAACATGTAATTTCCCCCAGAGAGGAGTACTGAATAATTGAAATTCTAGTTTTGTTTTATGTTCTACAACTACAAAGATTCTAAGAATGCTTCTTATAATTCTTGTTTAATAAAAGAAAAAAATATATATGTCCATAATTGCATAAACTCATTAATAAATATATTCCTTATAGAGAATATCTAACTTAACTATCGGTAGGATTTATTGGAAATTAAACAGCTACTGGAAATTCATTAAAACTAGTTTCTGGATCCAAACTTTATAAACTTGTCTTTCTGTACCCTCATATTTTAAATTTAATGGGCTATGTTTATGATCACAACTAACCTCTAAACCTGGGTCTTTCCTTTACAATGCTGTATCAGTTGTAGGATGTTTCCTGTAAGCTTATATTACTTTGCATCTATATCTAGCAATGACATAATTATACACAGAAAGAATTGGACATGCCAAACTCAACTCTTCCTCAGATCAATTTTCATTTAGCATTACTCCCCATGTGCCAACAAACATCAAAGTTACTTCATGTGAGAAGAAATCATTAACGATAGTGGTGTTCAGGCATCATGGTTAAATATTTTATTTTTAAAAGCTTTACAAAAAATTGTAAACAGCTCTGGCATCCTTTGGATGACTTCAGAAGGGTCTTGAAAGTAATGGAACTTAAGCTACTTTTGTACAATATTGGAGTCTGTTGCAAAAACTCATAGTCTTCCCAATGAGGATGGCAAAAAAAAAAAAAAAAGAGATATGACTGATGAGACTGGATTCTTGGAATCAAAACAGTATCTGGATAAATAAGTTGAAGCATATTTACACAATGGAATACTACGCAGCTATAAGAAATGTTAAAATCTTACAGTTCACTGCAATGTGGATAGAACTGAAGGGAATCATAAGTAAAATAAGTCAGAGTGAAAGGACAGATTCCATATAATCGAATCCGTAGTATTAAATCTTATAGTTCACTGCAGTGTGGATAGAACTGAAGTGTATCACAAGTAAAATAAGTCAGAGTGAAAGGACATATTCCGTATGATTTAATCCATAGAGAAACAGAATATGGGAATATTCTGTAGTAAATGATGACAATTGACCTTGGATTACAAAACACAGATTCCCAGAGTGAGGAGAAAGCTGAGGGAAAGGGATAAATTTGGAGATGACAGGGATAGTGTGGAGGTCTTGTGCACTTTGGTGGTGGGATGTGGTGCAATTTTTTGTACATTAATATCATAAGTATTACCATTATTGTAAACATGTTATCTAAGCTCTACTAAAATTATTCAAAAACTATTTTGCCCAAAGGAGAACTGGAAACTAAACAGACACTGAATGTTTAGGATTTCGGAAGACTATATAATTGCATTTACACAAATTAGAGGGATCCATCTAAAAGTTAATTTTATGTTATTATTTTTATGTTGCCATTGTTGTTTTTAAATATACTAAAAACTTTCTCAATTTTGTTTATGACCAGATTCTCAGCAGCCTGACAACATGGTGCTTAAGGTAGATTTTATTTGACAGCAAATAAATAGAATACATCTTGTATGCATATACTGAGATTGTGGCTGACAATCCAAGTACTTTCTTATCTCAATTTTTTTTTGTTATTTTTGAGTGACATCTGAATAGTCATAGACCTTAGTGATAAACATATGCCATCATGGTATTAACTAAGGAAACTCCTCAAGGCATTATTTTTACTGACAATAAGTTTAAAGAACAGTCTAAAATACCCTAAATATTCATCTGCTTCTTTTCTGAATAACTATTTTTTAAAAATGACTTTATATTCTATACTTGAATTTTGTTTTCTTCATTACTTAAGCCAAAATTTAGGGAGCACTTCCCTGGACAGAAGCACTACTCTGCCTTGTACTCATGTTTTCCAAGTACTTCAAACAACACAGAAATCAGCGACTCTCTTTGGTCTTGTATCTTCATGAAAATTGTGAATAGAATCACCCTGTTTATAAAATTCCGGTTTCCCATCACCAGCGCTCAGAAAGTCGGAAATCTTGCATTCACAGCTTTTGCTAAGAGCACTGTAAATTACAACTAGAGAAATCAATGCCTCATAATCAATTCCCTGAAAATGATTTCATAGTTGAACTCCTAGTACTAAATGGTGACCATATGTTTACTGGCAAGTCTTAAATGTGATATTCATTGGAATATTCTGTCATGTGTAAAATAATTCCAATCTATCACGAATATGGTGCTGTGAATAGTACTTACTGTAATATAATGCAGGGAAAGGAAAAAGGGTTGGCATGTACAGTGCTCCCCAAAATTCCTAGGGGAAAGATAACCTATGCACCCAAATAGAAGTCAACCTTGCACAGAACATGATGGCTGTCATGTTTATTCTTAAATGTAAATCCATTTTGTTCTGCCATGGAGTGTTTGTTGATATTTTTCTTCAAATTCAGACAAGAATGATGAGTTGTTTTTTAATAACTTCAAGTTGGATGGCATTGCAATCTTTGCTTTTCTCAGTGAGATCTACCACTGCCACCTCTAAGAAATATATGCCTTAGAAAATACTATAGTCACTCTGATTCTATAATTTTGTGCTTGCATAAACCAGAATTTACCATGGCTCTTCAGTAGCTGAGGAGACAGGAGCTTGATAATTTGAGCTTCTTCTCACCTGTATTAGATACCTCAGGCTAAATGGCTATGGATTACAGGGACAATTTTTTTAAAGCATAATGTAGTAACATCTATTGTGGATTCACTGATTTGATACTACAGAGTCTGCACAGTGGGAGACCTTATCTCAGAGCTATGATGCTGTTCCTTAGCTCAGAGAGTGCTTTTCAGTCAATCTACTGGTTAACAGTAGCTTAGTGTGAGATCAAACAGGAACTCAATTCTAAAGCTCTTTCACTTTGGGAATTTAGGCAAATGAGTTGTCCTTCTGGTTCTCAATTTCTCCTATGATAGTGATAATGCTGGTATTTTCTTCTTGGTAGGGCGTTTGCCTTGCACGCAGCCAACATGGCCGACCCAAGTTCGATTCTTCCGTCCCTCTTGGAGAA
This sequence comes from Sorex fumeus, assembly GCF_029834395.1. NCBI lineage: Eukaryota > Metazoa > Chordata > Mammalia > Eulipotyphla > Soricidae > Sorex > Sorex fumeus. Next base: position 19,960,079 of record NW_026606118.1, read on the forward strand.
CCCAGCAAACTACAGAGAGTATCTCGCCCGCAAGAGCCTGGCAAGCTATCCGTGATGTATCCGATATGCCAAACACGGTAACAACAAAATCTCCAATGGAGACGTTACTGGGCCCGCTCGAGCAAATCGATGAACAACGGGAGGGCCTTATTATTATTATTAGACAAGATAGCAGATGCAACTTTCTTGCTCATAAACTCTAAAATCATGGGACAAATATTTTTATTTTTAACTCCAGATAGGAGTCAATTCAGTTTGAGGAAGGGAGAACCATCCACTCACAGATTCCAAACAATAGTTAGAACTGCCTCATTAAGTAGGCTCTGAGCATCCACTCCATGATAGGCACTCTACCGGGCACTGGGATAGCAGAATGAAGACTGTCAGGTCCCAAATCAGAACAAGCTCTAGATCTAGACTGTCTCTCCCACTCAGTGACAAACTAGGGGGAACCTCAAAAGCAACTGTCAAAAAAAAGCACTCACTTGTATTTACAGAACAAACAGCTTCATTACTTTTCAAAATGAAGATTTTAATGCAAATAAGTAGACTACACCTTAAAAGTTTTGATGCAATCTACAGTAATTTTTCCTGACAGCAGCTAAATCCTCTCCTTCAACCCAGTTCAGAAACCTTGCTTAAGGGCCTCAGACAATGACTTAAACATACAAATCATCAGAATAACAAAGGACTCTTAGTCTAAGCTCCTGGAGTCATCTGGAATGCTGTCTGCAGCAGGATCAAACCAGATTTCTTAGAACAAATTAATCATTTATCATCTTTTAACAAGCTTTACTCTGCTTCAGTGGATGTTCTAGATGTCAGAGACCTGAGTAAATAAAACAGCTAAGTTTTAAATCCTGTAGGAGCATACATTTTGATCTACAGAGATAGTCATTTTTCCACTTCTCAACACACTGCTTTGGGATTCAGACAATAAGGAAAAAATCCACACTGGAAGATTGAATTAACATATTCCATCAATACAAAGTAGCATTTTTTAATTTGCCTGTAACTTCTCTGAAATAAAAATATATCTTCTAGTCAATGTATTTTTATAGTTACTATAATTATATATTTCTAATATCTTTTTGTGTGAGGTGAGAGGGATGCCTTGATTACCCCCATTAGATCAGGAAAATATTTGGACACTAATAACAATAATCGATAAAAACAAGAAGGAGATAAACTTCAACTTAGAGATTTTTTATAACACTATAACACTGTTCTCTGGTTGTTCATGGATTTGCTCGAGCGGACACCAGTAACGTCTCCAGTCTCCTTTGTGAGACTTGTTACTGTTTTAGGCATATTGAATATGCCACAGGGAACTATCCAGGCTTTGCCGAGCAGGCAGGATACGCTCAGTAGCTGGCCAGGCTGAAGCGGGCACCAGTAACGTCTCCATTCATCTCTGTCACATGCTAGTGTAGCTCAATGGCATCTGTTCGCTCCAGGAACACGAAGAGTCTCAAATTGATCATTCAGGGACTTGATGAAGAAGTCTGACCATCTCATAGGTAGGCAGTCACACAATCTTTCAATGTCCTGTGGAATCCAGTCAGTAACAGCTCAAGTTTAGTGGTAATTTCCAAATCGCATAAAATGTGCAGCAGATCTGATTTTTGACACCTTGGCAAAGAAGACAGCATCCCTATTTCTTGATCATTGACTGAGGTCGGAACTCTGGATTCCTTCTCTCACTTGAGTGAAGCATTATACTCCAAGCATAGCTCTTTTGGTTCCTCTTTGGGAGACATGAATACTGTTCTCATCTTGTTCTCATAGGGTCCAGGTCTCTAAGGCATATGTTAATGCAGGAAGAACAGTGGAATCAAAGAGATGTGCCCAGAGCCGGAGGTTCTTCATCTTCTTAGCTATTTCTTCAACCCTCTTGAAGGTGTTCCAAGCCGCTCTCTTCCTCCTGCGAAACTCAGGTGTCAACTCATTTGTCATATTGACTTTTTGACCTAGGTACACATAACTGTTGCATTCAGAGATGTTGGTTCCATTGAGAGAGAATGGTACGTCAGGAATGAGACCGTTTCTCATAAACATTGTCTTTGGGAGATTCAGCTGCAGTCCGACCTTTCCACACTCACCATCGAAGTTGGCCAGCATTTATGCCACTTGGCTAATGTTTGATGTTATTAGAACGATGTCATCAGCGAAGCAGAGGTGGTGTACTCGATCATAGTCAATTGACGGTTTTGCCTGACCAATGTCACTGTTGTCCCCAAATTCCAAATGGGATAGGATCACTGTCTCCTTCGTGCAAAATTCTGCTTCACAGAGTGGGGAGAAAGGGCTGCAAAGTTTAAGAGGAGAACACCCAGAATGACCACCAACTGGGAGCTCTTTGGCACTATTGTGGCAACATGGGAAGATGCCCTCCTTGACAACATTGATGAAGAATACAATCGAGTGGTTCAGCACCTCCATGATTGTGAGAGGAATGTAGAGAGAGAGAGAGAGATAGACACAAAAAGACACCTATCTTCGAAAACTCTTGAGCTCATTTGCCAATGTGACTTGGCGTGAGCCTCAGGCAACCACAAGAGAACATCTGATCTCAAAAAGCAGTGCAGAGAAGCAATAAAGAAAGACCTCAAAGAGAGAAGAGCAACAGTGCTGGCCCACATGGAAAAAGACGGGAAAAGCATTTTCAACACCCGCCTGTCCTTCGCCAACTACAAGACCCACATGACTGCCCTCCAACATCCTGATGGATCTATCACATCTTCCAGAAGGGCAATGGAGAAGATTATCCATGACTTCTACTTGGATCTCTTCAATAGTCACATCCACCGGCCCATATACCAAATTCCACTGGATGGATATGTCATTCCCAATGTTCTCCCTTCTGAAATCCGACACAACATTTTGTCTGTATAGAAGCCAATAACACCCGGCCCAGACAAGGTCAGACCTGAACACCTGAAGAACCTGCCATCAGTACTCATCAATAAACTGGCTTGGCTCTTCACATGCTACCTGTCTGAATGCAAGATTCCGTCCCAATGGAAAACCAGCAGAACTGTACTTCTGTACAAGAAGGGAGACATCCACGATATTGACAACTACCACCCGATCTGCCTGTTTTCTGTTTTCTACAAGCTGTTCACTGGAGTCATACTGAATAGGATTGGCAGAACACTAGATGAAGGACAACCATGTGAGCAAGCCGGGTTCCGTAAAGGATTCAGCACCATCGACCATATCCACACGATAACCAAGCTCATTGAGATTTCTCGGGAGTTCAAGATGCTGCTCTGTCTAACGCTCATTGATTTAAAGAAGGCCTTTGATTCTGTTGAGATTGAAGCGGTCATCGAAGCCCTAGCTAGACAGGGCATTCAAACTCAATACATCAGGGTCCTTCGTGAGCTGTATTCCAGATTCACTACCAGGATCTCACCATTCTACAAGGAAGTATGATTGATGTTAAGAGAGGGGTTCGGCAAGGTGATACTATTTCACTGAAACTCTTCAGTGCCACCCTCGAGAACGTCGTGAGACAATTGGAATGGGAAGGAATGGGAGTGAAGATAGTCGGTCGGCAACTACACCATCTCTGCTTCACTGATGACATCGTAAGGGAAGTAGGAAATAAATTCAGCTGTAATTGCAGAAAGAATAAGAAACCGTTCATTGATCATAATCTTTTCACTAGAACTGTCTGTAGCTCTGTCCTCCAAATGTTCATGGATTTGCTTGAGCAGGCACCAGTAACATCTCCATTGTGAGAACTTGTTGTTACTGTTTTTGGCATATTATACACCACTGGGAGCTTGCCAGATTTGCTGTGCAGGTGGGATACTCTTGGTAGCTTGCCGAGGTCTCAAGAGGGGTGGAGGAATCGAGCCCAGGTTGGCCACATGCAAGGCAAACTGCCCTCCCCGCTGTGCTATCGCTCCAGCCCTTTCACTAGTATTGAAGACCTTTATTCACTATACTTCTGCTCTGATGTTCTCAGGAGTATGAAGGGAGGTAGAGGATATTTGCTGTATCGTCTCCACATTCTCTGCCTTTTTGCAGGGAGTGGGTATTTTCACAGAAATTTTATGCTAAGGTTTTTAATTGATTTTTTTTCAAGAACAAGGTCTTTATAAAGCAAGATTGTTAAAAATAGAAGACTTCTATTCAAAGGCCATATTCTCAAAATAAGAGAGAGATGACAAATAAAAGCAAATGCAAGAGACTGGGTTTTAGCAGTTGTTCAATAAAGCTCCAGGGAAATCAGGCACCAAAGAGGGGACTATTCTATCCCACTGTTCGCTTAAAGGGCAGAGAGCAACTCCAGGTTCCCCACCAACATCAGCTCTGACGCCATCCTCTTGTGTGTTATGTGCGGCTCTGCATTTCCCTTCTCAACCAGCAGACTTTCTGTCCTGGGGAGCATGTGAGCTTACCAGTTAGCAAAGAAACCCTTCCCTTTTCACCGTTGTTCATCAGCATTCCAGCTCCCTGCTGGGACAACATGAAGATACAGCACTCTATAGGAGCCAGATTAACTGTAAAGGCCAAATGTCAATTGAAAAAAATCTTTCATGCTTAATTTGTATTTCCTCCCCCTCTAGGATGATTTCTTCCTCCTAGAGAATGACCTATTGATTTAAAAATATATGCATATTCTTGTTCAGCTAAAAGGTTTCCTTCCCACAACCCTGTCAGAGACAAATTCTTTGTAACTTGAATGTTTTGATGTAAATTTTCCTCTACTGGAAAGATTTCTTTTCCAATTCTACCTATTGGAAACTGCCAAGAAGGGGTAGGTGTATGTGTGTTGGGTGGAGCAGGCGGGCGGGGGGGGGCGGAGAATCTCTTCTGAACTCGGCGTAGGTTTCTTCGTGTGCTCAATCCTCAAGAGAAATTCTGAAAATAAAGGTTTTTTATCTCTCCTTCACACAGTGGTGGTACTTAATTTTGGTTTTCATTTAGTAGAAGGTTTTGGTCTTAGATGATCTCAAAGACACTGAGGAAGTAATGAAATTAAAAGAGGAAGTCGCAGTTTCCCTCCTGTCCACTGCTGCTTGCAGTTCCATTTTAGCTAACTTAAGTCAACAGTTTAGACATTCCTGCAGATTCCTGGACTCTCTCTCTCTCTCTCTCTCTCTCTCTCTCTCTCTCTCTCTCTCTCTCTGAGACTGCATAGTTTACACTTTCCCAAGACCATAAATTCTTCCCTTGCACTAAGGCTCACAGGAGTTCTGGACATATGGGGCAACACCCAGGAAGATGGTCTAATGGACTATGTAAATGGGCCCTAAATAAGTAGATAGCCCCAACATCCTGAATGGAAATACATATAAGGAATTAGTCTTATTTTAGCAGCATAAAGACCCTAAATTAGCCACATTATTCTGTAAAATAAAGAGAACTCCTTGCATCCTTTGCAAAAATCTTGTCATTTAATAAGTATCTGTATTGCAAACTATAAAGCCTAAAAGGTGGGGGGGAAGGAGACAGAGACAGAGACACGGAGACACAGAGACAGAGACACAGAGAAAGAAAGAGACAAAGAGACAGAGACAGAGAATGAAAGTGGCTAGAGCGAGGATGGCGGGAGGGAAACTGGGGACATTGGTGGTGGGGAGTGTATACTGGTGGAGAGATGGGGTGTTGGAATACTCTATGACTGAAACCCAGCCATAAACAGCTTTGGAACACTGTATATCACAATGACTCAATTTAAAAAGGGGGAGCAGAGTGATAGTACAGCAGTAAGTGGCCCCTAAGTACTGCCAAGAATGATTCCGAGTACAGAAACAGGAGTAAGCCCTGATCATTGCTGGTGCGACCCAAAAAGTATGAAAAAATATTTCAGATAATAAAAAGAAACAACAAAGACCCATTTTTTCTTATTAAATACCCCAAAATGAGTCACACTTACTTAGTTTTATACTGTTTCTCTTCTACTGGGAATTGCTTTCTCTTCTATGTAGTTTCCAGTAATCTTTTCTATTTTTCTAACTCTTCATATGAGCACCTTTTTATTCAATACTTTCACTCTTGAAAATATTGAAGAACATGGGAACCACTGGACAAACACAGAGCCCTGCCTTCACCACTCCTAAATCAAAACTGTCACTGATGTCCACACACTGATAATGTAGTCACAGTTTAGGAACTGACTTTGAGACACAACTGAGAACAATTTGTTAAACTATTCTGTTTGGTCTTTAGATAAAAATGTCATTTAAGGAAGAAGCAGTCAGCGCAAGAGGAAAGAACTGGGCATCCTTCCATAATTTCAAGCGTTGGAAGCTAGACTCAGAATCAGAACCAAGGGCTAGCTCTTTCTTCAGTTCTCTCCTCACTCTTCCTCTCTCTTCCTTCCTCAGCCTCTAAGTTTCAAGACACCATTGTGGAACAGGAAATGAACTTTGCCACAGAAGTCAGGTTCTAACATGGCTCTTACCAGTTCTCTTCTTTGGGTCATAGTGTACTTTCCCCAACTGGAAAGGCTGCATTTCATTTCCCACTTCCGGTTTTTGTACCTAAATTTAATTGACCAGAATCTTACCCGGCACACTACCAACACACTAAACACATTCCTGAAAGTTCTCTTTCAAAGGCTGCTATTTTTGACGCTGAACTTTTAAGCACGTGAACTGTAAGTGGGCAAAGTAAAGATGATCCAGAAATAGCAAGAACTCGTGGAAGAGTTGGAAACAGGAGTGAGAGAGAGGTGTAATTGGGAGAGGGCAGAGATCTCTGTAAAAGAAGAGGAAGGTGTGAGGTCATGCTCCCTGAGCTGACTAACATCCTGATAGAAAGAACAGCTACTGTATTTGAGAGGAAGCTTCAGGCGCAGTCAGAGGGAGTCTGTGGAACCTTGCTCTCACATTTTCACAGGGCAGGAGTATGAAAACCAGAAATTCAGTGGCTACCTTAAACTTGATTAATTTATTGTGGTTCTAAAGGCTCTTTCACATTTATGCTTTCATAGACTCATACAAATAACTTTCCAGAATGGGTATTTTTAAGCAAATTAAGGCTGGGGACACAAAAGGTTCATCATCTGCCTGATTCTGCGTAGCTCATAAGTTGCAAAGGCTGTAGCCAAACAAATAAAATAAATATATCTAAAAACAAAAATATTGCACACGCAAGCACTCAAACCTGCAGGAAATGGAGAGGTGTAGCTGATGCAGACAACACAGACCAGCAGAGACGGGCTTAAACCAGCACACAAGAAGCAGTGAGTGGTTTCTGGATACAGAGTTCAGAAATTTCACTTTCTGGCTGCAGCAGCCCATAGAAATATTTTTACTTGAGCTTTAAAATATAATTTTGTAATATTCACCAGGAGGCCTGGTCAATGGTTGAATGCTTGCCACAGTGTGTTGTGTGTGTGTGGGGGGGGGGGGGGGGTGTATGGGGTCGGGAGGAGGTGCAAAGGGCTGTTAGGATCAGTATGACAATAGTCGTTGGAAATGGTCACTCTGAATGTGAACTGAAGGCTGAACATAGGTAAAGGTAGAAACATGATAACCTTTCAGTACCTGTATTGCAAACCATAATATCCAAAAGAGAAAAGAGAGAGTGAGAGAGAGAGAAAGAAGAAAAGTGCCTACCATAGAGGCAGGTTTGGTGGAAGAGGGGTGGGTTGGGCAGGAGAAAACTGGGGACATTAGTGTTGGTAAATGTACACTGGTGAAGAGATGGGTGATGGAACATTTTATGACTGAAACCCCAGCATGAACAACTTTGTAACCGTGTATCTCACAGTGATTCAATTTAAAAAAAAAAAAGTGTTCCTCAATACTACACTGGAGAACAAGTATACACTGGGATAATACAAGTCAACTGGCTGTTGTCTTTCTCTAAGGATAGGTGTCAGAAAATATAGTCTTCTACATATAATTCTAGACTCGATGTTTCATGTCTTTCCTTTCATTCTATGTTTAGACTTTTAATCTGGCTGAAACCAAGAAATTCTTGTGGAATATAGCAGTTAGCCCATCCAAGAATACTAAGCTATGATTAAACCTTTAATGATTGCAAATAATATGGTTGTGAAATTTAAATCAATCCCAAAAGATGTTCAGTAAAAGTCACAGGTGTTTAATCCATACAAATTAAATAACTTGGCTTTAATGCCAAGTAATTTAACTTTTCTGTAAAATCCAAGGGGAAATATAGATGTAGTGAATTTGTTTTACTCATAATTGAAGAAATTGGACCCATATTTCCAAGTTATGGCCAATGAATTTTATAAACTAAGGGAATTTAACATCAAGGTAAGGAGTGTGTTGGTGTGTATGTGAGTGTGTGTGTGTGTGTGTGTGTACTTTTCCCTCTATACTTGTGTGTAGATTGATCATATGTTTATCATCCAAACCAGAACACTTTTGAGGTGAAAGGATATTATAAAAGAAAAATATCTTTTGGTTGGACAAAATTATCTTTCCCAGAGGCTCTCTTCTTTCAAAATAATTTTTTCCCCTTTGAGCATGGAAGAGCTGAAAAATATGTATCCAATTTACAATTCCAAACTCTTTAAGAACTAGACTTTGTAGTCTGACATTCTTTTAACATGTATTATAAATGTTAAAATTCTAATATCGATGATTGCATTTTGCTTATACCTAGGGCACATTCTATGTCAGATCCCCCTCCCCCCAATAGAAATACAATCTTTGATCAACTAGGATATTGAAATTACCAATACCCACTAAAAATTATTTCTTCTCTTTTTAATTTGAATAAATGTAAGTTGTAATGTAAAGTTTTTCCTCTACTGTAGGTAACTTGTTGGAAAAATTATAAAAACATAAAATCTATGCTTAAACAGTGAAGATGCTTAACTTTGATTACTTGCATGGGGCAATCTTGATAATTTCTGAAATAGTTAAAGCTTATCTTTTGTCAAAAAGCACAAAAATAATTTAAGTTGATAATATCTAATAATACCCGGGGCTGAGATCTCCAAGCCTGCACAGTTTGGGACTGGACCTGCCAGAGTTACTGGCAGTTACACCCACCAACTGCCGTGTAACTCCAACAACGGCTAGGATCCAGAGATCATCACACTCAGCTCCTGGGAGAGAACAAGACAGAGTCTCCTACCCTATGCCTGACTGTCTCCACCAGGGCCCAACAGCTGAAGATCATCGAGGCCCAGCCAAGGCCATGCTGGGAGCACTCTCCACACACTTGGATGAGCCTCACGCATAAAAGAACTGACAGAGGAACCCAGGTGTGTGGGACCCGGGGCTGAGATCTCCAAGCCTGCACAGTTTGGGACTGGACCTGCCAGAGTTACTGGCAGTTACACCCACCAACTGCCGTGTAACTCCAACAACGGCCAGGATCCAGAGATCATCACACTCAGCTCCCGGAAACTTATCATCTCATTCCTAATTTGGTCAAACTGGCAGGCTACCAAATGTAACATGCCCACACGGCAGAGTCTGGCAAACTCCCCGTGGTATACCCAATATGCCAAATACCAGTAACAATGATGGGTCTCATTCTCCTAACCCTGAAAAAGCCTTGAATATGGCACTTTAAAAAAAAAAAATCTCAGGGCTAGGACGAAGAAGACGTTACTGGCACCTGCTCGAGGCAATCGACGAACAACAGGGTGGTCGTGATCGTGATCGTGATATCTAATATAATCATACTTGCAGACCTGTAAATTTGGACTTTTAAGATTGAGATGCAAATTAAGATATATATACATATATGTGTATATATGTATCTTAAAATATATATATACACAAAATGTATGCCTACTTCCTATACTGCCTTTCTTTTTAGAAGAAAATTACAGTTCATTGGAATTTCCCCAGAATATGCAATATTCATTTTTAAGTTAAGATACTTCCTAGAGCCTCTGTGATTTCTAAAATTGTATGAAGCATTCTAGTTTACAAAGAGATCACAATCCCAAGAAATGTCTTTCATCGATTATACAAATATTTCTATGCACGATTTATGTTTGTTTACTTGATTTATTAATAATGTCTTTACTAGGCTATACCAATGTTACGAAAAGAAACTTTATCCAATAATATTGCTGAATGAGTCTTAGAAAATGAACCACCAAGTATATATTGAGGGGAATGGCCAATTATTGAACTGTACAAGTAAACCTATTTAATCCACAGATCAATCCAAACAACTTAAATATAAGGAAAGTTTGCTGGTGGGTGGATTGGGAGTTAGGGAGCAGAAAGAGGTAGTTCAATATAGATTTCCACTATGTTCTTGCTCGGCTCACCCCAACCTTTCTGTGTCTTTCTCTGGGGTATGTTACAGTGAGTCAACTTGGGCTGCTGCCCAGTTTGGCTGTTAGAATACTGCCAGATTTGCTAAGCTGCACCTGAGATCCACTTCATATGTATGATATAAAGCCTGATGTCTGCCATTGAGTTTTCAGGGAGCCAGAGTCCTCAAGCTGATGCTATTCTCAGAAAATAATGGAAAAATAGTTCAATCTCCATCCAGATCAGAATTGAGTTGAATAGTAAAACACCCATCTTGATGGTGAGAAACACACACTCCAACTCTCCCACATAAGAATTTTGCTAATACTCATTTATGGAATATAAAATACCGTAATATGAGACTGACACCCAAGGACAGTAGACACAAGGGCAAGGAAGATTGCCCCATAGTTGGAAGCCCATCTCATGAGCTGGGGGAGAAGGCAACTGGAATAGAGAAGTGATCACTGAGACAATGATGGTTGGAGGAATCGTTTGGGATGGGAGATGTGTGCTGAAAGTAGATAAAGGACTAAACGTGATAGCCTCTTGGTATCTATATTGAAAACCACAATGCCCAAAAGTAGAGAGAGAGTATGGGGAAAATTGCCTTGGAGGCAGGAGGAGGGTTGGAAACGGGGCACATACTGGGGACATTTGTGGTGAAGAATGTGCACTGGTGGAGGGATGTGTGTTTGACATTGTATGACTGAAACTCAAACATGAAAGCTTGTAACAGTACCTCATGGCAATTCAATAAAAAAATTTTTTTTGCTATTATTCTTAGAGCACGTAGATCTCACCCCAAAAATCTGGTGACACATTTTTAACTACCATATATCACTTCACTTGATCACTTGACTTCCCGTTAATCGTTGATTTGCTTGCGCGGGCACCAGTAATGTCTCCATTTGTCCCTGTCGCTACCATATATGATATTGTCAAACACCTTTTTTCCCTTTATCTTACTTATAATGCATTTATTTTGGGCTACCCTTGCTTCTAAGACAGTGGTCCCTATGTAGTAGAGTGGATATCACCATTTACCTCTTCTTAATATCTCTTCCACTAAACAGTCACTGGTCATTAATCTCTGTCCTTCCCAAAATTGTTTTGTGTAAAGAATAATGTTCTGTAGACAAAAAGTTAAGTTATTCCCAGAGTTTAGAGTCAGAAATTATTGCATTCTTCAGTCTTGGGATCTAGGATCCTAGGGCTGGTGATAACCTTTTGGTTACTCAGAGTGCTTTGTTACTGAGAGTGGTGGAAATAGTGGTATTGAATCTATGGCCTCTGGGGTGATATAATTGAGTTGGCCCTCAGTTTTATTCTGGTCATAGCTAAGTTTTCCAGATGATTGAAAATACCTCTCTCCCACCACCCTACTTGCCTTTTTATCCCATCTAATTAGTAAACTCAACCCTGTTCTTCTTGGTCACAATAAAACAAGTGTCCATGCAACGAATGCCAAAAATTGTACAAGTGAATGTGTTTATGACTCAAATATTTATGGTTTCTATGAATTCCAACTTTGTTCTTTTCTATCTGGTACAAATATCTCAATCAGTTTTCCTATTTAAAAAACAGAGAAATATAATATCAATTTTATATAATCCTGCTGAAGTTTAAGGGAAATTATGCATGTAAAGTCTTTAGCATATTATAAATATGCAGTAAATGTTAACTGTTCTTAGCTAATATGATTCTAGTCCCAGCTGGAGTTGATGACTTTAACTTTTCTCTCTTTCAATTCTGCATAATCACAATTTTGAAACTTTATCTCCAGAAGATTTACTTACTCTCAGCTGATTGCTTCTGTGCTTGTGGAGAAATTCATCTTCTTAGTGGTACCAAGACATTCCCAAACTTCCAGAATTATATTAGAATTTAGAATTATTTATGGTAGGAGACAATGTACCAACATCTCTTTTTTCTTTTCCCTTTCTTACTGACACACACAGGAGTATGATAAACAAAGAAATTGGCTGTGTCCTCTTCAAGAACTGTATTCCCCTGCCAATCTTCTTCTTGAAAAGGACCAATTTATGCTAGAGACACTTTCTCAGTGATTCACACCACTACAAGTCTGGGCACCAGACCAGAATATATCCTGCTGATAGAATTTCCTATACAAACCTAGATATATCAGAGTTCACACTTTGTAAGAACAAGGATAAGATAATCTTCTGGGTCCATGTCAGTTCCAATTCCCCATCATTATAATTCCTTAATATCTTTCCATTGGCTTCTGTGATATTCTGGATCTCATATTAACAAATGAAATAAAAAAATACCCTGTTCGATCACATCCTCATAATTGTGTTGTATTTATTTTTATTACATATGCTATTGGTGTTGCACAATTTTGTGTGTGATGGAAATATAATTTGCTGCTTTTTTCTTTCTCTAATTCTGCCATCAGTTATGTTATAGTGTTAGCATTAAATTGGTCGTGGGAGTTACCAACCAGAACTTAATTTATTCCTTTGTTGAGTGTTCAAACATAGAAATAATATAGAAAATGTCAATAATGCAGATTGTAACTGTAAGTGTCCGTAGTCATTAATGTGAGTAGTACAAAAATGGAGTTTATTTCCATTCCTTTTGAGCAAAATAATACTCACATAACTGAAACACTAATGAACTTCTGACTTATCTTTTTTCACTTTAGTTTTAGTCATAAACATAGGTGCATTTTTGGCCATTTTGAAAATGGTTTGGAGATTTTTCAAAAAATATGAATAGATGTTTCATATGACTCAGAAGTTCCACTCCTGAGTATCTATCACAACAACACACACACACACACACACACACAAAACTCATTAAGTTGAAGAAAGATAAGCATATCTATTTTTATTGCAACATTATTTACAACAGTCAAGATCAGTAAACAATCTTAACACTCAACAGATGAATGTGCTAAAAAAAAATGTGGTTGGAGGTATGGTGCCACCAACAGGTCAACCTGTACCTGTAGAGTAAGTGCATCCGCAGCTTGGTGCCTTCAGACTTTCTGATACCCCAAAATTGCCACTGTGTCTTTGGCCAGACCCCAACAACTTGGAACCAAGTGTACCAAGAAATTAAAAGGCCAAAAGTTTGGTATGTGGGAGTCACACCCACAAACCACCCCTGGATCAGCTATACAAGCTCATTTATTGGCCTTATTTCAGAGACCCATAGATAAATCTCAAAAGAGATTAAAAGTCACAGTTAATCTCAGACCCATGCATGTCTGAACAGACTGGGGTAAATGGAAGGGAGCCAGATTCACCTGGTGGCCCGCCCAAGCAGAGCCCCCAGAAACCACTTGCTTCTACAAACCAAAATCACCACCCTAGCCCCAGTCTGACTCCACCATTTCAGGACAGATCTCACCAAGATATAATCTGCTGAAATTTCTGGTATTAGAGTTTTGTGATGGAAATATCCAGGCTATATCAGAGTTGGGATGGACTACCTCCCTCACTTCCCAATACACATGGAAGCACTGGCAGTCACCCCCACAATCCAACTCTCGCCCCCTTGTAAACTCTACTACCAACCTTGTTTCAGAGACCTCTAAATAAACCTCGAAAGAGATCAAAAGCCGCAGTTAAGCTCGTACCCATCCATGGCTGAACAGACAGGAGTAAATTGGAGGGGACAGGTTGGCCTGTGCCCGCCCAAGCAGAGTCCCCAGCAGCCACTTGCTTCCACAACCCAAAATTGCTTTCATACCCCAAGCATGACTTCACTGTCTCAGGATGGACCACACCAAGTTATAATCTGCGGAAAATTTTGTAATGTGGATTTTAGCATACCAGCAGCCCTGGCCTAGAGACACAGAGGCAAGTCCCGGAAGACACCACAGCATCAAAAATCTCTTTGGGCCCCATTCTGAGCCAATTTCACCAGGGCACTACAGATAGAGCAGGTGCACTCTCTCCGCCTACTCCAGATGGAAGCCCAGTGACCAAGAGCTTCTACAAGCAAGGCCCAGGTATGCGGATTCCAGGGCTAAATCTTCAGGCCACGTGGCAGCAGAAGACCTGGGCTGCCCTTCCCTGGTTCCCTGCCCAACCAGATGTCTGGCTGCCACACCCACAATTTCCCTCCAGACACCATCTTAACTCACCAACAGCCCTGGCCCATAGACTACAAATTGAATCCCAAAATGGATTAGTGTCATACAGAGATGTCTCTGGAATCCAACCATTTACAATCTAGAAATTTACATTTACAATCACGGCCACGTGAGCTCTCATGATACTCAAAATGAGCTATGGAAAATATATTATCTAGCGTCTGCCTCTGGCAGGTAGGCTGAATGGTGGGAAAATTCAAGCAAAACATAAGGCCCAAAATTAGAGAGAGTATTGGGGAAATTGTCTGCCATAGAGGCAAGGTGAGGACTGGGATATGTGTGTGTGTTTGGGGGGGGTGGAATACTTGGGACATCGGTGGTGGAAAACGTGCAGTGGTGGAGGGATAGTTGTTTCATCACTGTATGGCTGAATCTCAAACATGAAAGCTTTGTAACTCTATCTCGCGGTGATACAATAAAATAAAAAAGTAATGTGGAGTTTATGCCCAATATAATCAGCTTAATCAGTTGCTGAACAAATAGCAGTACTCCTACATTATTTTTTAAATGTGGTGTATATATATATATATACATATATATATACATATATATACATATATATATATTCACCATGGAATCCTACTCAGTTTTGAAAAAAAAAGCAAAAATTTTCAGTTTGCTACAACTTAAATGGAATCAGAGAGTGTCATGTAAGTGAAGTTAGCCAGAAAGTAAAAGACAAATACTGGATGTCCTAGCTCGTAAATGAAGAATTAAGAAACAAAGAAAAGGATTACACAATTCCCAACACAAACTAATACTGAGACAGATCAATAAAATTGAGAATTGAGGAAGCTGAAGAGAGGAGAGTGGTGAAACCCCACTGGACAACAGTGATGGGGTCTTGACATTTGTAGAAGTTTGGTACAGCAGTATAATTGCAAAGGTCTGATTCCACTGTGAGTTGGGCCAATCACATAGAGACATAGTGACAGGTCAACAGAAAGCTTTATTGGCAACACATTGAAAGATAGCTGTCTATTCTTCAAAGCAATCATCCTGTCTGCTTGGTTGCAAGAAGTTTTTCTGGGGAAAGAGAGCACAGAAGCATTTTTGGGAAACGTTTTTAGAAAAGGTGGCTGACAGCCTGCTAAGAGTGAATGGTGATCAGTAAAGTCACTCAGGGCTTGATACCCTGAAGCACACTTTTGATGTGACTGAAAATACAGATTTCTGATTAAGGTTTCCATCTTTTTATCCCTTAGGACAAGAACAGGGAGACAGTCTCATATTTTCAACCCATTCTTAACCATATGGATCTTCTGGTTTCTGGTATTATAATCAACTCTTCATTTCTGGGCTGGCTTCAGAAGCCCTGCAAATATATAACAATGATTGCAATACTCTTATAAAACTCTGATGCCTCAATAAAAGATAAGTTAAAATATATAAACCAACTTTCATATCAGAACCAGATTTATCAGCTGAAACCATGGGTGGTCTACACATTAATACTGGGTTCAACAAAATATGAACTATGATATTCTGTGTGAGTCAATTGATCACATGGAATTTAGAATGAAGAAAATTGTACATTTTATAATTATTTGTCATGCCAATATAATTTATAATACATTAAATATATGTTGAGCTTTCCTCCCCACCCCGACCAGGGCTCCGGCAGCCGAAGACCTCCAGGACCAGCCACCACCATGCTGAGACCACTCTCCGCACACATGAAGGTACTGGCAGAGGGACAAAGCCACGCGGGTTCCGGGGCCGAGATCTCCAAGCCTACTCGAATTGGAGTCGAGCATCCTCCACCCAGATCCTCCAAATTCCAGTAGGCGGGGGTCACACCCACCACCTGGCCCCCTGGCGCCGTGTAATCCCATCAGCGGCCAAGACTCAGAGACTACAAAATGCAGCTCCCGGAACCGCGCGGCCGCGAATGTTCATCTTATCTGAACATCTTTTTATGATATCCCATTATCTCATTCCTACTCTGGACAAACTTGCAGGCTATCGAATATAGCCTGCCCACAGGGCAGAGTCTGGCAAACTCCCCGTGGCGCACCAAATATGCCAAATACCAGTAACAATGATGGGTCTCATTCTCCTAAAAAGCCTTGAATATAATCTCAGCGCTAGGATGAAAGAGACGTTACTGGGGCCTGCTCGAGGCAATCGACGATTAACAGGATGATGAATGATGAAAATGAATGAAATATATGTAAAGATAAAGGTAAAGGCCCTCCCGTTGATCATCGATTTGCTCGAGAGGGCCCAGTAACGTCTCCATTGGAGACTTTGTTGTTACTGTGTTTGGCATATCAAATACATCACGGGGAGCTTGCCAGGCCCTGCCGTGTGGGCGAGATATTCTCTGTAGCTTGCTGGGCTCTCTGAGAGGGGCTGAGGAATCGAACTCAGGTCAGCCATGTTGGCTGCATGCAAGGCAAACGCCCTACTGCTGTGCTATCGCTCCATTTCAGGGAGCATGCTGTTAACGTTTCAGAGAGTCTGGATCTATTTCCAAATCTATTTTCAGATATAGGAGATTTTAGAGTTCCCAAGGTATTGGCCTTAGTGTCTTCAAATTTTTATGATGAGATTTGTTTCTATCTCAAAAATGACTTAGGGTACAATGAGGCTGAACTGATAAAAAGAATTTTTTTTAAACTTTTTTTATTGAATCACTGTGATATATACCCTTACAAAGCTGTCCATGATTGGATTTCAGTCATACAGTGTTCCAACACCCATCCCGTTACCTGTGTACATTCCCCAGTACCAGTGTCCCCATGTTCCCTCCCATCACCCCCCACTCCCCATCCCCTGCCTGCCTCTACAGCAGACACTTCTCTCTCTTTCTCTCTCTCTCATTGTGGTTTGCAGTCTCTCTCTTTTTCTCTCTCATTGTGGTTTGCAATATGATAATAAGAATTTGATTAACTCCTTGATTAACCTCAGGAGATCTCCGAGGAATGTTGCCTGCAGGATGCCATGAGGAGCAGTAGATCTACTTCTTTGGGATCCTGTTCTCCACTTCCTCATTAGAACAGACCCAGTGAAAAAAAAGACTCTTCCCCATCTCTGCTCCATTATGATGAGGCACAGAGCCTAATGGATTTCATTTGGCTTCATATTATGTCTGATTTAACCTTAGATGTCAGAGGTCACATGGCTAGGACTGTTTGCACAAAGGACTTTATATCTCCTTATAATTAAGTCAATATTTATAATATCAACTTTTGAGGATGCAAAAAAGCAGAATCCAGAAAGATGAAATAGTCAAATGGGATGATAGATGAAGAACCAGGAAAGCTAGTTATATATAGTACTAAAGAAAAAACTCAGAGGAACATGATTATATTCTTTCTAGGTAAAAATAAAAATATAAATGTAGCATTTTAGTTGTGTAAATTAATATAGGAAATAGGGCATGGTGCAAGGAAGAAAAGCTTTGCCTTCGATTAGAGAAAATATGTTGTGAATTATATTATTTTTATTAAGATAAAGAACTTAAGATTCTTTTAGTAGTTATTAAAATAAATAGAATTATTTTGATAACAGGAATTGTAACAAAGAATTTTCTGAACAAATTATGCTTTCAATGAGTATGCTTATTATGATTTCATGCCGATAGCTTATATAAATATGAAAACTAATATCATAACTATAACATTAGTTCTCAGATTCATAAGATCTGTTATCATGTTTTTCCTAAGGACAATTGGTTGCACAACAATAATAGAAGCTTGCATTTTTCTGCTATGTATTTCTCATGATAACAAATTCATCATGCATGATTTCTTTG
The DNA here is from genome assembly GCF_029834395.1 of Sorex fumeus. Taxonomy (NCBI): domain Eukaryota; kingdom Metazoa; phylum Chordata; class Mammalia; order Eulipotyphla; family Soricidae; genus Sorex; species Sorex fumeus. The sequence goes on from NW_026606118.1 coordinate 19,978,185, forward strand.
AGTCTGTACTGAGAATATAAATTAGATTCCATTATGGTTGAATTACAGGGTGTTAGACTTTTGTCTACTAACTACACGATTTAACAGGAACACCCTACTTAATGACATGCACATTTCAATTTCTAAAAGTGTGGGCTCACAGAGAATCTCTGAATGTGTAAAGCTTATTTCTAAGCCTATTGCAAAGACTCCATATTCCCAAGCGGAAATAAGGAAAATGTTTGATGATATTTAGTTATGACTTATGCCTCTTGATTTTAATTTAAATGCCAAACTTATCAAAAATACTTTGAAGAGATCAGTATAATGAGGCCAGAGCGATAGTACAGTGGGTAGAACACTTGCCTGGTAACCTATATGGTCCCCAAGTACCACCAGAGATGATCCTTAAACCAGAACCAGGAGTAAGTCCTGGTGTGTTCTCTCCACCCCCCAAAAAGAGAGCAGTACATTGTGAAAAGGTTTAAATTCACATTCGAGTTTAAAAAGAAACTTTTATTTGTCTGATAGTCTAGAGAAAGTCCATTTGAAAGGCAATGTAAGATAAAGCCGGCACGTCATAGACTCTATATCATAGCACTGTAGCACTGTCCTCCCATTGTTCATCACTTTTCTCGAGCGGACACTAGTAACATCTCCATTGTGAGACTTATTGTTACTATTTTTGGGCATATCAAATATGCCATGGGGAGCTTGCCAGGCTCTGCCATGCAGGCAGGATACTCTTGGTAGCTTGCTGGGCTCTCTGAGAGAGACAGAGGAATTGAACCCAGGTCGGCCACATGCAAGGCAAACATATCATAAACCACAAAAAAGTTTGGTGGAAAAGAGAGATATAGAAATTGCTATTGAGCTCACTGATGGACTACTAGATCCCATTCATTTGCGTTCTCTGACAGCCCAAACACAAATATAGGTCTTGCTTTGATATCTAATTAACTTTTCAAAGATAAAATATCTCTTAGTAATGCTTTTAAAAATAACTTTTCTTAAGAAGAATTTCTCTGGACCCTACACAAGGTTGACTTGCCCAGGGCAGCCAGGAAGGGGACAGGTTAACCCAGTGCCTGCCCAAACAAAGCTTCAGCAACTGAAAACCTCCATATTCCACAATTGCTGCCAGGTTCCCAACCAGACTCCACTGCTTGGTGGAGCCTCATCCAGAAATTAATTTGTTGAAAAACTCAGGTATTCGAGTTTTGTGACTGAAATTTCCGGGCTTTCATGGAGTCTCATGGAGTCAGGAATGGGCTACCCCTTCCCCCCACCCCCTCATCTCCCTGTACTTCTGCAAGCCCTGGCAGTCAGGCACACACCCCCAAAGCCACCACCAAATTAAAACTTAAACTCCAGCTGCATCACCCCAGTAAAAATTTTGAACTTCCTGAAGCACAGGACATATCTCAATTTCGGGATTCTCTCTCAATCTCTAGAACACTGATAAACCAGAAGTAGCACACAAAATTGGATGGAATGTAATGCAGAAGGCAACCACTCTCAATTCACAAAATATAAACACAAAAGGCTTACCTATAACAACATTTTAGTGATCTCTTATACAAGGGCTTAATGGCTCCATAGTGAGATACCTAATGAAACATTTTTTGATCATTCTTTTAGCAAATTATTTATAAAATCCAGTATTAAAAATTAGTGGGGGCCTACTATGGGGGCAGATTTAAAGGGTGGTTGGGAAAATTGGAAATAATGGTGGTGGTTTCCTCTTTGACTTTCCAAGTAACTGGTTTTTCAGTAGTGAGATGTTTAATTTCCAGGTGTTTGATTTGATTCTCTGTTTCTGAGTCTGATTCGCTTCTATTTTCAGTGCCTGGCAGTTTGAAAAGATAGTTGATACAATTTTGATCCTCTCATATGGAGGTACGTTTTGTGCCCCAGCATGTAGTTTATCTTGGAGAATGTCCCATATGCACTGGAGAAGAATGTATAAGCAGATTTGGGGGGATGAAAATCCCTATATATATTTTATATATTCACTAACCCTCTCTCTTCCACAGTTACCACACTTCTTACTGCAGCTTATTGTCCCATCAAGATCAAAGCACCCAATATCCTCCAGCAATGAAAGTCCTTATGTTACTTTCAGTTCTTCTCATCACTGCACCTTATTCACTTTTACCTTTGCTTGGTATACCCAGCTCTGGAATCCGGAAGAAATAATTTGTTATCATTTGATACTGTCTGTTCCCTTGTTTTTTTTTTCTAGATTACAAAAATGGGTATAATCATATCATATTTGTCAAATGAAACTCATTCTTCCTATATTTGGAAATAACCAATCTATCTCTTCTGCAAAGAATAGGCATCAAATTTTTCTTGGCATTGACATAGGTTATATTTAACATTCTAAGATTATGAAGTTTGCAAACTGCGCAAAGCTATACCCTAGGAGCTTAGAATATTGCATGCGAACTTAGGGTACATTATGTCACCTCAAGATGGGACTTTAGATCTCTCAGACATAAGCCCCAACTATAAGTTTTTAATCATTTTAGGAAGTCGATCATATTCCTCCTCAATGTTGTCAACAATGGCATCTTCCCATGTTGCCGCAATAGTGCCAAAGAGTTCCCAGTTGGTGGTCGTTCTGGGAGTTCTCTTTTTGAACTTTGCAGCCCTTTCTCCCAGCTCTGTGAAGCAGAATTTTGCACGAAGGAGACGGTGGTCCGAACCCGTTTGAAATTTTGGGACAACAGTGACATCGGTCAGGCAAAACCGTCGATTGAATATGATGTGGTCCATTTCGTTGTGGAATCGTCCACCGGGAGACTCCCATGTCCAATGTTTAGATTCTGCCTTCTGGAACTGTGAGTTACCATGGATGGTCTTGGTCGACATGATGAACTCAGACAGTCTCTCACCCTGTTCGTTCCATTCTAGACCATGCATCCCGATGTGAAGTTCTTCAGCTGATCTTCTTGGTTCTATCTTGGCATTAAAATCACCCACAATGATCTTGTAGAAGGTGTGGTCTTCTTTATAGAACTTCTCCAGCTCCATGTAGAACTTCTCGATTTCTCTTTCATCATAATGAGATGTTGGTGCGTAGACAACGAAGATAGAAACTGCAGGCAGTGAGCCACATCTATTCAAATGTAAACGTCCGATTCTGGTTGTTAGGCATTCGAATGAATCAATGCTCTTGGCCAAGTTTGTGTTGACAAGGACACCGACGCCTCCGACACCTCTTTTATCGCATATTCCGAGGAATAATTCTTCTCCAGTGTCGAAAACGGCATGGTGAGATTCGTGCCTTCTTGTCTCGGTCAGACCAATGATGTCCTACTTGATCATTCACGCTTGTACCATCAGGTCCTCGATGGATGTATCTGATGCTAGTGTGCGTGCATTGAAAGTACATTTTGTCTTCCTTCGTTGTGGCAGCATAGTTCGGCCTTGAGATTTTGTCGGCCTCTCCTTTCTCATCCTTCTCAGTGCTGCCATGTCGGTGAAGCCTTCAGGGTCAGGTGAATGAGATCAGTTGTAGTTACTGATTTTGGCATATCGAATACACAATGGATAGCTTGCCAGGCTCTTCCGTGTGGGCGGAATACTCTCGGTAGCTTGCCAGTCTTTCCAAGAGGGATAGAGGCTTTTGGGGCAACCTCTAATGATCCTTGTAGGTGTTACCATATTTGAACCCTATCAAATATGGTACAACCATTCCGGAAGATGGGTATTTAGTGTCTTATGATGTGTCGCGCGGCCGCTTTGTGGCCGCACGGGTCCGAAAAGCATCCTGGAGTGTGGCGACGGCTGAGTAGTGGAGGTACTGTCGATAGTGGAAGTCTGCCAGTGGGGTATTTATCTGGGTAGGGTGGGTATTCTGTGCGCAATCCGATCCCTGGGTGGTTGATGGAAGCAGACAGGGCAGGGTAGGGTGGGGCTCCTGATTAGAATCCCTTTGTCACCTGTGGTTGGTGGGAGCAAGCAGAGAAACTCTGTCCCTGGGTCCGCCGAGCTGGAGTCCAAGGTCTCAGAGAGTTCCACTTATCTTGTTCTGTGGGTCTTCAGTCATGCGTGAGTCTTGGCCTGAGCTGCCACGCGGGTCCAGAAAGCGTCCTGGAGTGTGGCGACTGCTGGGTAGTGGATGAATGTGCGAGGAATGCCAAGAGAGAGATCACTTAATCACTTAATCACTTAATCCCCGTTATTCATCGATTTACTCAAGCGGGTGCCAGTAACGTCTCCATTCATCCCGGTTGCGTGCTAGCATAGCCCAATGGTATCTGTTCTTACTAGGAACATGCAGAGCCTCAAACCGATCTTTCAGGGTCTTGACGAAGAAGTCTGACCATCTTGTAGGTGGGCGTCCACGTGATCTTTTGATGTCCCGTGGAATCCAATCAGTAATGGCTCTAGTCCAGCGGTTGTCTGTAAACCTCATTACGTGTCCAGCCCATCTGATTTTTGATGTTTTTGCAAATGAGACAGCGTCCCTGATTCTTGAGCGTTGACAAAGATCAGAACTCGGATTCTATCTCTCATTTGAGTGAATCGTGATATTCCAAGCATAGCTCTTTCGATTCCTCTTTGAGAAATAGCCACAAAAAAAAATGCCTGTCTTCGAAAACTCTTGAGCTAATTCGCCAGCGTGGTTTGGCAGATGCCTCAGGCAACCGCAAGCTAACATCCGAGCTCGCAAAGCAGTGCAGAGATGCGATCAAGGAAGACCTCAAAGAGAGAAGAGCAGAAGTACTGGTAGATGCAGCAGAAGCTGGGAAAAGTATTCGTAACGCCCGCCTGTCCTTCGCAAACTACAAGACCAAGATGACTGCCCTCCAACATCCTGATGGATCCATCACATCCTCCAGAACGGCAATGGAGAAGATTATCCATGATTTCTACTTGAATCTCTTCGATAACCATGTCCACTTGCCGACATACCAAATTCCACAGGGTGGATATGTCGTTCCCAATGTTCTCCCTTCTGAAATCCGACACGCCATTTCGTCGGTAAAGAAACAAACAGTACCCGGCACAGACAAGGTCTGACCTGAACACCTGAAGAACCTGCCATCAGTACTCATCAATACACTGGCTTGGCTCTTCACTCGCTACCTGTCTGAATGCAAGGTTCCGTCCCAAAGGAAAACCAGCAGGACCGTACTACTGTTCAAGAATGGAGACATCCATGACATTGTCAACTATCGCCCGATCTGCCTATTGTCTGTCATCTACAAGTTGTTCACTTGAGTCATCCTAAATAGGATTAGCAGAACACTAGATGAAGGACAACCATGTGAGCAAGCCGGGTTCCACAAAGGATTCAGCACCATCGACCATATCCACGCGATAACCAAGCTCATTGAGGTTTCTCGGGAGTTCAAGATGCCGCTCTGTTTAACGTTCATTGATTTAAAGAAGGCGTTTGATTCTGTTGAGACGGAAGTGGTCATTGAAGTCCTAGCCAATCAGGGCATTCAAGCCCAATACATCAAGATCCTCCATGAGCTGTATTGCGGATTCACTACCAGGATCTCACCACTCTACAAAGAAGTGATTGTTGATGTCAAGAGAGGGGTTCGGCAGGGTGATACCATTTCACCAAAACTCTTCAGTGCCACCCTCGAGAACATCATGCGACGACTGGAATGGGAAGGAATGGGAGTGAAGATAGATGGTCGGCAATTACACCACCTCCGCTTTGCTGATGACATTGTTTTAGTAACACCAAACATCAGCCAATCGGCACAAATGCTGGCCGACTTTGACTGTGAGTGTGGAAAGGTAGGACTACAGCTGAATCTTACGAAGACAATGTTCATGAGAAACAGCCTCGTTCCTGATGCCCCATTCGCTCTCAATGGAACGACCATCTCCGAATGCAACAGCTATGTGTACCTAGGTCAAGAAGTCAACATGACAAATGACCTGGCACCCGAGCTGCGCAGGAGGAAGAGAGCGGCTTGGAACGCCTTCAAGAACGTCGAGGAAATAGCAAAGAGGACGAAGAACCTCCGGCTCCAGGCACATCTCTTTGATTCCACTGTTCTTCCTGCATTAACATATGCCTCAGAGACCTGGGCCCTATGCAAACAGGATGAGAACGCTATTCAGGTCTCCCAAAGGAGAATAGAAAGAGCTATGCTTGGAATATCACATTTCACTCAAATGAGAGAAAGAATCCGGAGTTCCGATATCCGTTGACGATCAAGAATCAAGGACGCTGTCTCATTTGCCAAGGTGTCAAAAATCAGATGGGCTGGTCATGTAATGAGATTTAAAGACGACCGCTGGACTAGAGCTGTTACTGACTGGATTCCACGGGATGTCAAAAGACCACGTGGCTGCCCACCTACCAGATGGTCAGACTTCTTCGTCAAGATCATGAACAATCGGTTTGAGGCTCTTCATGTTCCCAGAGCGAACAGATGCCATTGGGCTACACTAGCACGCGACAGGGACAGATGGAGACTTTACTGGCGCCCGCTCGAGCAAATCGCCGACTAATGGGAAGTTAAGTGATTAAGTGATTAGGAAGGTGAGACCTATCCCTTCAAAAATTATTTAACTTACCACATTACATTTTTCTTTTAAAATATGGCTATCATTTGGACCAGAGATATAGTATAGTGACTAAGGCACTTGTCTTGCATATGGCTAACCCAGTTTATCCCTGATACCCTATATGATCCCGAGTCCACCAGGAGTACAGAGCCAGGATTTGGCCCCAAGAATAGAGCCAGAATTAAGCCCTGAGAACCACTGGGTGTGGCCCAGAAACTTAAAATAAAAGGTTCATTACTTCTTTTTTTTGTATTTGGTAAAGTAACATTTGTCTAGAAGGAAATTGCATTGCAGGATATTAAGTATCACTTTAAAAAACAGTTCTTCTGCATTCCTAATCAAAGGAAGTTAATTTATTTCTTTGTATTTTCTAAAAATTTGTAACTGTATATAAAGTAAGATTCTAGTACAGATCAAGGTCATCAGTCATTATTTGAATTTCTCCAAAGTATGTTTATTTGTAGTCACTAGAATATTTTTATCTGAAATATTATCTAACTAAAAGGACCTCATGGAAATCTTGAGTGAATAGTAAAAAACTATACAGCATTCCAATTTTCATAATCTAAATCACAATAATTCTTCCCCACACACCTCTGTTTTCCATTCAGTTATTTAATGTGTAAAATGCTGAAGACAAACTGGTCATGTGGGCTTCACAGAAATTAAATAAATTGATGCATCAACATGGATAAAATTAATTGCCTGAACAATATGGCCATCGTTTAGTGTGAATTAGGAAAGAACTAAAAAATCTTTATTATTTCTCAGGTTTGCATTTTTTTTCTTGCTCTCTCACTTGCTAGCTTTCCCTTTCTCTCTTTCCAATGTTGGAGACAGGTTTCATAATTTTTCAGGTGCCTTTCAGATAGTAAAAATCAGAATATTCTTTACAGAGATACATAATGTACCAAATATCAAACATCAGTTTCTCTGATTGGAGATTTTGGTTTTTTCTTACCTGAGCCTAATCAGAGTCAATAACTTACTGAGGAGAAATTGGTTGTACGTAATTACAAAATAAAAAGGGAGCATGCACTCTCTCTCCACGTGCATTGGGTGGTTAGGCCATTTTCCCACTGCAGATGATTGACAGTGATGTATGAAAGAAGGATAAAACAGGAGCAAGGCTGGTTGGTGATCAGTTGCCATTTATTCTTCCTCTGCCTCCTTCCAGTCTCTATTTTCTGTATCACTCACTGCCCTTATCCTCTCCCTCAACCTACCGCCCACTCTATAGCTATACCCCCTCTCCAAGGGTTAGGGGTAGCTTTTACACACAGGTGAGGTGGCACAATCGACATATGTAAAGGCCCTTCCAGGGAAGCTCTATTTTTTATTTACTTATTTTTCTTTTTGGATCACACCCGGCGATGCTCAGAGTAACTGCTGGCTCCTTACTCAAAAATAACTTCTGGCAGTGCTCGGAGGACCATATGGGATGTCATGGATTGAACCCAGGTTGGCTGCGTGCAAGGCAAACTTCCTCTTCACTGTGCTATTGCTCCAGCCCTTCTTAAGATAAGAAGCTCTTCTTAAGACAAAGATCTCCTGCAGCCAGGAGATCCATGCAAGGGCCAAATACTGTTTGGAATGTGTTTCTCCTTTCCTTAGTCCAACAAGCATATAAACATTCATCTTAATTCTACTTCTTAATATTAGTCATTTTGCATGGACATAGTAAGAGATACATTAAGCATGTAGGGTGACTCTCCTGAGGACATCTCGCCATAAATCCCAAACTACAGTGCTCAGGCCAGATTAGTCTTTCCTAACCCTAGCAGGGTCCTAATCCTGTTGCTACAGAATTTGTCCACGACCATGCTCTAAACCTATAGTTAAGTATTATGGCTCTTGGTCCGGCCCATTTCAATGCCAGGGTAGCTCATAACTTGCCCTGGGTCTATCCAGTCCCTTGTCAGGATCCTGCTTTTGGGGTGCTAAGAAGTAAGGGCAATTGAGGCTTAAGTTGAGAAAACAGATGCCCAGGAATGAATATTATTCAGAATCAATTAACTCCCAAGTTACAAAAACATAGCATTAACTGTATTCCTGTGTCTATACAAAAAGGACATTGCTCTGAAGTAAACTATGCAAAGAACATGAGGGAAGGATAAAATCAATATTTCACTTACAAATACAAAATCTGAGATTTCTGATACAGTAATAGGTTTCCCCTATACAATGTATAATTCTACCTCTTCATGCACTGTGTTCTGCTTAGTAGAAGTCTAGCTTCTATCCACAATCTTATGTACAAAACCTTTAATACCTTTAATTGCCTTTCATTCCATTCCTTTTGTTACTACAACTAATATAACTAATAGAGTTTGGGGTGTTTTTTCAATGGTTTTGTTTTGTTCTTTTATTTCCATACAATATTGAAATCAGATGATGTTTGGATATTTGTTTTCCTCCCCTGACTTAATTACATATTTACTTATGATTAATATAATACCCTCTCTTTTCTTTAATATGGCCACAAAAGACAAAATTTTGTTTTTCTTTATCACCAAGTAGTATTCCATTGTGAGTAGAATTCCATTGCATTTCAATATACACCATGTTACTTTATTGGTTCATCTGTTTATAAACACTTAAGTTATTCCCTATTCCCTATCCCTGGTTATTATAATGTTATAGCAAATAGATGAGTATTCCTTTTTAAATTAGTGCTTTAATAGTCTTCACAAGAATACCCAGAATTGGAATTGATGTACCAATAATACATTAGTTCTATTCTTAATTTTTGAGGAAATCTCCATATCATTTACCATAGAGGCTGCACTAATTCACTTTCCCATCAACAGTATAGGGTATTACCTTTTCCCCAAGTCCTTGATGACGCTTACTTTTTTTTCTCATGTCTAATAGTTATGGAGCATTACTGAATACCACGTTTCCTTTTCCCCAAAGAGTTAGCTTCTAAATATACTCCCTCTTCTGACTTATGTCTTCTCTTACTTAGCACGTAGATCACATCCCCAGTGCTTCTGTCTTACTCTGTGCTTATTCTGGCTCTCAGAAATCTGCTTGGCACCTGCGTCTTCCAGATCTGGATGTGCAGCTGGCCCTGTCTCTTAATGTTGTCATCAGAGGCAATGTCCATCAGCTTCTTATCCTTTGCAGACTTTGCAGGTAAGAACCAGATGTAATTTCTGAAACTCCAAAGTCTAGGCGGCACATCAAGTTCTCCAAAACGTTTTTCTCATGCTTTCTTTCATTCTGGGATAGTCTATTTTAGAGCACAGGATGACAAGTGTGTCTATATTAAACTACATATGGAATAAGAAGAGGATTGAAATGGCAATCTCCTTTCCAGAAGATATCCCAGAGTGTCTGTGAAGTCTCACTGCCTGCCTCTTAATGTACTGGGAAGAAAGCCCTTCCTCTCCTTAGAGGAAAGAGCAACTCATTATACAGTACCAATTCACTTGCTCAAGGAAATTCTCATCTGCTGAGTGTGAGTGAAACCCTCTTTAGAACCTGCTGTTCCTAACACTGAGATCTCAGCAATAAGAAGTAAAAGAGCAAGGAGGATGTCGTTTAACACCATGTTGTGAATGCATAACTTTTCCAGGTCTCAATGGAGCACATTGCCCTTGTTCATCTCATCCTAATTTCTTAGAGAAGATTCTTGCCATGTGAACATCATCATCACCAATTTATCTGAGCTTGAAAGGAAAATCTATGGAATGCCAATCAACATAGTAGCCATTTTTTCATCGGTCCAGTAGGGACACTGCTCAAAGCAAGCCTGTGGCACACTGCTACTCGGGAAAAAGAAAGTGTTGATGACCCTTAGCTTGAGACAACAGACTCACTATCCTGGAAAATTTAGAAATATACCCTACAGAGCTTTGAATGTAACAGAAGTGGAGATAGAAATTCCAGGAACATTAAAATTGTTCTCAAAACAAAATAAGCAAGAATTCTATAAGGGAAATTCAAATTTCTTTAAGTGGATATTAAAAATAGAAAGAGAGTGATAAAGCACTTGCCTTGCATGCATTGGACCTAATTCAATGCTTGACACTTTATGTGGTCCACTGAGCCTACTAGGAATAGGACCTGAGCAACTCCAGGTGTACTTCAAAAACCCAAAATGAAAATAAGAGAAGGATAAAATAAACATAAATGTGGAGGGAGTAAATACATGAACATGAGAGGAGATGCTAGAGGGAGACAAAATGAAAATGAGCTTCCTTTAAAACTAAGTCTTTAGACCGAGTGAGGAAGATTATATTTGTGTTTGTTTTAGGTCACACACAGCTAAATTCAGGAGTTAATCCAGCTCTACACTCAGGAATCTCTCCTGGAAAAACTCGTGGGACAATATGGGATGCCAGGGATTGAACCCCTGCCAGTCTGTACTATCATTCTGGCCCTAATTATATATATATATATATATATATATATATATATATAGGCTTTTTGGGTCACACCTGGCAATGCTCAGGGGTTGCTCCTGGCTCTGCATTCAGGAATTCCTAATGGTGGTGCTTGGGGGACCATATGGAATGCCGGGAATTGAACCCAGGTCTGCCACTTGCAAGGCAAATGCCTTATGCTATTGCTCTGGCCCCAGTTGCATTTCTTAAGGCCAGACACAGATTAGAAAATAATAAGCCAATGTTGTTTCTGTCAGAACTAAAACACCTAGGAAGAGGAAATTATTTTCAGATTGGTATAACTTTATCTTTTGCATACTTTGATTGAAAGTTTAAAAATAGCCAATCTCTGGGACAGATCATAATTGATTGATGGGGAAGAATTGTTTGACGTGGAATGCAAACATCAAATTATAATAGACTTTGTTGAGTTCATATCATTAACCAGAATGTAATTTCTATGAGTATTCACAAATCACAAATCATCCTGTTAATCGTCGATTGCCTCGAGCAGGCCCCAGTAACGTCTCCTTCATCCTAGCCCTGAGATTATATTCAAGGCTCTTTAGGAGAATGAGACCCATCATTGTTACTGGTATTTGGCATATTGGGTACGCCACAGGGAGTTTGCCAGACTCTGCCATGTGGGCAGGCTACATTCGGTAGCCTGCCAGTTTGTCCAAAGTAGGAATGAGATATTAAGATGTGCGGCCGCGCGGTTCCAGGAGCTGGTTTTTATAGTCTCTGAGTCTTGGCTGCTGATGGGATTACACGGCGCCAGGAGGCCAGTTGGTGGGTGTGACCCCCGCCTACTGGAATTTGGAGGATCTGGGTGGAGGATGCTCGGCCCAAATCCGAATAGGCTTGAAGATGTCGGCCCCGGAACCTGCGTGACTTTGTCCCTCTGCCAGTACCTTCATGTGTGCGGAGAGTGGTCTCTCTATGAGTATTAACTTTAGGAAATCTGTAAAGTAGTTATTACATAAGGAACACTTAAAACTTAGCCTGAGCCCCCCACGAGTGGCTCTCTGGCACGGCCATGGCTCCAGAAGCACAAAGACTTAATGCAGAGCCCAGCAGCTTGTGGCAGAAAAGTGAATGGACTATCGTTAATCCACAGTACCCTGCCTGCCTGGAAGGGAAGGGCTGTCACCCTCTTCCACCTTTTTCCCCCTGGGCAGCAAGATGGCGACCTCCTCAGAGCTTTTTGGAAAGCCAGGTGTGAGTCGGCAGTGACGGGGCAACTGAAACCTCATGGGAAGGGGAGCGTTCCAGGCTCATCCTTCACGCCCCACCAATGTCATGAGTTGACCCCCACGAGCAGCTCTCTGGCATGGCCATGGCTCCAGAGACACAGAAACCAATCTTGTAATTATCTGGCTCTTGGCAGAAAGACCTCCAGGCTTAATAAGTAAAATATCAGAAATCCAAAATCATGCGGTCACTAATGCAGCTATTGGCCACGCAACATCATATAGTTCTCATAACTAACTGTAGAAAACAAATTATTTCACAATGCCTTTTCAGCAGTTCTATTGTTGGGTGTAAACTCTAAACAATAATAGTGCATACTTTGTCAAAATATTGAATGTAATCAAAGTAGATAGAGTGTTAAGTAGAATTTATCTGCCTCACAGGCATTGGGACGGGTGGGGGGGGCGTATATTGGGGTTCTTGGTGGTGAAAAATAAGTACTGGTGAAGGGAAATGTGTTAGATCATTGCATGACTGAGACTTAAACCTGAAAGTTTTGTAACTTTTCCCACAGTGATTCAATAAATAAAGCTTAGCCTGAGAGTCTTCAGAAATTTTCATTTTGTCATTTTAAGAAATAGAAGTTTTACTTCTTGATGTTCCAAATCAAGATCTTTTCAATATCATTTTTTAAAAAAGACAAAAAATGGAGGAGCTGGCAAGGAAATGAAGAACATGCAGAAAATGAGATAAAAAAAAACTCAATAATTTATCACTGAAGCATCCTCAGAGCTGCTAGTAATTTTTTTCAAATGCACAACTAATAATTATGAGTAAAACATTGTAGGTTTTATATCTCCATCACTTGGTAATTCACTTTCTCAAAGGCTCCATTTACATGGCACCATGATGGGATCAACTGACCCCACTCCGCTGAGTAAAGAAGAGATGTGGTATGGAAGAAAAATATTAAATTTTTTTCAAAAATCACAACACTGTTCTTTGGATGGCAAGAAACGATTTCACACTATGCAGAGATTCCTACAACTTGATGCTAGCACAAGAAAAATCCAAAGGTCCATAAAAGAATACCAGAATTCATTATCCTTAAAGGGCAGTATAAGTACTCTTTCTGCATCAGAGAAAAATGTGGCTACATCACTAAGAACATAACCCATGCTATAAAAATATACATCCCAAGTCAACTTGTGAGGAAATTTACTTGGTTTATACTAGGCAGAGAGAGACCAAAGAAGATTCTAAGTTCCATTATCTCTTGAAGGATGGTGACCCATGTACCCCTTCTAAATAATTAAAGACTGAGTAGACAAAGCCTGTTGAAAAAATCATTAAAATTCATATTCAGCACAGAACCCAGCACATTACCATGGAACCCAGGTAATGCAGAACTTTGTGATCTTGGACTCAGGGCCCAACGTGACTGGGAGCAGAGATCCTCTGCCTGCTTCCCCCGGTCTCTGACAACCAAGGGGTCACACCCATAAGCCACTCCCTGCTGGGCACCAGATAATCTCCTCATCAGCCACCCTTCAGAATTCACAGCTCCTTCTTCAGAAAGGGAGCATAAAATGAGGATCCCATAACCATGCCACCGGACTCCACCAGTTGAATCTCTGCATAGTGCCAAGCAGTTTTCACTTGGGGAGTCCCAAAGCAGGGCGGGTGAGAGCCCTCCCCATCTCAAGGGACCCAGGCCTGGCAGCCAATCTCGACTACCCAACCACTGCCATGATCCAGGCTGCTTTCCACATGCTCGGACTGAGCCTTACATATGAGTGAACATGTTCCTGGACACATCATAAAACACTTCCTACCCATTTTCCATAATTACCACACCATGCCATATAACAGGTAACTATAACAGGTCTCATTTCCCTGACCCTAAAAGAGCCTCCACTCATTGGGAAAGACGAGTAAGGAGGGAGAGGCTGCTAAAATCTGAGGGCTGAGACGAATAAAGATGTTACTGGCACCTGCTCGAGTAAATTGGTGAACAATGGGATGACAGTGATACTGTGATACAGTGATTCGGCAATGTTGAAAGTTTGTAAAGACTAAGAGGAAGTTTACAGGGAAGTCATGGGGACTGGAGAAATATATTTATTCAGAAGGCAGTATAGAAAGGGGAGGAGATGAAGAGGGAAAGACAGCAGAACAATTCACAGATTCCCACCCTTTCTTTGAAGTCCAAGTCCTAAGAAGAAGAGACACTCTCCTCCAAAATCTGAGCTTTAAAGAACTTCCTCTACCACCTTCATCCTGACTGACAGTGCTGGACTGGGGAAGACAGACAGGGTGGTGACATGGATGGGGGTCCTCTAGGCAACAACATTGATCACAGATGGAATCAAGGGAGAATTTTTCCATTCTACCCATGCACCCCAGTCCTGAAGTTTTTCAACCAGGGCCTGAATCCTCAGAGAATTGAGAGACACCACAATTGTAGTAACAAGGCTGACCAAGCTCATCCAATGACGGCTAATCTGTGTTGAGTACGAGCAATCTTCAGGATCAGAGCAAAGAATCTTCTGAAATTAAATGAGACCATTTGAAACACATGCCTTTCACTCTGTAGAGCTTTATTATAAGATATTGCTTTTTATTTTATTTATTTATTTATTCATTTATTGCTTTTTGGGTCACACCCAGTAATGGTCAGGGTTTATGCCTGGCTCTGCTCTCAGGAATAACTTCTGGTGGTGCTCAGGGACCTTATGGGATCCGGAGATTGAACACAGGTCGAACACATGCAATAAAAATGCCCTATCCGCTGTCCTATTGCTCTGCCCCCAAGGTATTGTTTTTAATTGCCTATGATTAACTCAACTATATATGACTTCATACAGTTATTTATTGGATTTCTGTTTCCAAATTATTTTTTAAAATTTTATTTTTCTATATCATGTAAAATGTTTCCATGCCTATTAATTTTATGTTCAATTTTTGTAATGCCTGCAGCTGACTATTTTGAGTTGAAAGTCATTTGGTTTAAGTACAAATTCTCTATGGACCCATTGGCTTATTCCCAAAGGAGACTAGGACAGAGTTGAATAAACCTCCAAAGAACAGAGTGTACAAAAAAAGAAGACATCTTTTCATGCAGTGTTTTGGTGCATTTATTTTCTCTCAGAGAGCATGAGAAGTAGCAAAGACAAAAAAGAAGAAAAGAAAAGAATAATGTCCTCTTTGGAGACTTCAGTCTGGGGGAGGAGACAGAAGACAATTCAGTTGACATTGGAACAGGATGTGCTATGATAAAAGATCACTCTTCTTACAAATAGGTCAACAAAAAACATTCTATTCCCACAAGTTTGCTTGAGAGGTGGTTGTTGAGGTCAGCATAACACTTCTGACTCAATGCCTATGAAAAAGGATAAATAGATTGTGTCATGATTGAAATGGGAGGATCTGCTCTTGGCAAGGATTAGATAAGTTAGGAAATCTGGACTAAAAGACACATAGACTCCATTAAAATATGGGGGGTATGCAGTGAGCAGTAAAAAATAATAAACATGGGAATATCAAGAACAAATCTAATTCAAGACGTGGGTAAGATTTTCTCATATTGTAGATGACAGTTTGGGTCCAATCATTCCTGCTCCATTTGGGTTCCAAGCTCTAGACTCCACTTAGCCTATGATCTTGCACAAGTTATTTAAATTTTCCTTTCATAGGCCTGCTCAGATTGGGGCTGAGAATCCTCCACCCAGATCATCCATATTCCAGTAGGCAGGGGTCACACCCACCAACTGGCCCCCTGGCGCCATGTAATTCCATCAACGGCCAAGAGCCAGAGACTATAAAACCCAGCTCCTGGAAGAGAACAGCGTAGAGTCTCCTGCTCCTGCACCTGGCTGTCCTCGCCAGGGCCCCTTGGAGGGGAGCAGGTTGAGTTTCCCTCCCCACCGCGACCAGGGCTCCAGCAACCTAAGACCTCCAGAACCAGCCACCACCATGCTGAGACCACTCTCCACACACATTCGCAGCCGCATGACATCTTATTATCTCATTCTTACTTTGGACAAACTGGTAGGCTACCGAATGTAATCTGCTCACATTGCAGAGCCTGGCAAACTCCCCGTGGCGTACTTACCTAATATGCCAAATACCAGTAACAATGATGGGTCTCATTCTCCTAACCCAAAAAGAGCCTTGAATATGGCACTTTTTTTTTTAGATTAACTTCAGTATTGTTTATTAAGCTTCTGAGGGTTTACAGAGAAAAGTGGACATGTTAGGCATTGGGGTGCTCCCCTGAAAGCAGTGTTCCTTTTTTTTTTTTTTTTTTTTTTCTTTTTTATTAGTGAAACGACATGAGGTACAGTTGTAGATTTACAAATTTTTGTGCTTGGATCTCGGTCATACCCCGATCAAATACCCATCCCTCCACCAGTGCCCAGCCTCGAACAGGCCCCAGTAACGTCTCCTTCATCCCAGCCCTGAGATTTTTTTAAAAAGTGCCATATTCAGGTTGAAAGAAAGAATATGGCACTTTTTAAAAAAATCTCAGGGCTGGGATGAAGGAGACGTTACTGGGGCCTGTTCGAGGCAATCCACGAACAACAGGATGGTCGTGATCCTGACCTTTCATAAAATGGAGTTCATCCAAATAGATGCTTCAAATAGTTGTTTTGAAGATGAAAGGAAATATCTAGAGGCGGGGGAAGAATCCTAACAGTTTCGCAGAAATGTCAGAGTTTGGTAAGTAGGATCTGGTCTTAGCACTCATTTCTAGGCTCCAGGAAAACAACAACAACAACAACAACTAAATGGTGAGAATTCATGCTTTTCTCATGGGGAAAAAAATATCTGTCAAGCAGGCCTCATGAAGTTAGAAATAGCTGAACAGACCCATCACAGAGAAGACATTACTGCCACTGATTTTTAAGCCTAGGAAAGTGCCTTAGCTCCTTTCTGCTCTCCATGAGCCACTTCAGTTTGCCCCATTAACACCCTCCCAGCTCTCTTTGTTTGTAGTTTTTATCACATTTCCTGCTACAGAATTCGATTAGTCACTCATTGTCAAGCATCATAATACTCTCAGCCCTTTAAACCAGGTAGGCCTCCTTGAATCCAGCATCTCTCCGGTACAGCCAGGAGAAGTCCATGTGAGTCCTTAGTTAAAACCTTGGAATATATCCCAGAGAGGCAAAAAAGTACAGTCGAAGTGACATCTGCACTTGTTTGTTCATTGCAGCCCTTTTTACAATAGCCAGAATCTGGAAAAAACCTGAGTGCCTGAGAACAGATGACTGGTAAAAGAAACTTTGGTACATTTACACAATGGAGTACTATGTAGCTGTTAGAAAAGACGAAGTTATGAAATTTACATACAAGTGGTACTACATGGAAAGTATCATGCTAAGCAAAATGAGTCAGAAAGAGTGGTATAGACACAGAGAGATTGCATTCATCTGGGGAACATAAAGTAACATAATGGGAGACTAACACCCAAGAGTGGCTGAGACTAGTACCAGGAATTTTGCTCCATGACTTGGAGGGCAGCCACACATGCTAGGGGGAAAGGAAGCTCAGATAGAGAAGGGAGCACCAAACAAAGGGTGTTGGGAGGATCCTCCCAGGATGGGAGAAGCTTGCTGAAAGTAGACTATAGAACAAACATGATTGCCACTCAATGCCTCTCTTGCAAACCACAGAACCCAAAAGGAAAGAGAGAAAACATCAGGGAATGCCCTGCCACAGAGGCAGGGTGGGATAGGGGTGAGGGGGGTGGGAGGGATGCTGGGACCTGTGGTGGTGGAGGATGGGTGCTGGTGGAGGGATGGTACTTGATCACTGTATAACTGAAACCCAAGCACAAAAATTTGTAAATCTATAACTGTACCTCGTGGTGTTTCACTAATAAAAAAATTAATTAATTAAAAATAAATAAATAAAAATAAAATTTAAAAAAAGAACTGTAGATGTTCATAGGTGATGTTTATTACCAGAACCCATTTATTTTGCTTCACTGAATAAAGGAAAGGTATTATAACCTTTGTTAAAAAAAAAAAAAAACCCAAGCAGGTCAACAGGTATGAGAAAACACTTGGGTTTGGGTTTGGCCCCTCAGGGCCTTCTGCCTTAACCTCCTAGAAGAGAGTCACTGAAAGTTGTGAAGCTTAATTCTAGTTATCCAGAATATTTCCAGATGGCACCTGGCAGGAGAAGTTAACCACACACTGCTAACCACACACTTTATTGCATATTTTGTTGCAACACAATACCACTGTCTTCTGATAAAACTCAAATACATTAATTAGCATGTCTAAAGCCATCTTCAACCTTAATATCCTCCGAATTAATATCACCTGTGTCTTCCTTCATCAAAAAATCTATAAAGCTATTAATGTTTACTATTTCTAGAGGATCTAATTTTTCTTTTCTGTAAAATGAGATGACTACAATATATTGATCTTGACAATTCTCTTTCAGCAATCTATAACTCTGTAGTGTGTCCTGAGCTAATGGTTACATATAACTTTTGTGGGATCTAGAGAATAGATACAAAGTGGAAATCCACATAATATGACATAACAGACATAATTTAAAAGGCAGAACATAACATTAACAAATATTTTAAAACATAACTTGTGCATACTATCATAGCACAAAGGACATAGTAGTCAAGGAAATAAGCAAAAAACTACGTTTCATAAAACATCGAATATGAAAAATGTTTGGTAAAATATATTTTAAATGTATTTATTGAATCACCGTGTCACCATAAGACAAGTTATAAAGCTTTCAGGAAATTCAGTCATACATTCTTCCAACATCCTATCTCTCCACCAGTACATTTTCCACCACCAATACCTTCCGTATCTCTCCTGCCACCCCACCCCAGCCTGCCTCTACAGCACTTTCTCTCTCTCATTCTCTCTCTCTCTCTGTCTCTCTTGATCTCTCTTTCACATGCGCTCTCTCCTCTCTGTCCCTCTCTCTAGCTCTCTCTTCCTCCTTTCCCTCCCCTCTCTCCTCTCCCCTCCCTCTCCCTCTCTTCCCCCCTCTCTTCCCTCTCTTCCTCTCTCTCTCACCCCCACTCTCTTCCCCACCTTAGGCATTATTTGAAATACAGATACTGAAAGACCATCCTGTTTGGTCCTTTGCCCATTTTCAGCACACATCCTCAATCCAGAGAGACACCTTCCAACTGTTATTATCATAAAGGTCCCTTCTCTGTCCCAATTACCCTCTCCTCCAACCCTTGAGGCAGTCTTCCCATCAGAAAGGCCTGGGGTGCTAGATTTGAATGGCAAACTCTTCCTTTTCTTTTCTTTTTGTGGATTTTTGGGTCACACTTGGTGATACTTTGAGCTCTGTACTCATTAATTACTCCTTGCAGTGCTCCGGGGACCATATGGAATGCCAGGGATCGAACCCAGATTGGCTTCATGCAAGGCAAATGTCTTACCGTATGTACTATGGCTCAGGCCCCCA
Organism: Sorex fumeus; assembly: GCF_029834395.1. NCBI lineage: Eukaryota > Metazoa > Chordata > Mammalia > Eulipotyphla > Soricidae > Sorex > Sorex fumeus. Next base: position 19,997,759 of record NW_026606118.1, read on the forward strand.
GAAATGCAGAATTCTTAAACTCTATAAAATTCTAGGATGTGGCTGCATGGAAGGGCTGCTGCCCTCCACCCAGGTCACTCTCTAACAGTCTGTTTCCTCTTCATTTATCCCAGGTTCAATCTGGCTTGATGATGTACTTTGTGCCTAGAGCGATATTCAGTCCATATATGCCATATTCACATACCCTCTCCCCAACATGTTACTCCTTGGCTGACCCTCTGTCTAGCTGTGTGCAAAAGCTCAGAGCTTGACTTGAGACTTAGAGCGTTTACTTGAGATTAATCACTTAATCACTTAACTTCCCGTTAGTCGTCGATTTGCTCGAGCGGGCGCCAGTAACGTCTCCATTTGTCCCTGTCGCGTGATAGTGTAGCCCAATGGCATCTCTTCGCTCCGGGAACATGGAGGGCCTCAAACCGATCGTTCATGATCTTGACAAAGAAGTCTGACCATCTGGTAGGTGGGCGGCCACGTGGTCTCTTGACATCCCGTGGAATCCAATCAGTAACAGCTCTAGTCCAACGGTCGTCTTTAAATCTCATTACGTGACCAGCCCATCTGATTTTCGACACCTTGGCAAATGAGACAGCGTCCCTGATCCTTGATCGTCGACGGATGTCAGAACTCCGGATTCGTTCTCTCATTTGAGTGAAACGTGATATTCCAAGCATAGCTCTTTCTATTCTTCTTTGGGAGACCTGAATGGTGTTCTCATCTTGTTTGAGTAGGGCCCAGGTCTCTGAGGCATATGTTAATGCAGGAAGAACAGTGGAATCAAAGAGATGTGCCCGGAGCCGGAGGTTCTTCGTCCTCTTAGCTATTTCTTCGATGTTCTTGAAGGCGTTCCAAGCCGCTCTCTTCCTCCTGCGCAGCTCGGGTGCCAGGTCATTTGTCATGTTGACCTCTCGACCTAGGTACACATAGCTGTTGCATTCGGAGATGGTCGTTTCATTGAGAGCGAATGGGGTGTCAGGAACAAGGCTGTTTCTCATAAACATTGTCTTCGTAAGATTCAGCTGTAGTCCTACATTTCCACACTCACGGTCAAAGTTGGCCAGCATTTGTGCCGCTTGGCTGATGTTTGGTGTTATTAAAACAATGTCATCAGCAAAGCGGAGGTGGTGTAGTTGCCGACCATCTATCTTCACTCCCATTCCTTCCCATTCCAGTCGTCACATGATGTTCTCGAGGGTGGCACTGAAGAGTTTCGGTGAAATGGTATCACCCTGCCGCACCCCTCTCTTGACATCAACGATCACTTCTTTGTAGAATGGTGAGATCCTGGTAGTGAATCCGCAATACAGCTCACGGAGGATCCTGATGTATTGGGCTTGAATGCCCTGATTGGCTAGGGCTTCAATGACCACTTCCGTCTCAACAGAATCAAAGGCCTTCTTTAAATCAATGAACGTTAAACAGAGCGGCATCTTGAACTCCTGAGAAACCTCAATGAGCTGGTTATCGTGTGGATATGGTCGATGGTGCTGAATCCTTTGCGGAACCCTGCTTGCTCACATGGTTGTCCTTCATCTAGTGTTCTGCCAATCCTATTCAGGATGACTCGAGTGAACAACTTGTAGATGACAGACAATAGGCAGATCGGGCGATAGTTGCCAATGTCATGGATGTCTCCCTTCTTGAACAGTAGTACGGTCCTGCTGGTTTTCCATTGAGACGGAACCTTGCATTCAGACAGGTAGCGAGTGAAGAGCCGAGCCAGTGTATTACTTGAGATTACTGTAGAGGAATTTGGAAGTCTATGGCAGTTCATGTGTAGGCTAGAAAATAAGACTAAAGATTTAGGTAGGTAAGCACACACATTCTCATGGTCTCATAAACTCTTTATTCGATGAGGAGGAGCCCAATCAAAGGGGTAACAGCACAGGGCACTCAAACATAGTATCTGGACAGGGGCTCCATTTGCCTGTGTTTGTTTAATATATTTTTTGTTTGTTTGTTTGGGTGGGACCACACCTGATAGTGTTTAGGGCTTGTTCCTGGCTTAGGGCTTAATCATGGTAGGACTCAGGGGCCATATGGGATATTGGGGATTTAACCCAAGTGGAATGCATGCAAGACAAGTACCCTACTCACTTTACTATCTCTCTAGCCCCTTGTTTGGAAAACGTTTATTCTATGGGGTTCAAATTATTAAAATTTTTCTTTTTAGTGATAAAGATTCTTTGTGTTATCAATTCCTCTTACTTTACTTATTTATTTATTTGACTTTTTGGGTCACACCGGGTGGTGCTCAGGTGTTACCCCTGGCTCTGAACTCTGAATTTACTTCTGGTCATGGTTGTGCTCAGGGACCATATGGGATGCCGGGGATCAAACCCAGGCCTATTGCATACAAGGTAATCAATCATTTTTAAGTTTGACCTTCTATATCTCCTGGTGAAGAAGAAAAAGACATTCAATGAGATCTGACTTTTATTTACATGAGACATGACAGTAATGACAGGAAACATTCATCACACATGTGATGTCAGTCATTGCCTGAAATTAGTTTCAATGAATGATCTCATCTAGACTTACAAGGATGAGATGAAGTAAATGTCCTTATTTTTTAGATTCCTGAGTTATGAATTTTAGAAATACAGAAAAAGAAGATGCAATGAGATTACATGGTTTGAGCACAGTAGCTTGGAAGTAGTCCCACAGTATTCTAACCAACTCATCCTAACTTAAGTCAAGATCAATTACTATTTTCTATTTCCATGAGATGAAATATGCTCAAATTACTTCTGACCACATTTCATCTTGTTGGCAAAAGTCAAATCCTCTGGAAAATTTCAGCTTGGATTATTTGTTTAAAATAATATGCTTTGTGCACAATTGAATTCCTATGTCATGCATGAGCACAAAACAAAAGAAAAAATATTTTTAAATTCAAATCAATGGAAACTGCCCTAGGATAACAAATCCATTACTAAAGAATGAAATGTAAATTAGGGGAATGAAGAAGGCAAATAAAACTTGCTTTCTTCACATTAAGATATTTTAATGCAACCTAAAATTCATCACAGTACACACACACACACACACACACACACACACACACACACTCAGGATTCTTCTTCACAGCAAAGACTGTTATCTAATTTGTTTTTATAAGTAAACAATGGAAGATTTATTTACTAAAATATGAGGAAGGAAAAGAAGCTATTCATTAAAAGAGAATTTTATAGCTATGAATGCCACTTTCAACAAGGAAAATCAAAAGTTTTGTTTCACTGTCAGGACTATTAATTACATGAAATTTTTTAATTGCTGGCAAGTTCTGCACATGACAAGTTTGCTTGGCTTTCTTGGTGAGATTACTGGTGAGCCCTGTTCTCTCCAGCCCCCAAGACTACTCACTCAGTAGACCCTCAAATCTGCATGACAATAAAATTTTCTTCCTCTCTAAGGTCATTTAACAACTCAGTAAACTAAGACATTAATATATTGATGATTGTGAGAGATTTTTTTAAATACATTCGGAAAATATTTATTGAATGCCTTGTAAGAAGCACTTTCTGAACCCATGATAAAAATAAGTGAAAGAAATGGACAAAAGTGTTGCTTTCATGGAGATTATATTCTACTGATGGACAGTGAAAGAAAAAAATAAATTCAAGTTTAAAATTAGCAGGAAAGTAAAAAGTAGAGTGCCTACTCTCTGGGGTGAGTACCAACCAAGTATTCTGCATCTGCTTTTTTTCATTATTATTATTATTTTTTAATATTATTGAATCACTGTGAGATAGTTACAAGCTTTCATGTTTCAGTTACAATCACACAATGATCAAACACCCATCCCTCCACCAGTGCACATTCCCCACCACCAATATCCCCGGTATAATCCCTTTTCCCAACCTCCCCCTGACTCCGTGGCAGAAAATGTTCCCCATACTCTCTCTCTACAGTTGGGCATTATGATTTGCAATACAGATACTGAGAGGTTATCATGTTTGGTCCTTTATCTACTTTCTGCACACATCTCCCATCCTGACCGATTCCTCCAGCCATCATTTTGTTATTGATCCCTTCTCTATTCCAGCTGCCTTCTTCCCTTTGCTCATGAGGCAGGCTTCCAGCTATGGAGAAATCTCCCTGGCCCGTGTATCTACTATCCTTAGGTGTCAGCCTCATGTTATGTTCTTTTATACTCCACAAATGAGTGTAGTCCTTCTATGTCTGTCCCTCAATATCAGAGATGAATCCATAAGGTATATAGAGGAAAATGTAGGCAGAACGCTCTACAACATTGACGCTAAAAGCATCTTTAAGGATGAAACAGCACTGACCATACAAGTGGAAGCAAACATAAACAAATCGGACTACATCAAACTAAGAAACTTCTGCACTTCAAAAGAAACAGTGAACAAAATACAGAAAGATATCACAGAATGAGAAAGAATATTTACCTAATACCCATCTGATGGGTGGAGCAATAACACAGCAGTAGAGCATTTGCCTTGTGCACAGCCGGCCCAGCTGAGCTGGGTTTGATTCCTCTACCCCTCTTGGAGAGCTCAGCAAGCTACTGAGAGTATTTTGCCCGCATGGCAGAGCCTGGCAAGCTACCCGTAACATAGCCAAACACAGTAACAACTGTCACAATGAAGACGTTACTGGTGCCTGCTGGAGCAAATCGATAAGCAGTGGGAAGACAGTGCTGCAGTGCTATCCATCTGATAAGGAAAGGATTAATATCCAGGATATGCAAGACACTAGTAGAATTGTACAAGAACAAAACCTTCAACCCCATCAAAAATGGGGGGAAAATAAGCAGAAATTTCCACAAAAAAGAAATACAAATGCCTCAAAGGCACATAAAATAGTGCTCCACATCACAAGCCATCAGGGAGATACAAATCAAAACAACAATGAGATATCATCTCACACCATAGAGACTGGCACACATTCAAAAGAATAAAAGCAACCAGTGTTGGCATGGATGTGGGGGGAAATGGGAAATTCTTCCACTGTTGGTAGGAATGCTCACTAGTCTAGCCTTTCTGGAAAACAATATGGACAGTCCTTCAAAAACTAAAAATTGAGCTTCCATATGACCCCGCAATCACACTTCTGGGAATATATCCTGAGGATGCAAAAAAGCACAGTAGAAATGACATAGTACCTATATGTTCATTGCAGCACTGTTCACAATAGCCAAAATCTGGAAACAAACCAAGTGCCCTAGGACAGATGACTGGTTAAAGAAACTTTGGTACATCTATACAATGGAATACTACGCAGCTGTACGGAGAGATGAAGTCATGAACTTTGCTTGTAAATTGATAGACATGGAGAGTATCAGGCAAAATGAAATCAGTCAGAAAGAGAGGGACAGATATAGAAGGACTGCATCTGCTTTTAAGTGATCTGCACTGTGTAAACCTTATGCGACTAAGGCAGCCCCAGGACTTTCTCTAGCTGCCTACATGGTGTTCTCAGGCTGCTCCCCTACCGAAGATGGTCAATGCCATGAGCAGACAAAGGAGGAAATGAGGGATAAACTGGTTCGTGATCACTTGCCACTTATTTTGTTCTCCCCATGCACCTGTTCCAGTCTCACTAAGCTCCCCATTCCAGTCTCACACTGCCCCTCATTCCCATATCCTCCTGTCTCTTCTGCTCATCTCTCTATGCTCCCACTTGCCACCTTGGTCTCTCTCTAGTCTCTCCCCAACTCCCTTGGATTGGGGTAGCAACATATCAAAGCCTTTTCTGATTGCCATCAGGCACAAGGGCAAAATACCACTTAGGGGTTTTTCTCCTTTCCTTACACCAATAACAATTAATATCTTAATTAACATCTTAATTCTACTTCTTAATATTAGTTATATTATAACTAATTATAATATAATATTATAATAGCAATAGCACAGTGGGTAGGGCATTTGTCTTGCACATGGTCAACCCAGTTGACCTGAGTTCGATTGCTCTGCCCCACTCGGAGAGCCTGGCAAGCTACCAAGAGTATCCGACCTGCACGGCAAAACCTGGCAAGCTACCTGTGACGTATTCAATACTCTAGTCACAGTTACAAGTCTCACAATGTTACTGGGCCTGCTAAAGCAAATTGATGAACAATGGGAGAACAGTGACAGTGACAGTGAATATAATTATAATATTAGTAATATTATAGAGAATTCCATTTGCATGGACATGGTAAGAGATACATTAAGCTTGTGAGGTGGCTCTCCTGGGGACATCTCACTACAGATCTCAGACTACAGTGCTCATGCCAGATTAATCTTTCCTAACCCTAGCGGGGTCCTAATCCAGTTGTTAACTTTTTGGATTATGAAAGAATTTGTCCATGAACATGCTCTTAACTTATAGTTAAGTATTATGGCAATTTTGCCTGACCCATTTCAATGTCACAGTAGCTCAGTGCCTACCCTGGGTCCATCGAGTCCCTCATCGGGACCCTTCTTTTGCGGTGCTAGGAAGTAAGGGTAACCGAGGTTTAAGTCGAGAGAACAGATGCCCAGGAGTGAATATCATTCAGAGTCAACTAAGTCCTAAGTTACAAAAGCATAGCATTAACTGTCCTCCTGTGTCCATATAAAAAGGACATTCTGAATTAACTATGCAAAGGACTTAAGGAGAAGACAAAAGCAATAATTTACAAGTTAACAGGGTCTGATTAGGAGATAAAGGTGACTGACTGGTTGGGGAAGTAGAGCACAAAGAAAAAGTTTACAAGTAAACACAGAGGAATGGGAGCACTGTGATGGGAGTAACACACTAAACCTAAGCTCCCTTTGGCAAGGCAGAAAGGACACACCAATGTTATCCTACACTGAACATTCTCATTCCCCTGGTATCCTCTTTCTCTGCCTCATCCTTTCTCCGAACTGGGTGGAGTTTTCCCAGGATCTTTCGAAGCATGCCTGCACCTGTTTCATGATTAGATGCACATGAAGCCTATGGTCGGCATGCTGCACACTCAGTACACGTGCCAGTAGCCAGCTGTCTCTCAATCTACATTGTGAACTTTTGGTGTAGACTGGGTTGACCTGAAATTCTCTTGGCCCTCCTTCTGCCAGCACTTATTCATATATAATTATAACAAAACACAGAAAAGAGAGCAGAAAAGAAAAATGGAAAGTATTGGGAAGGGGTTTTTTTCCTGTAGGGTGAATACAAGGCCTTATAGAGATATTATTATTTGAGTGAAGACCTACTAAAAGTTGGTAAAGAAGGAGATCTCTAAAAATATTTGTAGAAAAGTAACTCGACCTATGACCCACTGCCACCTTCATGGAAACTCATATATCAGCCTTTTTCCAGAAACTCATAAATAAATCTCAAAAAAGATCAACTAGCTGCAAAAATTTCTCAGATATCTGTTCCCAGCTGAAACCTCCAAGGAGATTTCAGGAAGAGCTCAGGCCATATTCAACCCTACCAAAGCCTCTGCAGCCATACTCATGCCCAAACTCACTGCCACACCTCCAGCCAATCTACCCAATTAAATATCCTGGATTTTCTGGAGTGACATCTCCAAACTCTACCACACTGACATCCCAGTAGTAGCACACCAGATTGAATAGGAATGTTATGTAGAAGCCAACCAATTTTGACTAACAAAAACATTAACACAGAAGGCTTCATTTGCAACAACAGCTTAATAAACTGTCACACAAGGACTTAATGACCCCGTGGTGAGATACAACAATTTTCACAAATTTTCTTCAATGAAAATATTTTTTGATCATTCCATTAGCCACTTAGAGGTAACAAGCAATAAAAAATAAATTACTGTGGGCCTGCTGTAGGGGCAGGCTTGAAGGATGATTGGGAAAATGTAGACAATGTTGGAGAGAAGAGGACAGTGGTGGTGGAATTAGTGCTAAAATATTGAATGCAACCAATCATATATTAACAACTTTGTAAGCCACAGTGTTCAACTAAAGTGGGGGAAATATTAAAAAATAAAGTAATCTGGGTGGAAAAAACATATTCAAGTGTTTGAGTTATGTGTCTGAGTTTGCTAGGGTTGTCATAGCAAAATAATGTGGTTTGGATGATATGAATAACAAAATTATTTTTCTTACAGTTCTGGAGTTTTAAGATCCAGGTGTTGGCATGATTAGCATTTTCTGAGTCTCTCTCAGGGACTTACATCTGGTTGCCCTGTTGCTGCCTCTTTACAGAGTAGTTTCTGTATATACACAGGCCCCTGGTGTCTCTCGATGTTCTAATACCCTCTAATTAGATCTCAGTTAAGGGTCAACAAAGTAGAACGTGGGTTAATGTACTCACCTTGCATGCTAGTAACCACAATTCAATTCCAGCATCATGGATGGTCCCTGAACACAGCTTGGAATGGTCCCCAATCATATGAATAAACTAAAAAGACCTCAGTCAGATTCCATTCTTTTGTGTTTTAATCGACCCTTTAATTGACCCTTTGAAAGTCCTATCTCTGAATATAGTCAGGTACCAAGAATTGGATGCTAAGATTTCAACACATCGTTAAATTAGGTGGAGGATGTATGAGTTGGAAAACAGGAGAAACAATTCAGTCTCTTGTGTTTTCAAAGAGTAGGAGCAGGAATTTTGCTCCATGGCTTGGAGGCCAGCCACACATGCTAGCGGAAAAAGGAGCTTAGGTAGAGAAGGGAGCACCAAATAAAGGGTGTTGGGAGGATCCTCCCGGGATGGGAGATGCATGCGGAAAGTAGACTATAGGTAGAACATGATTCCATTGCCACTCAATGCCTCTTTTGCAAACCACAACACCCAAAAGGAGAGAGAGAACAAAATGGAATGCCCCACCACAGAGGCAGGGTGGGATGGGAGGGATGGGGGGTGGGAGGGATACTGGGAACTCTGGTGGTGGAAAATGGGCACTGGTGGAGGGATGGGTACTCAATCATTGTATAACTGAAACCCAAGCACAAAAATTTGTAAGTCTAAGACTGTACCTCATGGTGTTTTACTAATAAAAATTTTTAAAAAAGAGTAGGAGCAGGAATGTTTGAACCCAGTGAGCTAGAGGCAAAGCAATAGATCAGATCAGAAAGATAAATGGGCGAAAAGTCAGATTGTGTTCTGCCCTAAAGGTCATTCTAAAGATATTTCATTCTGTATTGAATGATATAGGAAGTTATTGGAGTGTTAGAGCTGAGAATTACAATGTTTTTGCATCTAAAAATTGATTGTAAGTGATGAGCAGGTCACTTAATTGTGGTGTGAAGCCCTAGAAATCTACAAAACTGAGTGGTCTAGAGCAAAACCTGTGTGGACTTGTATTTTATTTGCTTTTGCTAGAGTATCTGAAACTTTTATTTTCACTATGTAAAATCCTTCTCAAAAACCCTGCAGGTAGATTTTTATTTTTCCTTCTTGTAGTTTTGTGATGTCGTGCTCTATCTGTGTGCTTAGGTGAATACAAATTTTGAATTGTTAGAATTTTTAGCAAATTGACAATTGTCGCATTGTGAAAAGACCTCTTTAATAATAGTAATGTATTTGTCTCAAACCTGTTTTATGTGGTAGTCATTGTTTCTGTTTACAAAATGCATCTGGATCTCTGGAATCCTTGTGGCTTATAGGGTTAGGGAAGTCACAATAAATTACCTGTAGATAGAAACAAGAGCTTAGTTTCAAGGAGTATGCAGTTGATGGTGTAGGAACCACCTACCTTCATTATGGTTATTTAAAGGAATGGCTACTTTGACACCCTGGGCTTTGAAGCAGGAGACAATAAAGCAGAGTCCCAAGTGACCCCAGTCTTTGTTTTAACTTTGTTTTAAATCACTGGGGCACCAGAATTATCTGAGGCAACAAACTGATTATGTCTGAGATACATATTTAAATTCTTTCACTTTTAGGGTAAAGGAACAAACATGATGGCCTCTCAATGTCTGGATTGAAAACCATAATTTCAAAACGTAGAGAGAAAACATGTGCCTGCCATAGAGGCAGGCTGGGGGTAGGGAAACTTGGAACATTGTAGTGGGAAATGTACACTGATGGAGAGATGGCTGTTGGAACATTGTATGACTGAAACCCGATCATGAACAGTTTTGTAACTATATATCTCACAATGATTCAATAAAAATAAATAAATGAAATTATTTCACTTTTATTCTTTAAGTCTCTTAAGCTTGGCACTATTAACACTGGAACTGGATTATTCTTTGCTATAAGTTACACTCTAAAAGCATCCTGAACTCTACAACTAGATACCAATAGCATTGCTCATACCATAGTCAGGATAATTTTTTTTATAAACCTTCAGATGTTGTAGACGAAAATCACTGCTGCATCCATGAGCTTTTGTCATTTCTCTTTAAAAATGCTCAATAACTAGCTTTGTTTTTTTACCCAGCAAACCATTTTTAAAAAAAAAATCTAGGCTATTTAATTCTATATGGTCAGAGTTCAGATTTATTTATTTATTTCAGTTATATTTTGTGTTTTCTCACTCTTATTCCTTCAATTATTTTCCCTATTTCTCCACATTTCTTTTCTGGTCTTTTATGCAAATAATATTTTCTACCACGGAAATTTTAACATTATCATTTTGGGGGGGGTTGGGTTACACCCAGCGATGCACAGGGGTTACTCCTGTCTCTGCATTCAGGAATTACTCCTGGCGGTGTTCAGGGGACCATATGGGATGCTGGGAATCGAACCAGGTCAGCCACCTACAAAGCAAATTGCCATGCCTGCTATGCTATCGCTCCAGGCCCTTATCATTCATTCTTATAAACATACAGTCTATTGTTTTCAGGTCCCTAAAAAATATAGGCCCTGTGAATATTTTAAATCTGGTAATCTCCTAATCTGTATTTTTTGTCTGCCATTTTAGATTTTTAAAATTTTATAGTGTCACAAATAAGAAAAAATTTTGCTAGATTTATTCCTTATTTTATTACTCTTCTGCTTATCACTCGTGTAGATTTGAGAACATCCTGCAGAGATTATTTTCTTTCTTCCTGAAGTATATTTCCTTTAGAATTACCTTTAGTAAGTGCTAAATTATTTAGTGTGCTAAATTATTTTTATTTTTAACTTGACAAAGTGTCATGTTCCCTCATGACTAAAATGTGTCTTTTTTGAGTTCAGAATTTCAAAATTTCATGTAATTTTTTCCCCTCAGCATATCAAAAAGAAATTCCACTTTTTTTGTGGCCAATAAACTGTTAACCCTCTGAGTGCTTCCCAGAGTTTCAGATTAATCTTTTAATCTTTTCTCTCTCAATATTTGAAATCTACACTTTGGGATTGAATTTCTATACAGTGATGTGAGGTATGATTTGACTTGCTGATAATTACAGCTTTGAAGTCTGGTGTTTTTTAACAATTATCAAAATGCTCAGCAATCATCTCCTCAAATATTTCCAGTTCCCTATTTCTTTATATTTAAAAATAATTTATCATAACCTCGTGATTTGCCAAGCTGCTCATAATTCAGTTGTTTCAGGCATTAGATGTTTCAACACCAATCCCATCACCAGTGTGACCTTCCTTCCACCTACACCCCCAGTTTCCCACGCACCACTCCAGACTGCTCTGTCACAGGCACAATCAAATTTAGCATTTTGGGGCCACACTCTATGGGTCTATGCCTAGGAATCACTCCTGGAGCGGCTCAGGGAACTTTTATGGGGTACCATGATCGAACCTGGGCAGGCCATGTGCAAGGTGAACTCTCTACTTACTGTATTATCACTTTAGCCATTTGATTGTTTAGGTCCAAAGATCAAATATCAAACATATTAAACAAAATGTTTGATTTAAGGTTTTCAAACACCATAAGTAACCTTGTCGGTGTGAATTTTCAGGAGGGGACTACATTTTTATCCCAGAATCAAAATTAAGGCAAGAATTTTCTCCTGTGACTTTATGTTTTTTTAATTTTTTTTTTAATTTTATGAGTTACTTCACAATATTTGATTACATACAATATTCACCTTCCCACCACCAAATTTGGGATATTTCCATCACAAGCTCCAAGCCCTGTCCCAAAACACAAACAAAAGAATATATTTTGTATTGTCTGTTATGAAGAACTGCTGAACATGCTTACAAAAAAGTGCTCATATTGAAAACAGTGTAAAGATTCTTCTATTTTGGCAAGAGCTGTTAAGACATTCTATAGGATATCACTAACATGTTATGGTTTGGGTGATGTGAGCTTTGGTATATGTGTCTGAAAATATGTATATACATATATATAATACATATACCTCTATGATTTGTTACCTACTGTCTTAACCCCATCAAGTATGATGTGGTAATTATGGAAAACGGGTAGGGAGTGTCTTATGATGTGTCACATGGTCCAGGAATATATTCACTCATAGGTGAGACTTGGACGGAATGTGTGGAAAGTTACCTGGAGCATGGCAGCAGATAGGATGTGGAAGTCAGCTGCAGGGGCTTGGTCCCTTGGGGTGGGGAGGGATCTCACCCACCCCCCTCTGGGGCACCTTGAGTGAAAACAGCCTGGCACAGAGTCCAGTGGCATGGTTATGGGAGGCCTCATTTTATGTTAGCTTCCAAGAGAAGCAGCCGTGAGTTCTAGAGGGTGATTGATGAGGAGATTATCTCTGTGACTTCATTTTTAAAGGTTCTCAAACTTGTATTATTTTCATGTGCATGCAATGAACATAATAAAAATATAATAAGGAATAAGAAAGTCCTGCACTGAATTTTCTTCTCAATATATGTGTTGTTCCAAGCAATCTAACATGTATGAACCATCGGCAATAACATTTACTTCCCAACTCTGCCATAAAGACTGAATAAAGTATGTGTATGTGGGGAAGGGTCATGAAGGGTCATGAAGGTGTGTGTGTGTCATGTCACACATATAGCAGATCTCCAATGTTGAGTTATTGTCTTATGGGATGCTCACATCTTATGGTACGTCACCTGCAACATATATCCCTCTGTAGTTAGGAAATAAGTGAAACAACTTCATCTCTTTTTTCGTAGATATCATCTTTATTCTTGTTACTTGCTTTCTGTGTGCATGTTGTTCTAAGAGTGTATTTTCTACATCAAAATATGCATCCAGTAAAAATAAAATATTAATGCAATAACTTCTTTTTAATTGGGTGTTTTTTAGAATACAATGCCTTCAAGCATGCCTACATGCTAGATTTATCCCTGGGTATTTCCAACTTGCTCTTAAACAATATTAAAAATATTCTTAATTCCTAGACATTCAAAAGCCTAGTGAATTTTATTTTCCTTTCTTCTACACTTATTCCAAATAACTGTCATCTCTGAAGACTAGGAATACTGAAGGAAACATAAGCAAAGATTCAGTAATTATTTCGTGTCTTAAAATTTGACAAGTATTCCCCCCCAAAATGGGCTGGGCCTCCTCAAATTAAATGACCAGTGAGATTTTCTTGGCATCTAATTTTAAATAAAAGTAATAATAGAAAATAAACTAATGCTAGCAATTTAGAGACCTTGATGTGTAAATTTCGGATTATGTCCTTAATCACTTAATCACTTAATCCCCATTATTCATCAATTTACTAGATCAGGTGCCAGTAACGTCTCCATTCATCCCGGTTGCGTGCTAGCTTAGCCCAATGGTATCTCTTCGGTCTAGGAACATGCAGAGCCTCAAACCGATCATTCAGGGTCTTGACGAAGAAGTCTGACCACCTTGTAGGTGGGCGTGCACGTGATCTTTTGATGTCCCGTGGATTCCAATCAGTAATGGCTCTAGTCCAGTGGTTGTCTGTAAACCTCATTACGTGTCCAGCCCATCTGATTTTTGATGTCTTGGCAAATGAGACAGCATCCCTGATTCTTGAGCGTTGACGAAGATCAGAACTCCGGATTCTATCTCTCATTTGAGTGAAACGTGATATTCCAAGCATAGCTCTTTCGATTCCTCTTTGAGAGACCCGAATAGTGTTCTCATCCTGTTTTCGTAGGGTCCAGGTCTCTGAGGCATATGTTAATGCAGGAAGAACAGTGGAATCAAAGAGATGTGCTCGTAGCTGGAGGTTCTTTGTCCTCTTAGTTATTTCTTCAACGCTCTTGAAGGCATTCCAAGCCGCTCTCTTCCTCCTGCGCAACTCAGGTGCCAGGTCATTTATCATGTTGATTTCTCGACCTAGGTATATATAACTGTTGCATTCGGAGATGGTGGTTCCGTTGAGAGCGAATGGAGCGTCAGGAACAAGGCTGTTTTTCATAAACATTGTCTTCGTAAGATTCAGCTGTAGTCCGACCTTTCCACATTCACGGTCAAAGTTGTTCAGCATTTGTGCCGCTTGGCTACTGTTTGGTGTTATTAGAACGATGTCATCAGCAAAGCGGAGGTGGTGTAGTTGCTGACCATCTATCTTCATTACCATGCTTTCCCATTCCAGTCGTCGCATGATGTTCTCGAGGGTGGCACTGAAGAGTTTTGGTGAAATGGTATCACCCTGCCGAACCCCTCTCTTGATATGGATGATTACTTCTTTGTAGAATGGTGAGATGTTGGTAGTGAATCCGCAATAGAGCTCACGAAGGATCCTGATGTATTGAGTTTGTACGCCCTGATTGGCTAGGGCTTCCATAACCGCTTCCATCTCAACAGAATCAAAGGCCTTCATTAAATCAATGAATGTTAGACAGAGTGGCATCTTGAACTCCCGAGAAACCTCAATGAGCTTAGTAATCGTGTGGATATGGTCGATGGTACTGAATCCTTTTCGGAATCTGGCTTGTTCACATGGTTGTCCTTCATCTAGTGTTCTGCTAATCCTATTCAGGATGACTCAGTGAACAGTTTGTAGATGACAGACAATAGGCAGATTGGGTGATAGTTGCCAATGTCGTGGATGTCTCCTTTCTTGTATAGTAGTACAGTCCTGCTGGTTTTCCATTGCGATGGAACCTTGCATTCAGACAGGTAGCTTGTGAAGAGCCGAGCCAGTGTATTGATGAGTACTGATGGTAAGTTCTTCAGGTGTTCAGGTCTGATCTTGTCTGGGCTAGGTGCTCTTTGTTTCTTTACCGACGAGATGGCATGTTGGATTTTGGAAGGGAGAACATTGGGAATGACATATCCATCATGTGGTATGTGGTATATGGGCAAGTGGACGAGGCTATTAAAGAGATCTGAGTAGAAGTCATAAATAATCTTCTCCATTGCCCTTCTGGAAGATGTGATAGATCCATCATGATGTCGGAGGGCAGTCATCTTGGTTTTGTAGTTGGTGAAGGACAGGCAGGCATTACGAATGTTTTTCCCAGCTTCTGCTGCATCTACCAGTACTGCTGCTCTCCTGTTTTTGAGGTCATCCTTGATGGCTTCTCTGCACTGCTTTGCCAGTTCAGATGTTCGCTTGTGGTTACCTGAGGCATGTGCCAAGCCACGTTGGCGAATAAGTTCAAGAGTGTTCGAAGAAAGCCGGTTTTTTGTGGTTATCTCTCTCTTGGCATTCCTCACACAATCATGGAGGTGCTGAATCATTCGATTGTATTCCTCATCAATGTTGTCAATGACGGTATCTTCCCATGTTGCCGCAACAGAGCCACAGAGCTCCCAGTTGGTGGTCGTTCTGGGAGTCCTCTTCTTAAACCTTGCATTCTTTTCTCCTCGTTCTGTGAGGTAGAATTTTGCACGAAGAAGATGGTGGTCTGATCCCATTTGGAATTTTTGGGACAACAGCAACATCGGTTAGGCAAAACCGCCGATTGAATATGATGTGGTCTATTTCATTGTGGAACCGTCCATCGGGAGACTCCCATGTCCAACGTTTAGATTCAGCCTTTTGGAACTGTGAGTTACCATGGAAGGTTTTGGTTGACATGATGAACTCAGACAGTCTGTCACCCTTTTCGTTCCATTCCAGGCCATGGGTCCTGATGTGGAGTTCATCGACTGATCTTCTTGGTCCTATCTTGGTATTAAAATCACCGACAATGATCTTGTAGAAGTCCTTAGGTCTGCAAAAATTTTCCAGAGTATATTTTACCACACCAGGCAATGTTCAGGGGCTATCCCTGGCTTTCTCTTCAGGAGAGACACCTGGCAGTGCTCATGCTAAGGGGACAGACCATATGTGGTGACATCCTAAATCTTTCAAGTGAGTTTTGACTATATGCAAGGCAAGTAACTTACCTTCTGTACTACCTCTCTGGCTCTGATCTGTAAATATTTATTCTAACCTTTATTCAGTTTCTCTATCTTGAAATCATAGTTCTATAAAATAAAAATTAATATCCATAGCACGGAGGTTGGGAAACATTTCCTATATTTAAGAAAAATGAATTATCTTCTTAGCATTAGATTTACCAAATAAGGAGAACATACCATTAATACCATTAATATGCATGTAGCGATAGCACAGCGGGTAGGGCATTTGCCTTGCATGTGGCCAACCTGGATTCGATTCCTCCATCCCTCTGTGAGAACCCAGCAAGCTAGCAAGGGTATCCCGCCTGCACAGCAGAGTCTGGCAAGCTCCCCGTGGCATATTCAATATGCCAAAAATAGTAACAAGTCGCACAATGGAGATGTTACTAGTGCCCGCTCGAGAAAATCGATGAACAATGGGTGGACAGTGTTACAGTGCAATATGCATGTAAACATATGCATAATATAGATATTAAACATACATATACATATAAACATACACTTCTTAATTAAACATTTAAGATGCATAATAAAATATCTACTGATTATGTTAATAAATACTTAATATAAAAAACATCTAAAAACATTAAAAATATCATCTAGTCATTAAACCTCGAGTCTCAAAAAAGCTCTTCACAAATCTTGTTGTAGTCCTGAGTTCTAAAATGGTGAAAGAATTTTACTCTTTTTATGAAAAGGAGCCTTGAATCTCTAAGCAATGGGCTATAGGAATCTCTAGGACTCTCTATTTTGACATTTAGAAGACTTTTTTCTTTTATTTAATTTAGAGGGGAAAATAAAAACCTCTTCTCAGAACACTAGGCTTTGTGACCACAGTGCTCGGCATGAGCCTGATCATTTCAGAAGCATCTTTCAGCTATCAAGTTAGCTAGGTCCAAAACTATTTTGGAAAAGTGAATGTTTTCCTATCACACAGGTGGTGAGAATAGAATTGCCCTGGTTTGTAATATTCTGGTGCTCATTCCTTTGTGGTGTCACTTAAAAACACATCAGGCCACACTGAAGATCATTCAGAGGAAGAACGGCAAATTCATAACGTCGGCCAGCATTACTACTCCAAGGGAAGAGAAAGAAGTGCCTTTCAACCACCCTGAAATAGGGATTGGTATGCTTTCTCTAGCATGAAAACTAAATTCTCCTTGCCATCTTATTTCTGCTAGAGTTTTGCTATTACTTTTTTTTAACCTTAAAAAAGGTGAATTCCTCATACAACGGAGCACCCCTTAGATTCACAAAAGACCTATCAGAGGAAACCCTCCAAGTTCAAAGGCAATGGTGGGATATAGTGAAAAAAACTCACTGAAATGAATGTTTCACCAAGAATACTCTATCCGGCTAAACTCTCACGCAAACTGGAAGGAATAGTACACTCTTTTCTAGATAAACAGCAGCTCAGAAACTTCATAGACTCAAAACAAAACCTAAGAGAAGAGCTAAAGGGGCTACTATAAGACAAGACAAACCCTACAAGCACAACAGACCCTTACAAAAAGATGACACAAAACCTCATAACAATAATCTCTCTCAACATCAATGGTCTAAATTCACCAATTAAGAGACACAGAGTGGCAAAATGGATTCAGAGACAGAAAAGTAGATTATAGACCGAACATGGTTGCTGCTCATTTCCTCTTTTGCAAACTGCAGCACCCAAAAGGAGAGAGAGAACAAAAGGGAATGCCCTACCACAGAGGCAGGGTGGGATGGGGGGATGGGGGAGGGAGGGATACTGGGATCCGTGGTGGTGGAGAATGGGCACTGGTGGAGGGGTGGGTACTCGATCATTGTATAACTGAAACCCAAGTACAAAAATCTGTAAGTCTACAACTGTACCTCATGGTGTTTCACTAATAAAAATAAATAAATAAATAAATAAATAAATAAATGGTGAATTCCTTTGTTAAGCTTGGAATATTTGCTTTAAAAGAATCTTCCAATAGTGAAACTTCACAACAAACTAAGTAGGAGACTAAAACTTATAGCTTATGGTTACAAATCAATTTTCAGAAAGGATTTCTGTACTCTTACTTTGTTCCAGATCCCAGAGTTTGAGCACATTCTAAAGCAAAAATACCTCTCAATCTCATGACCCTGTCACATAATATAGAAGAAAATGATTAAATATTGACTCATTGAGGATGGTTATACAATTACAAAATACAGTAATAACAAAATCTTAGTCATCCCGCCTTTGAAATTGACATCCTAGGAGCTTCTTCTCTAAATAATTATCTAACAGGAGACTTGAGGAAATACTGTAAAATATTCACCTGAGTGTAAACGAAGGAGTTTTCAGGGTAAGAAATTTCAGCCAGGGGGATTATCAGCTTGGAATGTTCAAGGCATGTTAAGAAACTCTGGATATGTGTGAGCACATGTGGTATTAGAAAACAAGATGGTGGACAGGAGTCAGACTGTGTATGACCTTCATCTCCTTTAAAACGTTGTTCTTACCTAGTTTTAAGAATATTTGAAGCTTTATGACAAAGCAAGAGTGCTAAATAAATGGAATGTTTTTAAATGTTTTTCTCTGTGCTCAGTTTGAAGTTTGTCCTCAATGCTTATTAAAGAGTAAAAATGCCTTCTCTCAGGGCAATGTAAAATGCTGGTGGAATGCCAAGGATAAACTGGGCAAATGTGGGTCCTTATTACAGAGCAACCCATTCTCTCTGTTAGGTAAATAAATTTTCCACGTGCTCTTCTGAATATATAGAGTCATAGGCCCATTTCTTACAAGAATGGAGACCTTACTCGCCCTTTATTGTTATGGATGGTGTATTGTGGAAAGAATAAAATTCTTGGAGACATAATAATGTGTTCTATAACTTAAGCCAAGCTCTTCTTATAAAAATTGTTCTATTAAAAATTTGGCACCATGATTTCATGAAACAGACTTTTTTTCCCCCCTTCAGTATTTGAACTAAGAAAATGCAACTGACATATACAAGGTATTTAACCCAATCTGGGAGTGCTGACTTCTTACTTAAGAGATTACTATTCGGTCTTAGTATTAGTTAGGTAGCATAACTAGAAATAGTGTTGAATCTTCAATATGCTATCTGTGGAAAGAGATGGCATTCTACTTCATCTGGCACCAAGTCCTCTCATTTCCTTCTACTGGATAACTTACCAACGAATTATGGGCCACTCTGTATGTGATCATTTTCCCCATGGATAATTGCCCTTAATCATTTAACAGTCTCAAGTGTGTGTCTCTCCTCTGATTGCCTACATTTTAACCTGTTGTGTTCCAATTAGAATTAATCACGCTCTTCAAAATATCTAGGAAGCAACAGAGGTTGATGCTGTGAAATTAGAAGCATAAATGTCATAAGTGAGTATTTGCCTAGTGTGTATTTTAATTTGCAGTATAAAGTTGAGCATTTTTCCCATGTTTCTTTTCCAACTTTTCCAACTTTTATTTTAAATTTAGTTGTTTGCTTTAGCTCTAAGGGTTGTATGCAAATTTCAAAGAACAGTTCAGTACCAGACATGTGTTTTTCATATTTTCTCCTCCAATTTATTGCTTGCCTTTTTAATCTTACTTGTTTCATTTACAGAGTAAACAAAAATCAACCCACTATCTTTATGAAGAATTTTCATCCAGTTTAATCCCATATATTGTCAGTTCCAAATAATTGCACTCAAGATATTTGCAAGGTTTGTTATTTTTTTAAGGCACTACTCTTATATGCCCATTCTTCTTTTTCCCTTATCACAATTAATATTATAGCACAATAATTTTTACTGGGCCTGTAACTTCAAGCATTTTATTTTTTAGTGAAGTGAATAGTATTATTGATATAATTTAGAGACACATGAGAGGAGAAAAAGAGAAGAATACTTGTTCAAAACAGAACACAGATATCTCCAGAATGGAAAAAGAACAGGAGAAAATGAGAGAAATATTTGTTTAAGAAAGAACAATATCGGGAGCTGGAGCAATAGCACAGCAGGTAGGGTGTCTGCCTTGCACATGGCCGACCTGGGTTCAATTCCCAGCATCCCATATAGTCCCCTGAGCACCGCCAGGAGTAATTCCTGAGTGCAGAGCCAGGAGTAACCCCTGTGCATCGGCAGGTGTGACCCAAAAAGCAAAAAAAAAAAACAAGAACGAAAGAAAGAAAGAAAGAAAGAAAGAAAGAAAGAAAGAAAGAAAGAACAATATAATTTTAGCACTGTTTACAATAGCCAGAATCTGTTAAAAAAAAAAAAACCTGAGTGCCTGAGAACAGATGACTGGTTAAAAAAACTTTGGTACATCTACACAATGGAATACTATGCAGCTGTTAGAAAAGATGAAGATATGAAATTTGCATGTAAGTAGATCAACATAGAGAGTATCATGCTAAGTGAAATGAGTCAGAAAGAGAGGGACAGACATGGAAATACTGCACCCATTTGTGGAATATAAAGTAGCAGAATGGGAGACTAACACCCAAGGATAGTAGAGATAAGGACTAGGAGGATTACTCCACAGCTTGGAAGTCGGCCTCACATGTTCACATGCTCACTATCAAGTAAAGGATGCTTAGAGGGCACACTCGGGATGGGAAGTGTGTGCTGAAAGTAGACTATAGACCGAACATGATGGCCACTTAATACCTGTATTGCAAACCACAACACCCTATAAAAGAGAGTAAAAGGGAATACTCCTGCCACAAAGGCAGGGCAGGAAGGGGGGTGGAGTGGATAGGGGGATGGGAAGGATACTGGGAACATTGGTGGTGGAGAACGGGCACTGGTGGAGAGATTGGTACTCGATCATTGTATGTCTGAAATGTAAGCATGGAAGTTTGTAAGTCTGTAACTGTACCTCATGGTGATTCATTAAAAAAATAATAATAAATTTTTTTAAAAAAAATGACAAAAAAGAGAGAGAACAAGAGCTTCAAAGAAGCCAAGTATTTCGCTTTCTAATATGCACTGGAAAGGAAAGAAAACAGGGGAAAAGAAATAATGGGAGAGTCCCTAAGAACAGAGAAGTGATCATCTTAACAATAACAACAGGATGAGGCATTATTTCAACAACTAATATGTTGAAATCTGTGCTTTCTATACTTTGGTGATACTCTATCCTCTTGTAACTTAGAATGTGTGGATAAAATTGATAGTATAAGAGGTAAGTAGACAATGCAAATGGTAGTAGCACTGTACCACTGTAGCATTGTCCTTCCATTGTTCATCAATTTGCTCGAGCGGACCCAGTAACGTCTCCATTGTGAGACTTGTTACTGTGTTTGGCATATTAAATACGTCATGGGTAGCTTGCCAGGCTTTGCCGTGTGGGAAAAATACTCTTGGTAGCTTGCCGGGCTCCCCGAGAGGGGTGGAGGAATCTAACCCAGGTCGGCCAGGTCAGCCACGTGCAAGAAAAACACCCTACCTACTGGTGCTACCACTCCAGCCCAAATGATAGTCATAAATGATAAAAAGAAAAATAAGCAGAAAAAACAGACGGTATTTCATATGTTGGGAATTAAGTGACATTTTGGATAGAGTGACAGGAAGTACTCTGTAAAAAAAAAAAGATTTTTGAAGAAAGCCTTATAGGAAATGAGTGAGCCAAGCATGGGGGTAACAGAGAGAGAGAGAGAGTATTCAGGTAGGGATAAGAGAAAAGATCCTTATGGCTAAAGGATCAAAGAAGAACATGGAGTATGGAGGAGAGGAATAGAACCTAAAGAGAAACTCAGTGAGTAGCTGTTCTATCTGGACCTTGGAAACCTTAATCAAAACTTTGACTTTCATTATAATGACAAAACAAGTCATTGAAGTCTCATGAACAAAGTGACAACATCCGAATAAAGCTAAGATCTGTCACTGTCTCAAAGAAACCACAGGGAGCAACAGCCAGAGACAAGAACCAATTAGAGATGACACATAATCCTAGGGAGAATTGATCATGACTTGAACTAAAATGAAGATGTTGAGAAATGGTTTATGAATTTTGGGTCATTCTGTGCATGCCAATCCAGTATCAATATTGCTTCACTTTAACAAGCATATAATAAAACAAACAAAAAAAAAAGGTTGCTGATAGCACAACATTTTGTGTCCATGCTGATGAACACATTCTAGATGACAGAAGTCATATGCACTCTGAAGCAGTCCAAGGGTTTCCAACTCAATTGGGTGATCACGTGACAGTTCCTTTGAGTCCTCAGCTGAGAGATCAGAATTTCGGAAGTTTAGTTTGGCCACACAATATCTACTGTGGATATTGCAAGGTTTCAGGTCAAGTATCTGTGTGACACTTGCCCTCTACAGTTTGTCCTTTTGACTTGCAGTCACCACTCTCATCATTCATAGTAAAGTTCTTGCTCTACAGGCAGAAACAGGACAAAGAATAAAGGACATAATTCAGGTACTATCAATTTGGGCTTAGAAATTCATCACACAAAGCCTGTTGTCCTGGGAGTAAACATAGGGTTTGGAAAACACAGTATCTTATTCAATTCTCTGGCAAAGAGAACCTGCTGGCTGCCTATGAGAACCAGACATAATGCTTTCATATCTTTCTCTAATATGACAAAAGCCTTTACTCCCTGTAAAGTCACTTCCCTTTGTGTCTCATTCTTCTACAGAATACATTGCTTCAGTCATACCTACTTTTTCAAGTCTCTTCAGTGAGTCAAAAGAGTATTTTATCAGCTTGCTCAGAAATGGACTTTAAGCTCAGTGAAGCTCTGACGAGATGGGAGGACTTTTTGTCCACATGCTGGGTCACTGAACACTCCCCCTGCTGGACTTAATCTAACCCATTCCACTGAGGCCCCTAAACTGGCCAGGCAGTTGTCATCACTAATTAAAGGGATCACTTTAATGTCTTTTCATGAATGATTCACAGACATATCTCAGTGTCATTGGTATTTGTGATGACCTTGAATCACAGCAGTGAATGTGTTTGAAAAATGTCCCACTGCTCATTGGTAACGACTTCAATTAATATTCCCTTTTTATTTTTGTTTTTATTTTTTGCTTGTCCTTGTCCCTATCAGGTCATTTGCCCTTGAATTCCAGAAAAGTCTTCTCCCATTTTGCACAATCTATTTAGAATTCTATCATCCCTTCAGCACTTTCCCTCTCAATTCTGTGATTTCTGCCATATTATTTCTTACGTTCTTGAATTCTACAATGCATTGCTTTAAACTATGTACCTGTGATTACAATGCCATGATTCCCCACCATAAAAACCTTTCACAAAGTATTACAAAATTCTCATCATGAACTCTACAGCCAATGATCACAGAATGATCCAAAATTACATAATCTATTGGGAACTGAAGAAACATTCCTGGAAGTTTGTCTCGGACTCAATCACCAACTGGAGTCCGAGAATATTTTTTATAGACTGGAAGCCCCAAAAATAATTTTACATAAAGGTTGACAGTTTGGTTATTGACTTTCTCCCAACATCTATCTAAGGATTCCTGTCTCGTTTATTTCTATTTTGGGAAGGTTGGAACGATAGCACAGCGGTAGGGTGTTTGCCTTGCATGCAGCCAACATGGGCGACCCGAGTTCGATTCCTCCACCCCTCTCGGAGAGCCTGGCAAGCTACCGAGAGTATCTCACCCACACGGCAGAGCCTGGCAAGCTACCCGTGATGTATT
This sequence comes from Sorex fumeus, assembly GCF_029834395.1. Taxonomy (NCBI): domain Eukaryota; kingdom Metazoa; phylum Chordata; class Mammalia; order Eulipotyphla; family Soricidae; genus Sorex; species Sorex fumeus. Next base: position 20,021,510 of record NW_026606118.1, read on the forward strand.
CAATATGCCAAACACAGTAACAAAAAAGTCTCCAATGGAGACGTTACTGGGCCCGCTTGAGCAAATCGATGAACAACGGGAGGACAGTGACAGGGAAGGTGGTAGCAGTTGGGAACAAACCTTCTTTCACTTGTTTAGAATCCCTGTCTCCCAACAGACAGAAGTGCCACAAACTTCCCATCCATACTTATGCATGGAAGAGAGTCAGCTCTTAGGGCAATTTCTTTTGATTTCCTATCTTTAGTGCAAGTTAAAAAATAGCACAGGGCTTTAACATACTCCAACAAAAACATTTGCTTCAATAATCAAGCTTTAAGTCCTTAAGTCTTTTGGCTTCTTTATGATAAGGTAGATGACAGGACTGGGTACAAAACAGACAAGTAAAGGAAGCTCAGGTGCACTTGTAAGTAGCCCTCCCCATTAGCATTGCGGTGATTTCATCTAGAATTTACATTTCTTGACAGTTTTCAAAAGTATGACTGGCTAAATAAGAAATGAATAAACACATGGAAGGAACTTCATCTTCAGTAGAGTGTTTGGTTAATATGTATTAAATACAAAAACTCTGGTGTTTGGTTAATATGTATTAAATACAAAAGCTCTGGTATTATCACTACTATTGTATCTGATTTCCCTTTTGAAGGATATGCTTACATTAAATGAACATTAGCTTTAAACAGTATTATAACAATGGCTTTTACCCTTAAGTTAGTCATGAATTTTCTATATCAGAATTAGATCCTAGAACTCTTTATTAAGTGAGCACTCTAGTTTCTAAAGAAGAAGCAGGTAGAAAATAAACCTGTCTGAATTGCTAATGATTCATAAAAATAAGCACCTGATAAAATGCATGGATTACTTAATTAGTATATGTCACCATAGATATACTAGAGATAAACTGGGGTGGGACAAGAAGGGTTTATTAAGAGAACGGTTTCTTTCACACTCACTGAGTCAATAAGATACTGAAAGTTCTTTAAAAATAAGTAAATAAACAAAAATAATAATCTTAATCCATGAATCACACCCCCTGGGGGGTTTATTTGACCCTAGCTTGAATCTGTGTTCACCACACTTACTAATCCACTTTCCTGCATTCTACCAGTGCTGGATGTAGAACTTCAGTCGGCATACAATTTATGCTGTAGCAATTTCAATGGATTATCATACATGTGTCCAGTTGAAAAACAATTTTTTTTTTTGCTTTTTGGGTCACACCTGGCTATGCACAGGAATTACTCCTGGCTCTGCACTCAGGAATTATTCCTGGCAGTGCTCAGGGTGACCATATGGGATTCTGGGAATCAAAACCAGGTCCGCATGTGCAAGGCAAACGCCCTACACGTTGTGCTATTGCTCCAGCACCCCAAATATAAATCTTTAGATTCAAAGTCTATCTTTTCCTTTATACTTCCTCCAAATTCTTTCTGACTGTTGAGAAACTGAGGCCTCTGTATGTTTAGTTTCTCTATATTTTAAACAGAGTGATACTACAATCAATTCTTGTGATCAGGTGTAGTACTGGGTTTTATGTAGTAGGTGATTAGATGAATGATTAGTTGATAAGAAGGCGAATAAAGTAAAATAAGGTAAAACATAAAGGACTAAAAGTTTGAGAAATTCATCTCTATCACACCCTATTTCATTTTCTAATCCTTTTCTTTAAAAAGACAGAGGAGCACAGAACTGGATATATAAGAGGAAACCTACTTTTACTATTTACCAAAAAATACCTTGGGCAAGTTCTTGGCCTCTGACATGCTTTTGTTTTCCTAAAAAATTGATGATACAATACTGGATATTAGGTTATGCTTCCCAATTAGTTTAAGAATCTTAGATTATTTGTACTGTGCAAAACATTAGAATGTTGACTAAAGCAATTACATGTATTTTTAAATTATTAATTTTAAATTAAATAATTTGTTAAAAAATAAAATTAATCATGGATGCAACTTTTCCTATTTCAACTAATGACCTTGAGGCTTATGGCAGTTTCTTGGCACAAAGACACAGAGACAGTACTAAGTGTCTTTCTGCAATCTGGATCATTTCTCAGCTTCTTCAAGAAATACAAATAGGCCTGTTTAAGTGTGGTCCATCAGTCATGACCCTCTGCAAAGAACTTACAAGAATAAGTTTGATAAGACCAAAAATGAGCTTTTGAGTCACAGAACAATTTACTGATATTAGTTCAATTAGTGAAGAAATTCTAAATACCAAGCAATATGCTCTGACTTAAGTATTAGGTACATAAACAAGAATTGTACAGAAAACTCAACTGAAATTCAAGTTAACACAATAGTGTCTTTATAGAATAGAGTAAAAAATAAAAGTGCTGGATTAAGTTTGACTAAATAAGAAAACATCTAAAAAGTAAGTAGCAAGTATATAAAGGCATAAAAGTGATAGGGATAACTGGTACAAAGAGACAAAAGTGTGAAATGAAAAATAAGTTCAGTGAAGATGAAAATAGTTAGTATTGGGGAGTTAAGAATGAGACAGAGATCATATTATAAAATCCCTGTAAGTCTGAAAAGAATTTAGATATCAACTTGAAATTTAAGAGATTAAAAATATTTAAGAAGGAAAATACATTTTTAACTAATTATTAGCACTGTAGCACTGTTGTTCATCGATTTGCTCGAGCGGGCACAAGTAACATTTCACAACAAATTGTGAGATTTGCTGTTACTGTTTTTGGCATATTGAATAGTCATGGGGATTTTGCCAGCCTTTGCCGTGTACCGTGTAGGCGGGATACTCTCGGTAGCTGGCTAGGCTCTCCAAGAGAGGCAGAGGAATCGAACCTGGGTCAAGAGCATGCAAAGGCAAATGTTCCTCTCGGTAGCTGGCTGGGCTCTCCAAGAGAGGCAGAGGAATCGAACCTGGGTCAAGAGCATGCAAAGGCAAATGTTCTACCCACTGTGCTATCGCTTCAGCTGAGCTAATTGCTGGAATTACAGAATTAAAAATTTTATATCAATAGTCCATGAGAAATCTGAGGACCTCGTCTGAGACTCTAAGAGGTCAAAAAGTATGGGTTAGATATGAAATCAATTAGTATGGGTAAAAAGAGAAGTAAATTGAATAGGAAAGAATGTATCTGAGGCAACTGTCTTGTAGAGCAAAATGATAGGTGATATGATTCACTCAGTTAAGACATGTGAACTGTGATAATTGTGCTAGATATACTGAGTCTGTTGAGCTTGGGGAATAAAAATACAAGTGAGGATGTTAATGGAAAATGTAAAATTATAATTCAAGATTCAATCAATCTTGAGTCCACAGTTAAAACTTTAAGAATGCAGACAATCTTCCCTTGGAGATTTGCACATCTTGACCCAAGACATTATATTTTTTTACAATGCATTATCCACCTTAGAGTTTGATCCACAGGTCAACCTGAAATGTATACTCTTGGATTTTTCCCTTTGGTATTTTACTTCATTAAAATAAAACCTTGATTATGTGTTAGTATATTAAGAATAACAAAGAAAATCTGGAGAAAAAGAATCAAAATATGAAAGGAAAATGATCATAAAATAAGGTATGAAGTGGGAGGGTAAAAGATCATGGAAGAATTAATAAGCAAGGGAGAGTGGTATTCTAGCAGTCAAGGGTGGAAAGTATCTTCAGGAAGAGACTGGTAATAGCAATGCCAATCAAATCTCACAGGTTGATGAGAAATTAGAATTGTATTTGTTAATAAGAAAACATAAATATCCATTTCTAGAGATGGTGAATGGGCTCTGGAGAAGTGAAAATATAAAAGACAGCGATCACACTTTAAAAATACTGGATTATGAAAGGGTGCCCTGATATAGGACTTTAAGTGTAGGAATATAAGGATCTGGCAGAAGGATTAATTTTAAAGTGAGAACAGCTTTAACGTGTTCACAAGGTGTTGAGAAGACAGTGAAGAGGAGAAGTTTAAAAATATGGAAGTGGGATAAATATAGAAGAGGAGGGAGAGGCTGATTGCGCTCAAGATCAGCTGGAAAGAGAAGTCTCTTTGACTTAGGTTAGAAAGGAAGAAGAGAAGATATGAGTGAGTAAGAAGTTTATCCCACTTCAACTTTAATTATCATTGGGATATAGATGGAAGCTAAAAGAGGATAAAGCATTTGTTGAATTCATAGCTTCAAAAGAGTGGTTAAAATTAATCAGTTAAAAAATTAACCAGTTAAAAAATCCAGCAGTACTGTACTACTGTACAAGAAGGAAGACATCCATGGCATTGGTAATTTTTGCCCGATCTGCCTATTGTCTGTCTTCTACAATCTATTCACTCAAGTCATCCTGAATAGAATTGGAAGAACACTAGATGAAGGTCAACCATGCAAGCAAGCCGGTTCCACAAAGGATTCAGCACCATAGACCATATTCACACAATAACCAAGCTCATTGAGGTTTCTCAGGAGTTCAAGATGCCACTCTGTCTAATGTTCATTGATTTAAGGAAGGCCTTTGATTCTTTTGAGACTGAAGCAGTCATTGAAACCCTAGCCAATCAGGTCATTCAAACTCAGTACATCAGGATCCTCCATGAGCTGTATTACGGATTCACTACCAGGATCTCACCATTCTACAAGGAAGTGATCATCCATGTCAAGAGAGGGGTTTGGCACGGTGATACCATTTCACTGAAACACATCAGTGCCACCTTTGATGATGATTGGAATGGAAAGGAATGGGAGTGAAGATAGACGGTCGTCAACTACACCATCTCTGCTTCGCTGATGACATCGTTCTAATAACCCCAAACATTAGCCAAATGGCACAAATGCTGGCCCACTTTGACCGTGATTGTAGAATGGTTGAACTACAGCTGAATCTCACAAAGAAATGTTTATGAGAAACCATCTCGTTCCTGAGGTTCCATTCGCTCTCAACGGAACAAACATTTCCAAATATAACAGTCATGTGTACCTAGGTCGAGAAGTCAGCATGACAAATGACCTGGCACCTGAGTTGAGCAGAAGGAAGATAGCAGCTTGGAATGCCTTCAAGAGCGTCAAAGAAATAGCTAAGAGAATGAAGAACCTCCAGCTCCGGGCACATCTCTTTGATTCCACCATTCTTCCTGCATTAACATACGCCTCTGAGACCTGGACCCTAAGAAAACAGGATGAGAACGCTATTCAGGTCTCCCAAAGAGGAATCAAAAGAGCTATGCTTGGAGTATCATGCTTCACTCAAATGAGAGAAAGAATCCGGAGTTCTGACCTCCATGGACAGTCAAGAATCAGGGATGCTGTCTCATTTGCCAAGGCATCGAAAATTAGATGGGCTGAACACATAATGAGATTTGGAGACGACAGCTGGACTAGAGCCATAACTGACTGGATTCCATGGGACGTCAAAAAGATCACATGGCTGCCCACCTACGAGATGGTAAGACTTCTTCCTCAAGACCCTGAATGATCGGTCTGAGGCTCTTCATGTTCCTATAATGACCAGATGCCATTGGGCTACGCTAGCACATGACAGGGACAAAATGGAGATGCTACTGGAGTCTGCTCTAGCAAATCAATGAGTAACGGGATGTCAAGTGATCAAGTGATCAAAAGAAGAAACCTGTCAGAAGCATACAAAATTCTTGATGAGTAGTGCAAATGGTCTGTTTAAGGCAGGAGATAATCTGATGATCCTGGAACTCAACTCAGTAGGTTGATTTTGTCTAAGAGTCAGTAACTCAAGTGTAGTAGTAAGGAGTCTTCTACTGATTTTTTATTATGTCATCTACAATGTTGTTCATTTCTATCTTTCTGATTGCAGCAGCTTTTTTTTATTTTGATGCTTTTACTTTCTTTTACTTTGGTGATACCTGTGCTATTATTTCTTTGAACATCATCATCATAGTGTTACTAGAAATGTTGTCTGAGGACTGAAGATTTATTGGTGTTGTTTATATCTTTGGTGCTATTGTTTACACTCTTTGAGCTTGGTGAGTTGCTAAGTGTTTTCCCTATTAAAGTTTTCTAGTGATCTTGCTGTGCTGGGGATAGCTCTGTAATCAGACCTCCTGTAGGCTGAGGTTGGAAGAATATGTGTGAGCAAGGTGTAATTTGTTGAGTAGATCTGTTCTCAGAAGCTGTTGTGTGGGTTTCTTTTTATGATGCTGGTCAGGAATGCAGGCTGCTGGGACCCAGACAGTAGGCAGAGGTTCTACTCCGTGTTGCAGAGTAGACTCAGTTATGTAGCCAGAGGCAATTTCACTTGGAATGATGGAGCAACCAGCCTTAACTTGGGATTTTAGGGGCCACCTTTATGGGTGTGTAGCTTGGTGAGCCACCAGTAATTTGGATTGAGACCTTTGCCTATTACCTGTATATTGAATAGGATGAGCATGTCAAATTTCTTAACAATAAGTAGTTCCCACATTTTCCTTAAATTGATGTTATAATCACTCTTGGATAAATGTAGTCTCTCAATAAACCAACAGTATCTGGCCAGATTATCTTAGCCCTCTGTCATCTTACTACTCTCTTTTCCAGGAGCTCATTAATAAGCTTTGTGCTAGTTCATTGAGTCCTGTAACTTGGACCATAAAATTGCGGAAGAAAAGCTACACATTTTCTCAATAAATTCTACTTTTAACTAACATAACTCTAAAAACTATATCTTCCCCTCCTTCCTCACTTTGATTCCTTCCTATTCAAGTAATAAAGCTGCTGGAATTCGGAGTCAATTCCAAGTTGATGAAAATACACTTCTTCTCAATCATATTGATGTAGGAGAGAAATGAAAGCAGCCTGAGAAAAATCTATATAGATTCCTATGGTTCTTATGCGAAAAAAGTACAGTTTATTAATGTACATATACTTCTCAAGTGATGATCTGTACAGTTTGTGCTTTATGGTCAAGAATTTTCAGGCACATTTTCCCCCAAAATATTTTCCAGTATTTTGAGAGAATTCACCAACTTCTTGATACTACCATAATGAGAAGGTCTCTTAGGGCAGTCAATTTTTAAATTATTTCAGGCTGACATTACCACAGTAGTTACCATATCTGACCCCTAATACTTATGCCCTCTTCAGTGGGAAGGAAGCTTTTACAGAGACAGACTCCTTGCTTACCATTGCTGCTTTATTATTCTCCAACATGGTGTCCTACTTCTATGTTCTCTTCCTGGAGACATTCCATACTTAACTTTCAAGACTATCAAGGTGATTTCCTCAGAATCCATCTTATCACACTTAGGATTAGGAGGTTATTGCATTCTGTATACACATGGGAGCTTGCATGTGCATGTGTGTGTTTGTGCAAGTATGCATGCACACGTGGACACACACACACACACACACACACACATACACACTCTTTAGAAGGAAAAATTCACTAGAGTTGATCTCTCCAAAGTTATCCTCTTCATATTTTTGCTCTTAAACTCAATAACTGAACATTTTTGAATTCTTCAATGTGGTTTAAGAGGGAATTCAATCATGATGACGTGACTTACAGTTCAATTTAGAAGCAGATATCAATTGTATTTGACCTCACTTGCAATTGAAATAGAAAGCATTCCTGTTTAATATTCTGTAACAAGAGCAATCTGATCGGCAATATGAAAATTTATAGGCTGAGATTACATGGTTGGGGTCTTGGATATTAAAAGATTACTTATCTCAAAATAAAAGTGTCCCTTCCTATAAATAAGGCACCAACAATTTTGTCAAGCATTAGAATTAAATTAACAGTATCCTTTGATGGTAGAAGAAAGCAATCCCCTTCATGTGCTGCTCATGCATACAGCTAATTAAATGAAACAAAAGTTAGCACAAACATGGAAAGGTTCATTTAAAGGCCCCTATGGAGAAGTTAAGTAATTATCTTGTCAAGAAAAGACATGGTAGGAAGAATGGTATGTTCAGAGAACAAACTATGTTACTAGTGTTATGTTTTGACAGACAGAAACATGCTAAGATCCCTTAATGCATCATTGTCCTTAGGAAGACCAAAAGAAAAAACATCCCTATCTTCTTTAATTCTTTTTCCACTGAGCATTTTATTTGCACATAGGTATTATAAGGCTAGGGAAAGGATCCCTGAATTTTCTCTTCTGTGTGTTTTTGTCTTACTTTTTCATGGTCCATGGTACCAGCTGAGATTGACAGTACAATGAAACCAAACCAACAAGTTGCAAAACAACAGGGAGCAGGTTATCCTTCCATTTTTTCCTAGTTTTTTGAACTGCACATCAGACCAAGGGATGGATCTCACTTCACGTGTTCAACTCCCCTTGAGGTTCACAATAATTTTCCGGACTCTGTGATCATTACTAATGTCAAACTCACCAATGAAATTGAGCTTCATCATAGCAATTAGGAGACCCACGATGACCTTGGAGCATGGCCTGATGAGCACTTGGCACTTGTCTTGCTTTTTGGCATTGTTGATACTCTTGAGGGCCTGAGCCAAGACATTCCTGCATCCCATAGTGACTGCATGGAAAGATGGCTGGAAGAAGACGGGAGGGCCGAGTGCACAGACTCATTTTTTTTTTAAGTTTTAAAGAGATTTAAGATAGGAGGAGCTTTGTTGTAATGCAGTACATAAATAATGGATTACAAGAACTGAACATCTCTGTCTTAGCTTCTATATTATTTGATTAACAATGAATGATTTAGGCATAAACACGAGCTATAGCTCTAAAAAGGAAGACCTTCAATGTTGCCAGTTTTGTTCTAGGAAGATGTGTTAATGAATGCCTTTTACAGCTTCTCTTGAGATATCTTCTATCTGAAGAAAAAGATCTCAAACAAGCTATCTTTAGTGTGTGTTCAGGAGTTAGTAAGGATTATGTGATGATGCACATGCATAACCAGAACAATTATTTCATACATATATGACTGGAACTGTTAGCTATTTTTCAACACTTTGCAAAATATCATATATACTCAGACAAGTTAATTTTCAAGGCCTTGGCTTTCCATGTATGTAATGAGAGAATTTAACTAAATCACAGCTGGCAAATGGCATTTTCTCACTAAAATAAAACAGCAGTGGCTACATGAAGTACCATAAGGACTTAGATGTTATATAAAATGTTAGTGGAAAAGTAGACTCTGATGAATAAGCAATGTCTTCTGTGGTCATATCTGGAGAGAGGTGATTTAAGTGGCAATGTTGCTGCCCTTGGAAAATATGTCTAAGGATTTATTTTACTTTAACATCCTATAATTCTATAACTCTAAGCTATAGTCTGTTTTATGGCTCTGAGAACAAGACAGTCTAGTTTGTAAGCAGGAATAGATCCATTCAGAAAATGAAGGATGAAACTGGCTTCATTTGTAGGTCAATCAGTCACTTATTTCCTTCAAGGGATTTAGGGAAGGGGAGTGAACAGAAATTTGCTAGCCTCATTAATTCAAGAAAGATTTTTTATTCATTAAGTACTTTCTGTGCACTTTCTATGTGCTCAACCCTAGGGAATTAACTCATCACACTAAACTTTAATTGAATAATACCAACAAATCCATACTTCTAAAATTTTATAAAGTAGTTCACAATATTTGATTACATTTAATATTTGAACACTAATCTTACCACCATTACACCTTCCCACCACCATATTTCAGATGTTTCCATTCTGAACCCCAACTCCTGCCCCAAAGCCGAACTAAAATAATTTGTTTTGTATTGTTAGAAAAACCACTGAAAATGCTCCAAAAATAGTCTCTTCAGAGGAAAGATTATTGTATATCACCCAGGGGCTATTAAACCCTTCCTTAAGAGATCACTAACATGTTGTTAATGGTTGAGCCTTGTGTGCATATATATAAATAAATATATGTAAAAAATATTACCCTCTAATACTGGTTGCCTCCTTCTTTAAACCCCATCAAATGTGGTGTGGTACACTTGGAGTAGGTGTGGTATGCAGGCATGTGGAGAGCATCCATGAGCATGGAAGTAGTTGAGTTCTAGAGGTTTTCAGCTTCACAGGCTGGGTCCCTTGGGGCAGGGAGTGGTCTCACTTGTCCCCCTCCAGGACACCCCAAATGGAACAGCCTGGCACGGGGTCCAGTGTCATGCTTATGGCATGTGTCATGTTATGCTTCCCTCCAGGAGAGGACATGTGACTCTTAAATACATATATTTTAACTACAGTTCTCACCTTATTAAATGCTTTGATATTCATCTTTTGCATTGTTACTATTTCACTGTAACTCTATAAGGCATGTATCATGATTATGACTTCCTGGTTAGAAATGATGAACCAGGGCCTGAATGCAATATATTTAACAGCAAGCCTAGAGATTTTTACAACACTCCTCTGTTAATCCTCAGAAAGCAACTCAGTAGAGATAAGCAAAATGATATAAAAGCAGTTGCTACTGGGGAACAAAGAAAGGAAGAGTGTGGTTATGGAAAAGTCAGATACTTTGGAGTGTGGTAGGGGGATGCATCTGTGAGTTATTACAACACCTTATTTTTATTTTAATCAAGCAAAGAAAGGCATGGTAAGTAAGATGTCCAGACACATTTTGAGTCTGTCTTACCTTCTGTATAAAATTGTACCTTATATAAAACCAGGGTGCAGAAATTTTGTAAATCAAGAGTCTAAACTTTAACACTACTGAAATCATATCATCTAAACTATAAAAAATTAAACAATTAATACTAAATAAATAAAATCTGGTAAGACTGGGGCTAAGCTAGAGACATATCACTAATTAGGAAGAGAATCCATATTAGTGCTTCAGATGCCAATTTAAATATAATCTTCAGTTAATAATGCATCGACTTTCAGCATAATAGAATCAATATTTCATGGGATATTCTTAATACCAGAAAGAAATTTGTTTCCAGAAATTCAAATTTAACTATATCCTGAATTTTTATTTGTTAAACCTGACAATCATAATTTATATACCTGTACATAGGCAATAAGTGTTTATGGAGCATGAGGTACTGGTCATTTTCCAGTACACTATTAAGCTAATTAAGCAAATTGGTCAGAGGGAGTAATTAAGCAGATGCTCAGAGAGATTCGGATATGAGCAATGGAGAACAAGCTCTTTGGGTTCCCTATAATCCCTGAAATCTTTAACTTTTATTTCTAATGTTTAGCTTCATTGTCCTCAAATTCAATGACATAGTCCATTAATCTTCCGATACATTTTCTTTGTTTCTTTAGGAAAGTTTGAATTTATTTTCTATTATCTGCAAGCAAAAGAGTCCTAATCAATATCCGCTATAATCAGGAGAATTTCGAACTTGCTTATTTAGATGCATTTTATTTCTCAAAACATCATTCCTATTCATCAAGCCCTCCTTTACTGTTAGCTGCCACAACAATGTGTTATGGCTAATCTTTCCCAAAAAAAATGTAGGAGTGCATTATATAATATGCAAAGTGAAATAAACCTGTTTTTATTATAAATTACTTCAACCAACAATAATTATTAGAAAAGTCCTACCTTTAAAATTTGGAAGAGGGATTCATCCAGGTACCTGCCCCGCAGCAGGGCCCCTTCCCAGATACTTGTGTCTTACTAAATCCCCTGAGAACGGCTGGTTTTCATCCTTGGAAGGAATGGAAATTGAGGCACACTGCACAATCCCAAAGCTGAGCCATACCGGCACCCTCTGCTCATTCATCCAGGTACCCACCCGGCGGCAGGGCCCCTTCCCGGAGCCGCGACTGTGAGTTATTCTCCCCCTACATATTCCATAGGAACCATAAGTTACCCTCTTAGATGGAACTTTCACTAGGTTAGCTTAACCACCAGAAACACATTAACCAATAATTCATTAAACCCATCCCAATTAATTCTGCATCTTAAAGAGAATAGTAACAGTGAGCGTGAAGGCCTAAACCACACAGGTCACAATGGTAAAGCAACACAGAAGCCCACGAACCTTACTTATTGAAGAGGCTAGCCCAGAAGACACCAACAGTAATGAAGAGCCAGACAACCTCTCTGACAAAGAATTTAGAAGGGAGCTACTGAGGATGTTAAGTGTGCTAAAAGAAACAATGGAAAGCAATGCCAATAAAAGACAAGATGATTTAAATGTAGAAGTGAGGAAAATGCAAATAAAATTACAAGCTGGAAATGTCAGACTTGAAAAACCTGGTAGGCAAATTGAAAAACTCAGTAGAAGGCCTCAGCAACAGAGTAACAGCTGCTGAGGACAGAATCAGTGAGCTCAAAGATGAAGTCCAGAGACTCTACAGGAAAGAGCAGAGAATGAAAAAGTGACTCAAAATTCGGGAACAGATGGCAAGAGAAAATCATGATAAAGCCAAGAGGGGTAACATAAGAATTACTGGAGTCCTAGAGAGACAGGAAGAAAACCCTGATGAAGAAGAAACCATAAAAGACATCATTGCTACGACATTCCCAGAGCTGAAGAAAACATGTGGCCACATTCAGGAGGCCCGAAGGGTACCAGCTAGAAGAAATCCAAATAAAAATACCCCAAGACACATCCTGATCAAAATGACCAAAACCTTAGATAGAGACAAAATTCTGAAAGCAGCAAGATCAAAGAAATTCCCTATAAAGGAGCATCCTTAAGATTCACAGCTGATTTGTCTGATGAAACCTTCATGGCCCGAAAACAGTGGTGGGACATAGTGAAAAAACACAATGAAATAAATGCCTCACCAAAAATACTTTACCCAGCGAGACTCTCATTCATAACAGAAGGAACAACACAGTTTCACAGACAAACAACAGCTCAGGAACTTCATAGACTCAAAACCATGGTTACAATAACAACTAAATGGGCTACTTTAAGACAAGACAGGGCCCTCAAATACACCAAATTTCAACAGAAAAATAGGACAAAACTCCATAACAATAACTTCTCTCAATGTCAATGAGCTCTTAAATTAAGATACAGAGTGGCAGGATGGATTAGAAAATTGAACCCAACATTCTGCTGCCTCCAAGAAACACTGCTCAATAGTCAAAACAAACACAGGCTAAGAATCAAAGGCTGGAAAACAATTCTATAGGCAAACAACTCCCATAAAAAAAGCTGGGGTAGCCATCGTAGTATCAGACCACATTGATTTCAGACAGAAGAAGGTCACAAGAGACAGTGAAGGCCATTTCTTATTGATCAAGGGATCTCTACAACAGGAAGAACTTACAATACTAAATGAATATGCACCTAATGAGGGACCAGCAAAGTACTTAAAGCATCTGCTCAAAGACTTGGAGAAAGACATTGATAGCAACACCATATTAGTGGGAGACTTCAACACCGTGTTATCACCTCTTGATAGATCAATCAGACTCAAGCTTAGCAAGGATATAATTCATCTGAGGGAAAAAATGGAAGAAAGAGACTTAGTAGATATATACAGGACACTTCATCTTCAAAAAACTGAATACACATTCTTCTCAAGTGTGCATGGAACATTCTCCAAGATAGACCACATGCTGAGCCACAAAACATATCTCCATAAAATAAAGAAGATACAGATTGTATCAACAATCTTCTTAGACCACAATGTGCTGAAATTAGAAGAAAATCCCACACACGAACAGAAAACTAAATCAAACACCTGGAAATTAAACAGTTCACTATTGGACAACAAGTGGCTTAGAAAGGAAATCAAAAAGGAAATCAAAAGATTTCTGGAAATGAACTAAAATGAGGACACGAGTTACCAAAACTTATGGGACACAGCAAAAGCTGTGTTAAGAGAAAAGTTTATAGCTCTACAAGCGTTCCTCAGGAAAGAGGAGCGAGCCCGCATAAGGAACCTAACCTCACAGCTTAAGAGCTTGGAGAATGACCAACAAAAGGAGCCCAATCCAAACAGGGGGAAGAAAATAATAAAACTCAGAGCAGAGATTCACGAGATGGAAACCCAAAAAACAATCCGAAAGATCAATGAAACCATGAGCTGTTTCTTTGAGAAAATAAACAAGATCGATAAGCCTCTAGCAAAACTCACAAAGAAAGGGAGAGAGAAAACCCTAATAAACCAAATCAGAAATTAAAAAGGGGTCATTACAACAGAAACTACAGAAATTCAAATGATCCTCAGGGAGTACTTTGAGAAGCTTTATGCCATGGAACACAAAAACCTCGAGGAAATGGTTAAATTTCTAGATTCCTATAGCCTCCCAAGGCTGAACCAAGAAGATCTGGAATACCTGAACAGACCTACCACCATCAAGGAAATTGAAATGGTAATAAAAAGTCTCCGCATGCACAAAAGTCCTGGCCCAGATGAATTCACTAGTGAGTTCTTCCAAATCTTTAAAGATGACTTACTTCCAATCCTCTTTAAGCTTTTCCACGAAATTAAAATATCAAAAACACTTCCAAACAGTTTCTATGAAGCAAATATCACCCTGATACCAAAAGCAGACAGAGATATCAAAAAGAAAGAGAATTACAGGCTGATATCCCTGATGAACACAGACGCAAAGATCCTCAACAAACTATTAGCAAATAGAATACAACGACTCATCAAAAAGATCATACACCATGACCAAGTAGGATTCATCCCAGGGATGCAAGGATGATTTAACATTCAGAAATTGATCAACATAATCCATCATATCAACAAAAGAAAAGATAAAACCCATATGATCATATCAAGACACAGAGAAAGCATTTGACAAGATCAAGCACCCATTTATGATGAAAACTCTCAGCAAAATAGGCATTGAAGGAACTTTCCTCAATATAGTCAAAGCCATCTACCACAAGCTCACGTCAAGTATCATTCTCTATGGGGAAAAACTAAGAGCCTTCCCTCTAAGATCAGGCACAAGACAAGGTTTTCACCCATTTTCGCCACTCCTATTCAATATAGTACTGGAAATCCTGGCCATTGCAGTTAGGTAAGAGAAAGGTATCAAGGGAATACAGAGAGGAAAGGAAGAGGTCAAACTATCACAATTTGAAGATGATGTGACACTTAGAAAACCCCAAAGATTCTACAAAAAAGCTCCTAGAAACAATAGGTCGGTTTAGTAAAGTAGCAGGCTACAAAATCAACACACAAAAGTCCAAGGCTTTCTTATATACAAATAATGAAAGAGAAGAAAGAGACATTAAAAAACAATACAGTTCATAGTAGTACCTCAGAAAATTAAGTACCCTGGAATCAGCTTAACCAAAGAAGTGAAGGACCTATTCAAGGAAAATTATGGAGACACATCCCCCTGCTCGTGGATAGGGAGGATTAACATTATCAAAATGTCAATACCGCCCAAAGCACTATACAAATTCAATGCAGTCCCTATCAGGATACCCATGACATTTTTCAAAGAAATAGACAAAACACTCCTGAAATTCATATGGAAACAATAAACCCCCACGAATAGCTAAAACAATTTTTGGAAAAATAAGATGGGTGGCATCACCCTCCCTAACTTCAAGCTATATTACAAAGCAGTAGTAATTAAGACAGCATGGTACTGGGCTACAAACAGTCCTACAGGCCAATGGAACAGAGTCGGATATTCTGTCACACACCCCAAAATATTTGACCACTTAATCTTTGACAAAGGAGCAAGAAATGTGAAGTGGAACAAGGAAAGCCTCTTCAACAAGTGGTGCTGGGAAAACTGGATAGCTACCTGCAAAAAAATAAAAATGAACTCTAACCCCTGTCTAATGCCAGGTACAAAAGTCAGCTCAAAGTAGATTAAAGACCTCAATATCAGACATGAATCCATAAGGCACATAGAGGAAAATGTAGGCAGAACTCTCCATGAGAGAGAACAAGGGAGAATGCCCTGCCACAGAGGCAAGGTGGGACGGGGGGATGGGGGGTGAGGGGGGATGCTGGGACCCGTGCTGGTGGAGGATGGGCTCTGGTGGAGGGATGGGTACTTGATCATTGTATAACTGAAACCCAAGCACAAAAAATTTATAAGTCTATAACTGTACCTCATGGTGTTTCACTAATAAAAAAATAAAAAATAAAAAAAATAAAAATCTTTAAGGATGAAACAGCACTGACCATGCAAGTGGAAGCAAACATAAACAAATGGGACTACATCAAACTAAGAAGCTTCTGCAGTTCAAAAGATACAGTGATCAAAATACAGAAAGAGCCTACAGAATGGGAAAGAATATTTGCCAAATACCCATCTGAGAGCTGGAGAAATAGCACAGTGGTAGGGCATTTGCCTTGCATGCAGCCAGCCCGGCCAAGCCGGGTTCGATTCCTCCACCCCTCTCAGAGAGCCCGGCAAGCTACTGAGAGTATCTTGCCTGCACGGCAAAGCCTGGCAAGCTACCCGTGACGTATTCAATATGCCAAACACAGCAATAACAAGTCTCAAAATGGAGACATTACTGGGCCCGCTTGAGCAAATCGATGAACAATGGGAGGACAGTGTTTGTTTTTGTTTGACCCACCTGATAAGGGATTAATATCCAGGATATACATGACACTAGTAGAACTGTATAAGAAAAAAAAAACCCAACCCCATCAAAAACTGGGGAGAAGAAATGAACAAAAGTTTCCTCAAAAAAGAAATACAAATAGCCAAAAGGCACATGAAAAAAATGCTCTACATCACTAATCATCAGGGAGATGCAAATCAGAACAACAATGCTTCATATCACTAGCCATCAGGGAGATACAAATCAACACAACAATGAGATATCATCTCACACCACAGAGACTGGCACACACTCAAAAGAGCAAAAGCAACCAGTGCTGTCGTGGATGTGGAGGAAAAGGGACACTCTTTCACTGTTGGTGTGAATGTTCACTAGTCCAGCCTTTCTGGAAAACAATATGGACAGTCCTTCAAAAACTAGAAATTGAGTTTCCATATGACCCTGCAATATCACTTCTGGGAATATATCCCGAGGATGCAAAAAAGTACAGTAGAAATGACATCTGTACCTATATGTTCATTGCGGGCTGGAGCGATAGCACAGCGGGTAGGGCGTACACCTTACAAGCGGCAAACATGGCCGACCCAAGTTCGATTCCTCCGCCCCTCTCGGAGAGCCCAGCAAGCTACCGAGAGTATTAGATATGCCAAACACAGTAACAACAAAGTCTCCAATGGAGACGTTACTGGGCCCGCTCGAGGAAATCGACGATCAATGGGAGGGCCTTTACCTTTACCTTTATGTTCATTGCAGCAGTGTTCACAATAGCCAAAATCTGGAAACAAACCAAGTGCCCTAGAACAGATGACTGGTTAAAGAAACTTTGGTACATCTACACAATGGAATACTACGCAGCTGTCAGGAGAAATGAAGTCATGAACTTTGTTTATAAATGAATAGAAATGGAGAGTATCATGCTAAGTGAAATGAGTCAGAAAGAGAGGAACAGACATAGAAGGACTGCACTTATTTGTGGAGTATGAAACAACATAACATGAGGCTGACATCTAAGGACAGTAGATACATGGGACAGATAGATTGCTCCATAGCTGGAAGCCTGCCTCATGAGCAAAGGGGAGAAGGCAGCTGGAATAGAGAAGGGATCACTAACAAAATGATGGTTGGAGGAATTGGTGGGGATGGGAGCTGTGTGCAGAAAGTAGATAAAGGACCAGACATGATAACCTCTCAGGGTCTGTATTGCAAACCATAATGCCCAAAAGTAAAGAGAGATTATGGAGAATCATATCTGCCATGGAGGCAGAGGGAGGGTGGGAAAGGGGGGTTATACCAGGGATATTGGTGGTGGGGAATGTGCACTGGTGGAGGGATGGCTGTTTGATCATTGTGTGATTGTAACCCAAGCATGGAAGCTTGTAACTATCTCATGGTGATTTAATAAAATTAATTTTAAAAAATTGGAAGAGGGAAAGTACAGGACAGATATTTTACGCAAAATAACTTTTATATTAAAATCCCACAGTATTTTAAATAGAAAACATAAATAAACATTTCATATATTACTTATTTTTGCAATAAATATCTATTGAGTGGCTTTTGGGCACCAGCTACTGTGATTGAGGATTGGTTTTCTAAAGCTTGGTTTTCAAAGAGCTACAATTCTGACTTGACTGAGGGAACTGTTAGAAGATAATCCTTCCTGTATAACCCTAAATTTCTAGTGTGGGCTTCCACAGCATTGGAATTGGCATACTAAGATAATGGAAATGACTCTTTTTATTCCATTCCCAAACCAGTTGTTCTCCACATTTTAAGAGCACCCAACAAGAGCATTTTGTATGGTAGAGATATCTTTTGTTACCATTCAACGATCAATAAAATTGTTTTTTTCCTCACAGAGCAAATTCTGAGTGAAAAATAATTTCTCTTTCTCTAGAGGGGAGGAAGGATCAAGGAAAATTCTCCTAAATAAGCTCTGAGGTTGATAATCTTGGAGTTTCTTTTCTGTAATAAAGCCTCCTGCATGCATGGGTGCCACCATGAGAAATCAGTTATTTATTCATGACACTATGGTCATGAATAACAGGTTCGATATTCCAACCAGAGTTGGATGTTGCTGCAGGTAAGGGAACACTTCAGATTCTTCATAAACTCTCACTAAATGGAAAGTAGTAAGGTATATTAGAAACGGGAATGAAGAAGAATCCTTCTGCCAGGTCCTTATATTCGGACACTTAAAGTCTTATATCAGGGCACCCTTTCATAATCCAATATTTTAAAAATGTGATCACTGTCTTTTATATTTTCACTTCTCCAGAGCCCATTCACCATCTCTAAAAATGGATATTTATGTTTTCTAATTAACAAATACAATTCAAATTTCTCATCAACCTGTCAGATTTGATTGGCATTGCTATTACCAGTCTCTTCCTACAGATACTTTCCACTCTTGACTGCTAAAATACCACTCTCCCTTGCTTATTAATTCTTCTATGGTGTTTTATCCTTGACTCATGGATGAAACATTGGTTAATATTCTATGTGGCAACAAAATATAATAATAAAATCATTAAATGTAGCTGGCCGGGCATTTGCCTTGCACTTGGCTGACAATTCCCGGTACCCTACACTATCCCCTGTGCGCCATCAGGAGTGATTCCTGAACACAGAGCCAGGAGTAAGCCCTGAGCAATGCTGGGTGTGGCCCCCAAACAAACAAATAAAAATATCATGTAAATATCTGAATTTTAATTTTCTTTCTTATACTCTATTATTATTATTTTGTTGTTTGTTTGGGGGACTCATTCAGTGATGCTCAGGTGTTACTCCTGGCTCTGCACTCAGGAATTATACCTGGTGAATTCTGGGGACCATATGGAATGCTGGGTATTAAACCCTGGTGGGTCACCTGCAAGGCAAACAAATGCCCTACCCACAGTATAATCGCTCCAGCCCCCATTGGTTGTTCATTTTTAGTAAGACAAAAGATATTAGACAATTCCTTGTATTCCTATAAATGAGTTATTTGCATAACTCTCCATTTTCAGTAACTTCCACACATACAAATTCCGAAAGTAGCTTCATCAATATAAAGGTAACTAAAAATACAGAACATTTGAAAGTCAGATAATCTTTGAAGGCTCAACTGCAATTATATCTATTAACTTCTTTCACCCATTATTAAGTCTTAGAAAACTTTTCCTGAAGGTTAGGCTAAAAACTGTTATGACTGAACCTTCTAGAACTTGCAATATTGTGGGAAAATATCAATATTGATCAGCCTATCACAAAACTTTTTTTTAAAATTTTTTTATTATTAGTGAAACACCATGAGGTACAGTTGTAGATTTACAAATTTTTGTGCTTGGATCTCGGTCATACCACGATCAAATACCCATCCCTCCACCAGTGCCCATTTTCCACCACCAGGATGATATCCCTCCCCCCCCATCCCCCCCAACCCCCCTGCCACTGTGGCAGGGCATTCCCTTTTGTTCTCTCTCTCCCTTTGTGTGTTGTGATCAGCAAAAGAGGCATTGAGTGGCGAACATGTTCAGTCCAGTCTACTTTCAACCTGCATCTCCTCTCCTGGGAGGATCCTCCAAACACCCTCCATTTGGTGTTCCCTTTTCTATCTGAACTGTCCTTTCCCCTAGAATACCCGGCTGGCCTCTAAGCTATGGAGTAATCCTCCTGGTGTTGATCTCAGCTATTCTTGGGTATTAATCTCATATTTTGTTATTTTATATCCCCCAGATGAATGCAATCTTTCTATGTCTATCCCTCTCTTTCTGACTCATTTCGCTTAGCATGATACTTTCCATATTGTACCACTTGTATGTAAAGTTCATGACTTCATCTTTTCTAAGAGCTACATAGTACTCCATTGTGTAGATGTACCAAAGTTTCTTTAACCAGTCATCTGTTCTTGGGCACTCAGGTCTCTTCCAGTTTCTGGCTACTGTAAAGAGTGCTGCAATGAACAAACAAGTGCAGATGTCACTTCGGCTACACATTTTTGCCTCTCTGGGATATATTCCCAGGAGTGGTATCGCTGGGTCAAATGGGAGCTCAATTTCTAATTTTTTGAGGAACGTCCATACTGTTTTCCAAAAGGGCTGAACCAGTCAGCATTCCCACCAACAGTGAAGGAGTGTCCCTTTCTTGCCACATCCGCGCCAGCATTGGTTGCTTTTGTTCTTTTGAATGTGGGCCAGTCTCTGAGGTGTGAGATGGTATCTCATTGTGGTTTTGATCTGCATCTCCCTGATGATTAATGATGTAGAGCATTTTCTCATGTGCTTTTTTGCCATTCGGATTTCTTCTTTGAGAAAGTTTCTGTTCATTTCATTGCCCCATTTTTTGATGGGGTTGGATGTTTTCTTCTTGTGGAGTTCAACCAGTATTTTGTATATCCTTGATATCAACCCCTTGTCAGATGTGTATTCGGAGTCTCTTTTCCATTTTCTGCTCTTTTCTGACAAGACTCTGAAGTTGATCTTTGAGCTCACTGATTCTGTTCTCAGCCGCTGTTACTCTGCTGCTGAGGCCTTCCACTGAGGTTTTCAATTCGGCTACCAGGTTTTTCAGGTCCGACATTTCCGATTGCATTTTCCTCGTTTCTGCCTTCAAATCCTCTTGTCTTTTATTGGCATTGGTTTCCATTGTTTCTTTTAGTTCCCTAAGCATCCTGAGTAGCTCCATTCTGAATTCCTTGTCAGAGAGGTTGTCTAACGCTATAGTACTGTTGGTGTCTTCTGGGCTAGCCTTGTGAATAAGAAAGTTTGGTGGGCTTTTGCGTTGCTTTACCATTGTGACCAGTGTGGTTTGGTCCTTCACACTCGCTGCTACTGTTCTGGTTGAGTGAGGAGAGACTGCCAGGAGCCGTTCAGCTTTGTTGCTGCTAGATGCGCCTCTTCTACCTTTCTGAGTCTGACCTTCTTCTCAATCAGCCATTATTCTTTGTTTTATAACTGACATTGAGTGAAACTTTCGGAGGAGTTGCTATTTACTACTGAGCTTGTATAGCTATTTTCAAACAGAACATTTGTTGGAAATGGAGTAGGCGAGTGGGATTTTGTTGAATTGTAGTAGACGAGGTGAGAAATTTTTGGTTGGTATTAGGTAACAAGTTGATGAAAAGGATGAAAGGATGAAGGTCCAAATTGCTTGGAGTGAGTGATATACCTGCGGCCGCGTAAGCGGGCGCCCGCTCGGAAGCAGGCCACGCCCACCTATCACAAAACTTTTGAAAAATTTCAAGATAATGAATAAATTGAAGATATGGTATCCCGTGAAAGAAGAACATTTCACAGAGAAACCAATCTGTATGAGGGTCAGGAAACAGCCCTTAATAAAAATGTTTTCATAGAGCAGGTGTTTATATAAGTACATTTTTATCTTGATGGAATGTAAGCTGTACAAACCCCTTGTGTACCAATTGATATACTGTGAACAATAATTCTCTCTCATACTCCCAATCCCCAGAAACTTTATACCTCTCCTGGGAAGAGCTAGTATAAACAGTTTCTGGCATATCATTCCACTCCATTATATTCTGGACATAAGCATAGCATATGTAGCAGACAGCGGCACACTAAAAATAAGGCACTGTTATTTCTTTGAATTATAAAATTGTTTTATTTTAAATAATTTAATATATAAGCACATTTTCATTATGATTCATTAGCTTAATACTTTTTCATTTCCTTAAATTTGTCCACTAAGTGGATTTACTATAATTTTCTTAGTGGGTCAGATAAAATTTTGGTTGAAAATCATTTGTGAATATGATAACTTTAGAATACATACAGAATTGCTCATTTCAATTGTGAGAATCACTTCTGCCCAGGTTGTAATTTTTTATCTGGAAAGAGTACTGAGCTCCTTTCCAGAGACACCAACCCATCCTTGCATTGATTGCTTCCTTGGTTAAATATCTTGGGCAAATTTTTTAATTCCACTACCTAAAATTTTTGAATTAAAAATGTCCACTCCAGCTTATTTGAATAGTTGAGGTGATAATACATATGAGAGGTTTTTGAAGTTAGACCCAAGAAGAGAGAGAGAGCTTATAATTCTGCAATTTACTTGTCACACATCATCAACCACACACATATTAAACAAAGCAAATCAGGCACAAAATCCAGTTATCCACTGTATGTTTCTAAACAAGATATTATTTGAAGACAGATTTAAAAAAAAACTTACTTGAAAAATTGGAAAACTATAAATCACAAAATAATATTTAAATATAAGGTGTTGCAGGTAATTTATATGAAGTGTGGGGGAAGCAGATAGGTCAATACTTTTTTCTATGCTCTTCAGTCATCCACAGAAGTGCAGAAATGTCAGGACCGATAATGTCTATGACAAGCACCTACTCAGTGAGGGCACTTGCACCCAGCAGCCCCTCAGCAATCATCAGATTGCACCCAAGTTCCACTTGATCAACAGGGTGCAAGAATTAATCCCTATCACCGGATTTCTCAGGGAGCTTGAAAAATCAGGCAGGAGTGTGAAATTGTTCTCAGCAGAAAAGGAAACTCAGCCCTAAGATCTGTCCAGATTCTTTACAAGTCTGTTACTTTTTTCCTCACAGGAAACAATTTCAGGAAGAAAATTTAAAACATGCAGTAAAACAGTTTTATTTTGAAAACTGAAGAGAGAAAGAGAGCAGTACATTCAAGAGACAGCACAGACTTCTCCAAAGAGGAGAAAAAGTGAGAGTACCCCATATGGTGAAAGAAATGAATTACACATTGCCAGACACAGGTGAGCCCCAGAATGGAAAAGCGTGCTAACCTGCCTTTGCCAAGTTCGTTCTGTGGTTTTCTCCCAAACTACCTCCACATTGGGCTTTCTATGTAGGTTAGAGTCTGTTGGTGAGGCGTGATTAAGAGGGGAAGCTTTGAACTTCTGCTGCTCTACCTTCATGTTCTTATCTTGGCACTTTGTTCCTCTGCAGTGTCTCCTCTCCACGGTGGTCCAGCCTTCTCTGGGGTTGCTATGGTGCCATTTAGGATCTTTTAGGTTTCACTTCCTGTGTCTGAAAAGTAGATTCATGTTTTGGGGGCTACTCTGGGATTAGTGACAGAGTGATTTCTTTAATCACATCATGGTTTAAATACTTCTCTTAAACTCATTGTCAGAAGGTCACTGCTTGTGCGTGCATGCGTGTGTGCGTGTGTTGTGTGTGTGTGTGTGTGTGTGTGCGTGTGCTCCAGAAGCATTACTGTTTTCCTCTTTGCCAGACCCCGCAATCAGGAGCGCAGCAAAACCAAAGCCACGGGGGCAGGGTAGGTCATGAGGCGACTACCTTGCTGTATCCCTCCCTGACATGAGTCAGCTTCTAAAAAGCAATCTTTCTTCAGAGCAGCTGAAAGACATCATTTAAGAAGAAATCAGGAATTGGGGACTCAATCTTGGTTTGATTACTTCAGCATAAAAGCCCGAGAGGAGAAAGCTCCAAATGAATAAGTCTGTAATTCACAATCAAAGTGTTAAGGGCCTACCCAGAATGTCTGAATGGTTGTGTTTTTATTAGCCTACAGGCCTGATTTCTTTTTTAAGTACCACCCTATTCTGCCTTTTTAAAAGGCAAAAGAGGGTGAGTTACAAACTCAATCCTGATGTCCTTAAAATTTCTGCAGTTATTTCCTTTGAACGCTAGAAAACCTAGAGAATCTACTATGCCTCAGACTCCATCTTGCCCTAACTGCTATGTTGTGACTCGTGATGGGTGGGTGAGCAGGTGTGCCCTGACTCAAGAATCCCGTGACTTCCTTTGACTATGTAAGATGAAAGAAACACAAGAGGACCTGTTAGTTATGACAAGAAGCCCCAAACTGAAGAATCTTGTCAGCCAATCCTAAAAACTACAAGTCGAGAACCAGAGTCATAGTACAGTGGTAGGGTGTAGGATAACATTGCTTTATCCTTTCTCCCTTGCCACAAGAAGCTTAGGTTTATCGGGTCACACCCATCAAAGTGCTCCCGAGTCACTCCCTTCTTTTGTTTATCTGTACCCACTTCTCTATGCTCTCTTCCAAAAACAGTTATTCCTCTAAACAGTTTCTGTTAATTTGTAAGGTCAGATCTTTCTAGGACACTAAACTTGTAAGTTAATATTGCCTTTCTCCTCTCCTTATGTCTTTTGAATAGTTTAAAGCAATGTCCTTTTGTATAGACACAAGAAGACAATTAACATTATGCTTTTGTAACATGGGATTTAATTGGCTTCAAATATTATTCATTCCTGAGAATCTGCTTTCTCAACTTAAGCCTCAGTTGCCCTCACTTCCAAGTGCTCCCAAAAGCAGGGTCCCAACAAGGGACTGGATGGAACCAGGGCAAGCGATAAGCTATGTGCTACCCTGGCATCGAGATGGGCCTGGCCAAAGTGCCACAATTTTTAACTATAGAAATTTGATCACAGACAAATGCTGTCATGATCCAAAAGTAATGATAAGACTAGGAGCCTGCTAGGGATAGGAAAGACTAATCTGGCCTTAACATTGTAATCTGAGATCGGGATGACCCTAGGAGAGCAATTCTATAAGCTTAATGCATCTCTTACTGAGTCCATACAAAATGATTAATATTATGAATGCTTATATGTTTGTTGGACAAGGAGAGGAGAAACACACCCATGGGATTCCACCCTTGGGTGGGTGATCCTGCTGAAAGAGAATCTGTCCTAGAAGCAACATCCCCTGAGGGAAGAACTTTAACCCTATTGATTGTGACCACACCTATGTGTAAACCCAGCCCCTAAAGGTTGTGGGAATTTAAGGAAACTGTAAGAGTGGACTGGGTGGGGGGAAATTGGGATCAAGTTCCAGAGCAAGAGCCAAGAGAGAGGGGTTCCAGATCAGGGGCTGGGAGAGAAGGAGAAAAAGAGAGACAGGAGTGAACGTGGATGAGAATGGAATAAATGGCATTTGATCAATCCACCAGCTTGGATCTCCTCTCCTCTGCCATCTGCCCCATGGTCCGCGCTGCCCCGGCTGGAGGTCAACCCGGGGTCCCCCAGAACCTGGGCGGCCAAGGGAAGAACCGTCGGGGCCACCCCCTGGCCGCCCTCAGCGTTTTTTACAGTAGGTTACTTGCCTTGCATGTGAACAACCTGGGGGGAAATCCTGGTATCCTATATGGTTCCCCAAGCCTGCCAGGAATGATTCTGAGTGCAGAGCTAGGCGTAACCCTTGGCATCACACCCTTCCCCCACAAAAAGAATCTAAAAGTTTCAAAAGAAATGATTTAAGCCAAGAACATCTCCTGTGTGACCCTCTGGACAGGTTCTGAACTTAAAGCCTGGAGAACACTAGGGACTGGGCACTGGTTGTGAGTTCTGATCACAATCCCTATTCTTGAATAAAGTATTTTTTAAAATGCTTGCATTATTTAATCATAGGTCACGTGTTTATATAAAGGATTTCTTGATTATAGCCTGATTATTTCAAAGCTGACAGATGTAATATTATTCTACAAATCTTTACTGTGTGTTCATCACCAATTAAAACACTTTCTATTTTTATTTATTTTTTTCTTTTTGGGTCATGCCCAGCGATTCTCAGGGGTCCCTCCTGGCTCTGTGTTCAGGAATTACTCCTGGTGGTGCTCGGGAGACCATATGGGTTGGGGGGGAACAAACCAGGGTTCGCCACATGCAAGGCAAACACCCTACCCACTGTACTATTGCTCTGGCTCAAACACTTTTTTTAAAAAAATTTTTATTAATGAGACAACATGAGGTACAGTTGTAGACTTACAAATTTTGTACTTGGGTTTCAATTACACAATGATCAAATACCCATCCCTCCACCAGAGCCCATTTGCCACCACCACGGATCCCAGTATCCCTCCCCCCGTCCCTCCCCCATCTCACCCTGCCTCTGTGGCAGGGCATTCCCTTCTGTTCTCTCTCTCCTTTTGGGTGCTGAGGTTTGCAAAAGAGGCATTGAGTGGCAATCATGTTCCGTCTATAGTCTACTTTCAGCATGCATCTCCCATCCTGGGAGGATCCTCCCAACACCCTTTACTATCTGCTCCCTTCTCTATCTGAGCTGCCTTTTCCCCTAGTATGTGCAGCTGGCCTTCAAGCCATGGAGTGAAACTCCTGGTACTTATCTCGGCTATTCTTGGGTGTTAGTCTCCTATTTTGTTACTTTATGTTCTCCAGATGAATGCAATCTTTCTATGTCTGTCCCTCTCTTTCTGACTCATTTTGCTTAGCATGAAACTTTCCATGTTGTACCACTTGTATGTAAATTTCATGACTTCATCTTTTCTAACAGCTGCATAGTACTCCATTGTGTAGATATACCAAAGTTTCTTTAACCAGTCATCTGTTCTCGGGCACTCAGTTTTTTTACAGATTCTGGCTATTGTAAAGAGTGCTGCAATGAACAAACAAGTTCAGATGTCACTTCGACTATACTTTTATGCCTCTCTGGGATATATTCTCAGGAGTGGTATTGCTGGGTCAAACGGGAGCTCAATTTCTAATGTTTTGAGAATGGTCCATACTGTTTTCCAAAAGGGCTGAACCAGTCGGCATTCCCACCAGCAGTGAAGGAGGGTCCCTTTCTCGCCACATCTGCTGCAGCACAGGTTTCTTTTGTTCTTGTGGATGTGTGGCCCAAACACTTTAAATCTAACACTTTTATGCTTCAGACCTTTCTTTTTGCCTATCCCTAGAGGTCTTCCTACCTCTTAAAACTGCCTCACCCGGCTATTTAAAAAAAGAAATCATACCATTTGTAACAAGAAGGTATTTAAAGAGTATTATTTTAAGTGAAATAAGTCAGAGAAAGACATTGTCTGATTTTATTCATATGTGATAAAGATACTCATATGTGATAAAGAAAAAAGTGAATAAACTAAACAAAAATAAAACACTTTGTCAAATTACCAAAAATAAAACATTTTGTCAAATTACCAACTACACCAGAAATATACAAAACTATCCATGCTTCTCTGTGTTAGTGTTCAGAGTGATGCAAAAGGATTTGATTTTCAGATATGCTTTTTGAAAGAGTAACAGATGATAGGAAAGGGGTTTGAAATGGAAGGATCTGTGGGTAAGAACTAGAATTTAAAAAAAAAATGAATCTTCTCCAAAAACATGAGTCTAGGAGCCAGAGCAATAGTCCAGAGAATAGGGCATTTCCTTGGAGTGTGCAGATGCTGGTTTGATTCCCAGCAGTCCATATGGTACCATAAGCACAGAGCCAGAAGTAAGCCCTGAGCACCACCAGGAGTGACACAACCTCCTGCCCCCGCAAATAAAAATAAAAAATAAAATTCATAAGTCTATAACACAGATCTATATTTTTTAAAAAATATCTTTGAAAACATTTCTGTCACTACTGTTATATTCAACTCTCTTAACAGTGCCAAGTTTTCTCCGCAGTAAGGATCATCTTTTAAAGCCCTCAACCTAGCTATGTTTTTCTTAAGACTGATGTACATACCTTTGCGGCTTCAATACACATTTTTCTACCTCTTATTTACTATTATTTGGGTGATGATAAAACATTATTAAATGTTATACATCACAGATTTCTCTTTTTTCCCAAAGACTTCTGTTCTTTGAGTCCTATTTTTTTTTAGGTTGGAAACAACTTTATTTTTATTTAAAAAAATTTTAATAGTGAGACATCATGAGGTACAGTTGCAGACTTACACATTTTTGTGCTTGGTTTCAATTATACAATGATCAAATACCCATCCCTCCACCGGTGCCCATTTCCAACCACCACGGGTGCCAGTATCCCTCCCACCCACCATCCCCCCCATGCCACCCTGCCTCTGTGGCAGGGCATTCCCTTTTGTTCTCTCTCTCTTATTGGGTGTTGTGGTTTGCAAAAGAGGCAATGGGTGACAATCATGTTTAGTCTATAGTCTACTTTCCGCATGCTTCTCCCATCCTGGGAGGATCCTCCCAACACCTTTATTTGGTGTTCCCTTCTTGTCTAAGCCCCCTTTTCCCCTAGTATGTGTGGTTGGCCTTCAAGTCATAGAGTAAAATTCCTGGTACTAATCTCGGCTACTCTTGGGTGTTAGTCTCCTATTTTGGTACTTTATGTTCCCCAGATGAATGCAATCTTTCTATGTCTATCCCTTTCTTTCTGAGTCATTTCGCTTAACATGATATTTTCCATGTAGTACCACTTGAGTCCTATATTTTATTTTTCATTTTTTTTCTTTACTTTAGTCACCATGAGATTAGAAAGTTATTCATGACTGCGTTTCAGGCATACACTATTTGAACACCAATCCCTTCACCTGCGCCTGCTTTCTTCCACCAACATCCCTCTCTCTCTCTCCATTTATCTTCTACCCACCAGTCTGCCTCTTTGAGGGGCACATTTTTTTTGAAATTTTTATATATTTTATTTTCATAAAGTAGTTCACAATAGTTCATTGCAGATAATATTCAAACACCAGTCCCACCACCAAGCATCTTCCCACCACAATAAGAGGGAAGTGTGTGAAGATTATTGTATTACATTTTGGAGCCATTTAAGTCTGTATATAAGAAAATACAAGCACGTATGTTAAAACCAAACAAATGTGTGCTACTTTTGGTATATAAGTGGGCTAGAGTATAAGAGGTTGCCTGCTCCAGGAAATTCTGCATCTCTCTCTTCTGGGAGCTCTAGTTTATACTCTCTGGGTCTTGGCCATTGGTAAGATTACATGGCACCGCAGGCAGTTTGTTGGTGTGACTGCCAAGCTACTGGAAATTTAGGGAGCTGGTGGGAGGAGGCCCAGTCCCAATTCGAGCTGGCTTGGAGATCTCAGTCACAGATTCCTGTATACCTGGATTTTTCTACCAGTTCCCTCGAGTGAGGCTCTTCTGAGTGTGTCGAGAGTGGCCTTGAGCACGGCGGCAGTTGAGTTCTGAAGATTTTTGGCTGCCAGGGTGCTGCTTGGGGTGGGGAAGGAAACTCAACCCACCCCACTCTGAGGGAGGGGCACATTTTTTAATATATAAGTCTTTTCACTGTGGTTTAGGGAGGAATTGTTGCTATAAGAGGTTTATACATATTATTTAACCACCTTACAGTGCCACCTTCTCCTCCCAGTTAATGCTTCCCTTAACTGTAGATATTGCCTCCTCCATGTCCTAGGCAGCTCCTTCATGTGGAATGTTTTCTACTGAATACCAGTTCTCATATTTTTTTTCAGTGTCTTTGGGCATTTGTTATCCCACATTTTGTCTCCTTATATCTGACCTATGAGAGAGATTGTTCCGTGTTGGTCTCTCTCCCTCCCAACTTCACTTAGCATGATACTCTCCAGGCTTCTTCATGTAGCAGCAAATTGCCTGACATAAACTTTTTTATGGCCAAGTAATATTCCATTGTCATATGTATCATAATTTCTTTATCATTGAATAAAGTGTCATCTATTCTTGTACACTTTTTCTCCAGATTTTGTCAATTGTGAGTAGTTGCAAGGAGCATAAGGATGAAAACGTCTTTTTTTCCATTTTGTTTCTAAACCTCTGCAGTATATTCCAAAAAGTGAGGTCGCTGGGTGAAATAGAAGCTCAATTTATAGATTTTTTTTAGGAATTTTCATATTGTTTTTCAGAAAGGTTGGGCCAATAAACACTCTTACTAGCAGTGAATGAGAGTCTCTTAATCTTGGCATCCATACCAGCGCTGGTTGTTCTTGTTTTTCTTTTCTTTTTTTATGTGTGTCAGTCTCTGTAGTGTGAAATGATATCTCAACATTGTTTTGATTTGCATCTCCCTGATAATTAGTGATGCCAAGCATATTTTGTGTGCCTTTGGTCATTTGTATCTCTTATTTGAGGAAGTTTCTATTCATCTCTTCTTATTTTTTTATGAGGTTGGATGTTTTCGCCTTGTATAGTTCTACCATTAACATACCATGTTTGATGGAGTTCAGACAGTAGGCAACAAATCATATATATATATATATATATATATATATATATATATATATATATATATCGGAGAGCCTGGCAAGCTACTGAGAGTGTCCCGCCTGCATGGGCAGAGCCTGGCAAGCTCCCCTTGAAATATTCGATATGCCAAAAAGAGTAACTATAACTGGTCTCATTCCCCCGACCCTGAAAGAGCCTCCAATCATTGGGAACGACGAGTAAGGAGAGGCTGCTAAAATCTCAGGCTGGGACTAATAGAGATGTTACTGGTGCCCGCTTGAGTAAATCGATGAACAATGGGAGGACAGTGATACAGTGATAGTTCTACTAGTACCATATATATCTTTTGTATTAATCCTTTAGATGAGTGTTCAGTAAATAATTTCTCTCAGTCATGGACTGTCTACATTCTGGTCATGATTTCCTTTGAGGTGCAAACACTTCTTAAATAAAGGTAGTCCCATTCATTTATATTCGTTTCTACTTGCTTGGTCAGTGGGGTTTCATGCTTGAAAATACCTTTAGTTTCAATGTCATGATGATTTCTGCCTAAGCTTTGCTCTATGCACATTTGAATTCAGGTCTGATATCAAGGTCTTTAATAATGTTTGGGGCTGGACTGACAGCACAGCAGGTAGGGCGTTTGCCTTGCAAGCGATGGACCCAGGTTTGATTCCTCCTCCCCTCTTGGAGAGTCCAGCAAGCTACCAAGAGTATCTCACCTGCAAAGCCTGGCAAGCTAACTGTGACGTATTCAATATGCCAAAAACAGTAAAAAGAAGTCTCACAATGGAAATGTTACTGGTGCCCACTTGAGCAAATCGATGAACAACGGGAAGACAGTGCTACAGTGTTACAGTTAATAATGTGTGGTTTGATTTTTGTGCATGACGTCAGAAAAAGGTCATCCGCAAATAGTGAGTGCTTGACAACTCCCTCTCCTATAAGGATGCCCTTTACATCATGTTATTTTTTTTTGCCTAATTACTATAGCAAGTACTTCCAGTTCTATATAAAAATGGCTAGAGTGTGACAATATTGAGTTAGAAGTAGCAAGAATTTACAACCTTGTCTTGCGACTGATCTTAGAGGGAAAACTTTTAGTGTTTCCCATTGAATATGTTTGCTGTGACTAGAGATAAATGGTTTTGGCTATGCTGAAAAAGTTTCCTCAATGACTGTTTTGTTGAGTTTCTATCATAAATAGGTGCTGTATTTTGTCAAATGATTTTTCTCCAACTATTGATATGTTTTTCTTTTATTGATATGTTGTACATTGATTGACTTGCATATGTTAAACCACCCTTTCATCCCTAGGATGGATCCCACTTGGTCATGGTGTATGACCTTTTTGATGAATTGTTGGATTCTATTTGCTAGTGTTTTGTTGAGAATCTTTTCATCAGTGTTCATCAGGAATATCAGTATGTGTGTGTGTGGGGGGGGGGGTGTCTCTGGTTGCTTCTGGTTGCTTTTGGTATTGGGGTGATTATTTGCCTCATAGAAACTATTTGGGAGTGTTTATGTTTTTTCAATTTCTGGAAAAGCTTGATAAGGATTGGCAGTAGATCCTCTTTAAAGGTTTGAAAGAATTCACTAGTGAGTCCATCTGAGCCAAGGCTTTTGTTTTGGGGAAGACTTTTGATTACCATTTTGAAACTTAAAGGTGTGTTCAGGTATTCCAAATCTTTTTGGTTCAGTCTTGGGAGGTTATAGAAATCCAGGAATGTACCCATTTCTTCAAGATTCTCTTGTTTCATGGCATAAAGTTTCTCATAATAATTTCTGATGATGTCTTTGAATTTCTGTATTATCTATTGTGATGGCCCCTGTCATTTCCTGTTTGGCTTATTAGGGTACCCTCTCTATCACTCTCTGTGAGTCTTGAAAGTGATTTATTGATAATTTTTATATTTTCAACGAACAAATTGGTAGAATTTTACTCCTTTATCTTAAAGTGTTTAAAGGATGCAAGTATTTTGTGGTCCTGACAGTATCAGTTTTACCGCTTGCTTCCAGAGTATCATAATATTTTTGTTTTGTTTTCCTCATTCAAAAAACTAACGCTACACTTTGGGGGTAAATAATTGTTGGACAAGCGGACATTGTTTTATTTTTGAATATAGTGAAATTCATTCTTACAGTTGACCATTAAATGCTTTATATACTTATGGTAGTTGAAATAACTTTCAAAGCTAAGGCAGTTCCATTCTGACATTAGTTTGCTAAAAGATTTCATTGCTTACTTATAGAGATAAAGAGATTTACCAGAAGTTTATGTTGAATTTTATTTTAGTAAAAAACTCATACTGGCCAGAGACTCAGAAGTATGGACTGAGCACATGTTTTGTGAGTAAGAAGGTCCAGTTTTATTCCTGCACCACATGATTTCCCTGAGTACTACATAGAGTGACTGCAGAGTCCTGAGCTGGGAATAAACTTTCTTCTGTAACCTCCAAAATAACAAAAAAAAAAATCTGTAGAGGACACTCAGGCATCTGGTGAACACCTGTCAGTTTGTGTCTTGGGATACAAATTGGGGTCCATATAGAAAGAGTATAGGTGTTTAGGCACTTTCCTTACATGCAGCTGACCCTGATTTGATCCCTAGCAAGGCATGTGGTCCCCCCAAGCACTGCCAGTACTAAGTTCTTAGCACCACTGAGTGAGACCCCAGAACAAAAACAAAAAGCCACACGAAATTGGCTGGGTCTTCTGAAAACAATCAGATCTAATACAAAATTCATGTGGTAATGTTGAAAAGGGCTGCAGCGATAGCACAGCAGGTAGGGCGTATGCCTTGCACGTGGCTGACTTGAATTCAATTCCTCCTTTCCTCTCAGAGAGCCCGGCAAGCTACCAAGAGTATCCTGCCCACATGGCAGACCCTGGCAAGCTCCCCGTGGCGTATTCGATATGCCAAAAACAGTAACAACAAGTCTCACAAAATGGGGATGTTACTAGTGCCCGCTTGAGCAAATCAATGAACAACAGGAGAACAGTGCTATATTCCTTTTTTTATTGTTTTGTTTTGGGGCCACACCTGGAGGTGCTCAGGGCTTACTCCCGGCTCTGCACTCAGGGATCACTCCTGGCAGGCTCTGGAGAACATATGGGATGCTGGGGATCAAACCTGGGTCAGCTTCATTCAAGAGAAGCATGCTACCTGCAGTACTATCACTCTAGTCCTGCATATTTCTTCTTAAATCTCCAGATTTAAGAAAATATATTGATAGATATTCTAACACAGAATCAGTATTTAATCCTGAAATAGATCAACTTGATTATGATCATTATTTTTAGTATGCAGTTAGATTCCATTTCCTGGCCTGCAATTTTATTTTCTTTTAGTGTCTTAGTCCAGTTTTTATACCAAAGTAATAAAAAGTGACTCAGATACTTCAGTTCATTTTTTTACATGCTCCTTCTGTACCTTTCTATAAAATATGATTTAACTGCTCCTTGTAACTCTACAAAAATTTGCTTATAAACTTGATCTATAGAATATTTGAACAGAGTGAATAGGTAGGGCATCCATTGATTAGGATACCATTTCTCCAATGAATATTATTCAAGTTTTCTGAGTTTATTCTTTCAAAGTTAATTGCACTAATTATTTTCCTTTAAAAATGTTCATCTGTTTTTATTTTTTTCATGTATTATCTTCTTCATCCCGATTATTACAAATCTGATTCTATCTTATTATTTTGCTCTCAAGTTCTCAAAAGATCTCAAACTATGAAAACTAATCAGCTCAGTACTCTCCTTTTCCAGTTCTAATATTGACCAGCCTATGTTTACTGCCCACCAAGGTCATTAATGCCACCCTGACACTTTCAAATCTGTCAATGAACATTATATAATCTAATGGATGTTCTGTGATTTATGGCTGAGAGCTTCTTTAGAGGGATTTTTAGTCTCCAATTACCAAAAGATGAAATATGACTTAGCCCAGAGCAAAACATTTCTTTCCACTTCTGTTTTGCATTTGCAGTGGCTTATGAATCTCATGAGCAGGTGACCAATAAAAACACACATAGCTATGTTGTGCTTTATAAACTATCTTTTTAATTTTAATTCAAATATCAAGAACAGGGAGCATTTCTGCAACATTTCAGGACCTACTTGTGGGCTCAAAAGGAGCACTGCTTTATATGACACATTGAAGAAGAATTGAAACCCTAAAAGAAAATATGATCGATGAGAAAACAGCAAAAAAATAAAAAGTCTGGACCCAAAGAAACACATCTTATGTAAAATCTGAAGTTCCTTGGAGCATTCAACTAAAAATAAATAGTAAATACATGATTCAGGATTGTCAGGACAGAGCCTCTGTGTTCTTGGTAGCAAAGAAAAAAAAAAACAAAAATATTCCACCTGCTCCTTTGAACTACATGCCCATTTATTTCAAAAATTCTATTACTGCTTGCTTTATATATGGTCCTTTAATCACCTCCGTTACTCACAGACCACTTCAGCAACAGCAAACCTAGTTCTCCACCATTTACCCCGGCATTGTTTATTGTGATTCAGCATCCACTTTCAATACTTCTCAGGTTTTTGATGATTTCAGCTCTTGTTTTTCTCTCAGCCCTACCTCAGACAATACCTTACTCTATATTTTGAGACCATCATTTTAAACTTCTTTCTGATTCTCGAGCGGGCCCAGTAATGTCTCCATTGTGAGATTTGTTACTGTGTTTGGCTTGCCAGGCGTTGCCATGCGGGCATGATACTCTCGGTAGCTTGCCTCGAGCAAATCAATGAACAACGGGAGGACAGTGCTACAGTGCTTTCTGATTCTCAATTCTACTAACTCCTATCCAGCAACAGTCTACCCCCATGAAGACCTTCCATAATGTTCTATTTTTACTACAGTTGACATTGATGCCCTCACTTCCCCTTGCTGCAATCTGGGATTCAGTATGGAGCCATTTTAATGTTCTTCCCCTTCTCTCTCATCCCCTTGAATTCCTTCAGCAATAGCCAGGTCTGGGAGTACCTGTGTACACACTTCCTGTTCTCTTTCCACAAGAAGAAACTGAATGATCCTGGAGAAAATGCACACATGTGCTGAACAGAGTCACCTCAATTTTTAAGACAATCCTTGCTTCTAGTTTTGGCATAGGGTTTTACCATTCTGTTACTGGTAGAGTTCTATGAACCAACATCCCAGTACCACTCTCCACCAGAGTCCACTTCTCTCCACCATGTGCATTCCTTAATTAGCCCCCTCCACGTCTTCCCTATGGTAAACTTTCTTCTCTAGACAAGTGGTCTCCATGTTTTAGTCACAAATCTCAAATGGACAATGAAAAATTTTAAATGATGAAGTTGTATTTCCCTGGCAAAATTCATCTTCCAAATTTCCAAATGATAATGTTCTATCTTTTCTCCCGATAAAGAACCTCTCCTGATCAATCTTTAGAGAGATCCCACTTGTGGCACATATGCTGCCAGAGCCCATGTGCTTCTTGTGTCCATGTGGCTGAGCACATGTGTCACCCAAGCACATGTGTCACCCACATTTCCCCTCTTGAGATGTGTACTTTCATGCTTTCCTGTCTAATGCTGAGATATGTGTAGGGGCTCTCTCCACCCCTGGAGAACCCCACGGTCTCTCTTGAGCACATTATTCTCCACTCTCCCACTTTCTCTTCTGCGTTCCCTTTAAGACACTCCAAATAAAACCTGTTTGACTTCAAAAAAAGAAAAAAGAAAGATCCCACTTGCTATTTTACCAACAAGACCTCTCCCTAGGTCTCATGCTCACCTTGCTTAGGCTAGTTTTAGTAAGAATGCTGCTAAGTCAGTTTTGTGAACATCTCCCAAGTTTAATAGCCAAGGAAACTCAATATCTGATCAATTTCTTTTATCTTCTTTTATCTCTTAATAATTTACTATGGAGTCTGCCTGTCTTCAGCAAGAATCCCATTGGGCAATTTTTTTTTATTTATTTATTTATTGAATCACTGTGGGAAAGGTTACAAAGCTTTCAGGTTTATGTCTCAGTCATGCAAATATCAAACACATTTCCCTTTACCAATACTTATTTTTTACCATGAAGAACCCCAATAAAACCCCACCCCCCACCCCTCCCCGTCCCTGTGAGGCAGATGAATTCTAGTTAACACTCTATCTGCTTTGATTAGATTCATTGTTTCAATAAGATTCACCACTATTATTTAGAGTTTACCCCCCCCCCCCAAATCAGACATGCTGAAAAAGCATTGTGAAGTGATTTGCTTTCTACAGCTGGGTTCAAGAATTAAATGTTGGTTTTGGATTTCTGCTATTTTACCTATTGACCCTGGAAGTATTTCTACTGAAAGTCAGATAGTTAAGAAATTGGTTTCTGTGTTCTGGGGTCGTGGCCGTGCTGGAGAGCCGTTCGCGGGGGGCAACCGGTGGCCTCGGTAGGGCGTGAAGGGCGGAGCGAAACGCCCCCCTTCCCATGAGGTTTTAGTCGCCCCCACACTCCCGGCTCATACCTGCTGTCCACAAGGCTCCCATGTGGCCGCCATCTTTCTTTCCAGAGGGAGGAGGGCGGAAGGGAGCAACACCCTTTCCCCTCTGGGCAGAAATGTTTGCCTGGATTAACGCATAGTCCTTTCACTTTTCTGCTCCAAGCTGCTGGGTTCTGCATTAAGCCCTTGTGCTTCTGGGGCTGTGGCCATGCTGGAGAGCCGCTCGTAGGGGGCAACTGGTGACCTCGGTAGGGCGTGA
The DNA here is from genome assembly GCF_029834395.1 of Sorex fumeus. Taxonomy (NCBI): domain Eukaryota; kingdom Metazoa; phylum Chordata; class Mammalia; order Eulipotyphla; family Soricidae; genus Sorex; species Sorex fumeus. The sequence continues at coordinate 20,058,462 of NW_026606118.1, forward strand.
AGGACGGACCGGAACGCCCCCCTTCCCATGAGGTTTTAGTCATCCCCACGCTCCTGGCTCATACCTGCTGTCCACAAGGCTCCCATGTGGCCGCCATCTTTCTTTCCAGAGAGGAGAGGGCGAATGGGGCAACACCCTTTCCCCTCCGGCAGACTTGATGGACTGGATCAACGCATAGTCCATTCACTTTTCTGCTCCAAGCTGCTGGGTTCTGCATTAAGTCCTTGTGCTTCTGGGGCCGTGGCTGTGCTGGAGAGCCGCTCGTGGGGGGTGACTGGTGACCTCGGTAGGGCGTGAAGGACGGACCGGAACGCCCCCCTTCCCATGAGGTTTTAGTCGCCCCCACACTCCCGGCTCATACCTGCTGTCCACAAGGCCCCCATGTGGCCACCATCTTTCTTTCCAGAGGGAGGAGGGCGGAAGGGAGCAACACCCTTTCCCCTCTGGGCAGAAATGATTGCCTGGGTTAACGCATAGTCCTTTCACTTTTCTGCTCCAAGCTGCTGGGTTCTGCATTAAGCCCTTGTGCTTCTGGGGCTGTGGCCGTGCTGGAGAGCCGCTCGTAGGGGGCAACTGATGACCTCGGTAGGGCGTGAAGGACGGACTGGAACGCCCCCCTTCCCATGAGGTTTTAGTCGCCCCCACACTCCCGGCTCATACCTGCTGTCCACAAGGCTCCCATGTGGCCGCCATCTTTCTTTCCAGAGGGAGGAGGGCGGAAGGGAGCAACACCCTTTCCCCTCTGGGCAGAAATGATTGCTTGGGTTAACGCATAGTCCTTTCACTTTTCTGCTCCAAGCTGCTGGGTTCTGCATTAAGCCCTTGTGCTTCTGGGGCTGTGGCCGTGCTGGAGAGCCGCTCGTAGGGGGCAACTGGTGACCTCGGTAGGGCATGAAGGACGGACTGGAACGCCCCCCTTCCCATGAGGTTTTAGTCGCCCCCACACTCCTGGCTCATACCTGCTGTCCACAAGGCCCCCATGTGGCCGCCATTGGGCAATTTTTAACCAGAAATTTCCCTAAGCTTAATGACTCCTCGAAGTAATTTTGCATTCACTGATACCCATCCCTGCCCCAACCCTGTACTTTTATTTTATTTATTTATTTTTTTAAAGACATGTACTCTTATTTATTTATTTATTTATTTATTTATTTTGCTTTTTGGGTCACACCGGGCGATGCATAGCGGTTACTCATGGCTCTGCACCCAGGAGTCACCCCTGCCGGTGCTCAGGGGACCCATATGGGATGCTGGGAGTCGAACCTGGGTCAGCCGCATGCAAGGCAAACGCCCTACCTGCTATGCTATCTCTCCAGCCCCACCCTGTACTTTTTAAATTCCCATTTGCTTTTGTTGCATTTGGAATTGGGCCGAGTTCTGTGCTGAGACCTCTATTCTCCTACCGTACTAGTTCCTGATTAAAATTCCATTTTACCACTTCAACTACCATCTGCCTCTGATTTTCTTTAAACCATCTCAATTAGCATTGCAGCCTACGTTTCCCATGTTCTCGGAAGGTGACATCCCTGGTTCAAACTTAATTGAAAAAAATAGCTGCAATCAGTATGGAAGAGAAGTCTACAAACTGTAGTCTGCAAGTCAAATGTAGGCTCCAGCTTCCTTCCTATATGGTCTCTGAACTGGAAGTTTGGAATTTACATTTTATAGCCATTGGGAGAATCAAATTAAGATTAAAATTGGGGGAAATCTAAATCTAAAATAAATCTAAAGAAAAATTCCATTATGGCACATGAGTATTAACATTTCAAGGTCCATCAAGAACTTGATATGGAACATAGTCACACTAATTTGTTTTTGTTCATGATTTAATGTCACAGGTGAGTCATTGCAAGATGGACAAAAATCACTTAATCACTTAACTTCCCGTTAGTCGTCGATTTGCTCGAGCGGGCGCCAGTAACGTCTCCATTTGTCCCTGTCGCGTGCTAGTGTCGCTCCGGGAACATGGAGGGCCTCAAACCGAACGTTCATGATCTTGACAAAGAAGTCTGACCATCTGGTAGGTGGGCGGCCACGCGGTCTTTTGACATCCCGTGGAATCCAATCAGTAACAGCTCTAGTCCAACGGTCGTCTTTAAATCTCATTACGTGACCAGCCCATCTGATTTTCGACACCTTGGCATATGAGACAGCGTCCCTGATCCTTGATCGTCGACGGATGTCAGAACTACGGATTCGTTCTCTCATTTGAGTGAAACGTGATATTCCAAGCATAGCTCTTTCTATTCTTCTTTGGGAGACCTGAATGGCGTTCTCATCTTGTTTGCGTAGGGCCCAGGTCTCTGAGGCATATGTTAATGCAGGAAGAACAGTGGAATCAAAGAGATGTGCCCGGAGCCGGAGGTTCTTCGTCCTCTTAGCTATTTCTTCGATGTTCTTGAAGGCGTTCCAAGCCGCTCTCTTCCTCCTGCGCAGCTCGGGTGCCAGGTCATTTGTCATGTTGACCTCTCGACCTAGGTACACATAGCTGTTGCATTCGGAGATGGTCGTTCCATTGAGAGCGAATGGGGCGTCAGGAACAAGGCTGTTTCTCATAAACATTGTCTTCGTAAGATTCAGCTGTAGTCCTACCTTTCCACACTCACGGTCAAAGTCGGCCAGCATTTGTGCCGCTTGGCTGATGTTTGGTGTTATTAAAACAATGTCATCAGCAAAGCGGAGGTGGTGTAGTTGCCGACAATGGAGAAGATTATCCATGACTTCTACTCAAATCTCTTCGATAGCCATGTCCACTTGCCGACATACCAAATTCCACAGGATGGGTATGTCGTTCCTAACGTTCTCCCTTCCGAAATCCGACACGCCATTTCGTTGGTAAAGAAGCAAACAGCACCCGGCCCAGACAAGGTCAGACCTGAACACCTGAAGAACCTGCCGTCAGTACTCATCAATACACTGGCTCGGCTCTTCACTCGCTACCTGTCTGAATGCAAGGTTCCATCCCAATGGAAAACCAGCAGGACTGTACTACTGTTCAAGAAGGGAGACATCCATGACATTGGCAACTATCGCCCGATCTGCCTATTGTCTGTCATCTACAAGCTGTTCACTCGAGTCATCCTGAATAGGATTGGCAGAACACTAGATGAAGGACAACCATGCGAGCAAGCAGGGTTCCGCAACGGATTCAGCACCATCGACCATATCCACACGGTAACCAAGCTCATTGAGGTTTCTCGGGAGTTCAAGATGCCGCTCTGCTTAACGTTCATTGATTTAAAGAAGGCCTTTGATTCTGTTGAGACAGAAGCGGTCATTGAAGCCCTAGCCAATCAGGGCATTCAAGCCCAATACATCAGGATCCTCCGTGAGCTGTATTGCGGATTCACTACCAGGATCTCACCATTCTACAAAGAAGTGATCGTTGATGTCAAGAGAGGGGTGCGGCAGGGTGATACCATTTCACCGAAACTCCAGTGCCACCCTCGAGAACATCATGCGACGACTGGACTGGGAAGGAATGGGAGTGAAGATAGATGGACAAAAAAGCCGAAAAAATATTTATTCTCTACGCCCACACAGGAAAATCATGTTAACTCCTGGGCTAGAACCATTTCATTTTCCTCTGAACTTCCTGGGCCTGATTTATTTTCTTATTTATTATTTCTTAGCTTTATCCTTCAATGAGAGAACTAACTCTTTTCTCCCAACATGATGTATTTCATCACTACTATAGACAGTTTCTCAAGAGCATCGCCTGTGCAGCTAACAACTCTCTGCCTTTACTATAAAAAGCAATTAGCTAATATTAATAATACTGGATAACTATAATGGGCACATAATAATATTTTAATATCATACAATTCATTTTTTTAAAATGGCTGGGCTGAATGGTTAAAGGGTTAGAATTCATGTTTGCCAGTGGGCACCCCAGCTTTAAATCCTGGCATGGGAATGGGTACCCTAAGTACCATCTGCAGCATCCCCCAACCACCAAGATGAAAATATTCCCTGAGTACCACCTCTGGATATGTCTCCTCCAGCACCCCCATCCCTGCCCCACAAACAAGAAAAGGAAACTTAAAAAAGAAAAATAGAGTCTCTGTGACTTCAACTCCCCCTCCAGCCACTATCCATCTCTTTGCTTCTCAGGACCACATTTCTCAAGCAGGGTCCTGATCCAGCTATTCCCACCTCTCCCATTCTTTTCTCTCCGCCATCAGTCCACTTAGCTTTTGTCTCCATCAGTCTCCTAGAGTAGGCCTTCCTAGGTTTAGCAGTGACCCAGATCTTTTCCAAATCAAGGCAAGGTCTGCACTTTGTTCCCACTGAAGTGCTAATCTATTTTAAACAAAATGTTTTTATTTACTTTTTCTTCTGATCTGGGTCAATTGTGGCCTTGTTGTAGCACCAATGACTCATCCATATTTATGGCTGAATCTTGAAATGTAAATTAGGGAATGTATTTAATGCTCATTATTAAGGGTGGTGCATAGAGTGAAACCATTAAATAAAACAATTTCTTAGTTATCTCAAAGCTGATCCTTTTCTTATGAGATGCATGTTAAAATATTTAGAAATTACTTTCAAAAAGCTCATTCAAGCAAACTAGATGTGTTTTCATGGAAAGATTTCTTCTTTCTATCTTGGACTTTCTACTACTCTATAAACTAGACTAACATGACAGATCAACAAGATAAATACAGGTTTTTTTTCAACATGTATATCATACACATGAAAATATTCATCAGTAGTCAAAACAAGAGAGTAGAAAGAACTTGAGTTTGATGTTATCTTACTTTTTTAAAAGAAAATTTTTGAGACATGACAAGAATGCAGAAGTACCTTGTACTTCTAGAAGCAGCAAATCCAGAGGTGCTGATGGCTAGTTTTAGCATGGCTTTTTCTCTTGATCCCTCTGATACATTAGGTTTAAGAGTCTAAAATTGTCTCTAGCAGTTTACTTCTCTCAGTTCTGATAAAAGGAGGAGAAAGAGGCACATTCATGTGTCTATGGTTTTCTTTTAAACAAATAAGGAGAAGGGCAGAGAATTATTTTTTGCATCTGCTAATTTTTGACTTCCTCATTTCAAAATAATAATTATAAGAAGTGGCATATTTTTGGATGATGTCTTCTGCCATCCGTCATTTGAATGTGTGTATGTGTATAGGGAGTACACATGCAGGTACAAAAAGAGAATAATAGACATTTAAATAAGGTAAACTCAAAAGTTGACAAATCTCAGTCAAGAACATGGCTGCTCATGAAGCTACTGTTTATTCTGTTTTTCCTTTCTATAGATTTGAAATTTTTCAAAATAAAAAGGTTAGCGGAAAAATTATATTGTGAACAGTTTGTATTGTTTCCAGAAATAAAAACATATAATTCAGTTTTTTAAATGCTATCAATGTGACTCAAAAAACAGTTAAAGGAAAAGACAATAACAATTTGTAATACTTGCAGAAAAAGCATGTAATATTTCAAACCTATTTCTTTATAGTTTTAAAGAAACTCTTTGTAAACTGAGATTAGAAGACAACTTTTCTCATTTGACTGAAAATTATCAGTGTAAAATCTATTGACATCATCACACCTGATGAAAAAGTGATTATTAAGTTCATAGCTAAAAGTCCTGGATAACTAAGCAAGGGGAAAAAATAGGGAAAGAAAGAGAAAATGTAAATATTCTGAAAACAAAGAAATAAAATTGTGATCTAATTCAGAAACTGTTGTTACCTACATAAAAAACATCAACACATCGGTTTCTGGTAATATATTGTACTAACAGTAACTAGACCTACTTTCTTACTTATAAAAAAACTAGAAATTTAGAAAATATAATAAATATCCCTTAATAACTTTAAATTCCTAAGGGCTGAAAGGAATACAAGACTTTAAATCAAGCACCAAACAAAAGTTGATCTTATGGAGAGAATGGGGTGAAGATACATCTCTTGATTATCAAGAAAGAGACTAGGGACTCATAACCACACGGTAAAAAATAATTGAGACCCGAAGCTCATGTGAGTCAAGGAATTAGAAATAATGACTTTTCTGTGAAGACAAAACTCGACACCTTTTATTAAAAAAAAAAAGTGAATTAGAAAAATGCCCACTGGCCCAGGGAGCTGACATGGTCTTTTGTCTGCCTAGGGCTAATATCTAGGTGAAAACTAATTCTCCCCAGAGAGCTAATGCCTGTGTACACACAACTTTCCAGTTTGAATTTACACTTGCCTATGTCATCTGAGATTGCCTAGGGTGAGAAATCAACGAAAAAGTTGTCCCAAGAGGGTGAAAGTCTGTACATAAGAAAATAAATGTAGTATCTGGAAGAAATTGCCTTCTTTGAAATGCACAGGGTCCGACAAATCATCTGCCACCAAACATGAGCTCACTCTGATGGCAAGTTTATCAAGAGCAGAAGCCAGCAGGCACAACCCAAAGCAAATGTAACCCTCTAAGAACTCGAGACCACATAAGGATCAAATGTAGTAAAATGAGTAAATACTTATACATGGGATTAAAATTGGTTTATAAAATTAAAACCTCAATGGACAAGTTGAATACTTCACTGGCAACTTGAATGAGATCATGGATAAAGTGAAATATTAACTTCAAAAAATTAATCCAGGGACCAGGGAGAAAGCTCAAGTGATGAAAGTTATCCCTGGCACAGTTGAGGTTTTGAGTTTAATTCCTGGTAGTGGACAACCTCTGGGGGTTGGGGGAGGGATTAAGAGAATAGATTAAACGCTGAAAAACCCAGGTATGCGGGACCTGTTACTGAAAACTCCAGGCTTCATGGAGTTGGGAATGGGCAGCTTCCTCCCATCTCCCCACCTTTCCAGTTTCCTAGAAGTCACACCCATGAACTGCCTCTTGGGTGCCATTCAAGCACATTAATGGACATGATCCGGAGACTCACAAATGAATCTCAGAAGAGAGCAGAATGCTGCAGAAATGCCTCCGGACACCAATTATTTCAAATTTTAGAATTTCAGGAGCATACAGTCACTTTCCTGGCATCTCATACTATTCATAACAAGCAGTACAAAATAAATTATTTAATATCTGTCTGTTGAAGAGACGGGTGGTGGTGGGAAAATTCAAAATAATGGTGGTAGGAAGGTGTAACGGTGGTGGGATTAGTGTTGAATTACTGAGTATAATCAATAATTGTGAACAACTTTTTGAAAATAAAATTGAAAAATTGAAAAAGAAAAGAAAATACATTAAAAGATCTGAATAGCTGAAAATATGAAAAAGAAGTAATATGAGATAAATACAGAATAAGGAATATTATATACAGAATGGTAATATACTTTAGTTTGAACTATTGCTTCAGAGGGGTAGTATAAAGAGACTAGGAAAAGCTAGGAATTTTCCAGAATTAATAAAAGATATAAAAGTGAGAATAAAGTTTTGGATTTTTTTATTCAAGATAAACACAAAGATGTTTATCTTATCATATATTTGCACTACTAAAAGCCTGAAAAAGAAAATACCTATTGCTGATGTACAATGAATTAAGCCAACTGCAGATATATCAATGTCAATAAAAAGAAAGATGAATAATATATTCAGATAATTAACCAAATCATTAAATAATTTCTAACCAAATAAGAATGGAATGGAGGTAAACAATAAAAAAATCAGCCAGAAGATCATGATCTAAACAAATTTACCTGAACACTGATCTAGTCCTGCTATTCCTAGGCATGGTTGAACTAGTTCAATCCCCAGCATAACACATGGTTCCCCAAACACCACCAGGAGTAATTCCCAAGTGCAGGAGTAAGCCCTAAGATTGCCAGGTGTGGCCCCAAAACAAAACAAATGAAACAAAAGAAATAAAAAAAATCTCTACTGCAAATAATGGATTTGGAGATCAAGATTTTAGGGTAATGAAAATACATGCTATTATATGTAGGATACTCTGGAGAACAAATACACAAACACACAATACACGCAAGTGTGCACACATATACAACCCATTTCAGAAATGATAAACTGGTCTGTGGGCAGTGTTTGGGGACTTTTCTCAGCTCTGTCTGTGTTCGGGAGTGACCTCTGGAGGTGCTCTGGGGATATACGTGGTTCTGGGAATCAAAGCAGGATTGACTGTTTCACAAGTATGTGCTATATCCCTGGTCCACAGAAAAGATACTGAACCCTGAAAAAAATATCAGCCCCTATACTGTATCTCTGGAATCCCAGAAAAGATAACTTAAGTTCCATTAGTATTTTTTAATTTTTCTGACAATAGAAAAAGACAAGAACTAAAAGATTTTTTTTTGTTGTTTTGTTGCTAGGCCTCGCCTAGCTCTGCTAAGGGCTCACTCCTGGTTCTGTACTTAAATTCACTACTGCCATGCTCCGGGAACCAAATATAGTGCCAGGGATCAAATCTGAGTCCACATGTTTAAGACAAGTATGCCCTCCCCACTCTACTATCACTCTGGTCCCAAGGAACTGAAAGATATTATCCTTTAATTTACTTAAATAAAGATTACAAATGTCTACTACTCTTAGGCTGTGATTTCAGACACTACATGAAAGACAAAATAATCCCATGCTTTTGCATCAAGGATATTAAAAGATGGAAGAGAAATCAATATAGTACACATATACCAATCATTTTGCAAGTATATTTTTAAAATGCCTGATGACAAAATTAAGTAAACAAAAGATGTGGCAGAAGAAATAGTATTTTTTTACCTGCTAATTGTTCATCTTCAAGTTATTATAAGTACACATGCTAATAATTTCAAAATTTGATTCATTTTATCTGGTCAAAGTACAATTTTTAGTTCCAATGAATTGCTGATATATTTTAAAAATGAAGCATTTTCATTCAGAGACTTCTAGTAATAATTCAGTGTCTCTTTTAAAAGAAGGAATATATTATGTCTTTTCTTTCAGGCTTTTCTAAGATAACTGGAGATGATATGTTTACAAAAGCCAAGAACAATATTTCTGTGAATTGGGGCCAAAAAAGAAAAAAATGCAGATTTTGAACAGAGACTTCAAAACCCATACTATAGACAAGCCCTAATTTGTTTCCTATAAGTAGGATGCTTTCCATCTTAGGTTACTAAAAATGCTATTAAATAATGTCTTCGTATTCACACATTATACTTCAACTCAAAGGCAAAGGAGAATAAACTATAGTCTCCCCCGACCATAGTTACAAGGAAGTAGGTTTATACAGGCTTATTGATTTTCTTATATTAACAGAAATTGCTTATTTGGGTTCTTTTTTTTTAATCAAGAAAAAATCCTCTCAGGGAGTTTATTGATGATGCTACTTAATTTCCCTCCTAAAACACTGATTGTTCCCCCAGTTTAACACAGTCCAGGATTTCTGTTTTCAAAATAAAAGATGAAGCTCAGAACTGCATCATTTGATCCTTCCGCTTTTCATCTTCTCCCAGTTCAGAGTGCTGGCATCTCTTAATGGCCAGCATTCTCTTAGATTTGAAGTTGGGCTCGATGCATTCAGGTCTCAATACAATCTGTATAGTTTGAGTCTTCTTTCCAGAAAGTTGGCTTGATTGGACCTCTGTAACCACTCTGCTTCCTGTCATAATGCCGCTTTCCCTAGGCATACAGGGAATCCTTGCCTTTTTTTTTTTTTGTGCTCTGTGACTTTAATAGGACTGATGTTTGCTACATTTCTTACAAAAAAAAAGGTCCAGTGGATTTTTGGTACATTCACCATGCTTTTGCAGGAGTGTTATCTGACAGGAAAGGATGTATTTGGGCTCTTTTTTGAGTGAGTGTGATCACTGAATTGAGGATTTAAAAAAATGCGAGTCTAGCTGTAGGAAAAACTTGTATTAAACATTTGTGTTGAAACAGAAGTCTTCATGGTTTCTCTGTGATCAGACTCCAGATTCCTGTAAATCATACTGTCATTACTGAGGTAATAAAAGATTTGGTGAACCTGGATTCTTACTGAGGATCATATTTTGGATCTGAACTCCTGACACTACAGGAGGCATAAGGGAAATTTTGCTAAAATTTGCTGTGAGAATCTCAGGAGTAAGGATTCTATCAGAGCCTTTAATAACAGAATCAAGTGGTTGTACCTGTCCGGTGGGATGCTGTTGCTGAGAGGAGAGTGAGCCTCATTCCTCTGCAGCATGTGAAATACAAAATAAATAAAAACTTCTGCTTTTGTCCTTTTTTTTCAGTTTTCTCATGCTACATCTAAAAGAAGTTTAAATTCTGACCCTAGGAATTGGAGAGATAGCTCAGGGGCCAGAAATGCATGTTCTGCATGAATGCAAATTTGATTCCTGTCACTGCATGGTTTCCTGATGTCTGCATAGGCCTTAAACCTTATGGGAGTGATTCTGGTGGCTCCCAGAGTCATATTATCATTCTGAGCATTGAAATCTGCACCAGTATTGTCTGGGAATCACTAGAAGTCCCCCTAGGACCCTATTATTGCTTGAGAGTCCCTATTCTCCTCAAAATGAAATCCATCTGTAACATGTTGTGGAACCTTGGAAGAATTTTATCTTGCTATGCATCAGCAAAATGCCTCAAAAAATGGTGATTAGGCTTTTTCCCCTTGAATATGGTTATAAGGGTTGTAGTGGTGAAAATTAATTTTTGTTGAGACTGCTCTCTAATCCTGTATACTGTAGCTCTTCTTTCATTCTGCATTGTGTTGAATTCAATTACATGTGGTGCTCCACCAAGAGAGACATGAAGTGTGAGTAGGAACAGAACAATAATTGCTACTGAGAGTTTCCTGTTAGCAATGGTTTGAACTTTGCCTTCCATTTGTAAGCAGATCACTGTGCTGTCAGGAGAACCTACAATATTTTTTAAATGAATCTATTCTATGTTTTCTTGCTTTTCTTTTTCTCTCTTCTTCCTTCCTCCATCCTTCCCTTACTGTTATTTTCTCTCCTCTCTCCTCCTCTCCTTCTCTCTCCTCCTCTCCCTCTCTCTCTCCTCTACCTCTCTTCATCCCTCCTTCTCTCTCTCTTCCCTTAACCCCTCCTCTCCCTCCAGCACCAGAAATCAAACAAAGGGCATCGCACAGTTGAGACATGTACTTTGTGTCTAAGTCACACCACTCTACCTCTGCCAAACACTTTAGACAGGAAATTAGATTTCTGCATTGGTTTAGAGCTCTAATTTGGATTTATCGGTGTGTACTTCCTACTTGAAACAGTAAGTAATTGGCATAGATCTTTTGATTGATAAATTTCAGAGTCAAATAATCAATTAGAGATCTCTGTATTGAGGCAAATATTACAATGTTAAAGCCAAGTAAGAGGAAGGAAGGAAGGAAGGAAGGAAGGAAGGAAGGAAGGAAGGAAGGAAGGGAGGGAGGGAGGGAGGGAGGGAATACTTATTTCTGAAAATGATACAGTAGCATGGTAGTACAGTTCTCCCGTTGTTCATTGATTTGCTCGAGCGGGCCCATGAGACTCATTGTTACTGTGTTTGGCATATTGAATACGTCAGTAGCTAACAATAAAATTCCTAACCTATTAAGCACCATAAAAGTGGATAAAATACATGAGATAATTATTTTCAGGTATTCAATCACTAAATAGGCAATATCAGACTGCGATCACTGAGAAAGGGATCAAAGACAACCTTATAATTTCTGCTTGGAAGCACTTTGTGGACTAAAACTCAGTATGAGTAAATAAACAGAAACAGTATCTCACTGCTTTGAGAAAATTAAATGCTATAGAAAAACAATCATCACTTGAAGACATAGCAGAAGAATCTATGCAAAGTGAACCAAAGGAAAATTTAAAATAACGCAAAAAAAAAAACTGCTTTGTAACTTCTGATACTATAAAAACTTAAAGACTCTAAAATAAATAAAGCTAAAAACAAGTGAAAAAAGATTATATAAAGCAGTGACAGAAAAAGGATTGATGACTTCATAAGAGAAAAATCAAGTTAGAATATAAAGGCATAATATTTTCATAATATTATTATGGACTGATATTAAGTCCCTAGATGAAGGGAATGGGTAGAAAAAGAAAACAATTTGAAAAGTTAAGGAGAAAGTTTCCAGCTATAAATGAAGTTATAAATCCACAAATTCAAAAAAATTAACAAACCTCAAGCAGAAAAAAACTAAGACAAATCACATTCAGATATATCATTCCTAAAATAGCTGAAAACTTGGCCAGAGTGATAGTATACGGATAAGGTATTTGCCTTGCACATAGCCAACCCAGATTTGATCCCTGGTACCAAACATGGTCCCTCAAGCCTGCCAAGAGTGATATCTAAGGACAGAGCTAGGAGTGAGACAGGAGCATCACCAGGTATGACCTTACAACCAAAAAATAAAATCTAACGGCTAAAACTTACTGAAAATAACTATGTATAAAACAGTGAGAGAAAAAAAGATTAATGACGTCATATAAGAGAAATATCAAATTAGAATATAAATGTATAATATTTTCATAATAATATATTATTAGTCTAAAATTCTATACCCAGAAAAATATTCTCAAAAGTAAAAGTAAGGGGTGGAGCGAAAAGTAACAGCTGGTGGGGCAGTTGCCTTGCACGTGGCCAACCCAAGTTCGATTCCCAGAATCCCATATGATCCCCTGAGAACTGTCAGAAGTAATTCCTGACTACATGAGCAAAGAGTAAACCCTGTGCATTGCCAAGTGTAACCCAAAAAGAAAAAAAAAAAAGTAAAAGTGAGGTTAAGCAGGTAAGGTGATGTACACTGCTGTCTCGGATTTGATCCTGAAATTCCATATGGTTCCCTCCACCCCGTGGCCCCAGGAGTGATTCCTGACTACAGAGTCAGATTAACCCCTGAGCATCACTGGGTGTGGTCCCCAAACAAAACAAAACCAAAAAAGTGAAAGTGAGTCATGTTCTATGTGCCAAGGAATGAAAGAGTAATTACACATACAAAAATTCATCAATGTAATCACTGTCACTGTCCTCCCATTGTTCATCAATTTTCTCGAGCAGGCCCAGTAACATCTCCATTGGAGACTTTGTTGTTACTGTGTCTGGCATATCAAATACATCACGGGTAGCTTGCCAGCCTTTGCCGTGTGGGCGAGATACTCTCGGTTCCTTGCCGGGCTCTCCAAGAGGGGCGGAGGAATGGAACTCAGGTCGGCCATGTTGGCTGCGTGCAAGGCAAACACTCTACCTGCTGTGCTATCGCTCCAGCCCATCAATGTAATACATAACATTAATGGAATGAAAGGGTGAAAGTCTTCTGATCACCTCAATAAATGCACAAAATGCATATGACACCTGATACAAAAAACGAAACAAAACAAAGAAAACGAAGACTTGGTGCCAGAGTAGAGCATTTGCCTTGTCTGTTGTCCCAAGGTCTATTCTTAGCATCCCATATGGTCCCCCAAGCACCACCAGAAGTAATTCCTGAGTGCAAAGCCAGGAGTAAGCCCTGCACACCACTGGGTGTGCCCCCACCTCTACCCCCTAATAAATTAGGAAAAAAAGCACCAAAACTGGAATATAAAGGAATGAAAGAAATGAGCTGAAAGTAATAAAAGACACCCATGGAAAAGACACAGGTAATATTACATGTAACAATGAAAAATGGAGAGCATATCTTCTAGGATTGGGAATAAGACAGGAAAGCCTATTTTCACAACTTGTATTCAATGTTATACTGGAAGTTCTATGAAAGTATATAGAAGCCTTACATTCAACTCTTATGTAGTCATCTAGCCACACTGGGAGCTATTCCCAAGCACTGAGCTGGAGTAATCCTAGGACACAGCTGGACATGGGCCCCAAAAACAAATCAAAAAGGGAAATCATAAGAGTAGGCAATAATGTGGGAAAATTGTCACCCCCATATAGTCCTCATGAGAAATTGATCATGCCACTATACAATAGTTTGGTGATTTCTCAAAAAAGTTAAACATAATTTTACCATACAACTTAGAAATACATCTTAGCATAAACTCAGAATTGAAAACAAGGAAGCCAGAAAATACTTGTATGCAAATGTTTACAGAAATACTATTTACAACAGGCAAAAGGTGAAAACAAGTCAAGTGTCCACCAATGAATGATAGCAAACAACAACTGTGGTACATCCATACAATGAAGTGTCAAGGTGTGTCACAACATGGATAAACTTCAAAAGCATAATGCTAAGTGAAAAAAAGTCAGACATGTGACCTTTTCTAAAACTTTGGTTACATTTAAGAATTCAGTATAAATCCACAGACAAATGAGTAGTTGCCAGGGGCCAGGATAGCAGGGATGTTTAACGGGTTTGGGTTTTCTTTGGCAGATAATAAAAATATTTTGGAACTAGATAGAGGTGACTGATAGATAATATTGAGAATTTACTAAATACTACTTTTGTCTATCTGAAGTGGTTAATTTTATGTTATGAGAGTTTCATCTCAATAAAACTCAGTAAATGAAACCAATTGTATCCAATTGTGAGAAATCTTCATCAAACAAAAGCTGAGAATTGGCATCATTATAATAATTCTTGTAAACTATTAACCAAAGAAACCCTCAGATTTATAAAGACACTCTGTGTATGAATATAAACTTCTACAGTTAGCTTTATACTTTGTTATTAAAGTAACCTTGACTTATAACTTTTATAAGCTTCAAGTATACAGACTTAAGCACTTACTTGTACTAATTACATTATGCTCATTACCAAACAATCATTTCTATCTTTTCACCATCCAATTGAACCCATTTATACAATTTACTCACCCTCTTTCCCATTTTGTTTCTATTCCCACTATTTTCTCACTATCTTGGCTTATAGTCTAAGAGTTTTTTGTTAAATTGTTTTGCTTCTTGATTCATTTCTCTTCCAACTTGAATGAAATTATGCCATATGTATTATGTCTTTCTCTGTCTACCTTATTTCATTTAGCATAATACTTTCTAGGTGCATCCATAATATCAGGCAAGATGACTAATTTTACATTACATATACATATCAATATTTATAAAGCACTCTTCCTTATTCAGCCATCCATTGATTCTTAGATTGTTTCCAACCCTTAGCTAGTGTGAACAATGTTGCAGTGAACAAGGGATGCATACATCATTTTGAATTGGTGTTTTATATTCTTCTGATAAATACCAGCAATCAGACAGCTGAATCATATGGAATTATATTCCTAATTTTTTGGAAAAAATCTCCATACTATTTTTCATAATAGCTACACTAATTTACATTCCTAGCAAGTGTACAGTTTCCCCTTTACTTTTCTTACTTACTAACATTTAGTGTTTCTTATCTTTTGAATAAAATCCATCAGACCATATGTTAGAATATGTCCCTTTGTGGTTTTAACTTATATTTCCTCATGAGTAAATTGTAACACCTTTTCATATTTTTCTTGGACGTCTGTATCTCTTCAGAAAATTGTCTAAGCGGATTTTCTGTGCACTTTTTAATCAGATTTTTGGTTCTGATTGATTTTTATAAGTTTTATTTTATAAGCTTTGGATATTAACTTCTGATTATATATAATAGTCACAAATATCTCTTCACAATTGGTATGCTGCCTTTTTAATGGCATATGACACTATAAAAATATTTGCATTTCTTTCAGCTTTCATTTCCAATTTTGTGTGATTTAAGAATGCATACTATGACTTCAATTTTTATAAAAGTTCTGTCTTTGTTTTGCATCCCGACGTATGGTCTATCCTTGAGAATATTATATGGCACTTGATAATGTGTCTATTCTTCTGTTTTCAAGTATATGTGTGTGTATATACATCCTGTTAGATATTTTACATGTTTATTATATTCAATTTATCATTTATGGCATTTAAAGTCATTGCATTTTCAAACACAATTTTCTAGATTATCCATTAATTGTGAGTTGTTTAATTCACCTACTATTGAACTTGAGATGTAACTCAGTAGGAAAATGCTTGATTTGCATATGTGTGTCCCTGGTATAATCCTTGGAACTACACACATACACACACACACACACACACACATCCTATTATTTTATTGTTATATTTTCTACCCTTAAGAAGTGTTAATGTAATAGGTCAGAGCCATAGTACCGTAGGTAGGGTGATTTCCTTACACAGGGTCAACCAGGGTTTGATCCGCAGCATCCCATATGGTCCCCCAAGCACTGCCAGGAGTGATTCCTGAGTGCAGAGTCAGGAGTAATCCCTGTGCATCACTGGGTGTAAGCCAAACCACCCTCCCCTCTCAAATAATAGAAATGTTAAGATTTGCCTTATTATTTGGTATACCTATGTTGACTGTAGCACTGTAGCATTGTCCTCCCTTTATTCATTGATTTGCTCGAGCAGGCACCAGTAACATCTCACAACAAATTGTGAGAATTGTTGTTACTTTATTTGGCATATCGAATACGCCACCATGAGGAGCTTGCCAGGCTCTGCCGTGTGGGCAGGATATTCTCGGTAGCTTGCTAAACTCTCTGAGAGGGACAGAGGAATTGAACCCGGGTCGACTGCGTGCAAGGTAAACACCCTACCCGAGTGCAAGGCAAGTGCCCTCCCTGCTGTTCTATCACTCCAGCCCTGTTGACTGTATATATGTGTTAATGTTATGGCTTCTTGGTGCATTGACTCCTTTATCATTACAGCATATTCATTTCTTTTATTTTCTTTTTTGTTGAAAGCTTTGTATTTGCTGAGAGTACATTTCTTTTTGCCTTTTCTTTCTTTACCACTTGTTTGACATACATATATTGCTTTTATTTCTACATTGCTTTTAGGCTAGAGTATTCCTTTTGAAAATAAATCAAATAAAACATCTGGGATCATTATTTCATTTTACTTTATTTTATTATTTTTTTTTCAGGATGCAGCACTTTAACAAGGAATTGGGGGGAAGGACTGAGACAGGGTAGGTAGGGTAGACAGAGGGTCGGTTCTGTAGATGCCTCCCCTGGCCCTAGCTGGGCTGTGGAAGGCTCTTTTCAGGGCTTTGCAACTACAGCAGCAGAAGGGACGAATTTTTTCACAGTGTCAATGTACTTTTTCAACACTTTCTTCAGATCCTTCTTGATTTTCTGGCCGAACTGGGTCAGTTTTCCCTCAGAGGCAGCTGTGATCTCTGGAACATGTTCTTCGCTCTCTTCTAGATGGAGGTTAGCTTTCCTGGAAACCTTCTGGAGATCAGCTTCACTAGAAATTGTCTGGAGGTCAGCCTCGCTGGAATACTTCTGGAAGTCAGCCTCATTAGAAACCATCTGGTGGACAGCCTTACTGGAAGCCTTCTGGAAGTCAGCCTTTTTGGAAACCTTCTGAGAGTCAGCCTCGCTGGAAGTCTTCTGGAGGTCAGCCTCACTGGAAACCTGGGTATCAGCCTCACTGGAAACCTTCTGGGAATCAGCCTTGCTAGAAATCTGCTGGTCAGCCTTGTTGGAAGCCTTCTGGGAGTCAGCCTTGTTGGAAGCCTTCTGGAGGTCAGCCTCGCTGGAAGCCTTCTGGGAGTCAGCCTTGTTGTAAACCTTCTGGAGGTCAGCCTCAATGGAAACCTTCTGCTGGTCAGCCTTGTTGGAAGCCTTCTGGGAGTCAGCCTTACTGGAAGCTTTCTGGTAGTCAGCCTTGTTGGAAGCCTTCTGGGAGTCAGCCTCGTTGGAAGCCTTCTGGGAGTCAGCCTCATTGGAAGCTTTCCAGAGATCAGCCTCAATGGAAACCTTCTGGAGATCAGCCTGGTTGGAAGCCTCCTGGGAGTCAACCTTGCTGGAAGCCTTCTGGTGATCAGCCTTGTTGGAAGCCTTCTGGAAGTCAGCCTTCATGGAAACCTGGTGGTCAGCCTTGTTGGAAGCCTTCTGGGATTCAGCCTCGCTGGAAACCTTCTGGGAATCAGCCTCGTTGGAAGCCTTCTGCAGGTCAGCCTCAATGGAAACCTTCTGGAGATCAGCCTTGTTGGAAGCCTTCTGGGAGTCAGCCTCGTTAGAAGCCTTCTTGGAGTCAGCCTCATTGGATGCTTTCCAGAGGTCAGCCTCAATGGAAACCTTCTGTAGATCAGCCTTGTTGGGAGCCTTCTGGAAGTCAGCCTTGCTGGAAGTCTTCTGGTGGTCAGCCTTGTTGGAAGCCTTCTGGGAGTCAGCCTCACTGGAAACCTGAAGTTTAGCGTTCTTGGAAGCCTTCTGGGAATCAGCCTTGTTGGAAACCTTCTCAGAGTCAGCCTCCTTAGAAGCCTTCTGGAGGTCAGCCTCAATAGAAACCTTCTGGAGATTAGCCTTGTTGGAAGCCTTCTGGGAGTCAGCCTCGTTGGAAGCCTTCTTGGAGTCAGCCTCATTGGAAGCTTTCCAGAGGTCAGCCTCAATGGAAACCTTTTGGAGATCAGCCTTGTTGGAAGCCTTCTGGGAGTCAGCCTTGTTGGAAACCTTCTGAGAGTCAGCCTTGTTGGAAGACTTCTGGAGCTCAGCCTCAATGGAAACCTTCTGGAGATCAGCCTTGTTGGAAGCCTTCTGGAGGTCAGCCTTTCTGGAAGCCTTCAGGTAGTCAGCCTTCTGGAGGTCAGCCTCGCTGGAAGCCATCTGAGTTTTAGCCTTCTGGAGATCAGCCTCGCTGGAAGCCTTCTGAGTTTCAGCCTTCTGGAGGTCAGCCTCGCTGGAAGCCTTCTGAGTTTCAGCCTTCTGGAGGTCAGCCTTTTTGGAAGCCTTCAGGTGGTCAGCCTTCTGGAGGTCAGCCTCGCTGGAAGCCTTCTGGAGGTCAGCCTTCTGGAGGTCAGCCTTGGAGGAAACCAGCTCAGAATTCTTTGGTTTCTTGGTGGATTTGATCACCGCATCTTCTTTGGCAGCAAGCTCTTCATTAGAGATGGGAGACTTCATCAAAGCGTCCTCGTTGGAGACTTGCTTCTTTTCAGGGTGTTCGCTGGGGTGGTGGGTGCTGGCAAATGGGGTAGCTGGGGTGGCATCTGCGTGACGAGCCTCCGGATGAATTTGCTTTTGTGGCTCATCCTTAGAGATGGGAGAGGAGAAGGCCAGGTTGGCCAGCAGCAGGACGATGAAGAGCCGCATGATGGAGCTGGAGCAGGATCTGCTTTCCAGGGTGCTGCTTGGTGTGACTGACAATGCAGCTGCAAAGAGTTTTTATTCATTTGGGGCTAGGGGTGGGCTCAGAGAAACCTGACTCGTGATTGGACCTGGGAGCGTTCCAGGTTCCTCCTCCCAAGTTTCCTGTTCTGAAAATGTCTCTTTGGGGGAACTGAACATTCTGGGAAACCAGTTCATAAGAAAGCAGGGCCCAGCATCCCCCCATGCTAGCTGTGCCAAAGGTGTGCTAGCTCCATCTCTGGAAATCCTGGGAATAGCAAACTTGGTGTGTTTCTCTCCTTAATGGCACCAATGTCATTTAACTGTTGTGTCATGATTAATATATCTCCTTCTGGAGGATAGAACTTCCATGAGAATTGATATTATGGCTTACCATTGTTTTGCCAGCACCTTGAAAGGAGTTGGAACATCAAAGGGGACCAGAATATATCAGGCACAGGGAAAAAATGAATGGGACAGGCTGTTTATTCCAGCATCCAGATAAAACACCCATCTCCCCTGGAATGAGGGAGCCAGGCAGTTCCGGGAGTCTCAACTCCATGCAGGAACTGGTCTGAGCTTGCGAGATGGGAAATTTGTTGGAGTCATGGTGGTTGTGAGATCCGTGTGATTTCTCTAGAGAACAAGCTCAAGTTCACTAAGTTGAGGCGAGTTGGTGTGATCTCCCATAAGGATGAAGGTGGAACTGAGAAGGGTGACTCCCCAATCTCTACTTCTGCCATACCCAACAGTCAAGATGGAGTCATGGTCTCTCGAGAGACCCTGAAGAGAGAGGAGGTTAGGGAGAGGGCGGGTGCAACCAGCACAAGGGCTCTGGGGCTCCCCTAGCTGAGCTGCTCTGGTCTCTTCTAAGTTACAGATCTAGTGCTCTCTGTGCAATCTGTGTTGGGATCACATCCAGGAAGTAGAGAGCTGACACCTGCCCTGTTGAAGACTTTTGTCCTTAACACAACACACGTTGTGTCCTTAGTATCACACTCTGAGGAATAAGGAGTTTCTTAGAGGCAACAGCTGAGGAGATGAGAAAGGTGGGGGAACTTGAACACCTGGCCAAGGAGTTGGGTCTTTCTGCTTTGGGAAAGGAGAGTGGAGTAGCAATGTACCAGATGATCAGGAGATTGCTCAGCACTGGCACAGAGAATAGGCTGCTGTGGAGGATGAACTCGGAGCAGATGAGCAACAGGAAACGGCTGTAATAGCCACGGGGGAGGTGGAGGTCTAGCCTGGTGGGCATTAGGAAATAAGCCTGCAGGGCTGCAACTCGAACTGGGGGTGGGGGGACACTCATGAATGTCCTCAGTTGTTTCTGAGCTGGTCTTAAGTGCCCTGGGCAGTGGATGAGAAGTTACTGTAAGGGGGAAACCAGAAGGAAGGGGAGGTGGGAGGCAGCCCAAGACAAACATCCTCCCATTCACAGACTTGCCTAAGGAGAAAGCTGGGCTGAAACAATTGGAGGAGACTGCCAGCCCCCCAGGGCTTTCTGCTCCCACTGCTGGAAGGAAGAAAACTGCTGGGTTGGCACAGCTCAGAGTCCTCTGGGGTCTGCGGGTGGAACCTGATACCCAACGGGACCTTCACCTGTCTATCCAGGGATAATTATTTTAATAGCAAGCAGAAGAAATTTTAAAGAAAGTAGTACTAGGTAAAGAGTGGAACATTCCATACTGATAAAAAAAAGGGTGACTATCCAAAGATATAATCAGTTAATAAGCATTAATAGACAAGAATCCCCCAAATCAGGAAGCAACAACAGAATTGAAGGACTGAACATATGCTCAACAATAATCACTGGATAGTTTTAATTCCCCACTTTCAATAAAGGTTAGAGCCACTGAGCTAATCGACAAAGAAATAGGAGACTTGAACAACACTATAAATCAACTAACAAAGCATACATTTCTTGCATCCAAAAGCAGAAATAAAATCTCCTCAATTACACATGGGACATGGTCTTTCTTCAGGAAGGACCATATGCTAGAAAATAACAAGTCTAAATAAATTTTAAAGGATTGAATCATAACAAAGGAACCTGTGATCAGAAAGAAATGACTTTTTAAAAAAACATGACATAAAAGATTTTAAGAAACATATAAGACATTGATAACCAGGGATATGCTGATTAAAATCACTGTGAGATGTCATCTCACACATTGCAGTACACCAAGAGAACTTCTGTGTACTGTTGGTGGGAATGCAGAACGGTGCAGAAACTGAAAAATAGCATGAAGATTCCTAGCACAAATTAAAAAATACAAATATATAATTTAGCAATTCCACAATTGGATATAGACACAAAATAATGAAAACAGTTTCAAACAGTTCAATAATAGTTTTCAAAAAAACATTATTTATAATATTTACTTGTCTGTGGCATATAGAATAATAGGACAAGACATCAAAGGGGGAAATACCTAGATTAACTTGAACCAGATATTATAGAAATAAGAGAGACATGGAAGTAAATAAATAAATGGGGGGGTATAAGAAGAGACAGATGCAAGGTAACAGGGTCAAGAGTTGGGGCAGCAGGCACCTCCTTGGAGTACAGGTGGGGTAGCTGTATATATCTAAACCAGAATAACCTGTTTACATGAAACCAAAACTACACTAACCACACTAAAATATGAGCCTGTCAAAGAGGAGAAAACCTAGAGGACCCTGTGGAGTAAAGCAGACACTGATGGTAAGGTTGGCGATAGTAACATAGTATGCCAGAAACTTTACTATAAATCACTTTGTCAATCACAGTACCTTAATTAAAACAAACACAAAATAAACAAATAAATAAATAAGTAAATAAAATCAGAAATGGAATCTCAAAAAGTATCATCTAGACTGGTTAAAGAAACTTTGGTACATCTACACAGTGGAATACTATGCAGCTGTCAGGAGAGATGAAGTCATGAACTTTGCTTATAAATGGATAGACATGGAGAGTGTCATGCTAAGTGAAATGAGTCAGAAAGAGAGGGACAGACATAGAAGGACTACACTCATTTGTGGAGTATAAAACAATATAACATGAGGCTGACACCTAAGGACAGTAGATAGATGGGAAAGATAGATTGCTTCGTAGCTGAAAGCCTGCCTCATGAGCAAAGGGGAGAAGGCATCAGGAATAGAGAAGGGATCACTAAGAAAAAGATGGCTGGAGGAATTGGTGGGGATGGGAGATGTGTGCAGAAAGTGGATAAAGGACCAAACATGATAACTTCTCTGTCTGTATTGCAGACCATAATGCCCAAAAGCAGAGATTAAAGGGAATCATGTCTGCCATGGAGGTAGGGGGAGGGTGAGAAAGGGGGGGTATACCAGGGATATTGATAGTGGGGAATGTGCATTGGTGGAGGGATGGGTGTTTGATCATTGTGTGATTGTAACCTAAATATGAAATCTTGTAACTATCTCACGGCGATTCAGTAAAATTTTTAAAAAAATTAAAAAACTAAAAAAAACTGGATTGGACAATTGCAAAGCAAAGGAGATAAATTTGGCAATATTTATTAAAAAGTATTGACTCAGTTAAAAAAAAGTATCATCTAGCCACTAAAATTTCTTGAACACAGTACAGTGTGTTGGGCATTTGCCTTGCATGTGAATGACCCAGGTTCTATCCCATATGATCTTGTGAGGACTGACAAGAGTAACTCTTGAGTGCAGAACCAGAAGTAATCCCTGAGCATCACCAGGTATGGCCCCAAAAGCAAATCAATAAATTATAAATAAAATTTTTTGGACACTATTCCCAGTTGAGACCTCTGCGGAGAACTCAGGAAGGGGTGGGCTAGCTCCACCACTACCAAAGCCTCAGTAGCCAATCCCACACACCAATGCTGTCTCCAGCCATGTCTCCTGCCAGACTGTACCACCTCAGGATTGAACCGCACAGACTGCCCAGTGAAATATTCTGCGTTTTCTGTAGCAACATATTAACAACACTGCCATCCCAGCAGTAGTGTACCAGATTGGACGGGATATAACACCAAAGCCAAGCAATCTTGACTAACAAACATTAACACAGAAGACTTAACTTGCAACAACAGCTTAGTAAAACCTCAGACGAGGACTGAATGTCCTCATGGTGAGATATAACAACTTTCACAAATTTTCTTCTACAGAAAAAAAAAAACTTTTTTAATCATTTCCATAACAAGTTAGTAGTGATATGCCATATAAAATAAAGTGTTGTGTGCCTGATATGGGGACCAGCTTGGGAAAATGAAGACATACGGTGGAGGAAAGATGACAGTGGTAGTGGAATTGGTGTTGAAATGTTGAACGCCTGTAACAAATTATCATAAACAACTTTGTAAACCATGGTGTTTAAATAAAGTGGATGGGGGGGGGGGAGGAAATAGAAATGAAGCAGAGACCTCCCATAGCCACTGCCATGTTAACTCATCCTCCAACCCTGCTCTTCAGATTCATGAACTAAATCTCCAAGGAGATACTGGCCAAACAGCTAAAATTAAAGTCTGGGACAGCCCCAGGAGGGGGTGGTCTTGGTCCCCAAGCTTCTGAAGTCCCAGAAGCCACACCTATTGTTGTCCCCAGGCCAATGGCCCAACTATGTAAACACAAAAAGACAGCAGAGGAAGAGGGGGCTCTATCTCTCCCGCTGCCCACATTCCGTAGTATCGGGCTGCTTCCTCCATCCCAGGGATGGGCGATGGGAAGGCAAAGGAAGGAAATGAGGGCAAGGCTAGTTGGTATCGGTTGCAGTTTATTCCATTCCCATCTCCATTCTCTTCTGATTCTCCTCTTGCTTCTTCCTCCCCCGATGCTACTTCATTCTCCTCCTCAATCCCTCTTCATTCTTCTTCTGGCTCTGGAATCTGGATCTACCTTCTCCTTCTCCTTCTGGAGTCTGAATCTTGACCCCAGCCTACTCTTACAGTCTAGTTAAATACCAAAGCATGAGGGGTTGGGGCTTACACAAAGGTGTGGTCATAATCAATAGCGGTAAAGTTCTTTCCCTCAGGGGATACTTCTTCTAGGACAGCTACTCTCTCAGCATGATGATCCACCCTAGATCAGAATCCCCTGGGTGTGTTTTTCCTCTCCTTGTCCAACAAATATATAAGCATTCATAATATTAATCACATTGTATGAACACAGTAAGAAATACATTAAGCTTATAGAATTGCTCTCCTAGGGCCATCTCAATCTCAGACTACAGTGCTCAGGCCAGATAATCTTTCCGATCCCTAGCAGGGTCCTAGTCTTGTCATTACTTTTGGATCATGACAGCATTTATCTATGATCAAGCTCTTATAGTTAAGAATCATAGCACTTTGGCCTGGCCCATTTAGATGCCAGGGTAGCTCACAGCTTGCCCTGGGTCCATTCAGTCCTTCATCAGGAACCTTCTTTTGGGTTGCAGGAACTAAGGGCAACTGAGGCTTAAGTCGAGAAAGCAGATGCCTGGGAGTGAATAATATTCAAAGCCAATTAAACCCTAAATTACAAAGCATAATATTAACTGTCTGCCTGTATCTATACAAAAAGGACATTGCTTTAAATTAAACTATTCAAAAGATAGAAGGAGAGGAGAAAGGCAATATTAACTCACAAGTTCAGTGTCCTATAAGAATCTGACCTTAGAAATTAACAGAGTCTGATTAGGGGCAAAAGCTGATTAACTGGTTGGGGAAGAGAGCATAGAGAAGTGGTTACAGATAAACAAAGCACTGTGATGGGTGTAACCTGATAAACCTAAGCTTCTTGTGGCAAGGGAGAAAGGACAAATCAATTGTTATCCTACACCCAACCACCCAGCTTCACTAAGAATCTCTGCAAAGACAACAAGTTGTGAAAAGTTGAGGTACTCCTGTGTTGAGCTAAGAACACTTCTCGGATGGAGTGGGGCAACCTACCCCACACGAGTCCCATACTTCTGGAAGCCACGAACGCCACACCCACATCCTACAGACAGTACCACTGGCCCTACTTTTCAGATTCATAAGCTAAATCTCCAGAGATGCGAACCAAGCAGCTAAAATTCATGGACAAGCTAGTCCTCTAGCTGAAAACTCTGGGGCACCCTTGGGAAGGGGTAAGCTGATTCCCAGCCCTGCCAAAGCTCCAGCAGCTGCACCCACACCCCGCCACTGCCTCCAAGCCAATGGTGCAATCCTATGGGTAGCACTAAGAATATCTGTAGATTCATCCTGAAGCTTATGGACCAAGTGGTCACAACACCTCCAAATTCTACAGTATTGAAGTTCCAGTATGAGCACACCAAAATACATGGGGGAAGTCACATATAAACCAACTAAATTTAAAACAAAACTATAATAGAAGGCTCACCTTGCAACAAACAGCTTAGTAACTCTTCAAAGACTTAACCCCATGTTGAAATATAGCAATTTTCATAAATTTTAGTTTTCTGAAGTATTTGAGTACTTGAGGATTCCTTTAGCCACTTGGTTCTAACAAGCAATATAAAGCAAATTATTATGTGTCTGCTATGGGTGCCAGTTTTGGGGAGAGTTGGGAACAATGGTAGAAGGAAAGTCAGTCAGGTGGTGAGATTGGTGTTGAAACAACAAAGTCTGTAAGAGTTGTTCTTTGACTCCTTTGTAAACCATGGTAAAGAAAGTACTAAAATATTGGGCTGGAGCAATAGTATAGTGGGTAGGGCGTTTGCCTTGCATGCGGCCAACCTGGGTTCAATTCCTTCATCCCTCTCGAAGAGCATGGCAAGCTACCGAGAGTATCCCACCCACACAGCAGAGTTTGGCAAGTTACCTGTGGCGTATTCGATATGCCAAAAACCAGAAACAACAAGTCTCACAATGGTGCCCGATAGAGCACATCGATTAACAATGGGAGGACAGTGTTACTAAAAAGTTGAAGAAATGAAGCAAGGCAATTATTTTCAATTCTAATTCAACATTGTTCTAAGGAATTTTATGAGTATAATTACTGAGAAAAAATTGGGGAAAAATGATCTGTATTTGAAGATACATAAGTCTGCATATAGAAAATACTTTAAAATTTACAGCTATAAAATTTTAATGTCAATTTACCAAAGCTATAGGATAAATATACAAAAACAAATTGCATTTTAGATGCTCTAAATATGAGATAGAATTTTTTGTAATATTCAAGTTTATTTCAGAAAAGTATCAATATAAATACTTAAGGATAAATTTAGCAAAATACATGCAAGAACTACATAATAAAATAAATTATTGCTAGGAAATTTTACACATTTTCTGTCAGCTAGAAAATATTATTAATATCCATTTTTTTCCAAGTTAATCTGCAGAACATTATGGTCTCATTCAAGACCCCAGAATCTGGGACTGGAGCGATAGCTCAATGGGTAGGGCATTTGCCTTGTACATGACTGATCCGGGTTCAATTCCCAGCATCCCAGATGGTCCCCTGAGCACTGCCACGAGTAATTCCTGAGTGCAGAGCCAGGAGTAACCCCTGTGCATCACCAAGTGTGACCCCCCGCCCCCAAAAAAGACCCCAGAATCCGTCTTCTGTAGAAATTGACAACCATCTTCTAAATTTCTTGTGGAAAGGCAAAAGACTGGATAAATAAAACAATTCTGAAACATGCATTTTGGTTTTAAAGACCTAATGCAAAGACAGAAAAATACAATATTGGTATTAATCAAAAAAAAATACATGTGCAGCAGGTTTTTCAAATCCCATTTTTGAAACAGAAACCTTTCAAATAATTCTGCTTGCACAAAAACAGTCACAGTGAAAATAAATCAAAATAATTCACCCCTTACCTCATACCACATACAAAATATACTCAGAGTATTAACCTAAGCATAAATGATAACTTATATTATTGCTAGAGTAAAAGCTTTAAAAACGGAATATAGAAAACTTGGGTTCCTAACCTTTGATTAAAGAAAAGTTTATTAGAACACAGGAAATATGAATGAAACATAAAAGTTAGCATCACCAAAATCAAACTTTTTTTGATATGTAAAGAAAAAGTTTTTTTTTCTTTAACTTTAACTTTAAGTTAAGTTAAAGAAAAAGTTACCCCTGGAAAAAAATAATTTAAATGCAAATATGTAAATAAGAACTTATCTCAGAATTCTTTTTAAAATTTTCCTTCCTTTTTTTTTTTTTTTTGCAGGACCGACCAAAGAGTAGTGTTATTTTTAATCTTTTGGTGGAGTTTCCATACTGTTTTTTTTTATAGTGGTTACACCAATTTGTATTTCTACCAACAGTACAGAAGAGTTCCCTTTCCTCTCATCCTTACCAACATATACTTTTCATAATATTCATTCTAAGAGATATGGGATATTTCATTGAGGTATTTATTTGTATTTTCCTGATTATTAGTGATATTAAGTACTTTTTCATGTATCTGTTAGTCATCTGTGTTCCTTCTTTGGAGAAAAATGTCTATATTGGGGCTGCAGAAATAATACAGAGGTTAGGTGCTTGCCTTGCATTGGCTGATCTCAGTTCAATTTTTGGCACTATATATGTCCCCTTGATCACTTCCAGGATTTAAAAAGGAAACAATCTACTATTAATTGACAAAAATATTTTGACAAAATAATATGCTGTGAAGGACATGATTGATAGGCATGTAAATTTATTAAGGATAAAAATTTATTCAATATACCTAGTCACTGGGAAAATAGAAATGACAACTAAAGACAACACAATAAGCCCACAATGGCTGAAATTAAAATGTTCAACAATATCAAGTTTTGGTGAAGATAAGAAATAACTAGAACTCATTGCTAATGTGAATTTAGAATGATACTATCACTTTAGAAAATAGTTTGCAGTATCTTATGATGATAACCTATTCTTACTCTGCAATTCAGTGTCTCAACTTAGCAAAAGCACACAAGGATTTGTTTACTGCATCTTAAATTAAAAATTCCCCCAAGCAAAAACAACCTGAGTCTGTCCATATATAAATGAGTTTTAACTTGGTGTAATGTACATCCTTACAATATAATATTCTTCCATAATTAAATATTTTTGTCATGCATAGCATTATAGATAAATGACAAAAAATGCTGAATAAAAAATTCAGATACAGAATATAAACACTTTGATTCAATTTACATGAAATTCTAAAAAAGGCAAAGCAATGTCTGCATAAGTAAGATGAATTCTTGCCTGAATCTGGTGTTGGCTGTGGGTGTATTAGCAAAGGTTCAGAAGAAATTTGCTCAGTGATTAAAAGGATTCTAAATTGTTTTGGGTGAAGGTTACATACTTGTTGAAACTCATTAAACTCTTCCCCTAAAATTGTATATTTTGTCACATGTAAAAATTTAACCTATGTAAAGTTTTTTTAAAATGAGAAAAACAGCAGGATATACATATTTAATGCTACTTATATCGTTAGGCCTCCTAAGAATGTGTGAGCACATAACAAAACTGTCAGAGAGAACTTGTTCCTTGTTGCCTTTGCCATTTCAGAGAAGCCAGGGCACATTTCTTCTTGGCAAACAGAAGCAAGAAGGAAGGAGGCTTTCTTTGCCATGTGGCTTCACGTCTTCTGATTCCCAGTTACCTTACCAATTGGAAGGAACTTCCAGGAAATCCTCAAGTGCAGAAATCAAAGTCATATCTAAGAGAAACGTGTAATTGATAATAAAAGAAAGCCTTGGAAAATAAGTTTGGGCTGTGAACAAGAATGAGTTCATGACACTCCTTCGGAATCATCCTTTGAATAATGAGATAATCAGAGTAAATTCTTCCTTTGTTTCCACAGGGTATCTTTTTTGAACTTTACAAGCACAGAGGGTAGGGTGTTTGCCTTACACGAGGCCACCCTGGGTTCAATTTCTCTGTCCCTCTCAGAGAGCCCGACAAGCTACCGAGAGTATTCTGCCTGCTCAGCAAAGCCTGGCAAGCTCCCCAGTATTTGATATGTCAAAAACAGTAACAACAAGTCTCACAATGGAGACGGACTGGTGCCTGCTTGAGCAAATGGATGAGCAAGAGGAAGACAGTGCTACACTGTTACAAATCAAAGAGTTGGGTGATGATAATTGACCATACCAGCTTTGACCTTCACTGAGCTCTGGAACTTCAATGACTGAACCTGGAGAGGCTTAAAATCCATCATTAATGAGGCTAATAGAATCCTAACTGTATCAATATGAAAATGTAATTCTTCCTCTATGATTCTTCTTAGATAGGTGATGAACACTCTTACAAAAAAAGAAAGAAAGAAAGAAATTACTCTGGGATCCATGGTGGTGGGAAATGGGCATTGGAGGAGGGATGGGTATTTGATCATTGTATAATTGAAACCCAAGCACAAAATTTGTAAGTCTATATAGACCAAACATGATTGTCACCCATTGCCTCTTTTGCAAACCACAACACCCAATAAGAGAGAAAGAACAAAAGGGAATGCCCTGCCACAGAGGCAGGGTGGGATGGCGGCTGTGGGGGGATGGGAGGGATACTGGGATCCGTGGTGGTGGGAAATGGGCACTGGTGGAGGGATGGGTATTTGATTGCTGTATAATTGAAACCCAAGCGCAAAAATTCGTGTCTACAACTGTACCTCATGGTGTCTCACTAATAAATAAATAAATTTCAGATAACATATTAAACTATGCACAAAATGATCAGAAAAAAAATAACTCTATGTCTAATTAACTAGCATTGAAAAGACATGGGTCTAATGATGTGCTTAGTGTTTTTATATTTGCTCCATTTCTTCCACCAATAGGTAATATGGTGCCAGTTGTGGTACAGTTTTTTAATATACAAAATTATTATACTCTCAACCCCACCTACCCACCTGAACAGTCCAAATGTCAAAAATCCTTCACCAGTGTCCCTGTGTTACCTACCTCTGGCTTGATCTTCATTCTTCCACACCCTCCCGCCAGTTCTTGGTATTTCATTTTGAAATCCAAGTCCAGTGGATTGTAATTACTCAATACTGTCTATTCCATTGTTCTGTCTCTATATTTACAGATAAGTGAAGTTATCTAGAATTTGTCCTCTGCCTAACTTATTTCTCTTAACAAGAGACCCTCCAGTCCCACCGCCATTAAGGGAACTGAATGATTTCACCTTTTTTTAAATTAAGTAGTATTTTATTTTGTATATATACCACAACATTTTTTACCCATTTATAAGTCATTGCACATTTGAGTTATTTCCATATCCTGGCTATTGAACCAAACACTGTAATGAACATAGGTCTACATATATCTTGTCAAATTGTTTTTGTGTTCTAAGAATAGATGCCAACCGTGGAATCCTTGTGTCATGAGAGTTCTATTATTATTTTTTTTTTTAGGAATCTTCATGCTGTTTTCCATAGAGGTTGCATGTTTATAAAAGGTCTAATACTAGTCTTAAGAATTTGGGGTTAGGGGGCTGAAGTGATAGCACAGCAGGTAGGGTGTTTGCCTTACATGTGGCTGACCCAGGTTTGATTCCCAGCATCCCACATGGTCCCCTGAGCACTGCCAGGAGTGATTCCCGAGTGCATGAGCCAGGAGTAAGTAACCCCTGAGTATTGTGAGGTGTGACCCAAAAGCCAAAAAAAAAGAGAGAAAGAATTCTAGGCAGAGCCATTATTCATTCCAATAGGTTGAGGGTTACATGGAATGAAGAAAGCATAGTCAGAATTAAGTCAGTTGTTTGAATCATGGATGTATCATAAGTTGCAGGGACAGTGACCTAGAAGAAGTTCCTGACTTTCTTCCTTTGCTCTCATTTACACCTCTTACTAGACTAGGCATCAAAGAGAAGGATCTGGATCCTATTACCCTCAGGGTGGCCAAAATGCAGAAGGGGGAGTATGAAGGTAAGGCCATAGATCTAGTAATTAGAAATGTGAAGTGAGAGGTTTATTGAGAAAAGATCTCAACTAACAGAAGATTTACAGGGACAACCCAATGGGTGATCTGTACATGGGATGCTTAACAGATCTGACCTGGTAAATAATCAATACAACTCTTCAAGGGCAGGATGAAGATTAACAAAAGAATAGCTAATAGTGGTTTGTTAATATTGATAAAAACCCTATATTTGTTATAATCTAAACTGTCTCTCCCTCATGAGAGGAAGTGCTGCATGAGAGGACTAAAGTGGTCCTCTGAAGAGTATGTACATTAAAATGGGGCCATTGGTGTGGGTCTTAATTCAATCTGACTTATACAATATCTTTATATGAAAAATAAACGTTAGATACATAGAAACACTAAGGAAAGGCCACATGTAGATGCAACAACCAGGCATGTGACTGTAAGCCAAGGAATTCTCAGAAGATGCAAGCCTACCTACACCTTGAATCTTGGTCTTCCTGGTGCCCTGGGATTTGTATTATCAGAAATGGAAGAAGGATCATTTTTCTTGAGTTATGGATTTTGTAACAGCATTCAAGAAAGAACATTCACTGACATCTCTATCAATAATATGCTAGAAGGCATATTAAAACCCATTTCCCTAAGAATGTTCTTTTTTCTTTTATTTGGAGGGGGTCATGCTTTGTGATACTCAAACTTACTTTTGGCTATGGGCTCAGGGAGTCACTCCTAGTGGTGTTCAGGGGACCATATAGGATACCAGAGATTAAACTAGGGTTACCAACAACAAGGAAAGTGCCTTACCTCCTATACTATGTCTCTAACCCCTTTAGGCAAATTTCAGGTAATGCATTAAAGTTTGCCTTTTAGGGAGCAGTTTAAGGCAGGGATTCTAAAACTATTACTATTCACAAACCCATTTGGCCTTTGTGATACAGGCAAGTGCTACAAGAAACACCTCAAATTCACTATGCATTTTATCTTGAGCTAATCTTTGGTACTTGCACATTCAGAAATATTTTACTATTGCTAATTTTTGCAACCCCATATGGCTGTGACACAACAGTTTAAGAAGCTAGGACCCAAGCTGGTGAGATAGTACAGGAAGTAAAACACTTGCCTGCATCTGGGCCTATTTGCCAAGAGCCTGATTTGAATCACTAGCATGACCTATGGTTCCCTGAGCACTGTTAGAAGACTTCTGAGCAGAACCATAAATAATCCCTGAGTAATAACCACTGAGAAATAACCACTGAGTAGCACTGTAGCACTGTCCTCCCACTGTTCATCGATTTTCTAGAGCGGGCACAAGCAACACCTCCATTGTGAGACTTCTTGTTACTGCATTTGGCATATCGAATACCTCACGGGCAGCTTGCCAGAATTTGTCGTGCGAGCAGAATAATCTCAGTAGCTAGCCAGGTTCTCTGAGAGGGGCGGAGGAATCAAACCCAGGGAGGCTGCATGCAAGGCAAATGCTATACCCACTATGCTATTGCTCTGGCCCAACCACTGAGTATTATTCAAAACTTTTTTTAAAGAAATTAAAGAGTAGATTAAGGGGGCAAGAAAAGTGAAATGAAGCAGGGAAAGCCTCTTTAATAAATTGTGCTGGCAAAACTGGACGGCTACATGCAAAAAAGTGGGCTCAGATCTCTGCCTAACGCCATGCACAAAAGTAAGATCGAAATGGATTTATGACCTGAACATCAGACCGGAATCCATAATGTTTATTGAAGACAAAGTTGGCAAAACTCTCCATGATATTGAAGTTAATGGTATCTTCAAAGATGTCACGCCACTGGCTGAGCAAGTGAAAACAGAGATAGATAAATGGGACTATCTTAAACTAAGAAGCTTCTGCACCTCAAAAGAAACAGTAACCAAAATACAAAGACAGCCTACAGAATGGGAAAGAATATTCACCAAATACACATCCGACAAGGGGTTGATATCAAGGATATACAAGGTACTGGTTAAACTACACAAGAAGAAATCACCCAACCCCATCAAAAAATGGGGCGAGGAAATGAACAGAAACTTTCGCAAAGAAGAAATCTGAATGGCAAAAAGGCACATGAGAAAATGCTCTACATCACTAATCATCAGAGAGATGCAGATCAAAACAACAATGAAATATCATTTCACACCACAGAGACTGGCCCACATCCACAAGAACAAAAGCAACAGGTGCTGGCGCGGATGTGGCGAGAAAGGGACCCTCCTTCACTGCTGGTGGGAATGCCGGCTGGTCCAACCCTTTTGGAAAACAGTATGGACGATTCTCAAAAAATTAGAATTTGATCTCCCATTTGACCCAGCTATAACACTCCTGGGAATATATCCCAGAGAGGCAAAAAGGTATAGTCGAAGTGACATCTGCAATTGTTTGTTCATTGCAGCACTCTTTACAATAGCCAGAATCTGGAAAAAACCTGAGTGCCCGAGAACAGATGACTGGTTAAAGAAACTTTGGTACATTTACATAATGGAGTACTATGTAGCTGTTAGAAAAGATGAAGTTTTGAAATTTACATACAAGTGGTAGTACATGGAAAGTATCATGTTAAGCGAAATGAGTCAGAAAGAGCGGGATAGACACAGAAAGACTGCATTCATCTGGGGAACATAAAGCAACAAAACGGGAGACTAACACCCAGGAATGGCTGAGATTAGTACCAGGAATTTTGCTCCATGACTTGAAGGCCAGCCACATGTGCTAGGTGAAAAGGAAGCTCAGATAGAGAAGAGAGCACCAAATAAAGGGTGTTGTGAAGACCCTTCCAGGGTGGGAGAGACATGCTAAAAGTAGTCTATAGACCAAACATGATTGCCACTCAATGCCTCTCTTGCAAAACACAGTACCCAAAAGAAGAGAGAGAAAACAAGGGGAATGCCCTGCCACAGTGGCAGGGTGGGACGGGGGGAATGGGGGGTGGGAGGGATGCTAGGACCCGTGGTGGGGGAGGATGGGCACTGGTGGAGGGATGGGTACTTGATCATTGTATAACTGAAACCCAAGCACAAAAATTTATAAGTCTATAACTGTACCTCATGGTGTTTCACTAATAAAAAAAATGATAAAAAAAAAGAAATTAAAGAGTAGCAGCTAGACCATAAGGCATACCAGTTAGCCCAGTTAGCGTGAAACTGAGATTTTTTTTGTTAGCACTGTAGCACTGTCCTCCTGTTGTACATTGATTTGCTTGAGCGGGCCCAGTAATGTCTCCATTGTGAGACTTGTTGTTACTGTGTTTAGCATATTGAAGACATCACGGGTAGCTTGCCAGGCTTTGCTGTGTGGGTGAGATACTCTCAGTACCTTGCCAGGCTCTCCAAGAGGGGTGGAGGAATCGAATCTGGCTTGACCTGGCCGACTGTGTGCAACGCAAACACCCTACTGCTGTGCTATCGCTCCAGCTCATTTTTTTTTGTTAATGACATGCTATTAATATCCTGGTACTCTAAAAGAGTTCAAGGTATAAAAATAGAAAATTAAAACACTGAGAGCCGGGGAAGATGGTGGTGGCACAGTGGCAAGCAGCCGAGGTGGCGGGCTCTGAACAGCTGGCCAGGTTGTAAGAATGAATGTGGGCACCCCTCGGATATTCTGTCTCAGAGAGAGTGCCATTAAATGAAACTGGATGGTCGCCCGCCACGGAGCACTGGACTGGAGTGGGACTAGAAAGGATGGTTGTGGCACAGCCACCAGTGGGCAGAGATATGTCAGTTATCAGTCTCTCAGCACTGCAGGCAGTGACAGCACTTTAAAGTGACTGAATTGAGCTCTTTGGGTCTAATTCAGTGCCACCATGGGGTGCAGGTCCTGGAGTTTTGGGGGCTGGGGAGCATGGAGAAATCTCACCAGTAGGGCCGCCCTGCTGCTATTTCTTCCCTGGCCCAGTCTGTGCCACTTGTAGCAAATTATCCAAGAAGTCCTCCCTGAGCATGAGTACCAATTGTCTGGAGACCGAGGATGGAGGCACGTGCCCCTTGGTCAGTTTCTGTTGGACTGGGGCTTCACTCCAACACAAACTAGGACTGGTAGCAGCACTGGCCCCAGTTCTGGTCCCTGCTAGGGCTGTTGCTGCCATTACCACTGGGGCTCAGGGGGCACCAGTGGGTCAAACTGGACCCACAGGGCAAATACATCCATATCTGATGGTGCCCTCACACTTCCTAACACCCCAAAACTGCCACTATGCCTCTGGCCACACTCCAACCACTCAGAACCAAGCTTTCATTTTATTTTATTTTGTGGGGGATGACACCCGGCGATGCTCAGGGGTTACTCCTGGCTCTGCACTTAGCAATTACTCTTGCAGATGCTGAGGAACCATATGGGATGTTGGGGACTGAACCCGGGTTGACCATGGGCAAGGCAAATGCCCTCCGCACTGGATTATTGCTCCAGCTCCAGGACCAAGTTTTTTTCTTTTAACTGAGAAATAAAATTGCCAAAAGTAAATTATACAGAAGCCATGCCCACAAACCACTTCCGGCTCAGTCATACACGTTTATTTATCAGCCTTGCTTCGGAGACCCATAAATAAATCTCGAAAGAGATCAAAAGCTGACATTAATCTTGGACCTGAGCAAAGCTGACCAACTCCAGGCACATTGCATGGGGGGGGGGGCAGGTTGACCCAGTGCTCGCCCAAACAGAACCCATGGAAGCATCTTGCTCCCACAATCCAAAATCGCTTCCATACCTTTGGCCAGACTCTACGGTCTCTGGACAGAGTTCACTGAGATATTAACCTACTGAAATCTCGGTATGCAGGTTTTGTGACTGAAATCTCTGGACTTTCTCAGGGTCAGGATGAGCTACTTTCCCCCACCTCCCTGTACCATTGACAACCCAAGCACCATCCAGTTAAATAAAAACCTACTCCAGCTGTACCTTCCCTATAAAAATACTGAATGCCCTGAACAAACACGATGATCTCTTAGTACCTGCATTCCAAACCATAACACACAAAAGGAAAGAGATAAAGAGAAAAGATGCCTGCCATAGAGGCAGGCATGGTTGAGGGAGGGATGGGGGGTAGGTAAGGGGTGGTAGGAGGGAAACTGGGAACACTGGTGGTGGAAAATGTACAGTAGTGAAGGGATGGGTTTTGGAACATTGTATGATTGAAACCCAACCATGAATAGCTTTGTAATGATCTATCTCAAGGTGATTCAATTGAAAAAAAAATCACCTGAACTAATTTCCCATGTTGCTCTGTAGCCCCCATGGCTATGAATCAGTTTGACCCAAAGATGGATGTGGAGTAGTACAAAGAAGTTGAGCTTTCTTTCCTCTTTAATGGAGAGGAGAAAGCATATGAGAGTCTTACCTGGTGAACCAAGAGCACGGAAGAAAGAATCCAAAGAACACAATCCAACAAACATCCCACATTTATTTTGCAAAAGAAACAGGAGGGTTGGACATTGAAAAGGTGAATAGACTTCATGCTGATCGTTGGCAACATCCTAACAGAGAATTATTTCTGCTTCAAAGTACAGGGTTTAAGAGACTGGAAATAAACAGGGAGTAATTTGGCATAGACTGATGCTGCTGAGAGAGAGAACTAGCAGGCTGGAAGAGTTCTCATTGTTGGGTTTTCTCAGGGGAAGATAGAGAGAAGAAATAATGTGACAGATCGTCCCAGTGAGTTGGCAGACCCCAGTCATTTGAGACTATTCCCATGAAGGACAAACTGTTTCTGCTGCTCTCATTCTGTGCATACCCTGCTTCTCCAAACATACACATCAACAGCATTCGAAAACCTGAGCAGGACAAGTAAAAAAGTCATGTATCTATCATCTGCCTAGCCTGAGTCATAACTAATTTCTATGAACGGGAGGAATGTTCCTTCTAAGGAGATTACAAATGACCTGTTCATGGATATCAATGCCTGGCAGAACAGCCCATCAGTGGGCAGCCCAAAAACAGACAGATCTCAGTATCTCACTGTCTAGCCACAGGAGTATGCCCATGGGTACTGACACTCCCATGACCTTGGAGAGCTATCTTCTTTGTCTCTAGACTTTCTCGACCATCAGCTTGAGTCCAGTTATGTAGAGCAGGACTTGTCAGTCATTGACCACAGAGTGCTTCTCTTTCACAAGTGTTTTGGAGAGAGCCAACTGTGTGCTAAGCCTTAGATGCAAAGGATCCAAACAGAAATATTTCCAACTCTCCAATCCTGATGCTTAGGAGTGGTTAGTGAATGGTTATGCAGCTAAATTGATGACAAGGGTTGATGACAGGATCTGGGTGACGAAGTAGAATCATCTCCTGTGGAATGTATGGAAGGTAAGTGGGACAGGTTTAATTAAACAATTAAATGGGCTTAATTAATCATACACACCCCATTTTCTAACCTTTCTGAAAAGGAGAGTATTTAGACTCTCTTAGCATATTGCAAAAGCCAAAATATTGGCAAGTAGAAGTGATCCACCTTTTTTGATTCTTTCAAAGCAGAACAATCCTCATATTCCAAAGTATCCTACTGGGACAGACACCAAGGGACAGGTACTGTATTTCCCATAGAGGTAAGTCAATTCATCTATCTTCTCTCTCTTCCTGGAGAGCTGGTGAGAGGGAGTGTAGGCAATGAGGAGCAGATAGATATACAGGCTAGAAATCAGGCTGATCTGGGCAAGGGCTGAACATTTCTAACCCTGAAGGGCAGCACAGGGAACGTCATAAATCAGACCCAATATCCTGGTTACTATTTCCCCCATCAACAACCACCCCTCTTCTCTCTCTCTCTCTCTCTCTCTCTCTCTCTCTCTCTCTCTCTCTCTCTCTCTGTTCTTCTCTCTCGTCTCGTTTCATCTCCTCTCCTCTCCTCTTCTTTGTGGGGGAAGCCACTAGAGGGAGGGTTTGGGCTAGTAGTGCTAAGGCTTTGTCCCGGTTCTGTGCTCAGGAGTAACCCTGACTGTGCTCAGGGTACTATATGCAGTGTAAGAGACTGAACTGAGGGTGGTTGCATGAAAGGCAAGTGTCTTATCTCCTATACCATCTCCCTAGCTCTCCTGCTCCAAGGTTTTAACCAAAAAGCTAGAAGACATTGCAATTAAGCCAAAATGAGTTTTAGGAGATTGGATCCTTTGGATTCTGGAACAGATCATCTTGAGTCCGCCTCACTTCCTGGGCCAGAAGCAGAACTTCTTTAATAGGGTATAATTGACAACTAATTTATACTTAAAGTATCTGGGAATAACTTGATATCAATGCATTTTATGAAGTGATTCCCACAATCAGCGAATTAGCACATCTGTGTTCCCTCACAGAGATACCTTACTGAGAAAAATGAGACTCTAAGATATACTCTCCAAAATTTCAAAAGACGTGATATGGCATTATTTACTACAATCACTGCTGCTGTTAGATCCTTGGAGCTTATTTATCTTGCTGCCCTCAAGTCTTCTTGGGAAAGAGATCAGCGGGGCATGTGAGTTTGCCATCAAGCAGCATCAATTTTAATATCAAGCAGACTACTACAGAGACACAGTGGGGTCTTGAGTGGCAGCAGGGGTAGAGAGGAGACCAGCTAGACCTATGGCCCTGAGAAAACCAAGGAAAATAAAACCTTGAATAGATCCACCTCCAATTTCAATGATTGATGGGAGTAGAGACCTATGAAAATGAGTTTTAGGGAGAGCAGAGCAGCCATATTGGAAGCCCCCGGCACCTCTCTGGTAAGAAGTTACCGGAAGTTGTCTGTGTACATGGAGACTTGCTTGGAGTAGCAGAGAAGAGAGAAGACAAGAACGACCAACCCAGAGAAGGAAATAAATTCCTTGTTGCTTGTTTTTGAGCCAGATCTGGTGGTGCTGGGGGCTAGTCATGACTCTGTTCTTAGGAATCCTTCTCCAGCAGTGCTCAGGACACCGTGAAGTGCCAGGGATGAAATCTGGGTCTTGACAGACAGAGCATGTCCCCAGCCCTCTGAGCTATCACTTTAGTCCCTGTAGCTAATAAGTTCTTGAATCAGCTACAGGATGTCACTAATGAGATCAGATTTCCAGTGATTTTTGCTCTTTTACTTGTATGCACTATTAGGATTTTCTAAGATGAGTTTAAATTATTTAATTGGAAAAAAATTATCATATTAAGATTACTCTATGAGCTGAATCAATTCTCTTCCTTTAAACTTATGCACAATCTATCTCCCACTATTAAAATTCCCAGAATACAGAGAAAAGAATAGCTGTGTTTTCCCTGAAGTCTCAATTTAGCAGGAATAAATATGATTTGCCATGTCTAGAGCCACTTCTAGAGCTTAGCGCGCTCTCCACCTCCTTTGTTCCCCAGAGATGAGACAAGCTGTCATGAGTCTTCATTTTCTACAGAGCTAACATTCTTTTATAACCAGTCCTTATTTATATTTCTCAACCTTTACTGAATCTCCTTATTAGGTAAAGATTCATAGGATCTTTACATTAAAAAAAAAAGCATAACAGTAAGGAACGGAAAGAGGGGCAGATTCAGCAATTGTTTCCTTGTTACTCTTGTGATCTCTGCAGGAATTCAAAAGCATAGTTCCTACTTGACATTCCTAGTGACCTTTAACTAAATTGCCCATGACATTCAACAACTAAAAGTCAAAGCTCCAAACAAAGAGGTGGAGCAAATTAAGCACAGAGGGTCCAGTGTATCCGCCGTCTCTACATAGGCTCAACAGCAGCTGAATGGCCTTGAGGTGAGCAAAATGACCCAGAGAAAGGAACCAAGTCTTAGTAGATCAAAGTGAGTTCTCAACAATGATGAGGAGGAGGAGCAGGAGGAGGAGGGTGAACAGAAGAGCTTTCTGACCCAGGATTTTGGGTGGAAAGGAAGCCAGAAGCCATCACAGAGGAGGACCATGTTATTTTTTTTTTAATCAGGCTGCCCCTTCTTATCCAGACTGAGACCCTTTTATTGATGCTTCTCTGTGACCATTCTTTACCCACTTCCCCCAGATCCTTAGGGATGAAAGAGAGAGTCCGTGCAGGCTCATAACTGAGTGCAGTGAGTTTGCAACCAAGGAGAATGTTTTTCTTTAGAAGCTACTTCTTCCACACTCCAAACTGCAACTTGCCCTGTTGCTGCCCATACTTTTGCAAATTGATCTTTTCCCCTCTAACATCCAGACCCACTTACCCTGTGCTGTCATCCTCAGCCTGGATTGTCCCATTCTTCAGACTGGCACGTTGCATTTTCCTAGGACCAGAGATAAGCACCAACTCTTCCTGTCTGTCCACTCCCACCAAGTTCCAACACTCAGGCGCTGTTTTCTAAGAGGTGGGCAAGTTCTGGCTCACATCCTTCATGAAACCTTTCTCAAGCTGAACACGTTTCCCTCTCAAACCCTAAAAAATGTATGTAGCTGACCCTTTTTGCATATACCTGACCCTGGAATTATCCCTAAAAAAGATCTCAGTTAGGAGTGATTTCCCACCTTGTGGATCATTTGGCTATGTCTGGAAACTAGTTTGAGAGTTACAACTCAGGAGAAAGAATGCAACTAGCATTAGGTGGGCAAATAGGAGAGATGCCAAACACTCTGCAATGTTCAGGTCAGTTGCACAACAAAGAATCATTCCAGTTCAAAATGCTAATCATAGACCAGAAGACACTACAGGGCGCTTGCCCTCCAGGAAGCCGACCAGAACTGAATCACCAATACCACTTATAGTTTCTCAGGCACTGGCAGGTGTAATCCCTAAGTACAGAGCCAAGAATAAGCCCTGGACACAGCTAAAAGTGGCCCCCAAACAAAATCAAAAATTGTTGGTCATGTTACACTTGAGGGACCCTGCTCTAGAGGTAATCTTTATTGGGCCCGGAGAGATCTATCCAGTGGAAGCATTCTTGAGTTTATTTTCCACCTATCACTCAGACAGCCTCTTCTATTGAAAAATAGAAGAAATTGAAGAGCACAAATGTTGATATAAGCTCATACTGCAGATGACAAAGCTGAGGGCTCCAAGGGAGATGCAGCAAAGGACAAATGAATGAGAAGGCTAGAAGGTCAGAATTTGATGTTTTCTTTTACTAAAACTTTTTACCATTAATTTATCTGGTAGGGATTTTATGCTGTAAAGGTAAGCTGACAACACTCACTGTGGTTCATTCTGTTCTATGTTCTCTTGTCTTCAAAAAGAAGCACAACTTCAGATTTCTGAATCATTTTGAAAATATTTTATGTCTATATCTTTCTGCATTAAAAACACTAGTCTTCAATACACACGATCATACTTGATTTAATTCTGTATTACCTTCTCAGGAGACAATTCACTGGACTCGTTTTTACATATTAGGCTATTCAATGTTGTGGTACAGAGCCCAAACCCTATAGGACCAAAGATTCGATTCTACTTTGGAGGAGTCAATCATCTTTTCAACTGTAGTGATAAAAACTCAGTTCAAACTTAAATTTGACCTCAGTATTTTAATTAAACCTCAACTGACAGTGAACTTGATGCTTTCTGACTGGCAGATTTAATAGAATTACACAGAGTCAATACATAGAACTTTAACCATAGAAAATCAAGGCAAAGGAAATATCAAAACCCACCAAACTTAGTAATGTTTGATGCAGAAATTTGCTGTAAAACCATGCCTACAAACTAATGAGCATAGCTTTTTCCTCATAAACTTTCCTCTTGTCCCTTGGGAATATCCTGTCCCATCTTTTCCCATTCAGCCTCATCTCTTTCCCTAGATAATAAATAATCAGCTCTCTGTGACTATGAATTGGGTCTAGGTTCTAATTAAAATTTGAATTAAATTTTTTGTCTGACAATTTTCACTTCATATTATTTTGAATATGTAAAGTAAAGGCCCTCCTGTTGTTCATCGATTTGCTCGAGCAGGCCCAGTAATGTCTCCATTGGAGACTTTGTTGTTACTGTGTCTGGCATATCGAATACGTCACGGGGAGCTTGCCAGGCTCTACCATGCGGGCGAGATACTCTCTGTAGCTTGCCGGGCTCTCTGAGAGGGGCGGAGGAATCAAACTCGGGTCGGCCATGTTGGCTGCATGCAAGGCAAACGCCCTACCGCTGTGCTATCGCATTTTGAAATTCATCCACAAGATTGAGTATCATAATTCATTCCTTTTTATTAAGTTATCACAATTTAATGGGGACAGAGAGACTTAGGGGTTTAAGGCATTTGTTTTTGTCTTACATGTAGCTGACTCTGGTGCAATCTCTGTTTTCCTCAGACAACCATCAGGAGTGACCCTGAGTGCAGAGCCTGGAAGTATCCTATGAGTACTGCTGGGTATGACCCCCAATTTCCAATTTCTTGATTTATTTCCTATTTAGGAAATTTTGGGATGTGTATGTGCATGTGTGTGCATGTGTGTGTGCGCACGCATGTGTGCATGCTTCTTAACACAGAACAGTCTCTTCTAGTAATCATTTCTGTGTCTCTCCCTAATTCATCTGTCACCATATATGATGATCAGTTTTATGAATCAACTTGGTTTATTGCTACTATTAATTCAAACACAAATTTAGATGACAATATAAAGGAATTTTGTTCATGTGGTTTAACACGTGCAACTCTTTGACTTTAAATAGATGTGGTTACTCTCCAGAATAAGGGTGGCTTTATTCAATCAGTTAAAGGACTTAAGGGCAAATCCAATTTCTGAAAGAAGAAATTCTGTCATAAATCAGAAAGATCAACTCCTGCCTGATTTTTAGATTGCTGGTCTTCCCTACAGTATTTTTTTTAAGAGTCAACAACTTTATTTACACATTTCACAATGTAGCACTGTAGCACTGTCCTTCTGTTGTTCATCGAGTTGCTCAAGCGCGCATCAGTAACGTCTCCATTGTGAGACTTGTTGCTACTGTTTTTGGCATTATAGAATACGCAACAGGGAGCTTGTCAGGCTCTGCCGTGGGGGCGAGATACTCTCAGTAGCTTGCCGGGCTCTCTGAGAGGGATGGAGGAATCAAACCCAGGTCTCCCGCATGCAAGGCAAACGCCCTTCCAGCTGTGCTATAGCTCCAGCTATTCACAATACAAATAAAAACTGCTGGTGGTTTTTTTTCCACTTACTATCCCCTCCAAAACTATCCTTTTTATGATGAGACAGCAGAGCAAATCTCCCTCTAATGCTGCTGGAGAATACCCAGAGTCACAGCATCATGATCTCCTGCTGACGTAAAATAAGTGACAGGAAGTGAATAGAGGGAGAGAGATCGGCTTCCTCTTTCCTTATCTGTTTGAGTCATTCCAGGCACCATCATGGGATACACAGGTGGTCTGATCATTGGAGGCCCCAGGTATCATTAGCATATGGACTCCCACTGGCGGCCTCATTCCAGGATTAGGTCCCATTGGCATCCTCCCACAACACGAAGCCTCATCACTGGCATCATGGAAAGGCCCACCATATCGGGTACTGGCATCATCCCAGGAGCAGGAGGACCCAGGAGACTGGCAGAGATGGGATCATTGGAGGAAGAGGAGCAGAGAATGGAGTTGGAGGACTCTTGCCTTGTTGAAATGCAGCAGCTGTCTTGTCAGTCAGGCTGTGGGCTTGCTCCATCCATTTCTGACAGTAGGCTTTCACATTCTCTGTTTCTTGCCACTGCAGTGAGTCTTTCTCACAGATGGAGAGTCACGTGTTACAGTAGTCACAGTAAAACTTGGGCATGATGCTCTGCAGGGCATTGAAAGTTTCTTCCCTGCTTACCGGAAGTAACCTTCCCTACAGATTTTAACATTGCTAGAGTTCACAACACATGTGTCAATTCCTTAAATACATCCATATCTCATATGTATAAATGGGTCCAGTTGGTTCTCTTTTGCTAGGTAATACTTAAGTATTGTACCATACATTGTACCAATTATTCATGCTCTCTTTCTTCCCATTCTTTTCAGTTTTGTAGGATTACAATTCATAATATTCCTTTACTATTACTTGAAGAGAATCTTGCATGGTTAGAGAGATAGTACAATAAGTATGGTGTTTGCCTTGCATGTGGCCAACATGTGTTCAATTCCCAGCACCACATAGGGTTCCCCATACCCCAAGAATGATTCTTGAGCATAAAGCCAGGTGGAAGCCCTGGGTATTGCTGAATGTGGTCACAAAAAAAAAAACTGTACAAGAAAAAAGCAATGATAAAGTGAGTCTTGCAAAATAAACCAAATACAAGTTAAACTCAATCCTACAAAGGTTCCCTGTCCCTGTCCTCCTGTTGTTCATTGGTTTGCTCGAGCAGGCCCAGTAACGTCTCATTTGATTAGGGAAGACTTGGACCTTGAATTGAAAATCTGTTACTATAGTTGTTTGTTCCATAAGTCTATTTGGAAGTATTTTAAAGTAATATAATCTGTATGAGAAACACGAAAAAACAATATTAACAATAAATTCAGGGGTTAATGCATCAGCACAAATTTCAAATAAATTTCTGAAATTTATGATGATGGAAAAATCAAGTAAAAAAAGAAGTGTGGTAGCTCACAGGTACTATAATTCATTCAGCACGACCAACTATAATCAGGGAGAAGCACTCGACAATTTTTGCACATTTTGTGATAATAGCTTGAGGAAATTTCATTTTCTTTTTTTTTTTCATAAAAATGTCCAAGATTCAACATTCAATTTGCTGCAACCTGGATGAAACTGGGAAATGTCATATTAAAGTAAGCCAGAACCAAGGAAAACAGGTTACAGGGGAACTGACCCACCGTTGAAAATTTGCCAAAAGTGTATGGGGGCAAAGATAGAGGAAGGGTCACTAAAACAATAATATTTAGAAATGATCACTCTGAATGAGTCAAAAAGAGAGGGACAGACATAGAATGACTGCACTAATTTGTGGAATATAAAATATCATAATATGAGACTAACACCTAAGGACAGTAGAAGGCCCAGGAAGATTGCTTCATGGTTGGAAACCTGCCTTATGAGCTGGGAGAGAAGGAAGCTGGGATAGAGAAGGGCCCACTAAATCAATGATGATTGGAGGGA
This sequence comes from Sorex fumeus, assembly GCF_029834395.1. Classification (NCBI taxonomy): domain Eukaryota; kingdom Metazoa; phylum Chordata; class Mammalia; order Eulipotyphla; family Soricidae; genus Sorex; species Sorex fumeus. The sequence goes on from NW_026606118.1 coordinate 20,103,238, forward strand.
TCGCTTGGGATGGGTGATTTGTGCTGAAAGTAGATAAAGGACCAAACATGATGGCCTCTCATTATTTGTAATCTGTATTGCAAACCATAATATCCATAAGTAGAGAGAGAAAGTAAGAGGACAATTTTCTGCCATAGAGGCAGGGGAGAGTTGGTGGGGGGAGGGATATTGGTGGTGGAAAATGTGCACTGGTGGAGGAAAGGGATGGGTGTTCAATCATTGTATGACAAACTCAAACATGAAAGTTTTTAAACTGTATTTCATGGTGATTCAATATAAAAAGGGCGGGGGGGGATGATCATTCTGGGCAAGAACTGAGTTTTGAAAGTAGGTAAAGCAATATACATGATAACCTTTCAGTATCAGTATTGCAAACGATAATGCTCAAAAGGTGAGAGAGAAAGAATGAGAGAAAGAAAGAAGAGAAAAGGATAAAGATAAAGAAAGAAGAAATAAAAAAAGAAAGGAAAGAAAGGAAGGAAGGAAGGAAAAGAAAGAGAGAGAGAAGTGTCTATCATAGAGGCAGGTGGGGCATGGGACATTGGTGGTAGGAAATGTACACTGCTGAAGGAACAGGTGTTTGAACATTAAATGACTGAAACACAACCACGAACAATTTTGTAACTGTGTAAGTCACTGTGATTCAATTATATAAATAAATAAAATTGAGACCCAAAATTAATTAATTAAAGTAAGCAGAAGGATGGACAGATGCAGGATGATCTTATATCTGGCATATATAATAACTGGACAGGGAATTTCAATGATTCACACTGTGGGTACATAGATCACCCTTGGCCCCAGAGCACAAGGAGAAAATGGACAGAGAAGGAAAGAAATCAAGGGGAAAGTGGAGAAGAGAGATGCAAAGCAATGGGGGCTAGGGGACAGGAATATGCAGGAACATGAGTGGTGTATAGGAGTGGTATAATTAAACATCCAAGCCACAGAGTCAACAACCCTGAAATCATGAGATCCAAACTTAAACAACCAAACTTGAAAAGGTGTCTGTCATGGTGTATGCTGGGGGGTAAGAGGGTCAGGGGGAGAATCTGGGAACACTGGAGGAGAGAAATTGACACTGATGGCAGGATCGATGTTGGAACACTCAATGTCTAAAACTCAGCTATGAATACCTTTGCAAATTATGATGTTTTAATAAAATATACGTCCAAGATACCTGTACCAGTTTGTCTCCATATATAACACATCCATCTGTAAGAATAAACCTGACCAGAGGCAAGGTATTATCTCAGATAGGAAATTTACCTTTGCTCGAGTAAGTAAGGGTCAGGAAAGCATGTGACGGTCCACGTGTTATTAAATATATTAAGTATTTTAATGAGAATACTTTTTCTGTGTTAAAAAGTAGATTTTAAGCTATAGCAACAAATTATGCATTAATGTAGAGAAAGGAAAACCTTTCATCAGTCAAGTCTCCTTAGGATGTCCACAATCTCCAGGATAAGAGAGTTTGACTATGTATAAGAAAATTATACTCTTCTATGCTACAGTATTAGCAGGATCTGAGCAGTAGCACACAGGCAAATAAATAGATGCATAAGCGCATGAGTATGTGCTCATTTCAAAACTGAAATTCTAAAAATATGGCACGTAGATACTGACAATTTTATCAAATATTGATATTCACATTTATTAAGTTACTCCTATGTAAGGCACTTTTCTAAGTGATTTTCCTGAGTCATCAAAGCGTCTTAACCCTTTTCTGACTGTCCCACACACAAAGCCTCTTGGTAAATAATCCCGTTCACACCATAAAGAAAAGTTCCTACTTCATCCTATTTTATTTCTTCTTTAACTCCAGGAAAGCAAGTCTCCTTGCCTTAAATTTTTATGAACTCGATCTCCTTATCATTTTTTTTGGACCCTGTCCTGTCCTGTCATGTCCTCCCATTGTTCATCGATTTTGCTTGAGCGGGCTCAGTAATGTGTCCATTGTGACACTTGTTACTGTGTTTGGCATATCGAATATGTCACAGGTAGCTTGCCAGGCATTGCTGTGCGGGCAAGATACTCTCGGTAGCTTGCCGGCCTCTCCAAGAGAAGCGGAGGAATCGAACTTAGCTCGACCAGGCCGGCCACTCGCAAGGAAAACACCCTACCACTGTGTGCTCCAGCCCATTCAACTTTATTCTTTCTTAGAGTTTCTTGTACTCCTTCACAGACTGATTATGAACCTCACTTAAAACTGTAACTTTTGATATTGTTGCTTCCAGTAATTATAGTTGAAATAATGACTATAATGGTAATTAAACTTATAACTGGGTTTATGGTGGTCCACAACTATTCCTTTGCTGATGAATTTGACAAGGAATTCTTGATTGCCTGTACAGGTTTAGCCTATTGTTATTCATATCACCTTTTATTAGATTTCTGATACTTAATATGAGTGGATTGGGGGGTATTCAAGGAAAGTAACTGTGGCCTCGAGCCGTTTATGTTTACTATTATCTACGGGATATTTATATCATCTGACACAGTAGGTAACAACAGTCAGACCTGTCTCTGCTCATAAGTCAGCAAGGTGAGAATGAAAAAAATCCGAGAAAGTCATAACACAATAAAATGTGCTGATGTTTAAATAACATTTTCTTTATAAATATGCCATTGCCACTCACATCTGTCCCTGAATTCCTATGGATTATTTTCCTCCTTTGGCTCCATTCTCATATATATTCATATTTCTCTGAGTGTGCTTCCTTTTTCCATTGTATTTATTTTACCCAGTCAGACAAGATACAAGATCGAAGTGGATACTTTGATAGCATAGTTCCATAACACAACCTAAGTAAATACCTTGGGAATGACAAAACTATAAAGAACTGTGAAGGATGCTCTCCGCTCTTGCCTTCTCTTTAGATGATAGGATGAAATAGGTTTGAGAGCAATAAAGGAGAGCTCATGACGCCTGTTAGTTCTGGACAGAGTGTAAGTTCACCTGAGTAGTAACTGAGGATTTGGGGGAACAGTGTGTGGGAAAAGATATATTTTTTTGTTCTTTTATTGTTAATTCCTTCTATGCACCAGGAGGACATCTAAAGAAACATCCCTTAGCAGTAAAACATAAAGGGTTCCTCGAGGCCACAGTTACTTTCCTTGAATACCCTCAATCCATTCTGATATTAAGTACCTAAAATTCTAATAAAAGTCTTAAAAGTAAAAATGTAGATAAAAACGATTTTCTACTCTTTTACTTATACACTGAGGGAAACATACTATGTAACTTAAGTAAATAATGACATCAGGGTTTAATTTTGGTTTGGATCAAAAAAGTCCTTTCCTTTTTTGTGGGAAAAGACTCCCAAGCAGTGCTCAAGGTGTCCAGGAGAAACTGCCAGAGATATTAAGTCAACTGGGCAAGATGGTTTAATGGGCATGAGAATTCAGAGCTGGTGAGAATGCAGTGACCACTGCACCACACTGGAGGTTTATGGTGACCTCCAGGCTGAAACTGGTGATACATGGGGGGCCATAAGATACATAGAATAGAACTAGGACCTAGAGCATGCAAAGATTGAACCCATGACATTTGTATTATTCAGACTGCTACATTCTTTTCTTTTGGGTATAAACTTGTTTTTAAAATACACATACATTTGTGGTTAGTTCTGACCACTGACCCGTCCTCCTTACCATAAGTGTGTGTGGGGCTAAGGGTAGGTAAGATAGAGAAGAGACAGCTATGACAATGATAGCCGGGAAAGATCATGCTGGACAAGATCTGAGAGTTAAAAGTAGGTAAAGAGTATGTCCCTTTCCTGCACTAGGAGTGCGCGCCCCTCTCCCGGCTCTGGGCCCCCTCAGCCAGGAGACTGGAGGAGACTAGGGGAACACCTGCCGGAGTTCCGCTGGAATGCCCCCCACCACCTCATCGAGGCGCCACCCTCCTCTGCAGGTTTCTAGGTCAGTACCTTGGAGGGACAGCCTGGGGGTGTGGCCTCCACCATAAGGGCGTGACATCCTCAAACGTGGGCGTGGTCTTCTGTATGGCAGGCGGCAGCTCACATGGCTGCAGTTATATTCCCCACTCCCAGCACTCTCAACTCACATCTCAGCCTTTACCACCTAATTCTGTGGAAAAAGTCCTGGTCGCCTCAACCACAATACAACAATAATCCACTGACTACTCCAATTCCAACTAAAGACCAGTACACAAGAAACTGTACAAGCCCAATATAAAAGAGCATCTCCTCCAAACGCTTCATAAGCCACAGAACAATGCCTGATAGGAAGGTCAGATTCTAAAACGAGAGAGGGTGACCACCATCAACCGACCTTATTCAGAATCCTTTTGCACGATAAGAGGGAACGGTGCTAGTGAAATCCAAGGTTTTACCTCTAGACAACCACAACAGCATGAAGAAACAGTGCAAATCTCCACAATGAGGAGAGGACGAAGAGTCTCAAATCCTCAACAGGGTTTACCCACAAATATGCACTCTCCAATAAAGAATTCCAAGATGAAATGCTGGGGATGTTCAAGGAACTACTCAAAGAATCAATGGAGGAGACATCCAGAAAATTAAAGAAAGAAATGAAAGAAACAGTGCAATGGATAGACGAGAAAATACAGGAAGAAATGAGAGCAGAAATTTAAAAAAAAGCTACAAAAAGAAGTGTCACAAATAAAGGATTCGGTAGATGAAATTAAAAACTAGTGAGTGCTCTCAGCAGTCAAATGACTCCAGCTAAAGACAGGATCAGTGAACTTGAAGATGAGCAACAGAAATTGCACAGGGAACAACAAACAATGGGAAAAGACCTCAAAATAGCTGTAAGGTGAATCAGAGACCTAGGGGATGACTCCAAGAGGAACAACATTAGAATTATTGGAGTACCAGAAGGACAGGGAAGGGCAACCCCAATGAAAAAGCCAGAGTCAAAGAAATCATTGCTGAAAACTTCCCAGAGTTAAAGAATGCAGACATGCAGATCCAAGGAGCCAGAAGAGTGCCAGTTAAAAGAGACCCTAATAAAAACACTCCAAGGCATATCACAGTCAGAATAATGGATGCCATGGATAGACACACAATACTGCAAGCAGCAAGGTAAAGAAGGACATCACATACAACGGCGCACCCCTTAGATTTACAGCAGACCTATCAGAGAAAACCCGCCAAGTCCGAAGACAGTGGTGGTATATAGCGAAAAAACTCAATGAAATGAATGCCTCACCAAAAATACTTTATCCAGCTAAACTCTCACTCAAACTCAATGGAACGATACAGTATTTTATAGATAAACAACAGACCAGGAACTTCAGAGACTCAAAACCAAATTTAAAAGGAGGAGTAAAGGAGCTCCTGCAAGATAAGAAAGAAAACACTTATAAGCACAACCAACCCCTATAGAAAGATGGCACAACCCCATGACTATAACCTCTCTCAATGTCAATGGTCTAAATGCACCAATCAAGAGACACAGAGTGGAAAAATGGATCCAGAAACTGAAACCAACATTCTGCTGTCTACAAAAAACTCAACTGTACAGTCAGAGCAAACACAGACTCAAAGTTAAAGGATGGAAAACAATCCTGCAAGAAAACAGTTTCCTCAAAAAAGCTGAGGTGGCCATACTGGTACCCGACAACATAGATTTCAGGTTGAAAAAGATTAGAAGGGACAGCGAGGCCATTTTCTATTTATCAAGGGATACGCACAATAGGAAGAAATCATACTTTTAAATGTATGCACACCTAATGAGGGACCAGCTAAATACTTCAAACAACTGTTAACAGAATTTCACTGTCACTGTCACTGTCACTGTCCTCCCATTGTTCATCGATTTGCTCGAGCGGGCCCAGTAACGTCTCCATTGGAGACTTTGTTTTACTGTGTTTGGGATATCGAATACATCATGGGTAGCTTGCCAGGCTCTGCCATGCGGGCAAGATACTCTCGGTAGCTTGCCGGGATCTCCGAGAGGGGTGGAGGAATCGAACTCGGGTCGGCCATGTTGGCTGTGTGCAAGGCAAACACCCTGCCGCTGTGCTATCACTCCAGCATCCCATATGGTCCCCCGAGCACCACCAGGAGTGATTCCTGAGTGCATGAGCCAGGAGTAACCCCTGAGCATCGCCGGGTGTTACCCCCCCAAAAAATCCTAGCACTTCCTTCCTTTAACAGAATTTAAGGAGGACATTCCTAGAAACACAATAGTAGCCAGAGACTTCAACATCACCTTATCACTTCTGGATAGCTAAACAAGAACAAAACTCAGCAATGAAACATTGGCTTTGAAGGAAGAAATAGAAGAGAGAGAGCTAATAGATCTATACAGGGCTTTACACGCCCAAAAGAAAGAATACACATTCTTCTCCAGTGTGCATGGAAAGTTTTTCAAAATAGACCATGTGCTTGGCCACAAAACATCAAAAGGAGTTACAGAAAGAACACTGAGGCAGCAAAACATACATTGTTTCTTTACATCTGCAGGCCAGTAATCTTGGCCTCACCTTTCACAAGCTACAAGCACTTGGATTAGCACATCAAAGACCAGTCTGCTAGAGTTTGGAATCTACATCTCAAAGATCAGCCTGCCTTTAGCCTGGCATCTACATCCCCAAGATCAGGCCTGGTTTAGCACCTGGGATCTGCATATCTAAGACCAGCTAGGTTCCTGTGAGATAAGGGAAGCTGCCTCCCACAGCAAGACCACTGTGAGATAAGGGAAGCTGCCCCTTATTTACTGAAGACAGGTGAAGGGGAGAAATGTTCAGTCTCATCCAAGCTAGTCAGGACACACTGGAAGGCTGCTTCTAGGACAGATTCTCATTTAGCAGATCAACCCACCCTAGAACAGATTTCCCTGGATGTGTTTCTCCTCTCCTTGTTCGACCAACATATAAGCATACATAATATAAATCATTTTGTATGGACACAGTAAGAAATACTTTAAGTTCATAGAATTGCTCTCCTAGGGTCATCTTGATCTCGGACTGCAGTGCTCAGGCCAGTTATCTTTCCTATTCTTAGCAGCGGGGTCCTAGTCTCGTCGTTACTTTTGGATCATGAAAGCATTTGCCTACAATCAAACTCTTAACCTACAGTTAAGAATCGTGGCACCTTGGCCTGGCCCATCTCGATGCCAGGGTAGCACATAACTTACCAGCTTGCCCTGGTTCCATCCAGTCCCACATTGAGACCCTGCTTTTGAGGTTCTAAGTAGTGAGGGCAACTGAGGCTTAAGTTGAGAAAGCAGATTCCCAGGAGTGAATAATATTCAAGGCCAATTAAATCCTAATTTATAAAGCATAATATTAATTGTCTTTCTGTATCTATACAAAAAGGACATTGCATTAAACTATTCAAAAGACATAAGGAGAGGAGAAAGGCAATATTAACTTGCAGTACAAGTTCAGTGTCCTAGAAGGATGAGACCTTACAAATTGGTTGGGGAAGAGAGCATAGAAGTGGTTACAGACAAACATAGTAATTGTAATGACTTGGGAGCACTGTGATGGGTGCAACCTGATATACCTAAGCGCCTTGTACTCCAACAAGGGACAAGACAAGGATGCCCACTATCACCACTTCTGTTCAATATAGTACTGGAAGTACTTGCAATAGCGATTAGGCAAGAAAAATACATTAAAGGCATCCAGATAGGAAAGGAAGAAATCAAGCTCTCACTATTTGCAGATGATATGATACTGAATCTTGAGAATCCTAAATTCTCTACAAAGAAATTCCTAGAAACAATAGACTTGTACAGTAAAGTCGCATGCTATAAAATTAATGCCCCCAAATCCACGGCCTTCCTATATGCAAATAATGAGAGAGAGGAAAGTGACATGGAAAAGACAATACAGTTCACAATGTGCCCCACAAAATCAAATACCTTGGAATCAGCCTAACTAAAGAGGTAACAGACCTCTACAATAAAAACTACAAAACACTACTCCATGAAATAAAAGAGGACATGAGGAAATGGGAAGATATCCCCTTCCCATGGATAGGAAGAATTAACATTGTCAAAATGGCAATATTCCCCAAAACATTATATTCAATGTGATCCTCATAAAAATACCCATGAAATTCTTCAAAGAAATAGATCAAGCACTCCTGAAATTCATATGGAACAACTAACGCCCATGAATAGCTAAAGCAAGTTTTTGGAAAAAGATGTGGGGAGGCATTAGCCTCCCCAAGCTCAAACTCTACTACAAAGCCATATTAATTAAAACATGATGGTACTGGAACAAAGATAGGGCCGCAGACCAATGGAATAGGGTGGAATATCTGTACACACAACCCCAAATGTATAAACATCTAATCTTTGATAAGGGAGCAAGAAATGTGAAGTGGACCAAGGAAAGCCTCTTCAACAAATGGTGCTGGCATAACTGGACAACCACATGCGAAAATATGGGCTATCCCCAGCTTAACACCATTCAGAAAAGTCAGATAAAAATGTATTAAGGATCTCAACATCAGGCCAAAATCCATAAAGTGCATTAAAGACAAGGTCGGCAAAACCCTCCATGATATTGAGGCTAATAGTGTCTTCGAAGATAACACTCCACTGACCAACTAAGTTGAAACAGAGATAAACAAATGGGACTATTTTAAATTAAGAAGCTTCTGCACCTCAAAAACTACAATAACCAGAATACAAAGACAACCTAAAGAATGGGAAAGGATATTCACCCAATACCAATCTGATAAAGGGTTGATATCAAGGATATACAAAGTACTGATTGAACTCCACAAGAAGAAAACATCCAACCCCATCAAAAAATGGGGCGATAAAATGAACAGAACCTTTCTCAAGGAAGAAATCTGAATGGCTAAAAGGCACATGAGAAAATGCTCTACATCACTAATCATCAGGGAGATGCAGATCAATATAACAATGAGATATCATCTCACACCACAGAGACCGGCCCACATCCAAAAGAACAAAAGCAAATGGTATTGGCGTGGATGTGGCGAGAAAGGGACTCTCCTTCACTGCTGGTGGGAATGCCGCCTGATTCAGCCCTTTTGGACGATTCTCAAAAAATTAGATCTTGAGCTTCCATTTGACCCAGCAATACCACTCCTGGGAATATACTCCAGAGAGGCAAAAAAGTATAGTTCTGTGTTCATTGCTGCACTGTTCACAATAGCCAAAATCTGGAAAAATCCCGAGTGCCCTAAAACAGATGACTGGTTAAAGAAACTTTGGTATATCTACACAATAGAGTACTACGCAGCTGTTAGAAAAGATAAAGTCTTGAAATTTACATACATGTGGTACTACATGGAAAGTATCATGCTAATTGAAATGAGTCAGAAAGAAAAGATAAAGTCTTGAAATTTACATACATGTGGTACTACATGGAAAGTATCATGCTAATTGAAATGAGTCAGAAAGAGAGGGACAGACATAGAAAGATTGCTTTCATCTGCAGAACATAAAGTAACAAAATAGGAGACTAACATCCCAAAATAGTCAAGATAAGTACCAGGAGATTCACTCCATGGCTTGAAGGCCAGCTGCACATTCTAGGGGAAAAGGCAGTTCAGATATAGAAGGGAGCACCAAGTAAAGGGTGTTTGGAGGATCTTCCCAGGATGGGAGATACATGCTGAAAGTAGACTATAGACCGGGCATGATTGCCACTCAATGCCTCTTTTGCAAACCACAGAACCCCAAAGGAGATAAAAACAAAAGGGAATGCCCTCAAAAAGGGAATGTTCTGCCACAGAGGTGGGGTGGGATGGGGGGATGGGGGGGTGGGAGTGATACTGGGTTCTTTGGTGCTGGAGAATTGGCACTGGTGGAGGGATAGGTACTTGATCATTGTATAACTGTAACACAAGCACAAAAACTTGTAAGTCTATAACAGTACCTCATGATGTTTCACTAATAATAATTAAAAAGAAGTAGGTAAGAAATATTCTTGATAACCATTCAGTATCAATATTGCAAATCACAGTGCCCAAAAGGGGGGGTGAGGGGAGAGATGAAGAGGGGAGAGAGAGAGAGAGAGAGAGAGAGAGAGAGAGAGAGAGAGAGAGAGAGAGAGAGGGGGGGGAAAAGCTCCTGCCATAGAGGCAGACAGGGGGTGGGAGGTTATGGGAGGGAAATCTGGGACACTTGCTAGGAAATTTACACTGGTGGAAGGATGGATGTTGGAACACTGTCTGACTGTAATCCAATCATGTTCGGCTTTATATAGAATATTCTATCCCACAATGATTCAATAAAAACATTTTTAAAAAATACACATGCAGATTTGCTCCTGGAGTTTACAAGAGAGTGACAATGATTACACTGAATATAGCAATATTCCTGCTCTGCGCCAAATCCTTTTGAAAGAGAAAGTGAGTGTGACTAATGGAAACTGGGAGAGTCATAACTGAAAGGCATGTTCACTATAGTGTTTGAGAGCAAAAGGTGATGTCAAGCATTAAATATATCATGGATGCTCACATGGCATTTGGACCGGAAATAAGAGAGAATAGCCAGTGGGTGGTCACTGGAAGCAATAAAAATAAATGTGCAAAGATAAAGATCAAGCAAAACGAAATATAGCATATCTTTGTAGCATGTTACAACTTACGATAAACACTTCACTTATGAGGTGACATACATTCAGTTAGCTAGATGAGTGTTTCTCAACATTATTTTCAGTCCATCCTTCCCTTCCAATCTTCTTTTCCTTCCTGTGATCACCCTTTACTACTAGTTGACCCCCTGTCTTGTGCTGTGGCTCTCCCATGAATGCAGTTATCAGAAGTGGTACCTTTTAACTATTGTGGAAGCCCACAGGGAGCCATCTGAACTCTGGTTGAGAAATGCTGAGGCATATCAAGGAGCTGCCCCTGAGTCTTCAAGCTTGGCTGTTGTGAGTTCCTCTGTGGTTCCATCTTTATTGATGCCATTGGTCTTATTGTAAGCCCACAGATCAAAATTTGCTAGAATTGACTGTAAGCCTCTGACTAGCTAAAGGCCTAAACCAATAATATTGATGCAATTATCCTTCACCGCTGCTTGACACTCAAAACTGATAACGGTAAAGTCCAAGACAGTGGAAATCGGTTATTATTTGACATCGATTCCCACTTGTAATCTGTTATGTATCTCAACCTGAAATACAGAGAGAATTCTCTAGAAGGCTCTCATAACTTGTTTTATAAGTAAAAATAAAACTCCTACAGAAAGGCACATTCTCATTTTTATTGGGTCAATGTCAAAAAATGAAGCTAACACCACAGAAAGCAATAAAAGGTTGAGTAGGGGGTGGTCTTTGGTTACATTATATCAACCTGAAGCAAACTTTACTCCTGAGCTCACACCACCCAAGATTGTTAAAAGTTTCTTATGTTTGAACATGATTGTGTGCAGATTTCTACTACTACATAGACCTTCTATTTGAAGTTTAACACTTCTGATCCTTTCAGATAAGGATATCTTTTGGTAAAGATGATGGGGGAATTGGGAAGAACCATTAGGGTTTTCCTGGCATATGGGGAAGATTTCAAACAAGATCCTTAGCACTTTACTTCCAAGTCTCTCAACCCCAAAGAACCAGAAAAAAAAAGCGTTTCCTAATCCACCCTTTGATCTCTGACATATGTCTCCAAGACTAGCAACAAAATCAAAAGATCAGTGTGCATAGCGATTTGAGATGAACCACTATCTACTCATCCTTCTGACAGTTGGCCATTCACTCATATCTTTAATTATGGAGACATTCCCAGTATAGTCAAATGACATGATACCCCAGAGGTTAGGGACAATTCAAGGTCTCTTCAATATTTACACTTAATGTAACTAAATTTTAGTAGTTTCAATTAAATTTATTAAATCTATTTTCCCTCGGAAATTTCATGAGGAAGAGAGCAAATTTTTGAGCCACCATTGCAAAATATCATGAACTTAAATATCACGACTTAAGCAAACATCAATTTACTTTATTCCATTCTGAAGGCTAGAAGCCCTAGATCAAAACGCCCTATTTCGTTCCTTCTTTAGCTCCTCCTCCCTCACACAACATCCTCACATGAGCTTTCCTCTGAATTTGGACCTCAGAGGCCTCTATGTCCCAAAGATCTCCTTCCTACAAGAATACCTCTTTGATTAGATTAGCACCTGCTTTAACGACTTCATTTTAGTTACCTCTTTGAAGTCCCAGTTTTCATCCACAGTCAGACTTTGAGTTTGAATGAAATTTGCACATGAATTTTAGCATATGAATTTGTTGAAGGGGACACAATTCAGACTATGTCTGCAGTAGAAGAAATTTGTGGCAATAGTAAAACAAAACATAACAAAAAACCTTCCTGGGCACAGGCTGACCATTAGTCACTTGAAACGTTTAATAAAATCCAAGAATCCTTGGTAGAGCAGAGGTCAGGACTGCTGACTTGAGAATGGATGTCCTGCTCAGGCTGAGTTCCCAACTAATAATAATATTTTTAAATATAAATTTAATTTATATTTAATCCCAACTAATAATTTAATATTTTTTTTCTTGACCTGTCCTATTCCCTAGGAACTCTGCCTCCCTGTTCCTTACAAAATGAACCTGACCCACTCCAGACCATTTGACTTTTTTTTGTTGAATCACCATGAGATAAAGCATCATAAAGTTGTTCATGATTGGGTTTCAGTCACACAATGTTCCAACACCCATCCGTCCTTCAGTGTATGTTTTCCAGCCACACTGTCCGCAGTTACCCTCTCACCAGCCTCCAACTTCACCCTCCCTGAAGCCTGCTTCTATGGCAGGAGCTCTCCCTCACCCTCTCCCACTCCTTCTCCATCTCCCTATCCCTGTCCTCCTTTCTCTCTCCCTCTGATCCTCCCCCTCTACCTATTCTCCCTCTCTTCCTTTCTCCCCCACCTCCCTTCATTTTGGGCATTATGGTTTGCAATACAGACAAGAAAGGTTATCATGTATATCCCTTTATCTACTTTCAACACCCATTTCTTGTCCAGAATGATCATTTCCAAATAATGTTGTCCTAATGGACCCGCCTCGTTCTTAACTAGCTTCCACCCTCAACACATTTGTGGTAACTTCCAATCATTGACCAGTCCTCCTGGCCCTTGTTTTCCCTGGTTTGGATATTGATCTCATACTGTTTTCTTATATCCCTCAAATGAATGCAGTCATTCTATAAGGTAAAAGGTAAAGGCCCTCCCGTTGATCGTCGATTTGCTCGAGCGGGCCCAGTAACGTCTCCATTGGAGACTTTGTTGTTACTGTGTCTGGCATATCAAATACACTCGGTAGCTTGCCGGGCTCTCCGAGAGGGACGGAGGAATCGAACTCGGGTCGGCCATGTTGGCCGCTTGTAAAGGCGAACGCCCTACCCGCTGTGCTATCGCTCCAGCCCAGTCATTCTATATCTTACTTATTTTATTTTTTATATATATCTTACTTATTTTAAACTTATTTTAACCAACTGGCTATATATATATATATATAGCACTGTAGCACTGTCATCCCATTGTTCATCAATTTGCTTGAGCAGGCACCAGTAACATCTCCATTGTGAGACTTTTTGTTACTGTTTTTGTCATGTCAAATACACCACAGGTAGCTTGCCAGGCTCTGCCGTGTGGGTGGGATACTCTTAGTAGCTTGTCAGACTCTCCAAGAGGGATGGAGGAATCGAACCTGGGTCAGCTGCGTGCAAGGCAAACAGCCTACTCATTGTGATATATATATATATATATATATATATATATATATATATATAGAATGACCCTGAAAGATGCACAGTTAGAAAGCTGTTAATGATCAGGTTCCAGGCATACAATGTTCTTTCACCCATTCCTCTATCAGCATACACTTCCCACCACCAATGTCCCCAGTATCTCTCCCATTACTCTCCCCCTACCCTACCTCCAGCCTGCCTACTGAGAGGCTATACTGTTTCTTCCTTTACTTACTTTCAGCCCAGAGTTGTTACCCAGAGTGATCATTTCCAACAATTATTGTCAAAGTGGTCCCTTCTCTATCCCAACTGCCTTCTTCCCCAGCACTTGAAGCAGGTTTCTAACCATGGACCAATCCTCCTAGCCCTTGTTTCTGCTGTCCTCGGGTATTAGTCTAACATTATATATATGCTTTGTTGTTACAACAACAAATCATGAGGGAAATACATATATATGCCCCTGGGAGAGCCCAGCAAGTTACTGAGAGTATCCCACCTACACAGCAGAGTCTGACAAGTTACCTGTGGCATATTCAATATGTCAAAATAGTAATAATAACGGGTCTCATTCCCCTGACCCTGAAAGAGCCTCCAATATGGCAGCGTTAGGAAAGATGAGTAAGGAGAGGCTGCTAAAATCTCAAGGCTGAGACAAAGGGAGACGTTACTGGTGCCCACTCCAGTAAATTGATGAATAACGGGATGACAGTGATTACAGTGATATAGTGGTATATTAGTTATATATAATATATACTGTCACTGTCCTCCCATTGTTCATCGATTTGCTTGAGCGGGACCAGTAATGTCACCATTGTGAGATCTATTGTTTCTGTGTTTGGCATATCGAGTACATCACAGGAGGAATCAAACCTGGGTCGACCAGTCCATCTCGTGCAAGGCAAACACCCTACTGCTGTGCTATCCCTGCAGCTGGAGTGATAGCACAGCAGGTAGGATGTTTGACTTACACATTGCTGACTGGACCGTCCTGGGTTCAAATCCTTCACCTCTCTCTGAGAGCCCAGCAAGCTACCAACAGTATCTCGCCCACACGGCAAAGCCTGGCAAGCTCCCCGTGACGTATTCTATATGCCAAGCACAGTAACAACAAGTCTCACAATGGAGATGTTACTGGGCCCACTAGAGCAAATCAATGAACAATGGGAGGACAGTGATACAGTGCATATAATATATATAAAAGCCACAGAGGTCTTCTCTGCCTGGCAAGGATGCTAAAGTCCACTGAAAAATGTCAGGTTCTGAGAACTCCCACAGTCACAGGCAAACAAACAGGATCTATCTCTACTGCTGAGAAGTGATGTTTTCTAAATTTTGATCAAAGCAGAGAAGCAATGTTCAACCACATGCCACCTTCTCATTTGAAAATCTCTCTTTTGTGTCAGTGAACAGCTGGGGATTTCTACCAAAGATTTCTCCAGCACTAGGCCTGACCTTGAACTCCAGGAGTTTTAGGGAAACAACAGGGTGTTTCCTGTTGGGTAAGAGTAAACATTTGTAAAAATTGTCATTGTCCCTCGCTCAGACATCCCTGGTATTGTTCTGTATCAGTTGCCTGAGGGGCAAGAAGTCATGAATTAGTTAGATATGAAAGCAGAGAAGAAGCAGTGCTGGGTTGCTAGCAACCACTATCTCACTTCTGGATGCTTAATGCTGTTTTGTCCATTTATTTTTACGATACTGTATTTGCCCTCTTGTTCTGCCACACAGTCCTCTTACCAGTGGATTGGACTTTCACAAATGCAAAAAATCTCCAGTTCCTTAATTTTTTTCCCTTTTTGGGTCACACCTGGTGATGCTCAGGGGTTACTCCTGACTCTGCACTCAGGAGTTATTCCTGACGGTGCTCAGGGGCCATATGGGATGTTGGGGATAGAACCCGAGTTGGTCACATGCTAGGCAAATGCCCTACCTACTGTACTATCGCTCCAGCCTACTTCCCTCAATTTTAGGCTGTGAAGAGATTAGTAGCAGCAGATTTGCTCCATGGCTTGGAGGCCAGCCACACATGCTAGGGGTAAAGGGAGCTCAGATAGAGAAGGGAGCCCCAAATAAAGGGTGTTGGGAGGATCCTCCCAGGATGGGAGAAGCATGCTGAAAGTAGACATTAGAACAAACATGATTGCCACTCAATGCCTTTTTTGAAAACCACAACACCCAAAAGGAGAGAGAGAGAACAAAAGGGAATGCCCTGCCACAGAGGGAGGGTGGGATGGGGGGATGGGGGGTGGGAGGGATACTGGGACCCGTGGTGGTGGAAAATGGGCACTGGTGGAGGGACAGGTATTTGATCATTGTATAATTGAAATCCAAGCACAAAAATTTGTAAGTCTACAACTGTACCTCATGGTGTTTCACTAATAAAAATTTAATAATAATAATAATATAATAATAATAATAAAGAAAAGTAGAGACCAAGTTAACAGTAGTGCTGAGCAGGTTTAAAGGACAAACATATGAGTTTTTCATACTGCTCTTCTCTCTCTATCATGTTCCTCAGCCTCAGAGTAGACCACAATCTGAATGTGTGCTCTTCTGGAATTATCCTAAGAGCCACACACATAGTTCTCAGTTCTCCCCCACTTCATCTTCTTTGATCAGCATGCAACATTTGAATGTCTGCGCTATCTAACTGGCCCACAACCTCATTAGGAAGAAGTCCATTTTCACACTGTTTCTTCCTGACTGATTCATATGAAAGCCTCTAGAGGTTTCTACAGGTATTTCAGTAGGAAAGACAAAGCCTGAACATATGGTTTGCCTCTGAAATTATTTTGTACCCCCCAAACCCTGTAACTCTCACTGAGCTGGCACAGTGTAAAGGATATTTCAGAAAAAGAAAGAGCATTCTTACCCCCCTAATATAAATTCTGGCTTCCAATTAAATAAATTTAGTAAAGAGTGAAGATGAGAATGTAGCAAAATGAAACAGCTCCCTGGGTACCTCTTGTCAGCTGAAACTGATTCATAATACATCTAGTGCTATGAACCTGAATTGCTTGATATCCATTTCTGTCATAACCAGCCTTGGGTTTCTGCCTCCAAGGAACTGTACTCATTACATTTAAAAGAAATGTGAAACAGGGGAGGGCAAAGTGACATTCTTATTCCACCCTTTACCATCTTCATCAAGTTTTCATCTTTTTCTCACATCTATCTTTTTATGGAAAATTGATAGAGGCCATAATTAAGGTGAGAACTATGTTGGAATCACCCATTTACTCATGGAGAGGGTTTTCAAGATTTTAGCAGGAGAGCACTTGAACAGAAATACTGGCTAACATTCTCTCTTCCTGTGATAGAATAAAAGCTGGTCTGCATCATCTACCCAAAGAGGGACAACACACGAAATAAGTCCGGCCAGTGGGTTCTAGCCTTGCTGGTGTCTCAGTGCAAAATTTCCATCCCCCTTCATCCTTCCTAATTCTATCTATTCAAAATAGAAAATGAAGCAACTCTGTGGGATAGGGTTGGTCCCCACCCAATGGTGATTAGAGATTACTCCTTTCCTCCCCGCCCCGACCAGGGCTCCGGCAGCCGAAGACCTCCAGGACCAGCCACCACCATGCTGAGACCACTCTCCGCACACATGAAGGTACTGGCAGAGGGACAAAGCCACGCGGGTTCCGGGGCCGAGACCTCCAAGCCTACTCGAATTGGAGTCGAGCATCTTCCACCCAGATCCTCCAAATTCCAGTAGGCGGGGGTCACACCCACCACCTGGCCCCCTGGCGCCGTGTAATCCCATCAGCGGCCAAGACTCAGAGACTATAAAATCCAGATCCCGGAACCACGTGGCCGCATTCGCGGCCGTGCGACATCTTATCAGAACTTTTTTTTATGACATCTTATTGTCTCATTCCTACTTTGGACAAACTTGCAGGCTATCGAATGTAGCCTGCCCACAGGGCAGAGTCTGGCAAACTCCCCGTGGCGTACCAAATATGCCAAATACCAGTAACAATGATGGGTCTCATTCTCCTAAAGAGCCTTGAATATAATCTCAGGGCTAGGATGAAAGAGACGTTACTGGGGCCTGCTCGAGGCAATCGACGAATAACAGGATGATGAAATGAAATGAAATGAATTATGGAAAGGAATCACTCCTGGTGATGCTTAGATTACCACATATGGTGCCATATATCAAACCAGAGTCAGTGACATGCAAGACAAGTGCATTAAATGAATTATTTATTCACTTTCCAAACAAAAAAAAACTTATCTCAAGTCTCTACAAATTGATGCTAGCAAAGAAAATGAAGGGTGAAAAACTCCATAAAAGTGATCGCACCTATTACCACTGAACCCCAAATGCATCTGAAAATATTTCAAAATCCCATGCTTCCAGAATCATGGAACAAAATGAAACTTCATTGCTTTGGCACCCAAGAGCAAGTCAAAGCTACAAGGCTGTGTTTTCTTGCATGTTGATGGTGCCCCCTGCCCAACTTTAAGTTTCTCTCTGCAGTGTAGGCTGTGCTGCCATCCCACACAGTACAGGACCTTCCTTCCTTCCTTTATTTTTTTCCAACCTAATATGGTTTCAGTTTTTTACATCATTTTTTATGGACTCAAACATTCTGGGAAAATCAGGTGAATGAACATCTGAAGCTGAAGTTAAGAGAAGGACTAAGGTTGTAGTGTAGAGATATTGATAGGAATGTTCTTCCAAGAACTTCTCGATTTCTCTTTTATCATAATGAGATGTTGGTGCGTAGACAACGAAGATAGAAACTGCAGGCAGTGAGCCACATCTATTCAAATGTAAACGTCCGATTCGGGTTGTTAGGCATTCGAATGAATCAATGCTCTTGGCCAAGTTTGTGTTGACAAGGACACCGACATCTCCAACACCTCTTTTATCGCATGTTCCGAGGAACAATTCTTCTCCAGTGTCGAAAGCAGCATGGTGAGATTCGTGCCTTCTTGTCTCGGTCAGACCAATGATGTCATACTCGATCATTCACGCTTGTACATCAGGTCCTCAATGGATGCATCTGATGCTAGTGTACGTGCATTGAAAGTACAGACGATCATTTTTGTCTTCCTTCGTTGTGGCAGCCTAGGTCAGCCTTGAGATTTTGTCGGCCTCTCCTTTCTCATGCTTCTCAGTGCTGCCATGTTGGTGGAGCCTTTAGGGTCAGGTGAATGAGACCAGTTGTAGTTACTGGTTTTGGCATATCGAATACACAACGGATAGCTTGCCAGGCTCTTCCGTGTGGGCAGAATACTCTCAGTAGCTTGCCAGTCTTTCCGAGAGGGATAGAGGCTTTTGGGGCGACCTCTAATCACCATTGTAGGTGTTACCATATTTGAACCCTATCAAATACAGTATGACAATTCCGGAAGATGGGTATTTAGTGTCTTACGATGTGTTGCGCGGCCGCTTTGCGGCCAAGCAGGTCCGGAAAACATCCTGGAGTGTGGCGACGGCTGGTAGTGGAAGAAGTGTCGAGAAGTAGTCTCCATGTAGTGGAGAAGTTCTACATGGAGCTAGAGAAGTTCTATAAAGAAGACCACACCTTCTACAAGTTCATTGTGGGTGATTTTAATGCCAAGATAGGACCGAGAAGATCAGCTGAAGAACTTCACATCGGGACCCATGGCCTAGAATGGAACGAACAGGGTGAGAGACTGTCTGAGTTCATCATGTTGACCAAGACCATTCATGGTAACTCACAGTTCCAGAAGGCAGAATCTAAACGATGGATATGGGAGTCTCCCGGTGAACGATTCCACAACAAAATAGACTACATCATATTCAATCGACGGTTTTGCTTGACTGATGTTGCTGTTGTCCCAAAATTTCAAACGGGATCGGACCACCGTCTCCTTCGTGCAAAATTCTACTTCACAGAGCGGGGAGAAAGGGCTGCAAAGTTCAAAAAGAGAACTCCCAGAATGACCACCAACTGGGAAATCTTTGGTACTATTGTGGCAACATTGGAAGATGCCATTGTTGACAACATTGATGAGGAATACGATCAACTGGTTCAGCACCTCCATGAATGTGCGAGGAACGCCAAGAGAGAGATAGCCACAAAAAATCGCCTATCTTCGAAAACTCTTGAGCAGTGCAGAGATGCGATCAAGGAAGACCTCAAAGAGAGAAGAGCAGAAGTACTGGTAGATGTGGCAGAAGCCAGGAAAAATATTCGTAACGCCCACCTGTCCTTCGCCAACTTCAAGACCAAGATGACTGCCCTGCGACGTCCTGATGGATCCATCACATCCTCCAGAACGGCAATGGAGAAGATTATCCATGACTTCTACTCAAATCTCTTCGATAGCCATGTCCACTTGCCGACATACCAAATTCCACAGGATGGATATGTCGTTCCCAAAGTTCTCCCCTCCGAAATCCGACACGCCATTTCGTTGGTAAAGAAATGAACAGCACCCGGCCCAGACAAGGTCAGACCTGAACACCTGAAGAACCTGCCATCAGTACTCATCAATACACTGGCTCGGCTCTTCACTCGCTAACTGTCTGAAAGCAAGGTTCCGTCCCAATGGAAAACCAGCAGGACCGTACTACTGTTCAAGAAGGGAGACATCCATGACATTGGCAACTATTGCCCGATCTGCCTATTGTCTGTCATCTACAAGTTGTTCACTCGAGTCATCCTAAATAGGATTGGCAGAACACTAGATGAAGGACAACCATGCGAGAAAGCTGGGTTCCACAAAGGATTCAGCACCATCGACCATATCCACACGATAACCAAGCTCATTGAGGTTTCTCGGGAGTTCAAGATGCCTCTCTGTTTAACGTTCATTGATTTAAAGAAGGCCTTTGATTCTGTTGAGAGGGAAGCGGTCACTGAAGCCCTAGCCAATCAGGGCGTTCAAGCCCAATACATCAGGATCCTCCATGAGCTGTATTGCGGATTCACTACCAGGATCTCACCATTCTACAAAGAAGTGATCGTTGATGTCAAGAGAGTGGTGCGGCAGGGTGATACCATTTCACCGAAACTCTTCAGTGCCACCCTAGAGAACATCATGCGACGACTGGAATGGGAAAGCATTGGAGTGAAGATAGATGGTCGGCAACTACACCACCTCCGCTTTGCTGATGACATTGTTTTAATAACACCAAACATCAGCCAAGCGGCACAAATGCTGGCCGACTTAGACCGTGAGTGTGGAAAGGTAGGACTACAGCTGAATCTTACGAAGACAATGTTTATGAGAAACAGCCTCGTTCCTGACGCCCCATTCGCTCTCAATGGAATGACCATCTCCGAATGCAACAGCTATGTGTACCTATGTCGAGAGGTCAACATGACAAATGACCTGGCACCCGAGCTGCGCAGGAGGAAGAGAGCGGCTTGGAACGCCTTCAAGAACGTCGAAGAAATAGCTAAGAGGACGAAGAACCTCCCGCTCCGGGCACATCTCTTCAATTCTACTGTTCTTCCTGTATTAACATATGCCTCAGAGACCTGGGACCTACACAAACAAGATGAGAACGCTATTCAGGTCTCCCAAAGAAGAATAGAAAGAGCTATGCTTGGAATATCACGTTTCACTCAAATGAGAGAAAGAATCCGGAGTTCTGATATTCGTCGACAATCAAGAATCAGGGACACTGTCTCATTTGCCAAGGTGACAAAAATCAGATGGGCTGGTCACGTAATGAGATTTAAAGACGACCGCTGGACTAGAGCTGTTACCTACTGGATTCCATGGGATGTCAAAAGACCACGTGGCCGCCCACCTACCAGATAGTCAGACTTCTTCGTGAAGATCATGAACGATCGGTTTGAGGCTCTTCATGTTCCCAGAGCGAACAGATGCCATTGGGCTACACTAGCACGCAACAGGGACAAATGGAGATGTTACTGGCGCCTGCTTGAGCAAATCGACGACTAACAGGAAGTTAAGTGATTAAGTGATTAAGTTCTTCCAAAGCCCATCCAATGTTTAAAATTGCCAACATTCAGGTGGGTTGGCATTATACATGGGATTTCAATATCCACCAAGGTCCCAGTGGATTAAGGTGGCTCAAATAGGAACCACAAGGCCACCTGCTCTGATTTCTCCTTGGGTATAGGGGTACAATGGGAAAACGTTTCCACTCGATGGATTCTTATCAGACTGGTTGATAATCAAACATGAGACAGATATTCAATAGAAAAAAATATCAGTCAGGAAGAAGTGAACAAATTTGATTACATATGTAAAGAGAATTTTCATGATTGTAAATTCTAGAGTAAATGAGGACGATTAAGGGTTTATTTCTTGAGCTAATTAATGGGTAAAGAAAGGCTGGAGTGTCAAGTAGACTCTCCTGAGAAGGTGAAACTTTACAGAATATTTTAATGCTTGTCCTGTCATAGGAGTATTTTCTCTGATGAAAGATTATTTCTGAAGATGACTCAGTATCTAGGTGGTGGAGAATTTCATTTAAGGTGATGTACTATTTTCTCCTGAAGCCCACTGGGTGTTGATTGACTTCAATTCTACATTCCAAGGAGATATATCTTGGAAAGAGCCTGATCTGCAAATGCTGGGAGGTAAAATCATCAGTGGTTACCTTACTCAGGGTCTCCCTCTGTGCCTTGGTGTCCAAGTAAGATTCCTTCATCAGTACAGGAGCTTAATTCTCACCATTTATCTGACTCTTTATAGACACCATCACACTAGAAAGGATACATTAATTTTTCTGGACATGGTACAACTCTTACAGGAAGACTCTACTGCACAACCCTTGGCCTTCAGCAAATCTTTCCTCTCATTTCTACTAGTGGTCTTTCATTCCACTGCTGGTGGAAATGTTGTCTAGCACAACTCCTGTTAACAGCAGTATTGAGAAATCTCAGTAAACTTAGAATTGAACTTCCATATGGTCCATCAATTCTACTTTTGGACATCTATCCCCAGGACATAAAATATTCGCTCAAAGGACATTTGCACACCATCATTCATGGCTGCACTCAGTACAATAACTAAGATATGTAATCAATCTAAATGTCCAATGACAGGTGAGTGGATTATGAGGATGTGGTATATATACACAGTGAAATACTATGTGGCTGCAAGGAACAATGAAATCATGCAATTTCTTGCAACATGTTTGGGACTGGAAGATATCATATTGAGTGAAGCAAACCAGAAGAAGAAAGATAACACAGGATGACCTTAATTATCTTTGGAATATAGTATACTTAATAAAGAAATATATGGTAGCAAAATGTGGATGCATAGATCATCCCTGACCCCAGTGTTTAGAGAGGAGACAGAAGGAAAGAAATCAAGGGGGTGGGGGAGAGAAGAGAACAAGAAGTAATGGGTTAACAGGCATCAGTGCTTTAGTTATACCGGTGATATGAGTGAAGGATATGGCCATGTACCTATAACACAAATTCAACAGAACTGAAAATATGAGATCTAAGTGGTAACCATTGGAACTTTGTAATGTGCCTGTCAAGTTGACAGTTGGGGGTGGAGTGAGGGACCTGGAGGGAATCTGAGAACACGGGTGGTGGGAAGTTGACACTGGTAGAGGGATTGGTTGGAATTGCTGTATGTCTAAAACTCAACTATGTTGAGTTTTATGCTGTATGTCTAAAACTCTGTAAATTATGGTTATATAAAATATTTTAATTTTTAAAAAAGAGAAATGAAATAAGTGTTATTTTTAGCGCACAGTAAGTAAGCAGAATTCAGATTAACTTCCTATTGAAACTTCCTTGTATTCTCAGGTCTATAAGATCTGAGAGTTATGGAGGTAGGGAGGGATGGAGGGAGAGAGAGAGAAAGAGAGAGACAGAGAGAGGGAGAGAGAGGGAAAGAGAGAGGAAGAGAGAAACAGACAGATACAAAGAAACAGAGAGAAGGGGGAAAGGGGGGATAGAGAGAATGCATGAGTTTATAGGAATTCCATGTTCAAACAACTGAGCTACCAGGCTGGTCCTTAGTTCATCAGGGATACTGGGGATTTAAACTTATGACCATCTGTTTGCAAGATTGCATGTACAATATTCTAGCACTGCACCATTTTTCCAGATCTAAGTCATACTTTTTAAAAAAAATTTAATTTTTATCAGTGAAACACCATGAGGTACAGTTGTAGACTTACAGAGTATTGTGCTTGGGTTTCAGTTATACAATGATCAAATACCCATCCCTCCACCAGTGCCCATTTTCCACCACCACGGGTCCCAGTATCCCTCCCACCCCCCATCCCCCTCATCCCACCCTGCCTCTGTGGCAGGGCATTCCCCTCTATTCTCTCTCTCTCCTTTTGGGTGTTGTGGTTTGCAAAAGAGCCATTGAGTGGCAATCACGTTTGGTCTATACTTTTAAAGGTGTTCTTGACATCAAATCCACTGCATGTATGAGAGTCTGCTCAGGTTGTTGCAACTGGATTTCTTAAACAACAGGTTTTTTTTTTCTCACAGTTTCATAGGCTGAAAATCCAAGACTGGGTACTGCTAGGATTAACTTTTAGGGAGGTATTTTTCCAGATTGTAGCCAGTTACCTTCTTGTTCTATCCCACATGGTCTCACCTCTGAAGTACCTGTGAGTTTACGGGGAGGAGCAAGAAAGAGGATAATCTGGTCTGTTTCCCTAAGGACACCAGTTCTTAGACTCTCATTAACCTTTAGAGCTTCCTTGCAGACCCAGTCTCTAATTATAATGAATTTTGAGGGGCTACTATTCAGTCCAATAGAGCTTAGAATCATATTTCTCTTGCATGGGGAAACTTAAAAAGATAACCTTGCCAAAACTGACACCACTTTTGAAAGCACAGATAATATGTGAAACAGAACCACTCCACGTATACATTCAAGCTTTAAATATTGTACTTAAAATGTTTTAGAAGTTATGAATATCATTATCATTGCTCGAGCGGGCCTAGTATTATTATTATTATTATTAGACCATTTGGTTCTCACAACTCTGAGAAGGAGATAAGGCAGCAGAGTGTCCTCACTCAGAAATAGAGGGACAGATTCTAGGAAAAGATCTGGGAAATGCCTTTGAGAGGCAGAGATGGGACCAGCGTCTGTACTCTGAGACTTCAGGGTATTCTCCATGCAGAACTTCTGCCTCATAGTGGGATATCAAGACCCACACACCTGCACAGAAATCAACATGAGAGTTTTTAAGAATACATGAAATAAAAGGACAACATCCAACACACTAAAGCACATAACTTGGTGATAGAGAAAGGAAAAGGGAGAGTGAATCACATAGATAAAAGGGAATAATGTAATGTCAAAATGGGAGCAAGTTTTGGCACCAAGCTGGACTATAGTGTGACACGAACCAGAGGCTGTGATTACCTCAATCTTCTGTATCTGCCAAACAAAAGAAAGAGGTGGCTCAATGCCCAAAATGCATGTGGTGTGCAGGGGTTGGTTGGTAATACACTAGAAACACCCCAAATCTGTTCATCTAAGCCACCAATTTGGAATGCACATGAAGGAAACCTTGCAATTCTACTACTAACCCTTGTCCTTCTCAGACCTTTCTTTGTGAGGTCATTGCTTTATTGGAGTTTTAACATAATTGGTGTTGAATGATTTGTGGAGTTCCCACTCTTTTGGGTTAAAACATTTGTTCCTATAGTAAATATACAATGCTGTAGTAAATATACATATACAATGCTGTAGTAAATATAAATATACAATGCTGTAGTGAGGCATGTCTAAGTTTAAAGTCCAAGTCTCAATGTAACTGGCTGAAGAAGCCACCTTATTAAATAGGATCGCTCATCTGTCAGAATCTATGGCAAAGGAAACTGTACCTGGTATTTTAATATTCTCCTTGTAGAATCAATCTATTCAATGACCAGTATACATAGAAGACTGTAGAAGTATTATAAATATATATATAAGACTGTACTTCTACAGTCTTATATGTATACAGTCTTATATGTATAAATATATATAAATATATAAAATATGTAATTAAATATATAAATATGCAATTAATAAATATATGTGTAAATATATAAATATGTAAATAAAAATAACAAAACATTTTCAATGAAGCCAGATATTATTAATTTAACTTCTAAGGAATATCTTGGGAAGAATGGATTCAGAAACCAAAGGGCACAGAAAGTGCCTTTTGTCAACACCAGGAGGTAATTCACATCGGAAAAGACTTATGTATAGGTTTTACATTGAAGATATCATATATGTACGTTCTGTGATTACTATCTGCCTTAATTAAATGTGTTTGTAAACAAGTTCTTCCTTAATATCAGAAATCATATTGTCAGAGAATTATCCCATGATTCTCTGTAAATCAGAAAGATAATGGTGACTTCAGAGCAAGATCCTCAGGTATATTAACAATTAATTTCTAATAAAGGAACAAAAATATGAAGTGGCACAAGCAAAGCCTCTTCAATAAGTGGTGCTGGGAAAACTGGTAGGTCACATGCAAAATAATGAATACAGACCTTTATAACATAATGTCCCAAAATCTGATCAAAACATATTCTAGACCATGACATTAGAAATGAGCCCATACTTAACACTGAGGAAAACATAAGTGGAACACTTTACGACACTGAAGCTAGATATATCTTTAATGGTTCAATGAGATTAACCAAGCTAACAGTAGCAAAGGCAAACAAATGAGACTACCTCAGATTAAGGAACTCTTATATACCACAGACAAATGATTTTCAGAATAAAAAGGCATCATAAAGACTGGGGGAGAATATTTACCCATCAATCACCTAAGAAAGGATTAATATGTAAGATATAAAGCACTGGTAGAACTTTACAAGAAAAAAAATACATAATAAAGCACTATTCCCAATAGCCAAAATAGCCATTCCCAATAGACAAAATTTGTTTTTACGTACAAAATCCAAGAATCCAAGAACAAATGATCAACTAAAGAAGCTAAGGTACATATACACAATGGAGTACTTCTTGGCTATAATACCACTTGCTACATAGATGAATTTGGAGAGTACCATGGTTGAGTGAAGTTAATCAGAAGGAGAGGACAGATACAGAGTTAATTCTCTCACACACGGGATATAAAGACAGAAAATAGGGGAATAAGTAATGCCTCAAAGCAACAGAACTAAGAACTGGTCTTTGGTAGAAAGTTTATCAAGTAACAGGAGGATCAGATTGGAGGAGATATTAGGACAATGATGGAAGGAAGAAAGTACTCTAGTGAAAGGTGTGGTTCTGAGATGATTTAAGCAAGAAATCCTATAGTTACTATCATTACTATGATTGAGGAGGGAGGGAGGGAGGAAGGGAGGGAGGGAGGAAGGGAGGGAGGGAGGAAGGGAGGGAGGGAGGAAGAAGGAAGGAAGGAAGGAAGGAAGGAAGGAAGGAAGGAAGGAAGGAAAGAAGGAAGGAAGGAAGGAAGGAAGGATGGATCTTGTCTCTCAAAGTTAAGTTTCAAGGATGTTTTCCCTTACATTAACTGCAAATTAACAGCCCAGAACTAAACAATTCTCAAATTCTTCTTGGTATTGTTTAGATTGATTAGACAAAAACACTAAGATGCCAGACACAGTCTCCTTTGCTTTTAACTTAGCTTCTTTTCCCTCGTCTTGACAGGCCATACTCTCTGAAAGGTACCCATCTTAATGGAATCACTTGTGGTGTGTCTCATTATTATGTAGCTACTTTTGCTCCACCTTCTATTTCTTTCTTTTTTTGCAATTACACTTCTTTTTCAATTTTATTGCAATGTAGTTACACTTTGAATTCTATGTAATCACATAAATTAGCACAATCATTTCTCATGATTAGCCTTATTTAATTAGTCCCCAATGATTTGCATATACTCTCAGCTTTTGACTAAAAATGTACTCTAAAACTTTCTCATGTTGTTCTTATCAAGTTTTTCATCATTTCTTAGTCTACTTTCCTTAAATGCATTGGCTATCTGCCCCTTTTCTATCTATTTTTTTCCTCCAGAAAATTCATTTATTTTTCATTTGCAAATCCCTAATCTTAACCTTGTTGCTTTAATTTTAGTTTGAAAATATCAACTGCATGTTTCTAACATCTTGATATGTCCTGTGGGCCTCCATTAGTTCTAAAGATTCTACTTCATTAATAATACATTTTCCTTTCATAAATGTAATAACCATTTTCTCATTTGATTAAAGATTACTAAGATTTAGGTAAAGGTAAGATAAAGGCCCTCCCGTTGATCATCGATTTGCTCGAGCGGGCCCAGTAATGTCTCCATTGGAGACTTTGTTGTTACTGTGTCTGGCATATCGAATACTCTCGGTAGCTTGCGGGGCTCTCCGAGAGGGGCGGAGGAATCGAACTCGCGTCGGCCATGTTGGCCGCTTGTAAGGCGAACGCCCTACCCGCTGTGCTATCGCTCCAGCTCCTTACTACTAAGATTTATCTTAAATATATTAGAACAGTACTTCTCAACCCCTTACTGACTGTGGCCCCCTTCTAAACTTGTTTTCTTCCTGTGGTTGCAATGTCCTACCAGTCACCTAGACTTGGCCTACATCTGTCCCACACATTTATGGCCCCGTTGGAGTGGATATTGAATAATGAATGAACTAATGGTATGTGTGTGTGTATATATATATTATATATGTATATCTATCCTGTGGGCCTCCATTAGTAAATATACATAGTAGGAGCAATAGCACAGCGGTAGGGTGTTCGCCTTACAAGCGGCCAACACGGCCGACCCAAGTTCGATTCCTCCGCCCCTCTCAGAGAGCCCGGCAAGCTACCGAGAGTATTCGATATGCCAAACACAGTAACAACAAAGTCTCCAATGGAGACGTTACTGGGCCCGCTCGAGCAAATCGACGATCAACGGGAGGGCCTTTACCTTTACCTCTGTTCTATCCACCCTAGGCTTTGTAACAGTGCTCTCCCATACACAAAGAACTAATCTGTCTTTGTCTTATTAGTCAGCTATTTAGAGATGTGTTGCTTTTCATTCCAAGGAGTTAGCACACTGGCAATAAGGGAATTCCTACTAAATCAAATTTACTTCCTTCCACTTAACTTCTTCAGAAACTTTGTATTAATTCAGTGCTACTTCGCCCTGGTAGCTTAAAACCTTTGACATAGACATTACTACTCTGAATTCCCTTGACTTCTTGCTAAGGGAGCTTGTTAGAAATACAAATTATTAACCCACTTTCCCCAAACCTTGGTCAAAAAATTAGTAGTTAAGTCTCAGAATTCTGAGACTAGTAAGGAAAAAACAACCCATTTGGGAGAATAGCATATTATCTGTTCAAATTATAAAATTTTTTTTTTGATGATGTCGGCTGCCTTAGTACATTTGCACATTGTCTTGCTTTGTTTTATTTTGGTTGTTCATTTATAAAAGGAAAATTCATAGAAAAGACAATGAACAGAAGACCAAGTAAGTAACTTCACGAAAGAGACCTTAGGAAATAAGGTGTTTGGAAGGCACATGGGTGTAGATGTGTGTGCATGCACAAGCATGTGTGTGTGTGTGTGTGTGTGTGTGTGTATGTATGTATGTTGCTTCCGTTTGTTTATATCAGACCCTGTCCTTCAACAAAATATCTTGATCATTTAAAAAGCTTAGCAAAAATTTTCTGTCTTCATATGTTTTGTCCATGAGAGTTCAATTCTGGGAAAGATCTTTCCAAGCTTTTCCACCTTAAGTAATTTATCAGAGACAAATGGCCGTTAGCTAAGGACACAGAAAAGAGGTACACTATCCACTTTCAGAACATTTTCATATCCCACGAGCTTGACTCTGAACACATGTGCATTAGTGTGTCTCTTTCTGGCTGGAAGTCTATTTGTAAAACTGTAGCACTGTAGCACTGTTCTCTTATTGTTCATCAATTTGCTCGAGTGGGCACCAGTAATGACTCTATTGTGAGACTTCTTGTTACTGTTTTTGCATATTGAGTACATCATGGGTAGCTTTCCAGGCTTTGTAGTGAGGGCGAGACACTCTCGGTAATTGCTGGACTCTCTGAGAGGGGCAGAGGGATTGAACCAGGGTTGGCTGCATGCAAGGCAAACGTCCTACCCCCTGTGCTATTGATCCAGTAAACTTAACTTTCTAAAACACTATTTTAAAGACCACAGTAACCTGGTCCCCAAAGTGAACAATTTTGATTGTACCTCAAATTTCCACAATTTTGAATAGAATCAAGGTCATTCATCTGAGGGACACCTCAGAACCCAATGACAACAAAATTTCAAACATGGAACTGTCTGTAGATTTTGATTGATAAGAGGAAGTTTCTGGCTACACTAGCATGCAACAGGGACAAATGGAGACGTTACTGGCGCCTACTTGAGCAAACCGATGATTAATGGGAAGTCAGTGATCAAGTGAAGGAAGTCTCTAAAAGTCTCTAAGTCAGATACAAAACTGTTTCCTTAAAAACACTTTTTAAAAGCAAAATAAAGTGTAAAATATTTTAAATGGATTTTAGATTTTTACAAAAACCTCTTAGGTACCCTCAGGTCATAACATAAGTATAATAGTCTCTGTCATATTATTCATTTCCCAATATTAACACCTCCATTGTTTCCTTGCTTTTTTCTGCCTCTCTGGCACACACCCCATCCCACCTGGCAGGCCAGATACTCTCACAGCTCAGTTAACTCTTCAGATTTAACTTCTCCCATAACAGGGGAAAAAAATTCTTGGAATTGTTTTTCAGTAAAGATCTCATTGTAAGCACAAATTGCTATAAAATGGTTTCTAAACCCTAAATAATATCAAATGGAAAACAACAACAACAAAAGTTACTGAGAGGAAAACAGAGACGTCGTAAATGCCCATAATCTAGGACTTCTTGATTAATATGAACTGATATACTAAGTGGAAATCCAGGTGCAGACCATTAGGAGGATAAAGCAGAATGTAAAGATGCCAAAGGCTATAGGAAAGAGTCCGTATTGCATAGGGATCTGGAGAGTTTAGAAAAGATGAAAAGTCTGCAGCAATAGTCACAATGACCTCTCTGCATGTCTGTTGGCCCCAGATCCATAGGCAAAGTCTTAGACATAAAGTGAGGAGGAATTTATATGCTATCCTGAAAGACTATCCTGAAAGGAATTCATGTGCTATACTAAAAGCAGAGCCATATCTTTAGAGAGAATTCAAGAGCAGAACCTGAAGAAGATGTGACTCCATCTCTCGCCCTACTTCTGATCAATATTTTTAAGCTAGAAAGTAAAGCAAAAGAAATCAGTCCTGCAACCAAATTTCCAAAATCTTGCAGAGCATTTTGAAGAAGGTTGAGAACAAAATAGCAATTGACTTCAATTATATTTATGACTTTAACCAAAAATGGAGCGATAGCACAGTGGTAGGGCGTTTGCCTTGCACGCAGCCAACATGGCCGACCAGAGTTCGATTACTCCGCCCCTCTCGGAGAGCCCTGCAAGCTACCGAGAGTATCTCGCCCGCATGGCAGAGCCTGGCAAGCTCCCCGTGACGTATTCGATATGCCAAACACAGTAACAACAAAAATCTCCAATGGAGACGTTACTGGGCCCGCTCGAGCAAACCAAAAATGAAAACTGAAAGACCAGCAAAAAACTATCTTGTCCCAACCCAATAAGCCTATAAATAGGGAAAATGAAGTGTTTTGTCCTTACTTAATTTTAAAATTTTTATTTGAAGCACCATGATTTCAAATAGTAATAAATGATAGAGTTTCATGCGTACACTGTTCCCTCCATTGTCTCGGATTCAGTCTCCTCCCCTCCCCCCATCTCCCTCTTGGTGAGCTTAGGGCTAGTCTTCTGTTTAAGTCATGAGTAGTAGTTGTTATCAACAGAAAGGCATTAGAAAAATAATTTTTCTTTTTACTTTTGTGGGTTTGGAGTCACACCCATTTGCTCATGGCTTACTCCTGGAGCTGTGTGCAGGAATTACTCCTAGCCAGGCTCAGGGGATCATATATGGTGCTGGGCATTGGACCCAGGTGGGACATGTGCAAGGCAAATACCCTATCCACTGTACTCTTTCAGGCTTGAGAATTGTCTTGTGTTAGTCAATAAAATCTAAACAAAACAAAGAGAATAATCAGAAAAGGAGCATGAGCAAGTAAGTAAGCACGGAATGCCCCACTTTAACTTCAAATTCACAGTGAAAAATGTCTCAAATTTTAAACATAATCCTGCAACATATGTATTGATCCAGGTATTTACAATATTTACATGAAATCACGTCACTGTAGAGCATGGGTCCTAATCCTGAAACACAAAACTCCAAATGTCAGAATCCCCAAACACCTAAATCTCAAATACCCTATCCCAAAATTTCAAGATCCTGAGTCCAAAATACCTCAAAATCCATCATCACCCTTGGTGAGAATAAGTGTTCTTAAAAAGCAGAGAGATTGGTTGTTCATTTTCTGGGTAGTCTGTCTAGATCTGATACTGTGTGAAGGGATTTTTATTTTCTTGCTCTTCTTTCATTCCTTCTCTCTGGATGTGTCACAGCATGATCAGGGAGATATCTGTGAACCTGTCCCCTTGCAGAGAGACTGTAAACAATTTTATGTTTTAAATGAACACTTGGAGAGAGGGGAGAGCTGAGAAGTGGATTATCAGTGGTTCTTGAGAAGTGAACATCACTTCATCCCAGTGGCTGGGCAATCATTAGCCTTTCAAACTGACTGTCAGCGCTCCAAATATCAGCAGAGCAAGTGTTTGTGTTCTGTGATGTTTCATGGACAACATTACCCTTTTGAAAGGTCAAGCAGTGTCTTGGAAAGAATCATGGGGTTGTCTTCTCTAGCATTCCATTTTCAGGACTTCATTTGGAGGAGGATGGTGAGTTTTGGGATTTTAGACTTTCAAGATTTTGAATTTTCAAACTTGGGACTTTTGGGACTCTAGAGTTTGGGAATGTATCTTTCAGAAATTTTGATTGGTAGTGCCTTTGTTATACAACTTTGCATTTGGAGTCAAAAAAGAGAAAATATTAAAACCAACGGAACACAGAACTGTTTGAGACTCAGTTATGTCTCTAATAGTATTTAGACACTCGCCTACATAGCTGGTACACTTCTATCTTTAATCAAGAAAAATATTTTCCTTCACAACACACACATGTACACCCTGCTAATTTCATAGGGAAATGTGTACTGTGCAAGTTGAATTGTTAGACTACATATTCTGAATGTTCCTTTCCTGAAATCCCTGACAATATCCAGCATTATTATAATATAGTTGATTCAAACACTGGTTCACTGGCTTGTGTTTAAATAAGGACTACATTGTAAATTATAAGAAGGTTCATGACCACATGACACCTCCTAATTTCTCAATAGTGAAATTCCAGTATTATGAAAAGCAACATGGAAGCCAACAAAAGTCAACAAACAAAAACAATGAAGGCTCAATTAGCAACAACGATTTTAATAATAATAATATATATATTTACATATAATAACAGCACAGAGGGTAGGACGTTTGCCTTGCACGTGGCCACATGGCTGGCCAACCTGAGTTCGATTCCTCCGCCCCTCTTGGAGAGCCCGGCAAGCTACCAAGAGTATCTTGCCTGCACGGCAAAGCCTGGCAAGCTCCTTGTGATGTATTCAATTTGCATACACAGTAACAAAAAGTCTCACAATGGAGACGTTACTGGGCCAGCTCAAGCAAATCGATGAACAATGGGAGGACAGTGCTACAGTGCTACATCTTAATAAATCCTTAGACAGACTTAACAACCCTATTATCACTGTCACTGTCCTCCCATTGTTCATCGATTTGCTCGAGTGGGCCCAGTAACATCTCCATTGTGACAATTGTTACTGTGTTTGGCATAGGAGGGCGAGATACTCTTGGTAGCTTGCCAGGTTCTCCGAGAGGGGTGGAGGAATTGAACGTGGGTTGGCCATGTTGGCTGCGTGCAAGGCTAACACCCTACCCACTGTGCTATCGCTCTAGCCCAACAACCCTATGATCAAATATAATAAATTTCACATAAAAATTAATTTTGTAAACTTATTGATTTTAATTGTCATCTAGTAAATTTCAACTCTAGAATTGTATCAGCAGTTGTGGCTTATGTCCACATTTAAAAATTAATTAAGAATACTCCATAGAGATGCCCTGAAGCTTCGGACCAGGCTGTCTCATCTGGAGCAACCCGGATGGCGTCTGTGAGTTCCTCTCCCTGCCCCAATGAGCCCTGGCAACTGAAAACCTCCAGAACTCAATAGCCACCATGCTCACGATCACTCTCCACAGGCTCAGACAAACCTAACCCATGAGTGAATCTGTTGTATAACCATATTTTAAATCTTAGAATTCCTGGACCGCATGGCTGCATGACATCCTATACTTCACAGCACTGATATACCAAGTGTAGGAAAAAACAAATCTTAAATACACACACACACACACACACACACACACACAAGCTCACAAGACTCAACCTTTAACAACATGTTAGTGATCTCTTATTGAAGGGCTTAGTGGATCTTGGATGAAATATAACAATCTTCACATACTTTTCTCTAAGAAAACTTTTCTTGTATAATTTTTAGTTGATTATTCATAACAAGCAAAACAAAATAAATTACTTTAGTTCTGCTTTGGAGGTAGGGTTTGAGGTTTGGGATGGAAATATTCAAAATATGGTGGGGGGAAGATGCAATGATGGTGGGACTGGTGTTTGAATATTAAATGTAATCAATTATTGTGAACAACTTTATAAAAATAAAATTAAAAAATAAGTTTTAAAAACTGACATAGGTGGCATTATTGGGGAAGTGGAGCTGGGGAAAAGTGTTTATCAAAGATATGATGGCCTTTTCTAAATGTTAACCTAAACTTTAACTTGGTCCTATGCTAAATTCTACCCCAGCAAGGAAGTTTTATTCTCTTAAATAAGCTTTATTTTATTTAAATAATAAAATAAATTTATTTGTTTCTAATAAATTTCTAAACTTTTCTACTTGTTTCTAAAAAAAAATCGCCAACAAATAATATTAACCAAACTATTAACAGTAGCCTTTTAAATATTTACTGCAACCAACAGGCAAAAAGCTATAGAGAACAAAAATCACCTTACCTTGTAATATTCCTTAAACACTCCTATTTTCCTGAGCGCAGAACCAGGAGTAAGCTCTGAACATGCAGGTGTGACCCCAAAAGAAAACAGAAAAACACCAAAGGGAACAGGTGTTTACACTTTAGATCAGGATCTGAGGATGATTATTTGGACATGGTATTGCTTTCCTTTAGTACCATGTCCAATTACAATATTCTTTTGAGTTGCTTCAAACACTACAGTTTTATAGCAGTGAATCTCTCTCCTACTTGCTTTAGTGTCCTTGTAGGTCAAAATAGTCAATACTTGTTTGTTTGTTTTTTTGAAAAATCAACAATATTTTTTGGACTGTTGGGGACAGAAGTATGATTGCAACTCCCTCTCTACGTTTCATGAGTCTTCAACCACAACTCAAGGTCTTAGCTTTCATTGTGAATCTATTCTTATCCAATATGAGAATGACCTTTTGTTGCGTTCATAGGATGAGGTGAGCTCAAAGATTGATTCCATCTGTCTGTTTACTGTGTTAGCTCAGAAAGGGCATAAGGTTTCTAAAGAGAAGTTATAATTTTGTCCAAGTAAAGTTCATTACTTACAATACGACCTATCCCCAGGGGGCAAATTCTTTCTCTTAGCTTTTCAAAATGTTCCAGCCATTAACAGAGACCCCGTTAGGATTTCTGGATCTTGAAGGTTATAGAGCTCCCAGGTTTCCTGAATCTCCTCATCAACCTATGACTCAGTCAAATCTGCAATCAGCAGCTGAATGACTTACAGGGGGTAAGGTGCTTGCTTTGCATGCAGCCAGCAAGGTGGAATAGAGCTGAGACTAGGCCCAAAGCATTGCCATGTGTGACTCAAACATTGTCCCCACTCCTAAACAAACGTGCACATAAAACCTTATAGGCTCTATGATACACATTCTTTGTTGCTCTCTGCATGTAGTCTTATATTTTAGGTTATTTTCCCCCCACCTATTTCTATCCATTGTTGTAATGCTTTGAAACCTGTTATTCTTTCATTATATTTAAGAAGGAGGCACTTATGGTTGTCAAGCTTTTGTTTACAGAACATGTCAAGACCTTGAATAGATTTGCTAGAAATTCCTGTGGAAAATCAAGATGTTTTGTTTGTTGATGAGATACATCTTAAAACTCAAGCAGGAAAACATGCGGTGACTCATCATAGAGCTGCTTTAAATGTACTATGGGTTTTTTTTAATTGAATCACCGTGAGATACAATTACAAAGCTTTCAGATTTGAGTTTCAGTCATACAATTATCGAACACCCATCCCTCCACCAGTGTCCCCAATATCATTCCCCACATGAATAACCCCTCCCCTTGCCTCTATGGCAGACAAATTCCCTCTTACTCTCTCTCTCTACTTATGGGTATTATGGTTTGCAACACAGATAGTGAGAGATCATCATGTTTGGTCTTGTATCTACTTTCAGCACACATCTCCCGTCCCTAGCAGATCATCATGGACTTAGTGATCCCTTCTCTATCCCAGCTGCCTTCTCCCCCAGCTCATGAGGCAGGCTTCCAACCGTGGAGCAATCTCCCTGGCCCTTGTCTCTACTGTCCTTGAGTGTTTGTCTCATATTATGATATGTGTGCAGTCAATGTGCAGTCAATGTGTGCAGTCCTTCTACGTCTGTCCCTCTCTCTCTGACTCATTTCACTTGGCATGATACTCTCCACTTATGACCACCCACTTATAAGCAAATTTCATGACTTCATCTTTCCTAACAGCTGCATAGTATTCCATGTGTAGACATACCAAAGTTTCTTTAACCAGTCATCTGTTCTCAGGCACTTGGGTTGTTTCTAGATTCTGGCTATTATGAACAGTGTTGCAATGCTTTTATGCTATTATGCTTTTTTGTACCCTCAAGATATCCCATCTGATCCAACAGTACCACTTCTGGTACTTTGGTTGTTTTATTTTTAAAGGGAAATAGTTCCTTTTATAGGAGACTGTTGGGATTACATTCCTCTAGACTGCTTGCTAACTAAAATAATGCTAATGAGATCTAGGAAGCAAATCCTAGATGCAAATTTACTGATAGCAAATCACAAAGAAATGTTTTTGAAATTCAATTTAGACAATTTTTGAGATCCGATATTAAAGTCCACAATCTAAGAAGTTAGGCTCTGTAGCATGACTTTATTTATAACTTCACTGTTAATTCCAGAAACTTCCTGAAAAATTTATTTATGTGAACATCAAACTGTTCAGTTCTAGGCCCAGAAAGATAGCACAAGATGAAAAGAACTTGGCTTGCATGTGAGTGACCATACTTCAAATACCTGGTACCATATATGTTCTCTGAGCACTGCCACGGGTCACTCCTGAACAGAGCCAGCAATAACACATGAGCCCTCCTGGGGGTGATCCCCACACCAAATAAGCAAATAATGAAGTGTTCCATTATTTATTAAGGAATTAAAGTTAGCCAAGTTCTTCAAAACCCTTGCCTTCAAACCCTTTCCTTTGCTATCCCTACTAATCCAGAACTATTACTGTATCTCTCCTGCAATCTTTCTGCCTCAAAGATGCAACACAAGCTTTCAAGTAACATTCTGCTTTGGTGCTGTTACAAACAAACTCAACTACATTTACAGGGTATTTTGGCTGTGTGTGGAATCCTGTTTTGGTGTGTAGGTGTTTGTAATAGAGATTCCTGAAAATGACTAACAAAAAACTTCATTCAGCAGGTCTGCTCAAGCATTAGACTCTAGCTGGTTCTGAGGAAAGCAACACAGAGACCACAACCAATACCCAAACATCTAATTGTCCCTCCAAAAACATTCTGATTTTATTAACTATTTAGCCTTTGAAGATATATGCAATGGCGTGTGCTCTGGTCTCCATTTCCGCTGGTTTGGTCCTAAACTGTTCTGATTCAGAAATTCCGTTTAAATATTTCATCTGTGGAAGATAAAACCCCAAAGCAGTGATACGTTATAACTAATCTCAAGATAATCTGTTCATATTCACAGTTCACGTGTGTGAAAATTGCTGGCTGGGATTC
This sequence comes from Sorex fumeus, assembly GCF_029834395.1. Taxonomy (NCBI): domain Eukaryota; kingdom Metazoa; phylum Chordata; class Mammalia; order Eulipotyphla; family Soricidae; genus Sorex; species Sorex fumeus. The sequence goes on from NW_026606118.1 coordinate 20,140,970, forward strand.
ATTTTTGTTATTGATAAAATGTGGGGGATGAATTTAGTAGCAAGTACATGCTTGTTTGATACATCAAAGAAATACATTTTGAAAGTATTTAAAACAGATTGTTATAGTATATAACATTAGTTTGGTTTTTTTAAAAAAATATGTATATAGGGCAGGAGAAATAGCACATGGGGATAAGGTGTCTACCTTGCATATAAATACTCCCACCCAGTTCAATTTCCTGGCACTACATATGATCCCCTGAACATCTGATTATTGAGTATAGAGCCAGGAGTAAGCCCTGAACACTGCTGGGTGTGGCCCCAATCACCACCCCCTTGCACCCCACCCTCTGAAACAAAAAATATTGTGAATATGTGTAAAAAGATATTTGAGTCTTGTATGAAAAGGAACCGGACCTTAAAAAATAGTGTGTGTATGTGTGTGTGTGTGTGTGTGTGTGTGTGTGTGTGTGTGGCGGGGAGAGAATTGTGGAGGAGTGAAATAAGCGTTTAAAGTCCTTTTATCACATGTCAGTCACATTCTAACTGCATGATGTTTTATTCAGCATTTACAGAAACCAGAAACCAGAAATTGCCATAAGTTAAGCAAAGAAATAGAAAATGTATCTTTAAAAGTGACTTTAGAATACTGTTGCCTTCCTAACTCCTGTTGTTTTTATAATTCATGCCTGGTTTAATAGTGCTTGCTATGCATGGCTCATCTAAGAAGACTTGCGTTTTAGAAATAGAATCATTTTCCTCGTTCTTAACTGAGGACAGAGTTAAGCTGAGGTCAAACTATCATTTTTGTTTACTTTCCTTCGAGGCCTACCCATGCTTCAGCATAACCTTTTAATGACTGGAATAGGGTGGTTGTCACACCAAATTACTGCCATTTTAAAACTGGGGATATTGGCAATTGCTTTATTATTCAATTGCTATCATTCTAAACGTCATGGAATATATATATATATATATACATATATGTATATGCATATAGATGCAAGATTATGACATACAGTAATGTTAATTCAGCATTCAGAGTGTATGCTGAAGGATGTTAATAGGTAAAATGCTTTGCATTGGTGAAAGATTTAGAAATGCAGAGTGAATTCCAGGCAGGTTTCTTTGCTTCAGGGTTTCTCAAAGCTTTTAATATGTTTATATGCACTGTGATTCTCCAAGGGTATTAGAGCATGAAGGATTTCTTGAACTATTTAGCTAGGGTATATCTTCACTGGGAAATACTGTATCCCTCACATTTCCATTGATTAGTTTGATGTCTTCTTAGTATGCCAACATTCTCTATTGGCACATTGAAACATCAGAATCAAGTTTCTGGGTAATGACTCAAGTCATTTGTATGGTAGTTAAAGCCATACATTTCCTCTCCTCCCTGATCTGTACCCAATATATGAAGACACAGCCCATGGGGGTCTAATGTATACTAGATGTTCTAAGAGGGACTTGTTATCACTGTTTTTTGACAAACTGAACAGTATCTCTCACAAGTCCTGTAGATATTGTTTTTCATTAAATGATGTCCACGAACTCTGAAGTTGAAGGAGAATTTTCATCCATGGTTGACACACTCATAACCTTGCACATTTTACTCATTTGCTATTGACATTTTAGAGTTCAGCATTCCTTTTATTTTGTGCAAAGAAGGGTCAATAGCATTACACTGACAAGGGTTCAAGTGTGGAGAGAATCAGATGCAAAGTTTTAGGGAGCGTGAGTGAAATTTTTCTAATACATCGTTTTTAAATGGTTCCATAAATACACTGAATTATCACAGTGCTTTAAATCCGGTGCACATATTATTCAAGAGGATGAAGCTAACCATGAACTTGAAAGACTGCAACTAAATATCGATAGTCCCGGAGCCAAAGTGATAGTAGTGTGTAGGATGCTCTCTTCGTAATGTGGCCAGCTGGATTTGATCTCTGGTGCTCTATATTGTCTACAGAACCCACCAAGAGTGATCCCTAAGCACAAAGCCAAGACTAAGCCCAGAGTACCATGGGTATGGACCCAAGAAACAACTACAACAAAAATACCAATAGTCCCTAAGTTATTCAAACAAAGCTTCAATAGGCTTAATGCACATTTTTAAACACCCAACCTTACATCTTACCTATCAAAAAGCATTCTATCTGAAAATAAAATGTTTATAAACTCATATGTATTTGTTTGAGAAAACAGAGAAACAGCATGAGAGATAGGCCATTTAAAAAATGGGGGAGACAAGAACAGATGACTGGTTAAAGAAACTTTGGTACATCTACACAATGGAGTACTATGTAGCTGTTAGAAAAGATGAAGTCATGAAATTTACATACAAGTGGTACAATATGGAAAGTATCATGCTAAGCGAAATGAGTCAGAAAGAGAGGGATAGACATAGAAAGATTGCATTCACCTGGGGGATATAAAGTAACAAAGTATGAGATTAATACCCAAGAATAGCTGAGATCAGCACCAGGATGATTACTCCATAACTTAGAGGCCAGCCGGGTATCCTAGAGGAAAGGGCAGTTCAGATAGAGAAGGGAGCACCAAATAAAGGATGTTTGGAGGATCCTCCCAGGAGGGGAGATGCATGTCGAAAGTAGACTATGGACTGAACATGTTTGCCACTCAATGCCTCTTTTGCAGACCACAACACCCAAATGGAGAGAGAGAACACAGGGGATTGCCCTGCCACAGAGGCAGGGGGGGATGGGGGGATGGGGGTGGGAGGGATATTATCCATGGTGGTGGAAAATGGGCACTGGTGGAGGGATGGGTATCTGATCATTGTATAATTGAAACCCAAGCACAAAAAATTGTAAATCTACAACTGTAAAAAAAAAAAATAAAAAAAAATGGGGGAGAATTATAGTATGCATGAGAGAAGCTATGGAAAAATATGTGGATTTTTTATGACCTAAGCTCTGTTTACAGTTCATCCTCATAAATGTAAGTTCAAGGTCCAGATTCAATCAGACAACACAGCCAAAGAATATCCAAGTCATCTTGTGTTAAAATTACTTTTATTCAGGATGAAAAATACAGCATGGAGTCAGATTAGATGATAGTCCATGATTAGTTCTTTACCACATATTTCAAGAGCACTACATATTTATTTCCCCTTGTTGTTACTGCAATATATCTTTTTATTTATTATTACTCAGAAGGTTACAATGTAGTGTTTACTGTAGTTTTTCTTTAATAGCAGATAAAGGACATATCACACACAAATACAGGCAGAAAAAATACAGAACGTTTCAAAGGAAGAACAAGGGAGACACCAAATCTACAACTTGTATTTCAGAGTTCAGGGGAATTTCTTTTCGTTAATTCGGTGTTTTCTCTGGAATGATGTGGCCCGATAAAAGCTCTAGATTTTGCAAACTGCATGGCAAAAAGCTATTTCCAACACAATGGATGAAGAAGGATCTGAGGTAGAAAGGTGGTCATGGCTTTCCTCTTATATAAAACAATTTTCTTCTTCTCAAAATATCTATGCTGCAAATAGATACCCTTTCCCCCAACCTCCCCCCCACCCCCAATCTACTCTATAAGAATAGCAATTCTGAACTTCAAGTCTCCTTCCGGACAGATCCCAGCTCAAGAGAACCCAAAGTTAAAATGCCCTGATGTTTAGAAGCACTTAAGCTTAGTGATTCAAAACATATTATTTTCACTTTTTTGGAGACTCTTCTATTTTTGGTAATTACGAAGCACGTTTTCATGAAATCATTTCATGTTAAATCAGAAGCTAAACCAAAGTACTTAATTAAATGCACTCAAATATATAGGAAGGGGTATTACCATCTAAACGTCAATTTCATTCTCTATAAAAGAAGTGATAAAGACTTCTGATAAGCATCCTTCCTAAATGTATTGAACAAATGAAGGGAAATAAATCATGTATTCATTCACCCAAAAGGTAAAATGAGACATGCATTAAGTTTGTGTCGACTTTCAGAAAGAAAATAACTTGGAATTTTTAAATGATTATACTGGGTTTCAATACACATAAGCAATAATAGAGTTTTTTTCCAAAGGGAACCAAAGATGTTGATATATTCTGGTATCACAATTAAACAAGGAAAAACTGTTTATTTAATGATAAAAAAAATGAAGAGCTGAGAGTGAGGAGAGGTTGTGCCAAATTGTTTTTGTTTTTTTTCTTTATGTGTCAAAATGTAATTATGTTTAAATGGGCACCTTTGGTTAGATGTTCACTGATTATTATCATCCTGCCTTAAATATCCTCAGACATAGAGATGGGACATGAAATAAATAAAGAAATCCAGACCTACTTACACAAAGCAGGGAAATAAAATGCAGGAAAAGAAACCCCAATAGAAATGCCAGTTAGGCCCACAGGATTTTTTTATCATGGTTATCCAAGTGGTTGCTAAAAAAATAAGTGAATAATGTCAAATAAAATTAAATAGTATAAACAGTTGAAATCTAATCCATATACATATATTTAATCAAAATATATGAACTTCATAATTTGGCCAAATCAAGGAAACAAACATAGGAAGTCTATTGGTCATGTGTCTGATGAATTATAAATAACCAAAACATAATGGTGAAAGATTCAAAGAAATAAAGTTAATGTACAAGGTTAATACGAAGGAATGTAAAAATGTAAAATTGCCTCCTAATTCTTATGTAAGTTTTTGTCATGGTTATTAAAAAGTCGGTATTATATTAGAAAGCCCCCACCCGCTGTCCCAATGCTGTATACAGTATACAAATCAGTGACAAATGTATTAGCATTTCCAAATACCACTCTGTCCATTAATTTACAGTTGCATAGAAAGGGAAGAAGAAAACAATAATATATGACGACTATATAAACAAAATATCCTTTTTCTCTTTGGATAGTCAGTGTTTTACGCCTTAAGTCAAACACCCAGTCAATGGTCAACAGCATTTTCAAGGAGCCATGAAGCTTCCGATTAAATGGAACTTAGGATTGGCATTTGTTGAAAAGGGCAATACTGTTAGTCAGGAAATGTTGGTTGGCTGGATGAACACTTCACATTGCCTGTGGGAAGGAAAAATAGCAGTCAGAATAACATTTACATAAAGCTTTACAAGTGGCAGAGGCCTGTCAACTCCTCAAGGAAACACAAGCGCTTCTTCCAGAAATTGTCAAACCCTGTTCGGCTGTTTTCATTAATGTTAGTAATGAAAGTTTTAGTGCTGTGTCATGCCAAAAGTAAGACTAAGCGGTTTTGTGAATTGTCTCTGGTATTCTTTTGTCTGAAAACTAAACATGAAATAGGACTGTACTCAGACTCACTTTATATGTAAGGATTATTCTTTGTTTGGGCTGGAGCGATAGCACAGCGGTAGGGCGTTCGCCTTACAAGCGGCCAACATGGCCGACCCGAGTTCGATTCCTCCGCCCCTCTCGGAGAGCCCGGCAAGCTACCGAGTGTATCTCGTTCGCACGGCAGAGCCTGGCAAGCTCCCCGTGACGTATTCGATATGCCAGACACAGTAACAACAAAGTCTCCAATGGAGACGTTACTGGGCCCGCTCGAGCAAATCGACGATCAACGGGAGGGCCTTTTTTTTTTTTATTCTTTGTTTCAGATGAAATCATTTTTAGTTTTTAAGCACTGCATAAAGAAAGTGACGTAAGTGTCATTATAAGGAACTAAAGTAAATTTCTTAAGTGTAAGGATTCCAAAATTTTAAGTTTACGCAACATGATCATTATCAGCAACTGCTATTAAGGCAAAAGCCCACACTGTTCATGAATTTCCAAACTCTGAAAAGTAAGAAGATGAAATGCAAAAGATTGGAGAAAAGCAAAGGAATAGGGAAAGAAGAAAACAGAAAAGAAAGGAAAGAGAAGAAAAAAGATAAGGGGAAAGGGAGAGGAAAGAGAAGAAAAAAATAAAAGAGAAGAAAAGAGAAAGGGACCTCTTAATAGAAGTCAACTAGAAACTATTATCACCAACAACTGGAGACTTTTTGATTATTATTTAGGGCTGGAGCGACAGCACAGTGGTAGGGCGTTTGCCTTGCAAGCGGCCAACATGGCTGACCCAAGTTCGATTCCTCCGCCCCTCTCGAAGAGACCGGTAAGCTACCGAGAGTATCTCGCCCGCACGGCAAAGCCTGGCAAGCTACCCGTGATGTATTCAATATGCCAAACACAGTAACAACAAGTCTCATGATGGAGACGTTACTGGGCCCGCTCGAGCAAATCGATGAATAATGGGAGGACCGTGACCGTGACAATTGGGGTGCAGGGTGTTTGGGTAACATCTGGTGGTGCATGGAAACTACTCCCAACTCTATTCTTGGGGTCTGCTTAGCTCAAACTCGGGTGGGTCATATGCAACTCCAGAACTAATCCTCTGAATCTAACTTATTCTTAAAAAAAAAGTATGAGGATTAAGTGGATTAGGTCTCTGAAATCCTTTTCCACTTCTGAGCTTTTAAAACATTCGCAATCATCTTTCCTATGTGATTTAAAGTCATCATGGTGTAGATTCCCCTCATCTTTTATTAAGTTGATTTCTACTTGTTTTTGGATACATTTTAAATGGGACAGACTGATCGCACTCTCCTCTGATTCATTCTTTGTATGTAAGAAGTTGTGTACTGACTTTGTACTTGGACTTTTTGCTGTATTGGTTCGCTGTTTCTAGGACTTTTTTTTGGGTGGACTTTTTAGGGTCTTCTTAGCATATCACATATTATCTGTAAATTGTGATAGTTTGGTTCTTTTCCAATTTGGATCCCTTTCATTTGTTTTTCTTGCCTGAATTCTGGAGCCAGAACTCCTAATACTATGCTGAATAAAAGTGGAGACATGGTTGGTGGGTGAGTGGGTGGAGAGTAGGATGGAATATGGGAACACAGGTAGAGGGACTGTTGTTGAAATATATGCCTAAAACTCAACCATCAATAACTTTATCAATCATAGTTCCTTAATAAAATAAAAATTATTTTTTAAAAAGTGATTTCTAGGTAACAAAAACAAAACAAAACACCCCCCTAGTCAGTTTCCCTCCTATTCCCCAACACCCAACTCCCTGTCTTCTTTGACACTCATTTTATTATTTATTTATTTATTATTTTTTTTACACTCATTTTAGAGTTTGGTTGCTGTACTTTGGATTTCTTGCTTTCAGTTTTATTGGTTCTGTGGTTCAGATAGATATATATATATACTGCAGTGTATGGGAAAGAAACCAGGGCCATTGGTAGAAGGAAGTTGACACTGGTGATGGGATTGCTGTTGGAACATTGATGTACCTGAAACTAAGGTTGTAAATGATAGTGCCTTAATACACAGACTCAAGGAAATAAAGCTTTTTAGTCAGGGATGTGGTTCAGTGGTAAAGTGCATTACTACACAGGTGTGAGAGCCTGGTTCAATCCCCAGCACCACACACACACACACACACACACACACACACACACACACCCCCCACACACACAAGATAAAAAATAAGTTCCTTGCTCCACTTCCTGATCCCTATCACTCGCAGCTGTGCCCTTTCCTGGGAACATGTGGATTCCCCTCATAAGTATTTTAATGAGCTACTATACAAGGCTCCCTCCAGACTCCTGGTTACTTCCATGGCCTTTCTCTCTTCTGTACAGACATCTTTTCTTCCCTTACACTGCCCATGTGTCCCATCTCTCTAGCTCCTAAGCTTTTTTAAAATCACATAATCTCCTTCATCATTCAAAGTCAAGTCTTCAAACACTTTTCTGAATGCATTCTTCATCCGCTAATTCTATCTATTTATCTGTTGGGGGGGGGGGGAATGCCACACTGGCGTTGCTTGGGAGACCATATGGGATATCTGGAATCAAAGGGTAGCCTTATGTAAGGCAAATGCCCTACTGGCTGAAATATTGCTCTGGCTGAACCGGTTTATTCTTACCCTATCTTGAACTCCCCAGAAGACACAAGTTTCCCTGAGACACAATTAAGCCTCTTGCATAGGACTCTTTTGTTCTCTCATCCTCAACACGCAGAAGTTTAAGCAACTCCTAGTTCTTCTTTGTGCATTTCAGGATATTTTCTTACCCCCCCCCCTTACTAAATACTCAATGTGAATTTTCCTCCATAAAAATATACTCCTATCCTGTCATATCCATTTTCTGACCCACTAGGGTGTATCCTCTTACTTCTTCAAGAAGAAATGGCTATTAACCACCTTAAACCTTAAATCTTGCTGACTGCAGTACCCCATCAACTACTCTTCCTACTGTCTTCCTTTTTTTCTCCCAGCGTTACATGTGCTTTATTTATTTATTTAGTTACATGTATTTTAATAAATGTTACTTTAATGCCTGCTCATTTATTTTAAATATACATATCTATATTTATATCTGTATGTATCTATACCTATATCTAATGACTCTAATATAATATAATCAGCTGGACAGAGAGGGAGTTCCTTGGTGATAAATTTGGGGTATCACCAGAAATCAAACAAGAAATGTTTGGCGGGACAACACACATTTTCTAGACCTTGTCTAGTGATCATTGCTGGCCAGAAATGATGCTCTGATAAGATTGAGAAACAAAGTGATGTTCAGCCTAGGCTAGAAGACCTTCTCCTTCATGCTCCCTAGCAGTAATCTTCATCCCAAGCTGAGGCAGTTTGAAGACAAAAACCGAAAGAGAAACAATCAGAAAATTCAATAAAATCAGCTTCCTAAAGCAGCCTGTGGTACTCCTTTCTGGGGTCATTTGCATCCCCACTTGAGTGGGCAGTGCCTTTCTTTGCATATACTGGACTCTCTCTTCTCTATTTCATAAACAAAAATATTCTACTTCATTCTATGCTGATATAAAGACAAGAGCTTAAACCCAGGTGGAACTAATTTCTTTCACCAGGAAGTCGGGATATACCGAGCCCACAACAATTCCATCTTCCACTCTTCTGAGCTACTCACCGGAAGTTCCAAATCTGGATCACTGCTACTTCCTACACAGTTCACTTTCGGTCAACCCATATCCTGACAACCACTCTACCTCTCCTCAGCCATTCAGCTACTCAAGATAAGCTGGTCAGGCAAATTGGCCTCAGGACACCTTCAGGAGTAGACATCTTGGCTAGTGGCCTTTGAAATTGCAGGAACAGCACATCACCCCTGTCTGATACTCCTGTCTGGACTCCCTTATGCTCTCCTGAAATCCCAGCTTCCAGTTCTCCAGACCACGGAAGCAATCAGAAGAGGATCCACGCTTCATGATTCTCTCTTCTCATCAGCACTCACATCACATCCCATCCAGTCACCTGCTTCATATCCCTTTGTCTTCCCTCCAGTTCATCAGTCTGTGATTCTCGTTACAGTCCCTGTCCCTCCTGGCAGTCAGAGTTGAACACAATCAGAAGAGTCACCGTTTCAAAACAATTATTAATAAGACAAGTTCACGAAAAGTTCCTGAAAGAAAATGTTCCCCAAGGACTGATTGTAATCTTGGGGCACTAGATTACCAGGAAGAGGACCTGGCAAACAGAAAATTAAAAGACCCGAGGCTGCCAACAGTTCTCAGCAGAATATTTTAAATGAAAAAAATCAACGTGTTCTGTCCCTCGAGAAACAAACCTATCTTTGTACTTTAAGTCAATGTGTGGTGACGATAGCATCTCTTGGTTGGGGCAACAGCAGTGGGAGTGCTCCCACACAGAGTGCTCAAGGGGCCCAGGAGCCACTCCCTATAATTCTCGGTCAACTGGGTCAGCAGTTCAGGCTGCTCAGGAACTGCAATGCTAACTGAGCCACCCCTTTGGTTTCAAAACTGGGGGCCTGCAGGAGTGTGTACAGTGAAGTTTGGGAAATTATGTGATGCCAGTGTTAAGGTTAATAGCATGTAAGGCATTTGCTGAAATCCTGTTCTATCTCTTCTGATAGCAATCTTCGGTAGATATCTAGAAGAACAGTGGTAAGCTGAATCTATCCAGGATAACATTAGTAGGATACATTAAAAAGCTGTGCTTTTGGCATTTGTAAGTATTGGCTTGGGAGGAAGCTCTCTCCTCAGACTGACAAACTGCTGTACCTTATCAATTAACATTTAAATGTTAAGCAAGTTAATTTATTTACATGGGGAATAAAGCAGCACTGAAATCTAAAATCAATGGGAGTAAATTGTTTAATGGTGATCAACAACAGCCACTCCATCAATCCATTAACTCTTACCTGTGGTCTGCTGGGGAGATTTGCTGCAAGAGAGAGAGAGAGAAAACACAGAGATGAATTGTTTGTGCCTTTTATTGCTGGTTCCCTTTCCAATCATGCAAAAAGCGTGTGCTATATCACTCCTAGGTATCAAAAGGACGCTAATAAGAAAATGAAAAAAGTTTTACATTAATTTTATAGGGCTATGTTTTAATAAGGTCTAACTCCCTAGAAAATGTCTCATATCTCAGACCTGAGTTGGCCACATGCAGGACAAATGCCTTAACCTCTATACTGAATCTCCAGCCCCCTGAGTCTAATTTCTGTCATCCTTAGCCCACCCAGACCCCAAAGATGAGGAAGATGACAATAATAGCTTGCATTAACAAAACGGTCTTATTCTTTGCTGTCTTGTAGGCATTTGGACTAATCATTGTACCTACCACAGGCCAGTTATAAGCACGAGTGAGGTTCTAATTCTGATGTCTAATTTACCTTTCTACCAGGATGGTTCCATTCATTCTTGGTTACAGAGGAGAGAGTAGCTGATTTAGTGAATTTTCTGAGACCAGAAACTAGAAAATCTCTACAGCCACTTCGATTTTGTCATCTCTCCCTTTCACTGCAATGTCTCAAAAATTTTCTTATCCTCAAACTGGGGCAAATAAATAAATAAATAAATAAATAAATAAAATAAAATAGGCTCTCCAAATCCCAGCAGTGCTAACAATGTCATGAATCACCTAGCATCTAAATCTCATTTCATCTCATTTTTCTGTGCTCAGAAAATTAAAAGTGAAAAGCAGAATTTTCCTATGATATCTAAGGAAAAGTATGACCTCTGCTAGGATTGGGTGGTATGTCAGGCTTAAACCAGCCTACTGCTAGAAGATGACTAAGTTATAGCTGGGAAATGCATGGGCATACTCATTAGCTGGCAGTGCCAAGAGTCAACTTAGTTGAATCATAAATAAGTACTACAGTCCTTTGGCTGGAGTGATAGCACAGCGGACAGGCCTTGTACACGGCCGACATGGTCAACCCAGTTTGATTCCTCCCCCCTTCTCGGAGAGCCTGACAAGCTCCTGAGAGTATCTCACCTCCATAGCAAAGCCTGGCAAGCTACCTGTGACGTATTCAATATGACAAATACAGTAACAAGTCTCACAATGTTACTGGGCCTGCTCGAGCAAATTGATGAACAATGGGAGGACAGTGACAGTGACAGTCATTTGTTCATAGAAGCAACCACAAACAGGCCTTCCAAGAGGTCCAAAACAGGCCTTCCAAAAAGTGTCATTTTGGCGTGTGTATTATTTTAGGCTTAGTCATAGTTCTGACCAAAAATGTTTACTACTCTCTTTACTACCTAGAATAAAAGAATGAGGCTTTCCTTTATTAAAACAAAGTTCCAGAAAAAAAAACACTTCTTATCTGTCTTAGAAATATCCAATTGGTGTGCATCTGATCTAGGTGACGTGAGTCACCCCCTTCCTGTCATGTGAGTCCCTCGCCCCATCTCCTTGATGTCGCAGGCATCTAGATCATTCTGAGGTAGGCAGTCACTCAGGTGCAGTAGGTCCTTCCCAGCCAAGAAATGTTTAGAGAGACAAGATATGATCATGCAAAGGAGTTTTCCTGCCACTATTTCAAAATAAAGGTCGGGCACCCCCAGAGACAGTTTACCAGTTCTGATATGGTTTAGAAAAATCAAGAGAGCACCAGAGTTCAAATCCTTTCCCTTTACTCATTTGCCTAGGTTGGCTCTTATCTGCATAAACAGCACCAAGCAAAGGTCAGTATGGGAGAAAAAAAATTCTTCATATAATCAACGCAAAACAACTTCAGGCCTTTCTTCAGGATTCATAATTGATTCATAATTTCCGTCACTAATGGGACACTCTCCCCTCTGGGGCAGTCCCTGTTCTTCCTTGAAAGTGTCTCATCTTCCCCTAGTAAAACTCTTCTGCTTCACTATCTGTCTTTCCCTGAAATCTTTAAAAGTGATGAAAAACCGGAACCTAACTTCCCTGTGGAGACTGGGCTACTGTCTCCTTTTCCTGCAGGGCTTAACCTCACCTCACCCCGAGAACCAAGGTTCACTGACAATCCCAGGGGCAGGTCTCAGCTCCCACATGGATGAACGAATGGGTCTCAGGTGGTTTCATAGCTTCATGGTTTGCCTTAGTCAGGCTGGAAGGACTTCAGTGTCTAGGCCCAGAAGGAGCTTGGATAGAAGTTTCCAATTCTGACCTCCCTGGGCAAACGCTCCACCAACAATGATGAACCTTTGGATCTACACCCTCATTTGTGGCTCATTTATTTTAGAAACTATCCCCATGCAGATTCCCTGCATACATACAGTGAAGTTTGTTCTATTTGCTTACTAATCTGTCAGATGTTAATCTGGATGCTTGGTCAGCCTAGAAGAACCCAGAGGAGAGGGAGTATATTTTTTCTCTTCCTCTCTGGTAAAAAGTAGCTAAACAGAATACAAATAATTAAAGTCATCTGTTCCAAATCAATATTTTGAATCCTATAGCCATTTTATCAAATAAAATGCGTATGGGTACTCCTTTGAACAAATCATACAAACAACTTTCTGAGAGAAATAAGTCAACCACTGTTTGGTAGGTTTTGCATTTTGTTGTTATTGCTGTCTTTTTGAGGGCCATCCCTAATAATGCTGGTGATGGAGAAAGACAGTCTCATCAGGGTCTCACCCTCTAAGGGCATGAGCTCTACCACTTGATATATATCCTGAGTCCTGAGTTTTGAGCTCTTAATGAATATCACTCAAGTTTAATAAATATAGGCAGTTTACAGTGAAAATATGCCTTGTTTGTAGATAAGTCACTTAAATAGCATTTGCTATTTAAAGTCAGCAAAAAAATTACTGAGCTCACTACAAATATGCTGAATGTTTGGATAACATAAAGGAACAAAAGTGACATAAGAGAGTTACAACAGACAGTAGAAATTTTAGTATGTGTGTCGCTTAATAGTCATACAATTAAATTTATTTCATTAATACCTTGCCAGAAAGATATGGAAATTAATGCCTTGCCTCTCTGCTCTGAAACTCAATGTAAATAATTAAAAGAAGACTTAAAAGACTGTAAATCAAGGATGCTATTGGGACTAACTGGGATATTAACTCAAGACAGAGGAGTTCTGAAGTATTATGTGCAACAATATGCATGACACTCTGGGAAAAGAAAAGTGTCATGTTTAAGTAGACGATTCATGCAATTAGGACTTATGATTACAGTTTCATTTTGGTCCTAAGATTGCAAAGAGTGAAAATTCATGTGTGACCATGCTAATTTTTAATTCACAAAGGATCAAAAGTCAAGATTAACATGCAGATCCATTCATTGTATTTTGGTGACAAGCAACTTTAAAGTTCTCATTAGTTATAGAGGCTCAAGGGATTTTTTCTCAGCACTGGGAGACTGCCAATAGGATTTATGTAGAAAAATTCTCCAAAGGTGTCCAGAAAGCTTTGAGAATGTGGAAACTTATTAAAATGATTGCAGCTGAGAAACTTCAGTGGGACAATAAACCGAATGAATCCTACAGAATCTTTTGAACACTACCTGGGGGAAATTTCAATAATCCAACCTCCCCAGTAAGAAAATATAATCATTAACTCATTCACTCTTTGTATTCTGAGGAAAGTATATTAGGCACAAAGTCTATGTTAGGTACTCTATTTTGCATTAATTTTTAAAGACTTAATAAACATAGGGGAATTTTGAAAATATGAATCAGTATTAAAAATAAATCAACTAAGTTAATTAATTAAATCTTTCATTTTATGGAATGCCATCTCCATCTTGGATAGTTTAATATTATTAATGCAAAAGACAGACATAAATATCAAGAGGAAAACCAAACCCAAGCAAACAGAAAACATTAACTAATGAGATGTAAATTCTGAAGAACTGGAAAATACATATTTATTACTTCTCACATGGGATGTAGTTAAGCTTTTCAAATTAACAGGTAACTAGTAATACTCATGTACTGAAAACTATACATACTACAAATGTATGTGCACAAACAAAGAACACTCTGATAATATATGTAGGGCCAACACCCTATTATAGATCTTGGGACTCCATAAACCATCTTCACAAACTAGAATGACAGAAGTAGAGAAAACAGCAATTTAATAATAAGTTGTATCCTGTGACATGGGTCCAAAATAAGATGTATATCTACTAAGAAATCAATGCTATTTATAAACAGCTAATGAAATTGTGATCATTAGAAATTTTGTACTTGCCCTTACATAAGGTCACAGATAAGATGTATATATTCTTAAGATTTATTCTGCTCTATGATTATTATTAAAACATTTTATTCTCTTCTAAAATATCATATAGATCCAATCTTTTATGGTATCCTGAAATAAGAATATACTGTGAATATTTAAGTAACTGCTTTAGCAATTAAAAATTTTTAAAAATTTTTATTAGTGAAACACCATGAGGTAAAGTTGTAGACTTATAAATTTTTGTGCTTGGGTTTCAATTATATAATGATCAAGTACCCATCCCACCACCAGTGCCCATTTTCCACCACCATGGATCCCAGTATCCCTCCCACCCTCCATCCCCCCATCCCACCCTGCCTCTGTGGCAGGGCATTCCCTTTTGTTCTCTCTCTCTCCTTTTGGGTGCTATGGTTTGCAAAAGGGGCACTGAGTGTCAATCATGTTCTGTCTATAGTCTACTTTCAGCATGTTTCTCCCATCCTGGGAGGATCCTCCCAGCACCATTTATTTGGTGCTCCCTTCTCTATCTGAGCTGCCTTTTCCCCTAGTATGTGTGGCTGGCCTCCAAGCCATGGAGTAAACCTCCTGGTACTTACTTCGGCCAAAAATTTTAAGATAATAAAATCTCACATAATGTTAATCTGAAAATTATACAGATTCTATCCACCAGAAAGCACATATATTTTCCATTTTAGGTCTCACTGCCAACCAAATTTTAAACTGAAAATATTAATTAGAATACTACTAATAATTACTAAATAGTCATTTCTTAACTATCGGAGAGCATATGTGACCCTCTTGAGTATTTGTAAAGCTCTTTTAACTGTCCCTCCTGAGCGTTTGTGAGAGTAAAAAAGAGTTCAGGGTTGGAAAGACAGTACAGCAGGCAGGGTGCTTACAGAAAAGATCTGGGTCAGAACTCAGCAGAAATTGCAAGGTGCCAGGATGTAAAAGACAAAATTCTGAGGGAAATCAATAAACAATAATCATGAGATAATTTCATTTATGATTTAGACTATTTGTGTGTGTGTGTGTGTGTGTGTGTGTGTGTGTGTGTGTGTGCATGTTTTCTGGCTTCTGTCTGCTCACTGGAACATTCACAGACCCATAATTTTTTATGCTTTAAATTGTCTGGCCCTTGTTCTGTGGCTGCCTTAATTGATGAAAAAAGAAATCAAATTGGGGGAAAAAAAGGAGGAAAAAGTAAAATCTAAAGGTGGTCCTTCCCCTCGCCTTCATCTGTTGACAGGAGAGAACAAAGTCTAAAGACAAGGGGCTGTGCCCATTAGAAAGGGCATTTCCTGGCCTTGTTTGGCATGCCACTTCAAAGCAACTTTGAGAAGGAATACATGTGTCTTACTCAAGCTTGCCTGGAAGAGGTTAAGTTCTTTTTACAAATAGACTTATCTGATCTGCCTTCTTGTTATCTCTCCTAAAGCAAGGGTTGGCATTGGCCTGTGCCCACAGAGATAAAGCCTCAGGTCAAGCTTCAATTTCTCTTTTATGGCCTTGGAGAACGTTTGACTGATTTTCAAATCATTTTCAATCCTATTTCTAATATTAGTCTTCGTTAGCTCACAGAGACCCACAAAGAGACTCACTGAGGTAAAAAGAAACAGAGGGGGAGCGCGGGGTGGGGGTGGCTGGTACTCACGGCAGCAAGAAGGGAAGGTGCTGTTGATTTGTTCCATCACCTCTGTGAGGTCGGTGCTGGTGTCCTGCGGGGGCGCCAGCAGGTCCTCAGAGGCTGTCGCTGGGGATGAAAGGAACAACAGGTTCTAAAATTAATTAGCTTCCACGGAATCCCAACTTCAAGAGAAAAATATTAGCATCGAAATAAATATCAACATGAAAGCCACTCTCCTTGAAAAGGGCAAGTTTAGGGGAAAATGCCAAAACCATTTTTTACAGAAAATTCATTAGCAATATAACTTCACCCAAATAAAATGCTCTAGATTCTGCTGTCGACAGAATTCATCTGTCAGGGGGAAATACATGAGCAAAAAAGAATGTAGCTGTATTATTTCAATGTATTAGCTAGGATTCTGTCATTTCACATGACAAGCATTTCTTTATTCTTTTGAGAAAAAAAAAGTCCTACCTTGTGTTATTTTTCCTTCCCATCTATCAAACTTTTGGGGGAATTTCAGCATAAACGTTCTACTTTGATGTTGTTGGTTCTCTAATCAATAGCAAAGCTTGTTTTTTATTTAAATCAAATGAAAAACAACATTAATATTTCAGGTTTTGTTTTTAATAATGGGGCAAAGGATAAAGTAAATTTGATTGAAGGGGAAGGCTATGTTCCTTAATCAGATTTTAGAATTTGAATTTTACTGACAGGAAAATGTCATTCCTGGTGTCTGGTTGACACAGTCCTTCTTGGGAAAAGGATAGGACCCCTTATGCCCAACAACAGGCTGGGGGGTTCTGAACCCAAGTTGTGGGGGGGGGGGCGAGTGGCAACATCTGTAAACACTGGGGCAGAAAAAGCAGAATCCTTGAGCTGCCAGGGTTGATCCAAGATCACCATGATCCAAGATCATCATCATTCCTCTGCGTTATATTCATATACGCACACACAAAATTCAAGACAGAAACTTTACTAAAACAAATGAACATACAACGATTGATTCCTAGGGCAAAGAAAGGAAAGTGTAATTATGCCCATCTTTTACCAAAATGCAATTTACTACGACTACATGTTTTAGAAACCAGTGCATTGTAGCTTATTATTTGAAAACATTTGCCTTTTGGGTTTTATTAAAAGGGCTGTGTAACTCAGTCAAGACCCAAGAAAATACCAAGTTCCTTTGTGCCCTACAGCAAATATATGCAAAGATGCCATTTAAAGTGGAAAAAAGCAAAAGAATAAATGGCAAAGCAACAGAGAAGGGGTGTGGGAGGAGGGTCACAGACCTGTTGAGTGGAACTGTGGGCCTGAGTCTTGGTCAAGCGAATAACTCAGTGCAGATTGTTGGGGTGAAGTCCAGGGGGAGACGCCGTTGATTCGAGAGTCAGATTCAGGCTGAAATTACAGTCAGACATGAGAATGGAGCACGGGTTCAAATAACTCTTAAGAGAACATTTCTACCATCCCCAGTCCCCTCCACGGACAACTCAATCCTGCAGTATTGTTTGCCCTTGCCCTTTGCAAATATAGGTTAGCATGAGAAGTATGGGGGTATGGGATGTATGGGAGTATGGGATCCTCATTTTTCCTTCCTTCCTTCCTTCCTTCCTTCCTTCCTTCCTTCCTTCCTTCCTTCCTTCCTTCCTTCCTTCCTTCCTTCCTCCTCCCTCCCTCCCTCCCTCCCTCCCTCTCTCCCTCCCTCCCTCCCTCCTTCCTGCCTTCCTGCCTTCCTGCCTTCCTGCCTTCCTGCCTTCCTGCCTGCCTGTCTGCCTGCCTTCCTGCCTTCCTGCCTTCCATCTCTCTTTTCTTTTTTTGCATTTTTTTGGTCACACCCAGTGATGTTCAGGGGTTACTCCTGGCTCTGCACTCAGAAATCACTCCTGGCAGTGCTAGGGGACCATATGGGATGCCGGGGATCAAACCCGGGCCAGTCACTCCAAGGCAAACTCCCAACCCACTTTATTATAGCTCTGCCCTCTCTCTTTCTTTCTTCACTTAATCCCCAAATGGTCTTCCCCCTCAGTCTGCCACCTTGAGGGACTCATTTGGTCTCTTCTTTTTATATCAACTGAATGAATTTCTTAGAAACCTGTTTCATTTCTCTTTAAAAATTCTAGCATTGCTTCTCAGAGTAAACTAATCCCATTTCAGAATCTGCTCACTGATGGATGTGCTGAGTTCATAACAACCCAGTATTAACAGTATTGTAAACCAAAATTTAAATAAATAATATTTTCATCAACAGAAAAACATTCAAATCAACATTAAAGGGCAATACTGGAGAGTGGTTAAGAGTCTGCTTTGAATTCAGATGTTTGGATTTGTGCTCCATCACTGAGATGTTGCCCTTCCTCCTACCCCCTCTCCCCACCAAACTGCTGCCAAGTATCTCTCCTATAGATGGTGTAGGGAGGGAAGAGAAACCTAGTAAGAGAACAACAAATAAACAGAGCCATTGAACTGAAGATTTTGTTCACTGAACTGAGTTTACACTGGGGGGTTGGGTTGGGAGAGGTCCTTGAGAAGACATGGGTAGAGGGTAGCGAGACGAGCTGTTTGGTGATGTGTGTGGGGTTAAATGATGCATACATTGGGGGCTGGAGTGACAGCAAAGCAGGTAGGGTGTTTGCCTTGCACACAACCCGACCCAGGTTTGATTCCCAGCATCCCATGTGGCCCCCTGAGCATGGCCAGGAGTAATTCCTGAGTGCATGAACCAGGAGTAACCCTGTGCATCGCTGGGTGTGACCCAAAAAGAAAAAAAAAATGATGCACGCATGAAAAGTGTGACTAACCGTATGGTAAATCCTAGCAGCTTCGTACAAATAGGTTTGAAAAAATAAAAAAGTTGTCTCATCCTAAACAACTGTGTCATGTCGGAGTTCCTGCTGGTAGTACTCAGGGGACCATACGTGATGCCTGGATCAAGTCAGAGTCAGCTGCATACAAGGCAAGCCCTTTATCTCCATCTCTATCCTTCTGGCTCTGGGCCTGGGGTTCTTTATGTATACACTAGGGGCTGGTAAAATGTGTCCAAGCCAAAGAATTTTTGTCAGGGGCTGCCCAATTATGGGGAATGCAAAAGTCAGTGGGTTTTGATGTCATTTCACATTAAATCGGTATTAGTTGAAGTCTAGCAGTTTTGCCAGTTTTTTTTTCTTTTCTTTTTTCCTCTCTCAGAGTTAAATTTTCCATCTACTTCTGGCATTTGTGCTAAATCATTAAGAAGAGATAAGAGCTCTACAGTCCCGGAGATACAGAGCCATTTCAGATATCAGTTATCTCCGAACGCATTACAGTGCGATCCGAAGGCACATGAGCCATTAGGCAGCTCTGTCTAATGATATGGGGAGAGCGGAGAGGGGGGAAGCAGAGGAGTTTTTAGATCTCCTAAGAGCATCCCCAGGCTTCAACTGCGACTTTATTCAGCACTGATTCTACACATGTGTTAGGTGGTTAGCGCTAACGTGTCATAATCTAAAGAAGACACTTCACGGGAAAATTCACCCTTTAGGTGGTACCTTCCAGAAACTTCCCATTCACAGCACAATATAACTTTTTCATTGTAGGGGACTGTACACAGTGGTGGGCTTATAGAAAGCCAGACCTTGGGTCGCTCTGGGGAAACCACTACTTTTCTAATGATGCCCAGTTTGGAGGCTGTGATGTTTCACTAGCTTCTGAGACGTTGGCAGACATGCAGAAATGTGTATAATCAAACTAAAAGGGAGAATCTATGGCCCGCTGTGTAGGTAACTGCAGACATTATCCTGCTTTGCAAGATTATGGCTAGTTCAAAGACAGTGGTTGCAATTGTGAGAAGATGAGTTTTCTAAATTTGAGAAAATCACCAGGGAAAAAGTTGCTTCTGCCTTTGATTTAATAATTTGTTTCTGAAGAAGGGAAGGGACTTCTCTTCATTGTCAAAGGTCAAAGAAAAGAGAAAAAAGATGCTGTGGAAGTTGATGCTGAGGGTTCTTTCAGAAGGACAAGTTCCAGACCTATTTTTTGGGATTCCACACAACAGACAATTGCTTTAATTGCAAAGGTTTAATCATTACTATTGCTGGGATATGGTTCTTATTTAATTGCTAAGTGGAAAAAAAGTATTTCATTCATGACAGTGCTATGTTTTTATGTTAGATATCATAAAATTGTGTTATGGATCCTAATAAGATTGCAGGCATCAAAAAGGAAGAATTTGCCTGCTCCTTTTATATTCCAAGATGTGTTTCAAAATTGGTAATTGCACAGTGATGGTTATGAAAAGGATCTAGCAGGTCTTAATCAGTATGAGGAAAGAAAGAGATAAAAATGGAAGATAGGAAATGAGGGGAATAATGATCAAAGCAAGGAAGAAGAGAATAAAAGGAAGAAAAGAAAAAATTAGGGACAGAAGGAGAAAATACAAGATACCACTTCTCTATAACAAGCATTGCTCTTTATTACACATATATGCAGTCCTAGTGTAAATTGTTTTTCTTATTGTCGGGAAAGTTGTAAGCCACTGCCATAAAACATGCACCGATGCTAGGATGTCACTGTCATTGTCACTGTCCTCCCTTGTTCATCTATTTGCTCGAGCGGGCCCAGTAATGTCTCCATCGTGAGACGTGTTGTTACTGTGTTTGGCACATTGAATACATCACAGGTAGCTTGCCAGGCTTTGCTGTGTGGACGAGATACTCTAGGTAGCTTGCTGAGAATTGAACTCAGGTCGGCCATGCTGGCCGCTTGCAAGGCAAATGCCCTACCTGCTGTGCTATCGCTCCAGCCTGCTAGGATGTAATAGTATCAAATCATCAACCATCTATTACTCATTTCTTGAAAAGTTTATTGGAAGAAAGGGTGTTGGCATGAAGAGTTCAGGTCATTTCCTGTTCCTTAATCTTCAGAGATGCTTGCCGCATCCCCCATGTAATTGATGCAGATCTATGTTAGAGAATTTTCCCCTCAACTCTCCAGAACCAATATAGATTTTTCTGTGTCTAAGACGAATGGAAAATTTCACCTTACGCGGGACAAACACATTTTTGGATACGAATGATGGCTCAACCCTCAGGTTTGAAAAGGTTAAACTGCTAAGCCTGTTTACCCATGACAGTGAGATATTGGAAGTGGATCTCTCTACCAACACCAAGACCAACCCCTGGGAGATGGGTCCCAAGGCATGGCGTGGGAAGGGGTGACCCTGGGTTGCGAACGCCCCACCTGCTCCAGCAGCTGACGGAGTCGGTGAAGCTGAGATTCCAGCTGCTTATTGTGGTCTTCTAAAATCTGCATCCTCGCCTCCAGCCGACCCTTGTGCTGCCTGAGGAGCTTTGCCTCAGCTATGAGTTCCGAATCCTCAGACGTGTGATGTGGAGAGACGATGGAGTCTGGGGGCGAACCCACAGGAAGCCCCTTTCTCAGGTGCTGTTCTTTGAGCTGCTCATACTCCACCTGCAGATTTCTAAGAGCAAGAAGGAAACACTGGATGCCTCTCACGGACATGCTCTTCTCTCCTTCCCAAACTGCGCGGTCTAAATGTAGCCCTAGCCTCTGATTTTCTTTTAGGTATTATAAATAAATTAACAATGAGAAAAGCCATCATGAATGAGGCAATGACTTTAAGCAAGCATTCAAACAGGCCTCTTCTGAGCCCTTCTCTCCCACACATTAGCATTCTCTACAGCTTTGACTTCATGACTCCTTAGATATAGTCTAGAAAGCCAAGGAGTGGGAGCCTCTTTGACATTCCCATGAAAGGATTTGCCATTGGAATTTTGCCCCAGGAGGATGGCATTCCTTCCCCAGGTCTCACACACCTTTGCTCTTCCTCCAGGTCTGCAATGATCCGCTCCAGTTCTCCGCGTTCTTCCCTTTCTACTGACTTCAAGATCTGAGCTGGGCTCTGGGGCTGGCTCACAGGGGACTCGCCTCCAAGAGTCTGGCAGTACTGCTGGATGAGCGCATGTTCATCCTCCCTAGGGGAAGGAGAGAAATCAGAGGCTGAAGTCAGAATGTTGATGATTCTGGCTCTAAAGAAGGCACAGTGATGGTCATCAGGATGGAAAAGCTTGTGTTAGAGAGACATGTTCCTATGACCTCCCATGAAAACTCTAGTATGATAGGCAATTAACAGCATTTGTGTACAATACATTGCAAATTTCATGTTCTGCTATGGTTTTATGTACACGTCTCACAAATAGTTCACTCAGCAGAGAATATAAGCTATATGTAAACATAGGATATTTGATATCATTCGGTAGGTTATTTGTGGTATGGGGAATACTAAAAAAAATGGCCTACATAAAGTTTGTCCACATAAGATGTTCTTATGTTAGTCTCAAATCTTTTGTCCCATGGAGCTCATAATTAATGCTTGACATCAGAGAAAATCCTGATTATCATTCCTGTGGTATTCATTTGACTGACAAAATGGGAGCTAAAATTGCATTTGAGAGTTAATGAATTCTTAGAGATGTGCCTAAGCACTGAGATCAAAATCATGTGGCAAAGAGGAGAACATGAGAAAAATAATCACAAAACTGTTAAAGCAAAGGTTCAAATGACCTGTCGCTTTCTTTGGTTTCCTTATCAAATAACCTTCCCTCTTTCTTTATAAATATTCTTTTCCTCTCTCTTTATAAATATCAACAATATGCATATTTATATGATGGTAGATATGTGTACATAGAAGCGCATATTGTTTAAAATTCAAGATCACTGATTCTCCTTCTTGATGTTCATTTTAAGAATATAAAATCATTCTTATATACAAAAAGATACATGTACCCCTATGTTCACTGCAGTGCTATTTACAATAGTCAAGATCTGGAAGCAACCCAAATGCCTGACGATTAAGACTGTATAAACAAACTGCTGTAAATATAAAGAACAAAATGTTATTCAGTTGCCAAAAAAAAAAAAATGAAAGATTCCCTTTTGCTACAACTTGGTTGGAGCTAGAAGGAGCCAGGTTAATAGAAGTAAGTCAGGGGCAGAAGGACAAAGGCTGAGTGTTCTTACTCATATGTGATATTAGCAAAATGAGGTGGGGGATCAGACGTTTTCTGGACAGGGTTGAGAGGTGGGGTGGGAAAGGTTGTGTGAGAGGAGACATAAGGGAGGAGAATCATACACTTGGTGCATGTAGTAGTATCAAGACCTTGTATACTAGAAGTACCAACATTATTGGAAACCTTTTAAGAAAAACAGTAGTAAATACAATTGTGTTTTTGAAATAGCAAACACTGATGTAAAAATAAAAATAATCAAGGCCAGAGAACATAGTTAAGGCTATCAAGCAAACAAGATCCCTAATCTCACCTTCTTGCTATAATGAGATGAATAAAAAAAGGGGAGAGTAGGAAGACCCTTCCTACCAATTTGGAACTGGAAATAAGGAACATGGGTGGGACAAAGATTGAGATAAACTATGACACCCTCTTTGAGGCCCCTCTCCAACAAAAATGCAGCATTGCTGGGAAATAAATGATCTTCAAGAATTCAGTCCTAAATTTAAAAGAGAGAAAGGCAAAGAATGATTATTGCTCTATTATGGAACTGCTGAGTTTGGATGTAGAACCAGAAACTCTAAGGATGCCTCCAGAGTTGCTCAATAATACAGGGATCTGGGATGATGAGCATTCTGACAGGTGTTGGGGGTATTCTTCCAGCTGGAAACAAAAGGCATCACAGATGGGATATTCACAACCAAGTTTGTGCAATTCTTGGTCATTACAGCTTGGTCAATACCTAGCTGTATTAGGGAAGAGCAGAGCAGACTCTGAAGCTGCTGTGCTAACACCACCCAGATATTGATGAGTTAATAAGAACTGAAGACAGGATTCCATCCAGGGCTGACTGGATGCACTTCCCAGGGTTCAAGGCCATAGCAAGAGAGAATTGAGAGCACCTTCCCTGTGGGCAAGAGGCTGCAAGTTTGATCCTCACCTCCTTCTCACATGCCATATATGATTCTTGTACCACTACCATTTGTGACTTTCTGTGACACAAAAAAGTCTGTAATCTGCCACTCACATGCGTACAACGACCTCAGTCCCCCAAATATTGTGCAAGCACCACAATTAGATACATGCCCCTGAGTAAGCACTGAAACTAAAGTGTCCATATGCACACAACTAAAGAGTGTGAGCACTGCAACCAAGTGTGTGTACGTTTGTGTGTGTGTGTGTGGGGGGGGCAGTTAGCATCACAATTGGGATAT
Organism: Sorex fumeus; assembly: GCF_029834395.1. NCBI lineage: Eukaryota > Metazoa > Chordata > Mammalia > Eulipotyphla > Soricidae > Sorex > Sorex fumeus. The sequence goes on from NW_026606118.1 coordinate 20,165,248, forward strand.
TCACAACCAAGTTTGTGCAATTCTTGGTCATTACAACAATAATAACAAGAGAAGGAAAGCAGGGGTAGAAGTCTGCTAAAGAACTTGTATGCAAAAAGCAATCTGGTTTTTAAAAAATACAGACTTAGTGGCTAAAGAGGTGGTAAGGTGGGTCGGACACCTGCCTTGTACACAGACAACTGGGGTTCAATCCCTAGCACCACACACAGTCCACTGGTCCTCCCAGGAGTAATTCCTGATTCAGAGTTGGGAGTAAGCCCTGAGCATAGCTAGTTTGGATACAGAACCTTTTTTTTTATTCCTAACAAAACATTAAGATCTAAATGAAGAACAACAGACAAAAGGCTAAAGATTCACTGGGTGTTAAATACAATAGAGCAAAATAAATACAGAAAAAGCCTTCATAAACTTTTCTTATGTTGGAAAAAATATAGAAACTAAAATGACTGATTTTCTATCCCAAAACTACTAAGAGACAAACATTCACATCCTAGTGGAATGTCTGAGAAAACATTTCCTATTTTTCCCAGAAATACCGCTTCTGGAAATATATCCCAGAGATGCAAAAACGTACAGTAGAAATGATATCTGCATTTTTATGTTTAATGCAGCACTATTTACAATAGCCAAAATCTGGAAACAACCTGAGTGCCCGAGAACAGATGACTGGTTAAAGGAACTTTAGTATATAGACAATGGAATACTATGCAGCTCTTAGAAAAAATTAAATCACGAAATTTTCATATAAGTGGATTAACATGGAGAGTATCCTGTTAAGTGAAATGAGTCAGAAAAAGAGGGGATATACATAGAAGAACTGCACTCATTTGTGGAATATAAAGTAACACTAGGAGACTAACACCTAAGGACATTTGAAATAAGAGTCAGGAGGACTGCCCCACAGCTTGGAAGCCTATCTCATACACTGGGGGGAAAGGTAGCTGGGATGGAGAGAGGAGCACTAAGTAAATGATGGTTGGAGGATCACTCGGGATAGTAGATGCGTGCTGAAAGTAGACTATGGACCAAACATGATGGACGCTTGATATCTGTATTGCAAACCATAACATCCAAAAGGAGAGAGAAAGAGGAAATGTGCCTGCCACAAAGGCAGGGGGTGGAAAGGGGTGGGGATGAGGGGAGGGATACTGGGAACATTGGTGGTGGAGGATGGGCAATGGTGGAGGGATGGGTACTTTAACACTGTTTGACTGAAACGCAATCGTGAACGTTTCTAAGTCAGTAAATGTATCTCATAGTGATTCATTAAAATTAAAAAACAAAAATAAAAACAAAAATAAAAAAACACCTCCCCTGGGGAGCCTCACACAAGGTGCTCAGGGCCTGGACTGCCTCCTGGCAACCTGACTGAGCCAGCAGTTCTATGTGAGGGCCAAGGATGTAGCATTCCTCTGCTCTTGCAGTGTTGGCTGCACCCAGTGATGCTTGGGAGACCAGCTGGTGCTGGGGACTGAACCAGGGTTGCCCACATGAAAGTTGTGTGGCTTGCAAGGCACGTGCTGACCGCCTGTGCTATTTTTCCAGCCTTGAAATGTGTGAATTTTAAAGAGAAAGCATTACAAATAGCTGTAAATAAAAACAAAGCAATAAATCCTTTCAAATGAAGACAGTTAAGCCCACAACTATTCATCGTATTCAATTCCAAAGACAATGGCACATCTAATATTCTAGGTGGAGAATCCAAAGGTAATCCTAGGGACAGTCATGCAATGCACAAGTGTAAAGTCATGCATTTTCTTTCCACAGTGTGAAGGAAAGACAGAATGAGGGATAGAGTTAAGCAGGGAGAACACAGTATATAGGTTCAGGTGTTGTAAAATTAAGATAGCAACTGCTTCTTACATTAAAGAAACATTAATATAATACCTATAATATGCCCCAAATAAAATGATAAAGAATAAAAGGTAAAGGTAAAGGTAAAGGCCCTCCCGTTGATCGTCGATTTGCTCGAGCAGGCCCAGTAACGTCTCCATTGGAGACTTTGTTGTTACTGTGTTTGGCATATCGAATACTCTTGGTAGCTTGCCGGGCTCTCCGAGAGGGGTGGAGGAATCGAACTCGGGTCGGCCATGTTGGCCGCTTGTAAGGCGAACGCCCTACCCGCTGTGCTATCGCTCCAGCTATCGCTCCAGAATAAAAGTGAAAGTATTTTTAAAAGGAATATAAGGACAAGAACTGAAAGAAAATTTAGGTTCTGTAAGTTACTTGGTAGTCTGAAGGCCATAAATTGACACAATACTCTCCTTTATCCCAGACAATATTAGACAATTTGTCCTGGGACTAAACCTCATGCTCAATGCAGACACTAACCTACTTGCTTTGCTTTGTTTTAAAGATAGGACAAGCCATAGTAAAACAAATGAGACATATGATGGTAATAAACAGACTTTAGATGTACTTTCTTAATATTTACATGGATTACTTTCTTGTGGAAAAGATGGGACTCAACAATGTTGTTATAATTATCATCATCATTATTGTTAGTGCATTTTTTTTTAAAAAGGCACCTACAAAGGAATGAAAGCTATTTTTTTAAATGACAATTAAAAGCTCACTTATACTCATTTAAGGTCACTTTAGTTTTAAATGCTTTCATAGACTGTTAGGTTCACAGGTTCAACATAAAAATAGATACATCAACTTTTAATTATGTCTATGGAAAATCAAGAATGAACACTTTAATTGCAGATATTCATGAAGTACATGATTAGGGTCATTAAACATCAACAGAGTTAAAATAGAAAACACTTCAATGATATAGGTCTGCACAATGAAATACCATTCTATGGGATATAATTATGCTATATTTAAGACACATAGTAAATATTATCTAAATTACAAAGCAGTACATATCAGAAGAAAAAACAGCTGTGAGTCATTTGTGACCTTTAGAAAGTTGGCAATGAATAAACAAAATAACAAAAATATCCTCCCTTTAAAGGACTGTCCTGTCCCAGGCTTCAGAGCTGGTGCAAACCATGCTTGTCTCCCAATTTGAGCCACTGTATGTAAACAGTGTCACTGAGTGCAGATGACAGATGGTGTGAGATGTCCTGATGGCAATGGCCTAAGGAACTGTCCTTGAGTTCCTGCTATGAAGTTTTCCAAGATTGTCCTGGGTTCTTCCTGTTTTTGAGATATGGTGGTTTAAATCCTTCATCAAAAATACTTATATTATGGGGCTGGAGCTACAGTACAGCGGGCAGGGCTTTTGCCTTGCATACAGCTGACCCAGGTTCGATCCCCATTACCCTGAACACCGCCAGGAGTAATTCCTGAGTGCAGAGCTGGGACTATGCATGCAACCTTGTGCATCGCTGAGTGTGACCCAAAAAGAAAGCAAACAAACAAACAAAACCCTTATATTACTTAAAACTCGGGTCCTAGAGAACTATTCAGAGTTAGAATTTCAGAAGCCAAGAGAGTATGGGAATTAGGCCAATACAGTGAAACCAGCTGCAAGACATCCCTGTCGTGGCTGGCAGGGAGTAGCCTAGGAAGCAAGAGGAGGAACCCAGTTATGTAAGTGGCTTCACTGAGGAAGAAAGCTCTGGAAGTCAGGGAATGGTTCCATGGATCAATAAGTAGGAAACCGCAAGCTTCCCAGTACAAAAGAAGGCTGCTTCAAAACACCAATGATAAAAAGAGCTTTGACTAATTCAGACAAGTTTAAAATTCATTCCTCCAACTAAAGGCTCCCTTTTTTTGCCTATGAGATTACCCCCAAACTAAACATAGAAGTTGCGTTATAGTATTTTTTATTACACCTGCATTGTGAGGCTGGTGCTGGCAAGGATAGGGCAGGATTAAGACTGGTCAGTGATGATCTCCATGAGGACTGGGTGAACACAGAGATGCTCTAGGCCCAGATCATCCCATCCTCCTTGGATCATTCCCACCTGGGAAGTTGCCACAGCAGCTCTGATGGAACAGTGAGGTGGTCAGGAGTTGCCAGAAGGCATGAAGGGGGCTGCCTGGGTTTGAAATTCACCATTTATTGACTCTGAGACCCAGGAAACCTCTTTAACCTTCTACAGCCTCCATGGATTTATCTGTAAAATTCTGGTAACAAAGGCAAGAGCATCATCATGGGGGCTCCATAAGGATCAGATAGTAAAACTGGGGAGGGTGGTTAGAACAGTGCTTTGACTTTAGTTTTATTCGGATCAATTAAGGAAGAGGTAATTTTTGCTTCATTGTCATTATTTCAAGAGAAACCTACCAATGTTGTTCATGACCCAGCTCAGACTAGGAAAAAAAGTCACTATTCCAAGGGGCTTAGACAAAGAATTAAGGAGAAAAAATTCTGAAAGTATTGAATAAATTGTTTTTTGTTTTTTTGCTTAAGACACTTTGTGTTGATTTTATTTTATTTTTTCCTTGGGCATTTATTTCTTCTTTATGACTCACTATGATTTTTAAATTCTCTAAAATGAATCCTTTTTTGTGTGTTGATTTTAATCTTTTCTGAAAATACCAGTCAAAAATTGACAATACCATCTGTTGGTTACTTTCAAGATGGACAAAGAGGCAAGATCCCTTTGAGAAGCTACCAACTCTACACTCAGGTGCTACTGATACAGAAAAGCGGTCCTGGAAGCTGTTGTCTGTTTCGTTTTGGGACTGCATCTGGATCCCACCAATATTGGAGCTCTTGAAACTCATAGGGAGAAGCTAAGTTAATAGAGTATGGGTACTTCAGTTCTGCTATTACAATCAAGTCCTATAAGAAACAAATAAGCTTTGATTCAAGTTGAAAGAAAGAAGAACACATGGTCTTGTTAAGAGAAGCAAATATTTTATGGTCTAAGATGCTAAATCATTCACTAGGAAGCAGGCAGGAAAACCAAAGGAAGAATGGGATTCACTTCCTCACTCTTCCCTCACAAATCCCATGGAGCACCAGCAACCCTAAAGAGGAACCGGTCATCCTGATGGTAAATTTATATCCACTGGAGGGAAAAGTATCAAAGTCATATTTATTTGCCTAGTCAAGTCAACTGATTAGAATGGAAACAATTTGATAAATGCATCTCCATGCATCTTGATGTATATAGTTAAAGGAAATGAAGGGTTCAGACTTGCAGAGTTTCTGTTAGTAGTCTCACTGAAAGGGGAGCACACCTAACTGTTTCACAAGGTAAGTGCTCCAGTATGTTCAGAAATGCAAATCATATAAAGGGAAAAAGAATTTCTGGAATCGGACTTCTCAAAAATGAAATATTAGGCACTATAGTCTGCATCATAGATACTGAGAGGATATTGTGCTTGTTTCTTTACCTACTTTCAGCACACAGTTCCTATCCACAGTGGTCATTTCCAACTATCTTTGTGATAATGGTCTCTTCTCTATCCCAATTGCCTCCTCCGCACCCTCGTACTTGAGGCAGGCTTCCAATTGTAGGCTAATCATTCTTGCCCTTTTTTCTACTGTCTTTGGGCATTAGTCTCATATTATGTTTTTTTTTAATATTCCACAAATGAGTGTAATAATTTTATGACTGTCCTTCTTCTGACTCATTTCACTCAGCATGATACTCCTCATGTCCATTTATGTATAAGCGAATTTCATAACTTCGTTTTTCTTAACTGCCGCATAGTATTCCAATGTGTAGACGTACCATAGTTACTATAAGCAGTCGTCTGTTCTTGGGTATGTGGGTTGTTTCCAAATTCTGGCTAGTATTACAGTAAACATATAAGTGCAGATGTTATTTCTGCACTGTGTTTTGGGGCCCCCAGAGAGAGGGGGGAAGCAGTAAGGGTAGAGAGAGGGATACAGAGGGGGAAAGAAGGAAAGTGCCTGCCATAGAGCCATAGAGGCAGGCGGGAGGGGTGGTAGTAGGAGGGAAACTGAGTCATTGGTTTTGGGAAATGGGCACTGGTGGAGGGATGGGTGTTGGATCATTGTATGACTGAAACCTGATCATGAATGGCTTTGTAACTGTATCTCATGGTGATTCAATTAAAAAGTTCAATATTTTAAAAATCAGTAAATAAATGAAATACAAAAAAGAGAGAAATTTTAGAATAGCTCCTATGAAAAATAATGCATTCAGAAACTACTAATTAAAAAAAGTTTCTCCTAAGTATTTTGTATATTCTTACACTATTGAATCAACCTTATACATAAGGGAGAATTTTTCCTGGTCTTTCCTGACATCTAGAGGTCACCTGAAATTCTCCCATTTTAAAGCCAGCATCAGAACATCTGCAAATCTCCCATTTTTGATTTCCATTTCTATCATTACAATTCCCCCAACTCTGATTTCACCTCCTCTAATAAGGACTCTCAAAAACACATTTAATTCTAAGACATTATCCAGGAGAAACCTTCCATTTCAAGATTCTTTGTATTATGCATGCTAAGTTCCTTTTAATAAGAAAGTAATACAGCCACAAGGTTCAGGGATTTGGATGTGGACTTCTTTGGGAGCCATTATTCTGTCTAAAAATGCCCTTGAAAGGGTGGAAAACATTCCCCTGGACAGAGAAGCTTTGTCCTCTTGAATAAAGGTAGCCAACATGTAAGCATGGTAAAGCTTCAACTTCTTACGGCTCAAAAAAAAACCTTGCCAACCCAGAGGACTATAACCTGAAAGGCCCTGGCCTTTTGTATTTTTTACAAAACTGCCAGCCCCACCTCTCTTAATGTGTAAAACACTGGTAATTCAGAACAAAGCTGACAACAAAGCTGAGAGTGGGTAGGCGTTCTCCCTAACCCACACTGCCCTAAAAATCACCATGACAGTTCTGAGCTGATCACTAGCTGGAAAGGAATAGAAACCCATTCCAAGTAAAGAGGCTGAACATTCTAGGAAAGGCCACTTATATCCCACCCCTTGACTCGACTATTCTTCCCTCTTCCTTGCAGAATGGCATAAAAGCTAGCACCCAAGGGCCATAGAGCAGTCTGCTCTCCCGCTGCTCACACCTGTCGCTATGGTGTGCTGCTGTTTCCTCCTTCTTTCAATAGATTCACTTGGCGTTCGAAGATTTGACTGGAACATTTATAAATTCTTTTGCCATTGGCCCTAAGAGTCTTTTTCTACCCCAAATCCTCATCAAGATGTTTCTTTTCCTTGTGAGACCACATCTCCACTCAGGCCTGTGGACTCCCGAAGACTCTAAATTGATGTGCTGATAAATGTCTAACAACAGATTCTCCAAAACCAGAAATCAAATAAATAAAAGGTTTTGAGCTGTAGCATTTGCAATTTGTATGGTTTAAAGACTTGCAGCAAAGCCAATTTCAAGCTATTGGTTTCTCTGAATGGAGCCAGATGCACACCAACCTAAACACTATAATAAATTACCACAGAACCTAGAAAAAACAAAACCAAAATGAACTGAAGATAAACTAATTAGGGCATAATAAGCCTTGATCATTATTTTATTTTTTAAGTTTTTATCTTAATCTAAGAAATTTATATGAATATATGTTAGTTATATGAATATATAAGTTAGTAATAAAACAAGTATATCAAACTTTAAGAGTTTGCTCTTAATACTGATTCCTGAACACAACTGTATGGTAGATATATAATACTTGTCTATGTGAAAAACAATATATTCACTGATGGTTTATTGAAGTGCATTAGCTGTCAGTTATTTCCTTGGTTTTTCTTCACTCAACTTTAGTTATAAAATAAGAGTGTGTAGGATTTATCAATATTCCCTCTTCTCCCTGCCTCTAAGTACTTTTTATTGAGATTCAAACCTGGGATAAAAAGATTTTGAACATTACCAATCTCTCTGTTAAAGGGCACAAAAAAGACATTTTTAAAAAGTTCAGATTTACTTTTGTTTGGTTCTCTTTATTATTATTTTGTTTAATCCTTCAGCTAGTGTCAGCTTGAGTGGGAGTTAAGTTGATATAGAAAATATTGAAAATATGTAAGTACTTTATATAAAATACAAGTTGTATCTTAAAAATAAAATAAGCATTAGGAATATGCTGTTATCTTGATTTGTGATTTTTTTCCATTCTCATAGTATATGAAGGACTATCATGTTAATCTTTGAAATTTTAAAAACTTTTGTTATAAGTTTGATGATAGCAGAACAACCCTTTTTTTTCCATTGGCAAGAAGACATAGTGCTGAGGGTATTCCAGTTTGTTCCTCTCCATGGTCTTATAGTTGAAGGTAATTAGGTATGTATTCTACAACTTTTCTTATTATTATACAAATTCCCACCAGGTCCACACCACAGCGAACCTGTATTAAGTCAAGTAAAATTGACATTATTGAAATCTTTCAGCCATCATTCAGATTTAAAACATTAATTCCAAGTCCTGGGAAGAAAAAGTTCTGAAGGAAAGTCTACATGTAACAGTGGGATCATCAGAGATGAATTATCTGCCTAGAAGGGTTTTTAAAAAGCACTCCGAAGTCAATGGGCCTTTTCCTCATTGGTAATAAAATAAAATTCTGCAGACAAGTTAACACTTTTCAGGGAAGGGTCAGGAATATATGTCTGCATGGAAGAGCCATAATTGTTAAATGTCAAGGAATATGAAGAAAATGTGAGGAGGCAGAAGGAATAGCATTTTATGGTCTTGCACATATTCTGTAGCATTTTATTTGCTACAGTAACAGGAAATATCAGACAAATGGAATGAATATATATATATATATATATATAATGGTCTTCATAAATAAAACAATGCGATTTTCCTGAGGCATATCAGATGACAAATGTGTGATTTTTATTAACTTACATGAAACTAATGAATAAACATACTCAATTTATACTAGCATGACTTAGAAGCATAAAATCTATGTAGACGTTTTTATAGCCACACTTATCAATTTTGATTGGGATCAAAATTCAGAGCCACAATCAATGAATATTATATTCGACAACCATAATATAAGAATGAGCCTTTCAAGGCAGTGCTAATTTCAGGATGTACTTACACACTTCCTGTGGTAGAGCTGCTATCAGTAAGGAAAGAGCCATTAGTCCTTTCCATTTGGGCCAGTCTGAAAAAAAAAAATAAGATTAGTAAGATGGTCACAGGGACAAAGTCCAGTGGCAGTTGATCCTCAGTCAGTATGAAGCTCATAATTCTGACAAAATACAGAAAGAATCAAATTTCTTAACAAGGTTGTAAATAGAAAAGGTAATGTTGAGTTACATTTTTATCATCACTACCTTAAGGCATTATCTGACACTATGAAATCCAGTCTCCTAATTGATCTTCCAGATCTTGGAGAATCTTCCTCCTCACACCAATCTGATTAAGTGCCTCATGTTCAAAAACTCCCTTCTCCTACGGATGTAATCCAGTTCATTAGTGAGCAGACCTTTCATTACTGAGCTTCGGCTTCTGTTTGTCCTATCATGCTTACTCCTTCCTCTATTTGCAGTTTTTTTTTTTTAGTGAGTCATGTTCTTTTCTAGCTCAATGCTTTTCAGTATATTTTTAAAATTAATCCAAGCCTTTCCTTCCCCACAGATCCTATTTGACCAAAACCCAGTTCCAATGCCACTATTTCTGTGATGTTCAAATAACTTCTTTTAGGCATAGTTAGTTACAATTTACCATAGACAGACAATACACACACACACACACACACACACACACACACACACACTCACGCTTCTGGAAATTTGTACACAGCATCAAGACCAGCCTATATATAATGTCATTTGGGGAGTTTAAAATAAAATGTAGTACTTTAGCACTGTCCTCCCATTGCTCATCGATTTGCTTGAGCGGGTACCAGTAATATCTCCATTGTGAGACTTGTTGTTACTGTTCTTGGCATATGAATACGCCACAGAGAGCTTTCCAGGCTCTGCAGTGCGGGCAGGATACTCTCGGTAGCTTGTTGGGCTCTTTAAAAGGGATGGAGGAATCGAACCTGGGTTGGCTGTGTGCAAGGCAAACACACTACCCGCTGTGCTACCACTCCAGCCCTTAATAAAGTACGATAATAAAACATTGGCATAAATGTAATTAAATGTTGCAACTCATAAACACAAAACTTGAGAACACTTTAAAATTACTTTATTCACTGAAACTGAGTTACATTATCTCAATCTTGCCTAGAAGATGCCAGAGTTCTCATGATCTCAATAATCAGATCTTACTGAGGATTACTTGCCACAAAATAAACTGCAGATATGTGGAAAAATGCAAATAATAATATGGGAAGATGGGAGTCCAAATTTCAAGTATGAGAAAACCAGAACTCCTTTAAATCAACATCCCTTAAATCAAGGCATGCTGATGGTGTAGGACTGATAAGAGAATTAAATCCATTCTGGATGGCCGTGCAGGGAACTATCAACTCTTACCGTGTGGCATACTGTTCTATTCTTGAATGGGTGTCATCATGAAACAGCTGAGGAGACTGTGAGGGGCTATAAAGAAAAAAAAAACAGAAAGAATGTTATGTCCAAATACTGACAGACGTTACTTTACGGGTGTTAGCTTGGTTAAATAATAATTTTGTCATGCAAATAAACGACTTGGATTATCACCCAGGAGGCAGAATTATTATTTCAGAACAGAGATTAGTAAACACCCCCATGCTAGGAAAATGGATCAGAATATCGTCTTTTGCTTTGAGAGCGATGGATACTCACTCGTAGTGTTCTGGCCACATACTGATGAGAGTGATAGGACTGCAGAGAGGGAACAGGGAAACAAAAGTCACAAGAGCAACACTTCAGTGCAACGCAATGTCAGACAAAAACAGTGGGGCCTGCGTAAGAACACGGGTGTTTGTTTTCCCTTCATGTACCGATTTGCTTGAAGCTCACCAAGGGGAAATCAAAAGCAATGGGAGTTACTGTTTATTCGAAGGAAAATGTTATATATTCCAGTGCCTGCAGGGGCCTTTCTGCAGATATTAACAGGATATTTGTTACAGGACAGCAAACACATCTTTAAATAGTTGTATTGAAGAAAAGAAGCAGACGGCTTGAAAATAGCACAAAATCATGGAATCTTTTTATAGATAATAATGCTCCATAATAAACAGAGCAGAGATACAAATCTTATTTGTGCTTTTCCTGAAGAAGAAATCTGATCAGAAAGACAAAGTTAAATACCAAAGGTTCTATGATATATTGATGGCAGAGTTGCAGCAAAATGAGATTTTGGCTGGGGATTCTTTGTCCAATTTTATACATAAAGATTCGAATCCAGTGTACACAAATCTCTCAACAGACACACTGAAAAAGATATCCTCTACATATTTTCCCATATCCCACGAAAAATTTAGGATTACTGATAAAACTGAAAGCAATTCTCTAGAACGTAATTTTTGTTAATTGAATCACTATGAATTGCAGAGTTGCAAAGTTATTATTTATTATTTTCAGGTTCATGATGTTCCCAAACCAATCCCATTACCAGCGCCCACTTTCCTCCACCAATGTCCATTCCCCCCCTCCCCCCAGTCTGCCTAGAGGAGGCATCCCTCCTCTCTGCACTGACCATTGTTCAGAGGTTCCCATCCCTAGTTTATGCCCCCTCCCCAATCCCCAATCTTAGTGGCAGCTTCCACTTGAACTAGTTCTGCTCATCTTTTCTATTGTCTTGGGCCTTTGTGATTCTCTTATGAAGTTCCACATAAGAGAGAGAGAGAGAGATCATTTTGGGTTTTAGACCATGGTATACTTCAAGCAGAATTTTAACCACCAGTTCAAACTCTGTTATGTATAAAAGAAAATGCTTTTATGCATTTGAGTCTGCTTGGCAATCTGGGGTTTGAGCAGTTTCATTGCAACTTCTGGGGGCAACCCCAATATCACAGCACTGCCTAAAATCCTCAAGTGTCTGGGATACATGGCCTGAGAAAAACTGATCCTAATTAAAATTAGGATCTAATTTGATCCTACTTCAAATTATAGTCTTTTCATTGGTAAGGAACTGTAACAATGAAGATGAATATTTAAATTCAGATCTTGATTTAATGACAGTCTCCTGCAAAGCTAAGGCTGATGAAAACAAAGAGGAAAACAAAGATTATGTAGCCCTGCTTGATACTTCTATTTCTTATGTACTTATTCTATACACACACAAAAGAAAAATCAATAATCTCACACATCTTCACTGGAAGCAAAAATTGATACCTGGATATGAAAAATCATGTTATTGGAATAAAACACTAAGATTCTTTGGATCTACTTTCAAAACAAACATTTACTCACTTAGTATTTGCCAGAATACCTATACTGTAAATAAACCTAATCGTCCATAAGTAAAACAGATAAAACAACAGAGTACTATTAAGTTGCCTATTATAACTCTACTTTTCATTAACTCTGATAGATGTTAAATGCAGGTAATTGATCTGTTATTTCCTTCCTTCCTTCCTTCCTTCCTTCCTTCCTTCCTTCCTTCCTTCCTTTTTTCCTTTCTTCCTTTCTCCCTCCTTGAGCTCCAAGTGTTCTTTCTTTCTTTCTTTCTTTCTTTCTTTCTTTCTTTCTTTCTTTCTTTCTTTCTCTCTTTCTTCCTCTCTCTTTCTCTCTCTCTCTCTTTCTTTCTCCTCCCTCCCTCCTTCCTCCCTCCCACCTTCTCCCTCCCTCCCTCCCTGAGCCCCAAGTGTTGCTCAGAAATACTCCCAGCTCTGTTTTCGGGGGCCAGAGGTTCACTACTGACAGTATTCGGTGGATTATGCAGTGCCAAGGGAGAGTCCTGACCTCTTGCATGCACTGCATGTGCTCCAGCCCACTGCAGTTTCTCTCCAGGCCATGTGCAATACATTTCCTAAAAATAATAACTGTTCTGAAGCTCATTTTGAAAACTCAATGGTACCATAAAGTTTACCATGAGCTTTAAGCATAAGAAAATATGTATTGGGGATCATAATTGAACTCAGAGAAGCTTCAAGAACTGCTTGACTGGTTCTTGTGAAGTTAATTCAGTTAGTACAAAAGTGATTCATTGAAGTAAGATAAGAATGGCAGAGGAAAAAAGCTGAACTGAAGAGGTTCTCAAAAGAAATTTTTTTTATTATATGAAAGAAGTTTCTATGAAAAAGCAATAAAGATAAGAAACAAACTTTAGGCTCCATTGATTTTAAAGAATTTTGATATGGAGCAGGGGGTTAAGAAGACGTGATTAGCCTTCTCAATTAATTCTGGAAAGAACAAAACAAGGCATATCCCCATAATAAGTCTAATCTCTGATTAAAGGTGGTTAAAAATAAGACCCAAAATTTGTGTGTTAGGGCAGACTGGAAAATTCAGACAATCTCTTCTTTCTGGAATGGTGGCTAAATATGGTGTTATGATCAACAGCCCATTAATGTGGAAGGAATCAATACTTAACCCATCAAATGTATCCCAGAGTTTCCGAAAAGAATTTAGTGGCCCTTAAGTTCTCAGTTCCAATTCTTATAGCTTTCTTCAATTCATTTGCCCTTAAGTAAAGTGAGGCCCTAGCAGAATCTGAACTAAATAACCCTCAATGGTTCCCCTAACCCTTCCAGAAAAAAATCCAAACACCCCAGTACGCCGCTGGAGGCTCTTTGATACCTGGTTTCTACCATCTTTCCATTTCATTTCTGGCCATTATTTCCAGCTTCTCCATTTGCAAAATCTACCCTCTGTCCAGGCTTTGTAAATATTTCTCTTGTCCCCACACCTCACACCAAATGCCAAACATTCTGCCCATTCATCTCTGAGGTCTTAATGACATTTCCTCCAGTGTGCCTACTTCCTCTGACCTGAGTCTTGCTATGAAAACCCTTTAAAAACCAAGAAACACATCTATTCCACTTTAACCAATATTAGGGAGAGGTACTTATTTATCTTTTCTAATCAGTAGGGAAATCAATGAATATGCTCTCAAATTATCATGTCACCATTTTAGCTTGCTGGTTAGGTATATTTTCAGTGGGAGCATTTTAATCAAGCTCTGCTCATTATTTTTGAAAAAAAGCTTGCATAAATAGTTATAAAATTAATTGAATAAAACTTAACATTGGGATTGTTTACCTCCTGTTAATAATAACCCATTTTTTTCTGCAAATCCCTTCCATGCATGCACGATAATTACTGGATGGGGATAAAACATTACATTTTGCAAGGATGAAAGAGAAGAGAAAATAATTCTAATCAGCTTCATAAATAACTTCAACATATTTACCACCTCACTGGTTTTTCTCCAATGTTCTCTCCTCCCACAAATAGGAGAGGCGAAATCAACTTTTTACTACCCACTCACATAAATTGTTACACCAGAAGATTAAGTGGCCTTGTGATAGGGTACTACAAAAAAAATGAGTCCTGCTGAATCCAAGAACTCATTCTAGGATTAAGAAAAGCAAGAAAACTGCCCACTCTATCCAATAGCTCATAAATCTTTTTCAAACAGAGTCTTAAGATACTTGGTTTAATCTTATACTCCTTTCTTTTTCTTGTTTTCCTCTCATCAAAAATGCTAGTAAATTCTGTAAGATGAAGCATTTTCAAAGTCAGAACCAAAAATAATGGCACAAAATTAATTAGCATACTTTGTTTTTCTTTTTCACTCTGAGTCACTCAGAATAGAATGACTAATGTTATTGACAATTAAAGGCAAGTGAGCAAAAATTCCTTAAAGATGTATAATATACTGAACTACATAATTCATACAGAGAACACTGATATTTGGGACATAGAATGCCAATGGCTTGTTGAAACAGTAAAAGGTATATCACTGGTTCAAGCCAATTAAATCATCCTATAAATAACTGCACCGTGTGATGATTCTATGCTTCGGGCAGTTACTGAAGGTTAAGGAGATATGATGCCAATAAATGAAAGATAATTTTTATCATGAGGTATTCAGCACAGAGAAGCTATGCATTAGACATAAAAATCAAATGAAAATTTATTATTATATAGGATCTCAAAGAAAAATTATACCCACTCAAAACACAAAAACAAAAACAATAGACCAAAAACCTATCTTTGCAAAGGAACTACTAGGATTAGCTCTTTATTTTTTTATGTATGCATTCATGTGTTTATTTGCTTTGGGGGCCATGCCTGGTGGTGCTAAGGACTTACTCCTTGCTCATGGATCACTACTAGCACTACTTAGGGGTCCATATGCAGTTCCAGGAATCAAACTGGCATTGTATACTGCAAGCACTAGCCTTAAGACCTGTTCTATCTCTCTGACCTCAAACAGCTCTCTAAATTTAAACAGTTTTAATAAAATTGCATTCCAAAATGTACTACAGGAAAAATGATGTATGTATTATTTGTCTATAATTTAGTATTCAGTAGCACTGCACTGTAGCACTGTCCTCCCATTGTTCATCAATTTCCTCGAGCGGGCACCAGTACCATGTCACAACAAATTTTGAGACTTGTTGTTACTGTTTTTGGCATATCAAATATGTCACGGGGAGCTTGCCAGGCTCTGCCATGAGTATTCAGTATTCAGTAGTTATCAAAATTTTTCATTTTTTCATATAACTTAAATACATACCTAGCAGGTTTTTGGACCTAGTTGCCTATGTACAGCAGGATTATATTTCTTTCTATATTTACCCACATGACTCTATCTAGGGAGGGATAAAGATCATCACCATACTTGGACTGTGATCTACTTCTTAGCTGTTCCACAAGTAACACAGATGTATTTGTATATAAATTTAGTAAAGATCATGGTCTACGGAGCCTTATATGGAAGAAAAGTTTTATCATTTTGCCTCTTTATTTCTACATCTTTGAGATATGGACTGTCATCCTACCCTACTACTGCTCTCTGATTACTTTTCATCTACACAATAAAGTAAATTATGATTGAAGTTGGTTTGACTTTACAAAAATTACACTTAATACATTTCACTATATTTCTTACAATAATTTTTCTCTTCTATACTTCAGAGCATTCCACACGTCCTACTTGGAATTTTTTTTCTAAATTCTGGATGAGGCTTGCACTTCAAGCCTGTGTTTGTCCCTGAACATATATCTGGCTTGCTTGTCTTTATGTTTCTCTGCATAAGTTGTTTTTTTAAATACAACATTTGCCCCACAAATAAATAATTAAAGCCTGAAAGGTGTTTATATGTATCTAGAACTTCACTACTTGTTTTGACTAGGCACTTTGGGAGTTATTAGCAATAAAATTAGTTCATTCTCAAGATTTATGCACAAGAAAGCTGCCTTTGTAGGAATATTTATGCTGGCATTTTATTTTAATTTGAGGGGAGATCTTTGAGTCACACTCCTCTAAATAGAGGGCTGAGTTTGGATTCCGTACCCCTGGCAGGGTTTAGGGGACCATCAGTGACGCTGGGGATAGAAACTGGATCAGACACTAGCGAGAATCTTATGCACTGACTCTAGCCAATGCTGGTATTTTAAAAGTGAATAAATCTTTACTCACAGTTGTTCAGCAATTTAATGTCATTCCCTATATTGCTTTTAGCCTCTTTTAAACAATAATTTTTGTTTCATTTCAGGTTTAAATTCTTATTTTGCTTCATAATCTAACAATTTAGTTATTTTGAAACTTTGTTTCATTTAGGCTTATGAATAAGAAATACATACTTTTTTGGTTGTTGTTGTTCTCAGACAACAACCCTTGATGCTCAAAAATCACTTGATGCACAAGAAGCACTCCTGGTCAGGTTTGGGAGACTAAATTCGGTATTGGGGATTGAGTCTGGGTTGGCTGCACAAGAAAAGTTTCTTAACCCTTGTACTATCTCTCTGAACCTTCAAAATATATACCTAGAAGAATTTTTGTCAATTTCATGGACTCTACAATATTTTGAATATTTCGTTATTTTTATGAACAAGAAAAAAGAAACAGGAATATAATATGATATTTTAATGAGATTTAACATTGCATGCATATGTAGTGAGATATTTTATTATAAAAGTACATTAAAATCTATGAACTTGGGAACAGAGATACTACAGAGTGTAAGGCACTTGCCTTGCACGCACTCAACCGAGGTTAGCTCGCTGGCACTAGATATGGTCCCCTGAGCACCACCAGGAGTGATTCCTGAGCACAGACCCAGGAATAAGCCCCAAGCACAACCTGGTGTGGTCCAAAAAGTAGAGAAACAAACAAAAATATGTGCAGTTAGTAGAAACACAATGTAAAATTTAATAAAACAGTCCCTCAATGGGAAAAAAAGAAAAAAAAGACCACATAACAACACAAATTTTTTAAAAGTATTTTTAGGGAAAGCAGGACCAATAAAAAGGGGGCACATTAATATTTTAAAAAGTTAGGAATCCCTGCAAGATTGAATTTGAAATTTCTGTCACAAAATTGCAAATGGTCAATCTGCTGTAAAGACAGTTCCAAGTTTGACTTTCCTCTAAGACTGAACACCTTGCCAAACTACAATTTTTTTTATAGTAGACTCACTAACTTAATGAGACAGTATCAGATATAAAGAGAAATACTCATTTAAAATATTCAAATCAAACTTACGTTTCTAAGTTGTCACCTTCAAGGACTGTCTGGACAGGCAAGTAGCCAAGCCGAGGATGTTTGGCAAAGTATTTCTTGGATCTGAACTTGTTCTTCAGCACCTTTGTGAAGTCCCGGACATCTTCCCCCGATGTTGTCTGTGAGATGGGAAGGGAAAGACTTATCTCATAATGGAAGGAGATAACTTTGCATTAAATCCAACTGAATGTATATCATTACAATCAGAGACTGTAGCACTGTAGCACTGTCCTCTTATTGTTCATCGATTTGCTCAAGTGGGCCCAGTAACGTCTCCATTGTGAGACTTGTTGTTACTGTGTTTGGCATATCGAATGCATCACGGGTAGCTTGCCAGGCTTTGCTGTGCGGGCAAGATATTCTCGGTAGCTTGCTGGGCTCTCCGAGAGGACGGAGGAATCGAACTCGGATCAGCCAGGTTGGCCGCGTGCAAGGCAAAGACATCAGTTGCAATTGTTCCATGCATTTTTGAAATAACATTAAATTTTATAAAAACATGGCAATCACGGCTTACAATTAAATATAACCAGGAATTAGGCAATGATTTTTTTCTGTTAAAAATAAATAAGATCTCATTTTTTCCCTCAGTATTGAAATAAATGGAACAAAGTGAAATTAACTGTGGCAATGCTCTTGGTCAATTTCTATCACTAAAGTACTTGCAATGTTCTATTAAATACTAGTGGTGATAAACTATTCTTAAATATTATATAGTTTTAACTAAGGTAGATAATGAGGACTAGCTACATGACTTCTTTGAACTTTTTTTATAAGCCAGCATTAAACTGTAGTGTGGAAAGAGGTAAAGCAGAATGAAGAATTAAAAGGTAGACCCATGCTATACTCTACTTTATAAGGACAATGGGAGTTTCTTTGTCATTTCCCAACCATGCAAACATATATTTTATTTGGAATAATATGTTCACAATAGTATACAATATTATTGTTTTTTAAGAGATGGGCTGAGATCCATGCATGTAACTCTCACCATCTCATTTCAACCCAGAAGCTCTCTAGCACCCATTCTTCTTTTTTTATATCTTTGACAGAAGTTTGACAGACATCATTTTTTATTTTTCTGAAGCTAAATTTTAGATATTTACATTAGTACTGGGGAACTGAATCAAAACTCAGGTCTAACACTTAGTGTGGTTGCCCGATCTGCATCTACATAGACCTTCCTCTAATGTCTACAGAACCAGAGACCTTTCCTATAAAAAACAAATTGAGTGCTAAAAATAACAGCCTATCTGTTGCCTGCCATCTTCATTGTCTGCTATCCATTGCTTCCTTCATTACTGGAGATCAAGGACATATTCAAACAAGTTTCACAAACAAAAGATTAACTATACCCAAAGTTGTAAAAGAACTCTAAATCAAGACATAGATAATTTTGTTGTTTCCCATCTGCCTCTATTTTACCGAAGTATGTCATTCACCAATTATTAGCTAATATAAATTTCACCTATCTTTGGTGACTATTAGTAGTTACCTAATTTTAGGAAACTACTGGGGAAAAGCTTGATTATAAAGGCTGGAAGAACAGAGAGCAAAATAAGATCAAGCTATTTATAATTTTAAGTTCACCAATTTTCCCTTTAATTTATAAAAATATAGCAAGGATGGTCCACATTATTGCCAGATCTTGTCATATGACCTGTGATATCAATTTTCCTTTAAAATATAACTGACAATAAAGCACATAAGACATGCACTTGTATGGATACAGATCTCACCAATGTAAAGTAATGTGAAAAAGAAGCTATAAGTGAAAGGAAAAAAATCGAAGGCATTTTGTGGAGGAAAAAGCTACAGTAAGAGATGATCATTTAGAAGTATTGGATTGTACCCGGGCACAAGAGGTAAAATAAATAGAATACAGCTGAGAGCAAAGGACATTTTAAAAGAACGAAGGCTTGGGACACAGCACTTATCATGGAGGTTATTTGGAACTTCTGTAATTGGTATCACAACTGCAGATCATTAAGTTTATATAGAGATGTATCCTACATTTTTAGTAAAGAGAAGGAACAGGAGATATTTTCCATAACAAAAATGTAAAAGACAAGGCCACTAAGCAAGAAGAAGCACTTAAAGTTCCATTTCTTGGTTTGCCATTGGCACTAGCTCTCACTTGGCTCATCTCCATCTAGCAATATAAAGGTCTTCATCTCTTACACTAGTGGTTTTCAAATTGTATTGAAGTCTTCAACTTAAGCAGCCCTGAGAGGTGGGTAGGAGGAAAAGCCAGGTGGATCCAAGGAATAGACCCCATCCACCCATAAGTCTGTCCCACCAGGAAAGTGAGCCGTACAGTGGTTCTCAATATATTGAAAGCTATGGGACTCTCACCAACCATCCACTTCCAGAATATTGCATTACATCAGAAAAGAGTTCCGTATCCATTCAGCATCAAAACTGCTCTCTTTTCTTCCCTCAGCCCCTGACATTTCCTGCTTCTAGTTAACTCTTTTGAACATTTCTTATAAAAGGAATTATACAACATGGTCATTTCTAATGGATTTCTTTCACTTAGCATAATGCTACACTATCTTGTCAATATTTAGGTTTCAATATAAACTCTCAGATAAAAAAATAATACACCATTGGAGAGTGGGAATCCAATTTCAAATTATTCTTTAGCTAAACAAATGTAAGAGATTGAAGGGTAGAGCAAAATCAACCAATAAACAAAGTGTACAATCTTTTTCTTTCACAAGCAGAAAATACTTATCTTCTTTTCCAGAAGTTATAACAAAAGTGGAAGTTAATGCTGAGTTTTCAGTTAAAGCTGACATATATTTTTAAATGAGTGACTTTTCATACACAAATATAACATTTTAATCTCTAAGGCAATTTTAATATTTTTGTAAAAACAGTTATAATTCAATCGTTAATTTCACTAGAGACAAACATTATGTAACATCAAATGAAAGGCAGTTAATCCTACAAAAAACTGATATTAAATTTAGGCAAGCATAATGTAATTCTTCAATTGGGATAGAGCCAAGAAATGAATTAAGCCCATTTTCTCAATGAAAAAGTTAAAAATACATGTACATATTTTATCTAATTTGCTACTGAACAACTCGATGAAGAACGGGAGGACAGTGCTACAGTGCTACTGAACAACAGTATGTAATTTTCCAGATTTTAAAATGCTATTCAGACTCAATTTTATCTTCACTGTAAGTATAATTCTTTTTTTTAAAGCAAAAAAAAAATCCCAGACATTAAGATTTTACCACAAAATTGAAAGAATGAATCATTACTACACAAATTATCCAAGGTTTAAAGTTTTGCATTTCTTCAAAGATTAAGGTTTTCATTTATTACAGTAAGAATTAAGAAGGGCTGGAGGAGAGCTTAAATAGCAGTGCATATCTCTAGCATGCTTAAGGCCCTGAGTTTGATCTCCTACATAACCCAATCATCAGGCCTGAATTGCTGGAAAGAGAGAGAGAGAGAGAGACAGACAGACAGAGAGAGAGAGAGAGAAAGAGAAAGAAAGAAGAAAAGAAAGAGAGAGAAAGAAAGAGAAAGAAAAAGAGGAGAGAGAAAGAGAAAGAAAGAAAGAAGGAAAAAGAGAGAGAAAGCGAAAAAAGAAAGAAAGAAAGAAAGAAAGAAAGAAAGAAAGAAAGAAAGAAAGAAAGAAAGAAAGAAAGAAAGAGGGAGGCAAGAAGGGTAGGAGGGAGAGAAGAAAGGTAGTAGGGAGGGAGGGAGGGAAGGAAAGGGGCAAGAGGGATGGTACAAGGGTTAAGGCACTTGTTTTGCATGTGGCCAAGTCCCATTCAATCCCTGACACCCAGTATGGTTCCCTGGACATTACCAAGAATTATCCCTGAGCATAAACTAGGAGTAATCATGAGCACCACTGGGTATAAATCAAACACTCCCTGCACACATACACAAAAGTTGGGAAAAGGTGAACAAAGATTTTATAAATCAAATGAGATGAAATAAGGATATACTTATATATAATATAAATAAATAGATCTCTCTATGTCTAGTAACTCTTTCCTTCAATCTCATTTAAGGACTGTCAAGTAATTATGACAACTTTTTGATCCCTAGGAATGTAATTTTAGGACTTAGACCTGAAGAGGCAATAAGGACAAAGTTACAATTGCAAATTGGCTCTTTTCACCACACAGTACTCTGTTCCTCCTAGAAAAAAAAATTGATACACTTGAAAGAGAAAAAAATCCATTACCATGGACATCCCTTAGTACATTCCGAATTTCTCTTTTATTTAAAATAAATCCCTTTTTAAACACCCCGTGGCTGATTCTTACAAAATTTATAACAGGTCTTCCTGTTGTTCATCGATTTGCTCGAGTGGGCCCAGTAACATCTCCATCGTGAGACTTGTTGTTACTGTGTTTGGCATATTAAATACGCCATGGGTAGCTTGCCAGGCTTTGACAGGCGGGCAAGATACTCTCGGTAGCTTGCTGGGCTCTCCGAGAGGGGCGGAGGAATAGAACCCCTCTCGGTTGGGTTGGCTGCGCGCAAGGCAAACGCCTTACCGGCTGTTTTTAATGGCATGCACAAGACATGCTCAGTGCAATTACATTTAAAGGGGCTAGAGAGGTAGTCCAGGGTTAAAGCACTTCTTTTAACTGACGCTGGTCTCCAGCACCACATACAGCCCACTGAGTATTGCCGGGGATGACAGATGAACACAGAGCCAAGGATACGCCACGAGCATGTGAGGTGTGTCCCAGTCAAGAAAAATTCTTTGCATCAAAGAGTTTCAGGACAGCAATATCTATCCCTAGACTCTGGCTTAGTCTTCTTCATTTTTTAAATTTTAATTTTTTGGCTTTGGGGCCACACTGGAAATACTCAGCACTTCTTCTTGGCACTGTGGTCAGGGATCATTCCTGGCAGTTGCGGGGAACGTATACAGATCATACTGGGTTAAGCTGCAAGAAAGGAAAGTGCCTTAATCCCTGTAATAATTCTTTGGTCCCTGATTTAGTCTTTTTATATAAACAAATCTTATATGAATTAAATCAATTTGCTTCTTTTTAATTGAGGTAGCAACACCACCTTACCACCAAGTATATTACAACTCTGTATTAGAACGAAGATCACACCACACACCTGGCAATGCTCAGGGGTTACTCCTGGCTCTGCACTCAGGAATTACTCCTTGTGGTGCTCTGGGGACCACAAGGGATATGCCGGGAATTGAACCCGGGTCGGCTGCGTTCAATACAAACGCCCTACCCGCTGTGCTATTGCTCCAGCTCCCTCACTCTTCCACCTTCTGCCCTTACTAAAAGTCAAACAATTTGACTGAAAGTCTTACCAAACGTCACTTTTTAATCTATAGGGCTCCCTGCCATACTTGCTATTTTCTTGTAATTACCTATTGCAATTTGACCTGTAGGGTTTCTCAGTCTGAATTTTGCTGACTTCCACATTCTGCTGCAGGTCAGCAGCCTGCTCCTCTAGAAGCCCCCAGGGCTGCTGCAAATCAGCAGCTGCATCCAGAAAATGCCTCAACTCAGGTCTCAACTTCTGGCACGACCAATAGAAATGATTGTGAGGAACCTCCAGGAAAATGACAATGATATTTGCTCACCTCTCAGCAGCTTTCAAGACAAATGCCTATAAATCTCTGATAAGGGGTGCCAAATTATGTTATAATGTTATCAATCACTTTCACCTATTATTTGAAACACTATAAAGACATAATTTCCCAACTACTGTTTCTGCACTCAGGGATACAGTTCATCAGAAAAGGCACTTGGCATGCTGGACTTTCCCCGCCCCCCCCGCCCACTTTCTAACTGCCTTCTTTTTCTTCCCCTATAAAAATTGGTTTCTTAAATTCTTTAAAGATACCACATTCTTTTTCTAAGGAGCTACGTTGAGGGATCTCCCAAGCATTGCTCAGGAGAGGTCTGGGTCCCTCAGAGTGAATGTGAGGGATTTAGAGGCAGCGTCCTTTGGGTCCTTTAGCCATGAATTGCCCACCACATCCCAGTGATGCTAGAAAGCCTCAAGGTTCACTCTGGGCAGTCCCGGGGAGAGGGTCCCTCAGGGCTATACTGGTGATGTCCAGGGGTTCATGTGTTGCCTGGGAGCTAATGGGTCAGGCCACAAGCAAAGCCTTAAACTCTGTACTATCTCTCTGGTCCCTCTTGTATTATGTGTATTATAAATTCATACATATAGAGAGATTTGGATTTTAACCTATTGCCATTCTTCTCATTCCTGAAGGGCAAACTGTCCATTCTTCGGCCAGAAGGAGACTCTCCATTTTAGCCACATTATCATTGAGCCTTAGACTTAATTCTACCGACCCCAGGATGCTGTCTCTAGTTACACTGGTGGTCTGAAGTCTGTTTTCTATTAAAATCAGAAGGAAGTGCTCTTGGAATCAGAATTACCTGAATTCTTGATGCTGGTGAGTTTTTCTGAGTCTTTCACTAAATAATAGAAGGCTCATTTTTCTAAATACAAAAATCCATGGCTTACATATTTTGTCCCTGAGTTAGTTAAGTATGATCCCTTTCACTTTCGTTTGCTATAAAGCATGACTATTAAAAAGTCAGATAATATCTAGTATTTTTTCCCCTCTTAAATCCTGTTTTCCTTTTTGATCTTTTAAAGTTAAGTAATTTTAAAGTTAAGTAATTTTACCTGAATATCATAGTGTTGGTCATTCTGAGATAAAGTTCTCAGGTCTATGTCATATTCTTCCAGTAAATAATTTTCAATTTTTCTATTACTTGCTTCTTCTTCTCATATTCTTTCAGTAAATATTTTTCATTTTTTCTATCACTTCATCTTTTTTATTTATATATTTTTTGGTGATGGTGGGAGGGAATTTTCTTTGGATTTTCATTTTTAGTGTTTTTCCTCTTGAGTTTCTATTTAAGGACTCAAATTTATACATTCAATCTTTTCTGCTTGCCTAGCTTTAGTATTTGTAATTTTCTTTTAACTCTTTAATATTGTATTCTGCATTTTTTGAGATTAAAGTTTTTTTTGATTATTCTATTTTAAGACACTCAACTATGAATTTATTCACTTTTGTCTTCCTGTGGTTGATAAATTCTTACATGATTTTGTCTTTGATTTCTAATTCTCCCCAGAGTTCTGTCCCATAATTTCTGAAATTTTACAATACCGATTTTTAACTTTATTCCATGCATTATATTACTTTCTCAGAACTAATTTTGATATAGCAGACTACAATTTTGACCTTTTCAATGATTACCTACTTCGAGCGTGCTTTATTTGCAATGTAATTTTTTGTTCTTACATAACGTTTAGGTTATTGCTTTATGTGGGATTGTATTTTGTGTTGTGACATTTTATCAACTTCTAGGATGAAGCAAGATTTTCTACTTTTACAGTGCTCTTCTCTCCTTCTTTGTGAAGCATAAATACAGCACTTCAGTTTAGGGACTTCATTCCCCCACTTTGGACTAGTTAATTCTTTCATTTTTTGATCCTCATTTCAGTTCCAACCATGGCTGGGTGTTGGTTCCGTTCCTAGCACTTGCTGAGTAGGCTTCAGACTCTCAGAACATTCCAGAGATCCCTTCATAATCTCTTTTCTGGATTCCTGCCAGGTTCAGATTTCTATGCTCAAACCAATCTTTCCTTTTCCCACTAAATACCTGTTGCCTAAATTAGGATTTTCCAGATCTGAGGCACCTTTCCTCTTTCCCTTTGAATCTTTTTTCCCCATAGACAACAAGATTTTACAGTTTTTTTTTGTTTTTTTTTTTTTTTTTGCTGGTGGTGGCTAATCACCACCCAGATTTATGGGGGGACAACTTCCTTAACTAGTTTTGCTTCCAGTGTTATCTCAGAGGCTTATTTTTGTTAACAAGGTGCCCCATTTCTTTTTTTTATTTGCATTTTTAAAAAAATTTTTATTAGTGAAACACCATGAGGTACAGTTGTAGACTTACAAATTTTTGTGCTTGGATTTCAATTATACAATGATCAAATACCCATCTCTCCACTAGTGCCCATTTTCCACCACCACGGGTCCCAGTATCCCTCCCACTCCCCATCCCTCCCATCTCACCCTGCCTCTGTGGCAGGGCATTCCCTTTTAGTAATGACTTCACAAATGAGGAGAATAGTAAAGGCAAAAGAGATCAAAAAGCTCTGAAAGCCACTGTTGCCTCCACCTTCCTCAATTCCTTCTCTAATAGATTTTAAAATATGAGAATTCACATTATCAAAATGAGGGCCTGCCTTCAAATCATTGTTTTTAAAAGCTAGAGCAGGCAAGTCATTGTGAAAGACATTTTGGAACTAATTGACTAGGTATTGTTGGTTTGTTCTTGAAGGGTACATCAAGGCTCAGCTGGGATCATTCCTGACAATGCTGGGGGAATGTAGTATGGTAACAGATCAGTCAGTCTTATACAAGGGAATGTGCCCAATCCACTGTTCTCTCTGGCTCTAGGTCATTTTAGTACCATCTGAACCTACTTAGGAAAGTGGGCATGTAAATACTCACACTTAGACTCCTTTCTCCTGTACTGTTTTTAAGAATCAGTACAATGAGAAGTAAAATATCATTAAGTAATAATTAGTTCCTGACTTGCTTTCAAAAACACAAAAGAATATCTACAGTATATAAAAGTATTGCAGGATTATAAACTACCCCAGACGAAGTTTATCCATAAGATTCTATCAAAACCCTAAAAACTCCTTTGTAAATTGGATTTGTGATTTTTGCTCACAAATTTTGTTTTGATACCTCCCTCCAAAAGTTAGTATTAAAAAAATCCCACTTAAATGAGAAAATGGAAATTATATAGAGAGGGGGATTTAGAATCAACATTTGCTTTGCTTGTATTTGCACATCTAATGTGTGTTATTATTCACATTATAATAAATGTGTGTTACTCTATACAAACATTTTAATAAAAATATTCAAATTGTAATTTTCTTGCAAATGTTGGAGCTGATAAATTACCAAACTCCCAAGTGATGAATAAAGGACTCAAAGTTTTTTTCTTCTCATAAGGTCAATTACAAGAACAGTAAGACTGAGGTGCAAAATCATCCAGAAGTCAGAAATATAGACCTTTCGAATATAATATTCAAGCAGGTCTTTGAATAATATAGTTCAAAAACTTTTAAAGTTTTAAATTTTTGAACTACATAGTTCAAAAACTTTTAAAACCTCAGATTCCCCCAAACGTGCAAAAAATGGAGTTATTAACAATGATACCTTGTAGTCTGAAGACACAATTACAACTTCAAATTACTCAACAATTTAGACAAAGCAGCGAAAGGAACAGAAAATAATTTTTAAATATTCATTTTAAATCTCCTTCCACAATTTTGCTTTTTGCCTATTTGTAACTTGAGATCACAGTGTAACTGGATTCGCTGACAAATATTTTTACATTAGATTTCCAACCATTAACTACTGAGATGAATGTTATATACATATGAGAAAGGGAAGTACTAAGAAGAAAATCAAGTCACATAAACAAAACAGTCATTTGGCACATGAGTAGATAAAGGGGAATATGATTTTTGTTTTATTTTGAACCACACCCTGAGTGTGCAGGCTTACTCCTTGGTGTGATGGTATGATGCAAGGGAAGGGGAACCATATGCAGTGCTGGGGACTAAACCTGGGTTGCCTTTGTGTAGGGTAAATACCTTATCCCCTATACGGTACCATCTGTCCAGCCCAGAAAATAATTCAACATCTCAACTGGAACATGCGCAAATGCCAAAGCCCTTGCTCCATTATCAACCAGTTGCAACGTTTGGTATATATGTCAATAGCCCCTAATGCTTTGTGCATCATCTTCACTTGTTCTTGAATTCATCAAAAAGACCTTTCTAATATTTTATTTATTTACTTGTTTCATCTGCTGGGACTGCCTCCTACAGTGCTCAGGAGGCCCAGGTAATAGTGGCCGTACTTGGCAATACAGGTTTAATACTTCTCAGACAGTGCTACTCAAGTCCCACAGTGCTGGAGACCACCAGGGCAACCCCAGTGGTGCTCAAGGGACACTTGTATATCCAGAAGTGTCTGGGAAGGCACGTGGTACCACAGCTGGGACATGGGTCGAGAACATGCTGTACCATCTCCCAGCCCCTCTGTATTGTTTAAAAACCTCGAAATGACTTGTCCATTGTGATTTAAATTTCAATCATTTCAAAGAGCCGAAATTCAGACAACACACTGCATTTCACACACAGAATAACATCAGGGGATACACTCAGATGCTCTCAAATTCTAATGGGAAAAAAAGTGGAGGGTAAAACCTCAGCATTAACAGAATCACGAAGGGGTCCAGGATAACTGGAGTAATAAGTCATGCAAAGTGAAATGGATTTTGTCCAAACCTCACCTTAAAAGTTAATGAGACAATCTAAATGCAGTCAACTTACTGGGAAAACAGTGTAAAAGGGGCCGAACGGAAAGAAAAAGACCAAACCCTCGTCAGGATGCTGAGGTCAGGCAAAGCAATGATGCTGCATTGTTAGCAGATTGGCAAACATCTGAAGAGGGGAGACGACTGAAACCAGCTTGCACACAATGGTAGTGCTATCCAAAGGATGAATCGGCAGTTTCTTGTATTTGACTCATATAGTCTGATGATTTTATGAATGCTGGCAGGGTAAGTGAAGAGGAGTGGACAGAATGACTATTTCTATTTTCCTTTTGGTTTTGCTTATTTCTTGCCAACAGCATGTAATTTGTAAGAATCATGTGATTTCACTTTTAATTTTAAAAAGAGAATCTTTTCAGCACTGATTCTTCTACCGTCTCTAAAAACACTACAATTATAGAATACTTCATTATTTCTCCAAATAGCAAGAACATATTTGACCTGTTGCTTGGAAAGTAACTTGTTCTTGCTTTTAAAATGTCATACAAATCTATTTTGCCAGGACTTCAGTAAACTGTTTCCTAGGAAGATATTATTTTCCTCTGACTCCTTCCCACCAGCATCTCAAACAATCAGGATAAACTAGTCCCATCCAAAGGTAGAAAATAAGCAGGTTATTTCACAATGATTCTATACTGATAAGCTGAATGTTCATAGTGGATGGCATTGCTAATTTATTAGTATTATTTCTTTGAGGGTGGAAGGATTAGCCTACACCTTGTGGGCCTTGTGGGGTCAAGTGATGCCAGAGATAAAACTGGAGTTGACTACATTGAAGGCAAGTGCCTTAAGCCCTGCACTCTCTTTCTCCTTATCTAGCAACACAATTTTAGAACTATCCCATTTCTTTTTCCCCATCTCTCTCAAGCCACTATCTGATCCTAGTCACCTACTCAGTTTCCTGGTATTTCTATTTATCAACAGCTGTCATTTCTCATTTCTACTGCTTTTCCTTCTTCTTCATTTTCTATACATGGATTTCTTTCCCATCCCTCTACCAGATACACAGCTTCTTCTGTGTACCCCCTTTCTCTCCATTTTTGCAGATTTTGAGTTCTTTATACATTCTCCTACATAGTGTTCTCGCTGTACTTCCGACCTTTCCCCTACTGAATTCTGATTAATGTCATCTTCTAATAATGATATTATAGGTTGTATCAACTCTTCCCCACAAAATTCAAGAAAAAGGTTTCTGTTTTTTCCCCTTAGTCTCAAAACTTTCTTGCTTGCAAACATGAATTTACCCATTGTCCCCTGGCCTTGACTGTTATTTGATCAGACACAACTACCACGGTCAGCTCTAAAGACAGATGATCTTCATTCCACCATTCAAACCTACTATGTCCCACTTCCGCCACACACTGAGGAATGGCCGTATCTCAGTCCTCATTATTCCTCAAAACATCTTTTGGTTCCCAGATCTCTACCTTGGACAAATCTGCGTCAGATTCAAAACTACTCATCCTTGTTCCTACTTCTTAGATGTGGAAAAAAAAATCTATTCTTTCCTCCATGTTCTTGATCTCTAGTCTCTCAGGCCATTTGGGAATTTCTTCAGCAAAGAGATAGCCTAAATCACTAACACCTCTGAATCACTCACACTTGGACTTCAACTACACCTCTGTTAATTTCAAAGCTGCTGAGCAAGGCTGGAGTCAGAACCTGCAAATCCTTGCCAATTAACCTCAGCTGCACTTCTGTTTCAGCGCACTAATCAATTTACTCATCTCTTCGTGACTCATGCTTGCCCCTCGAAGCAATTCCAAATGCTTTCCATTCTGCTTCATATTAACCCCATTCGACTCTCTTCCACTGCCAACAATTACATGAGCTCTTATAGATCACACACAAAATTCACCATGCTCTCCCATTTAAAGGATGTTTTATTTTATTTAGAGGATCTTTTATTTTTCATGGTGTGAGGGATCAAAACTGGGATGAAACAATCTGTCTCTTAAGTGTTACCCAGAAAGTTTTCTAATTTGAATTAAATTTTGGTTATTTGCAACAACAACAAAAAAAACCCAGATAATTTAAAGATTGAATTCATGTAATTTTTAACTAGAAAGTAAATAAAATGACTCCCCCCAAGTACGTAAGAAACTTAATATGGAAACTTATACAAAATGTAACTATCTCAAAGTAAATAATAACCTCAAATTCAAATTTGTCCATGGCTAAGGAAAAATTTTGATCATTAACTTGATCTATATACTTAATAAGTGTAAATATATATACATCTGCTACACAGTTTCCTTTATCCTTTTTTTCCTGTTGTTTCTTCAGTCACCAGAAGAAAAAAATTATCTGGAGTTTGAACCACACCTAACAATACAATATTTCACCTAGCATACATATAACACTTCTTGCTACTATGCTACACTGTGGCATTAAATCACTAAATTCATGCCACTAAACTACAAAAATCACTTGTGTCTTCTAAGATTAGGTTTTCCTTTAAATAAGGATGAGTTATATGATCTCTTAGATTCTTTTCCGCTTTAATATTCTATTACTTGTACTTATAATGTCACCTATGAGTTCATTTGGCTTTCTTGGCCTAGAATTAATCTTAATACAAAAAAATAACAATTAGTCTTGCCCTGAAGTTAAAAAAGATAACTGAATAAGCAAACAAAAAAACTACACAAGCTGAATATTTTGCTTTGTGGCGGAAGATAGGGAAATTTGGAAGATTTTACAGAGAAAGTAAGAGTTGGACTATTTTTGTGAGAAGGCAGGATTTGGAGAAATGAAGACAGAATGGATGACAGTATGGATTTTTCCATACTGGATGTTTTAGATGAGCTCTTATTGATCATAAGGTAAAAAAAAAAGCCTTACATGTAGAATTTTGACCAAAAAATATGATGTGGGAAATAAAAAAATAATTTCCTAGAAAAAACTTCTGCTCCATTTCTGTATGTCAGTTCCTTACTATTAGCTTCAAAAATATCTTTGTAAATTATAATAGCTAATCCATACATATAAGCTCTCCTACACTTAAAGACAAACATTGTCATAGATAGCACACTAATATGTTTGTTGAAATACTAGAGCTCTGACGATTTAATATGAGGTATATAAACTTCAGAAAGCTTTTGACACTGGAACATTCCAATCCTGTTGGCAGGAGGAGGGGAGAATTAGAAAGGGAAAGAAATCAAGTCAGTCATGGGACTAGAAAAATTTCATAATCACAAGTGAAGAAACAGTATGTGAGGAATGAAAACTTCAAGGTTTGTCTAGAAATGCCTGAACATTTAACACTTAAGAGGTGATTATTATCATTGTGAGTTTATTTGAGTTTATTCGAGTTTATTCTTCAAGACAACAGGCATCATATAGACTTAGGGAATGTTAGGTAAAAAGATGAACCATGAATACTTAAGAGAAGAAAGAAAAAATTCAAAGAATGTGACTGTGAAGGAAAATTTGAAAATCTCCTAAAATTATTCACTATGATTAAAGTCAAGTATATGTACTACACACACAAACAATATTGGCATTAATGTTAAAAAATCCAAATAGATAAATTAAAAATATTCAAATGCATGACTTTCCAAATATCCATATACACATATTTTGAGTCACTTTATCCAAACTGTGGTGTCAAATGCAGACACAATCTATTTTAAGAGATGATTTCAGAGGAAGTTATTAAAATTGCTTGGTTATTAAAATCGGTAAGCAAATTTTAAGAAAGGTCAAATCAACTTCCAGAGAAAAAAAAAATAGAAAAAGAAAAAGTCAGCCTGTATAAGACAGAGTAAACTGCAATTCTAGAAATAAGAAAATGACTTTTTGAAGACTGGAAATAGGAAGCAGCTTTGGTATTGTATAGATCCCAGTTAAAAATATTACCAAAGACTGGAATGATAGTAAAGTGGGTACGTCACTTGCCTTGTGTGTGGTTGACACAGGTTTGATGCTTAACATCGATTTGATACCCAATACCCCATATGGTCCCCAAGCTCCACCAAGAGTGATCCCTGAGCACAGAGCCAAGAGTAAGCCCTGAGTCCTACTTGGCCAACCCCCTTAAAATAACAAGAACATTAATGTAACTAGAGACTTCAATAGTCAGCATATAAATGATTCTTGAGCACGTCCTCACTGACCCAGTGACTGATGTTGAAGAATGGTAGATTAAAAATTTATATGGGTATTTAGCAAAATCACTAGGAATTATTATTGTATTCTAAACTAAGAAAATTTATGATAATGTATTAGATTTTTAAAATTCCTTTATATATCTTTAAATAAGTAATTTTTACGCATCTGTAATTTATATTTGTGATTTCCCCTTTCTGTTTATAGTCTCAATATAATCCGCTAACTAAATTTCTAGCTAGAACTACATACATTTTAACATTATATTTCTCTCCAATCTAATTCCTTCCTCACCAGGACCCATTCAAAGAGTTCTACACAATCTTCTCCTAGTCTTTCTCTTAAATTTCATCTCTTGCTATTCTTCATTTTGTGAATGGAAAATGTCACTCTTCAGGAGATTACCAGTAGTTTCTTTATTCTGAGTCACTATAACTTTTCCATTTATAGGTAGAGCCTCGAAAATGTGTGGCCAGTGTGGGTGAGAGTCCCACATTTAGACACGTCCTGAATTTGATTTAAATGCTCCACTAGTGGCACCTTGAATATCTTAGTGATTTCCGAAAAGGAAATCTACAGTTTTGTTTTTCTCTGTGCATTCCAAGTTACATAGTGCTACCTACGCATCTTCTCTCTCTGGACATGTTCTTCTTTCTTCTGTGTCTAAATCATGCTAAACTCTTTCTACCTCTAGACCATGGTTCTTTTTTTTTTCTAATGTACTCTTCCACTAGTCCTTTATAACTCTGATTCCTTCTCATCCTTCAATCTCAAGACAAATATTAACTTCTCAGAAGCACCTTTCCTGATCTCTTTATCTCGAGTGTCTCCTCTAATCTTTTATCCATTTATTTTTCTTAAGGCTTTGACTGCAATCTGTAATGATCTCATTTATTCACTGCCACACATCCGCTCCTCTTAAATGGAAGTAGCAGGAGAGGCAGTAATCTTGTTTACCTGGAAGGACACTGATGAAATGTTAGAACCAAGAAGAGCTTCTGACACATGCTTAGGTACTCAATACTATGTGTTGAATGAATGATCAGTAATACACGGAGCTTCACAAATTTTCTCAGATTTTTTTCCTCGTTAATGAAGCAATATTGATTTTCCATCAAGTATAATTCAGCAATATTTTCTGGAGCATTTCTCTCCAACTATTAGATGCATATTTATTTGAGATAATAAAGCCCGGCAAGCTACTGGGAGTATCTCATCCACACAGCAAAGCCTGGCAAGCTCCCCGTGACGTATTCGATATGCCAAACACAGTAACAAGTGTCACAATGGAGATGTTACTGGGCCCGCTTGAGCAAATCGATGAACAATGGGAGAACAGTGACAGTGATATCAAGGAATGTGGGATTTATATATGTAAAATATTGCTGCATTTTGATCAGCATGGTATTGGACTAGAAACAGACCCGTAGACCAGTGGAACAGAACTGTATATTCTATCACAGACTCTCAAATATTTGATCACTTAATCTTTGACAAAGGAGCAAGAAATGTGAAGTGGAACAAGGAAAGCCTCTTCAACAAGTGGTGCTGGGAAAACTGGACAGAGCTACCTGCAAAACTGAATTCTGACCTCTGTCTAACACCAGGCACAAAACTCAGATCCAAGTGGATTAAAAACCTTAATATCAGACCTGAATCTATAAGGTACATGGAGGAAAATGTAGGCAGAACCCTTCATAACATTGAAGCTAAAGGCATCTTTAAGATTGAAACAGCACTGACCAAACAAGTAGAAACAAACATAAACAAATGGGACTACATTAAACAAAGAAGCATCTACACCTCAAAAGAAATAGTGATCAAAATACAGGGAGAGCCCACTAAATGGGAAAGAATTATGTGCCTACTACCCAACAGATAAGGGGTTAAAATCCAGGATATATAAGACATTAGTAGAATTGTACAAGAAAAAACCTCCAACCCCATCAAAAAATGGGGAGAAGAAATGAACAAAAGCTTCCTAAAAAAAAAGAAATACAAATGGCCGCAAGCTAACGTCCGAGCTTGCAAAGCAGTGCAGAGATGCGATCAAGGAAGACCTCAAAGAGAGAAGAGCAGAAGTACTGGTAGATGCGGCAGAAGCCGGGAAAAGTATTCGTAACGCCCGCCTGTCCTTCGCCAACTATAAGACCAAGATGACTGCCCTCCGACGTCCTGATGGATCCATCACATCCTCCAGAACGGCAATGGAGAAGATTATCCATGACTTCTACTCAAATCTCTTCGATAGCCATGTCCACTTGCCGACATACCAAATTCCACAGGATGGGTATGTCGTTCCCAACGTTCTCCCTTCCGAAATCCGACACGCCATTTCGTCAGTAAAGAAGCAAACAGCACCCGGCCCAGACAAGGTCAGACCTGAACACCTAAAGAACCTGCCGTCAGTACTCATCAATACACTGGCTCGGCTCTTCACTCGCTACCTGTCTGAATGCAAGGTTCCATCTCAATGGAAAACCAGCAGGACCGTACTACTGTTCAAGAAGGGAGACATCCATGACATTGGCAACTATCGCCCGATCTGCCTATTGTCTGTCATCTACAAGTTGTTCACTCGAGTCATCCTGAATAGGATTGGCAGAACACTAGATGAAGGACAACCATGTGAGCAAGCAGGGTTCCGCAAAGGATTCAGCACCATCGACCATATCCACACGATAACCAAACTCATTGAGATTTCTCGGGAGTTCAAGATGCCGCTCTGCTTAACGTTCATTGATTTAAAGAAGGCCTTTGATTCTGTTGAGACGGAAGCGGTCATTGAAGCCCTAGCCAATCAGGGCATTCAAGCCCAATACATCAGGATCCTCCGTGAGCTGTATTGCGGATTCACTACCAGGATCTCACCATTCTACAAAGAAGTGATCGTTGATGTCAAGAGAGGGGTGCGGCAGGGTGATACCATTTCACCAAAACTCTTCAGTGCCACCCTCGAGAACATCATGCGACGACTGGAATGGGAAGGAATGGGAGTGAAGATAGATGGTCGGCAACTACACCACCTCCGCTTTGCTGATGACATTGTTTTAATAACACCAAACATCAGCCAAGCGGCACAAATGCTGGCCGACTTTGACCGTGAGTGTGGAAAGGTAGGACTACAGCTGAATCTTACGAAGACAATGTTTATGAGAAACAGCCTTGTTCCTGACGCCCCATTCGCTCTCAATGGAATGACCATCTCCGAATGCAACAGCTATGTGTACCTAGGTCGAGAGGTCAACATGACAAATGACCTGGCACCCGAGCTGCGCAGGAGGAAGAGAGCGGCTTGGAACGCCTTCAAGAACGTCGAAGAAATAGCTAAGAGGACGAAGAACCTCCGGCTCCGGGCACATCTCTTTGATTCCACTGTTCTTCCTGCATTAACATATGCCTCAGAGACCTGGGCCCTACGCAAACAAGATGAGAACGCCATTCAGGTCTCCCAAAGAAGAATAGAAAGAGCTATGCTTGGAATATCACGTTTCACTCAAATGAGAGAACGAATCCGGAGTTCTGACATCCATGGACGATCAAGGATCAGGGACGCTGTCTCATTTGCCAAGGTGTCGAAAATCAGATGGGCTGGTCACGTAATGAGATTTAAAGACGACCGTTGGACTAGAGCTGTTACTGATTGGATTCCACGGGATGTCAAGAGACCGCGTGGCCGCCCACCTATCAGATGGTCAGACTTCTTTGTCAAGGTCATGAACGATCGGTTTGAGGCCCTCCATGTTCCCGGAGCGAAGAGATGCCATTGGGCTACACTAGCACGCGACAGGGACAAATGGAGACGTTACTGGCGCCCGCTCGAGCAAATCGATGACTAACGGGAAGTTAAGTGATTAAGTGATTAAGTGACAAATGGCCAAAAGATACATGAAAAAATGCTTTATATCACTAATCAGCAGAAGATGCAAATCAAAACAACAATGAGATATCACCTCACATCACAGAGACTGGCACACATCAAAAAACAAAAGCAACCAGTGTTGGGGTGGATGTGGGGAGAAGGGGACTCTCCTTCACTGCTGGTGGGAATGCTGACTGGTTCAGCCTCTTTGGAAAACAATATGGGCATTCCTTCAAAAACTAGAAATTGAGCTTCCATATGACACCGCAATACCACTTCTGGGAATATATCCCGAGGTGCAAAAAAGCACAATAGAAATGACATTTGCACCTGTATGTTCACTAAAGCATTGTTCACAATAGCTAAAATCTGAAAACAACCCAAGGGCTGGAGAATAAATGACTGGTTAAAGAAACTTTGGTTCAATGGAATATTATGCAGCTGTAGGAGAGATGAAGTCATGAAATTTGCTTGTAAGTGGATGGTCATGGAGAGTATCAAACAAAAGCACTGTCCTCCCGTTGTTCATTGATTTGCTCGAGTGGGCCCAGTAATGTCTCCATTTTGAGACTTGTTGTTACTGTTTTTGGCATATCAAATACGTAATGGGTAGCTTGACAGGCTTTGCCCTGTGGGCGAAATACTCTTGGTAGCTTGCCGGACTCTCTGAGTGGGGCAGAGGAATCAAACCCGGCTCGGCCCAGTCAGTTGCACGCAAGGCAAACGCCCTACCACTGTGCTATTGCTCAAGCCCATGGAGAGTCTCATGCTAAGTGAAATGAGTCAGAAAGAGAGTGACATAGAATGACTGCACTCATTTGTGGAATATAAAGTAGGATAATATGAGACTGACACCCAAGGACTGCAGAGACAAGGGCCAGGAAGATTGGTTGGAAGCGCTATGGTTGGAAGACTGACTCATGAACTGGGGGGAGAAGTTGCCTAGAATAGAAAAGGAATCACTAAGTCAATGAATGGTTGGCAGGATCATTTAGGACAGGAACGTGTGCTGAAAGTAGATAAAGGACCAAATGTGATAGCGTCTCAGTATCTGTATTGCAGACCATAATGTCCAAAAGTGGAGAGGGAGAGAGAGTATGGGGAAAATTGTCTGCCATAGAGGTAGGGGGAGGGGTGGAGTAGGAGGGGGACACTGGAGACATTGGTGGTGGAAGATGAGCTTTGGTGGAGGGATAGGTATTCGATCATTGTATTCGATCAAACACAAAAGCTTTGTAACTGTTATCTCACAGTGATTCAATTAAAAATAATTAATAAATGAAAGCATTATGCTCCTTTAATATAACAAGGTTTACTCCATATGCCAAACACAGTAACAACAAGTCTCACAATGGAGACGTTAGTGGGCCTGCTCGAGCAAATCAATGAATAGAAGGAGGACAATGCTACAGTGCTACTCTTAACAAAAGTTTAAAATTTAATACAGGTATAAACAATACATAAAAATTATTTTATAAAAAGTATGATTAGTTTTAATAAATTTAACATTGATTTATTTGCTAAAAAAGGAATAACAAAAGGACTTTTTTCAGAAAAAAATGTTATTTCATTTTGCTGAATAATAATAATAGACTACTTAATTCGACAACAACAAATTACAAACAAAGACCCCAAACTGTGGCTTAGTACTTACAGGTATACAATATTCCACCATTGGATAATGTAATTTGTGGCCTTTTGCTGTTCGACCAGAAAAAAAGCAGCTCTGGCAGACATCATAGTTAAAGTGCTTTAAGCTTCTATACCTAGAGAAAAGAAAAAATGGTGGCATGCATGACTGTTATTTAGTCTAAATCAATCATTTGTAACAAGGAATTTCATTCATCCAAATCACTGTGGAAATAAAAGGTAGATTGGCTACCTGTGTGGAATCTGTTTAGCATCTTAGCTCTCTATTAGAACAAGGGAATTCTGAAGTTAACAAAGGAAACTAATAAAAATACCTCCAAGTAAAAAACAAACAAATGAAAAAAACAAACAGATTCTGAGAACTGTTTGGCATGTCAAGACAAAGATTTGTTTCATAATATTTCCCGTAATGTGTATATATGCATACAAGTAGTACAGAAGTAAAAAGGTCCTGATTATTAACTTAACACATCAAATACTAAAATATTAATTATGCCATTGATAAGAAACGAATCTCAAATTTATGACATGAAGAAATTATTTTTTAGTGATAAGTTTTATATTGATCATTATAAAATGAGTAAAAATTTAATAAAAAATAAAAACACTGACCAGAACACATTCTGCAATGGAAACAACTTTCAAGTTCATATTAAAATGAGATGACACAGGGCTGGGGAGTTACTCCAGGAGGTAAGGCACATGCTGTGTACACAGAAGACTCTATTTTAATTCCTGGCCCCATGTGGTTTTCTGAGCACCATTGCGAACAATTTCCAAGCACAGAGCTGAGAATAGTCCCTGAGCACCATAGGGAATAGCCCGCCCCACTGCAAGACAGTAAGAAAAATTATTTAATATACTAATCAATTAAAGTAATGAGGACAAGCATCTGTTTTCAATCACCAAATCTTACTTAGGGGAGAAAAAAGTCTAGATTTCAAGTTTCTCTGGTTCTGATTGGAAATCACCACCTAGATGCATCTTCTTCTACTGAACTGGTCATAGTGAAGAACATAAATATAATCCAGCCTACAGAAATGATTTAAAATTTGAAAACTGTATTGGATATGAGGGGTGAGAGTGGTCAACCTGTGTTGTGCCTGATCTAAGGAGTGATGGCTTTCAGTTTTTCACAACTGAGTAAAAACCACAGTTTGCTGTGGACTTTGGTAGATGACTTTAGCTGTGTTGAGGAAAATTCCTTCCACTTCCATTTTATTGAGGATTTTTTTTTACCATGAATAAGTTTTCGATCTTGGATATTTTCTCTGTGTCTACTGATCTGATCATATGATTTTTATTCTCTCTTGTATGGTGTATTATGTCAACTGACTTGTGTATATTAAACCATTTTTGCAGCCCTAGGATGAATCCTATTTGGTCATGGTGTATGATACTTTGGATGTATTCCTAGATTTAGTTGCTAATATTTTCTTGAGGATATTTGCATCTATTTTATCAAAAATATAGGCACATAATTCTTCTTTTCAATGATGTCTGTCCACTTTTGGTATCAGGGTAATGTTTGCCATATAGTAATGGGGAGAATTACTGCTTCTTCAGCTTTCTTAAAGAACCTGAAAATAGGAATAGATCTTCCTTAAAAGTGTGAAATAACTAACTAGTGAAACCATCTACACCTGGAATTTTTGTTTTGGGAAGCTTCTGATTACCATTCAATTTTCAAGAGCAATTAGTGAGAGAGAAGGAGATAGAGAGATAGAGAGAGAGAGGAGAGAGATTAAGGGCATGCAGATTGGAAAAGAAGCTAAACTCAGTATTTGTGGATGATATATATTAATATATTATACTTAAAAAATCCTAATGACTGCACAAAGATAAACTCCTAGAAATGATAGGGGAATAGAGAGAGAGAGAAAGAGAGTGAGTGAGTGAGTGAGAGAGAGAGAGAGAAGAAAGATGCAGGCTGGGAGGGGAAATTGTGGGTGGGTGGGTGGGTGGGAGGGAAACTGGGGACATTCGTGCTGGGCAATGTACACTGGTGGAGGGATGAGTGTTGGAACTGATATGACTGAAACCTAGTCATGAACAGCTTTGTAATGGCGATTCAATAACATAAATTTAAAATTAAAAATAAAAAAAGAAATGATAGACTTGTATAATAAAGTGGCAGGTTACAAAATTAACACACAGAAATCCATGGTTTTCTATATGAAAATGATAAAATAAAGAAGAGAATTTTAAAAATCAACGCCATTAACCACTCCTTCTTGAATAGTATATTGTATAGTTTTTCTTTGTATACATCTTTCGCCTGTTCTGTTAAGCTAATTCCTAGGACCTGACTGCTGAGTCACCATTGTTAATGCCACTACCATCTTTCTAAAGCCCTTTCATTTCCATGACTTTGTGCTCCTTAAGAATTCTCCCATACTTCTTTCCTCTTCCTCTTCTCTTTTCAGTCCAGACTTCTACCAAGTATTAATCTGCATGCATTATACAGGTATTTCCACTTAAAAGAACAGTTCAATGACTGCTCAATAAACAGTTCACTAGTGCAATTAGGCTTAGCTACTAGCCTACCAGTGAACTGGTTAGTAATCATGAAGATAACTACATTTTATTGAATGTCTGCTCTTTTGACAAGAACTGCCCTTGTCATTTTACATGTATGTACTCTAACTGCTTTTGTGAGAAAACCCTCATAGAAATTTAAGTTGAAGAAACTCAGGTTCCAGAAACAACTTAACCAAAGACACAGTCAAATAGTAAACCAAGGATACTAACTTCAGCAGTCTGACACCAGAGTTGGTTCTCAATCTATGCCTACAACTCTTCCTACTACAGACTTGATGTCTAATAACCTCTTTGTATAAGGAACATCTACACAGGC
Organism: Sorex fumeus; assembly: GCF_029834395.1. Classification (NCBI taxonomy): domain Eukaryota; kingdom Metazoa; phylum Chordata; class Mammalia; order Eulipotyphla; family Soricidae; genus Sorex; species Sorex fumeus. The sequence continues at coordinate 20,205,591 of NW_026606118.1, forward strand.
ATTTTACTTCAATCTTCCAAACTCACCACCAACTCTGTTCTCCCTTTCTAACTATTCTTTCTTATTTCCATGAAATATTTCATGTTCATTAAAAGGCAAAGAGAGTAAGATAATAAATATTCAAGGATCCACATCTCAGCTTTGTTAAGTGTTAATACTGTCCTACAGCTGGTATCAGTTATTTTCTATTTAAGGAAGAAGACTTTATGGGATACTAAAGCTGTCACACACTTTTATTCTTTATGGCATATGGTCTAATCCTTTACTTCATGGCTTCATAAATCTGGCCCCTCATCATATCTTTAGGAATTGCAATGTTCACACATGACAGGTTTTATATAAACTGACCTCTTCTGCAATTAGTTAAACTTGATATTTCCCATGGTGCCACAATAAATTTTATTAGTATAGTATTTTTGTTTTATCAATATCCCCAATCAATTGTTCTACACAGTACAATATAATTTCTCCTGAATGGCAAATATCTCTTCTAAAAACCTAATCTCCTTTCTTATAGATATTGATTAAGAATATGAAATCCAGAGTCAAAAGAACTTGATTTACATCCCAACTTTGTCTCTGTGTTGGGTATCTAGCTATGGGAAAATTGCCTAATATTTAAGTCTTAGTTATTTTACATATAAAGACTATAGCCATGTCCTTATGTAATATTTTGTCAACACTGCTTTGCTTATGATCATGGTTTTCTGTCAACAACGGTGTATTTTATAAGTAGCAGGGCTGAAAATGCCATGTATTTTAGCACAGTCCAAAAGTTACAAATTTGATTCTGTTTATATGACTGTATAGTAGTAAGCACAGCTTCTTAAATGAAGGCGAACCATGAGCTTGATCATCTTGCTAAACTTGACAGAAATAATGCAAAGTAAGTTGATTACTTCTCAAAGTATTATTTCCTGCATATAGAATTTTATCTGAAAGTCTTCACACTCCTACCAATTTTGTCCTGTCAGGGTCATTTGTGTATTAAGAGACATGCAATGAAAATTTCTACAATCCATGTAAGGAGAAATTCAGAAAAATCTCTTAACTCTCTAGCAAAGTGTAGACAAAATAACAATAATAGAATGAACTTCAGGACATGGCTATAGAAGGACATGACATTTTTCAGAGAGTAGATTATCATGACCATCTCCTTTGTTTAAGAAGCAACCCACCCGGATGGGGATGCAGGGAAAAGGATGATGGCCATACACAGATATTATGAAAACAGAACAGAAAACAGTTGGCTGCCACCACTGGTCATAGTTTTTTTGTTTGTTTGTTTGTTTGCTTGTTTGTTTGTTTGTCTGAGTCTGAGTCACAACCAGCAATGCTCAGAGATTACTCCTGGCTCTGCACTCCGAGATGATGGTGATTGAACGCAGGGTGGCAGTTTGCAAAGCAAATGCCCTACATACTGTACTATTGCCCCAGCTCCCAGTGATCATAGTTCTTACCTGAATCCAACAATTGGACATTCTTTACAGATGTTGCATTTTGCCTGATGTTTTGCAGTCTCAGCTGCTGCCACTCTGTGTAAAACTGGCAACCAAACCATAGACTGTGGTTCCAGACGCATCCAATCTATAAACTCTTTCACACTTATCTCTGGCTTGTTGTTATTCTGGTGAAGAAACAAACATATTAAATGTGAGTAAAATTCCTTCATTAAATGGAAGGTCAAAGGGATAATCCAGGGTTATGTTGTGTGCCTTGCATGAAGCTGACCCCAGTTATTCCTGGTACTCTATGGTCCCCTGAGCATCACAGGGTACTACAGACATGGTCACTGTCAGGGTGGCCTGCATAATTTCTGGCATGATAAGGCACTGGACTGGGAGGTGTATGTGAGTACCACTTAAGAGTTTCCGCCTCCACCGAATGGGGCAAATGTAGCTTCATCCTTGAAAAACTATATAGAATTCAAAGGGGTATTATAGAACTCTAAGTCAGTTAAATCAGAGGAGAACATTCTTCAAGAAAGCACCTCAACCAGGGCTACCAGGTGACCAACAAACTGAAAAAGCTTGTGAATACCAAAACAAACCATGTGTGAACCTGGTCATGGCAAAAACAGCAACAAAAAAGGAAATAGGAGGGGAAAGAGTAAGATAAAACCCAAACCCTTATAATTCAAAGAACTCTTCTGTTTCACGTAAATACTGTAATCCCATAAAATCCATTCACGGAGGACTGCAAACACTTTTTTATAGGACATCCTGACTTTCATCAGCAGCCTTCAAACTTCCTGATAACCCAAAATTGCTGCTATGCCTTTGGCCGGACCCCAACAATTTGGAGCCAAGTTTACCAAGAAATTAAATGACCAAAAATTAGGAATGTGGTAGCCACACCCACAAACCACCTCTGGCTCAGCTATACAAGCTCATTGATTGGCCTTATTTCAGAAACTTATAAACCTCAGAAGACATCAAAAGCCACAGTTAAGGTTGGCTCAGTGTGCTATGGGCAAGCGAGTGCGACCTGCAGGGCATAGCTCTCTGGAAAAGATGGAAGGGCCATGATCCAGAGACACACAAAAGAATCTCCGAACCAAGCAACTTGCTGCAGATCCTATTATCTAAAATTTTAGAATTCCAGGAGCACACAGCCTCTCTTGTGGCCACGTGACATCTTATGCTATTCATAACAAGCAATACAAAAGAGAGTATGGGGGAGCTTGTCTGCCACAGAGGCAGGGGGAGGGGTGGGATATGTGGGGGATACTGGGAACCTTGGAGGTGGAATATGTGCACTGGTGGACGGTTAGATGATCTATCAATGTATGACTGAAACTCAGATAGAAAAACTTTGTAACTGTGTCTCACAGTGATTAAAAAAAAAGTAGTAATAATCATTAAAAAAAAAGACACACTGACATCACAACTGGAAGGCAATTACAAATGCTAAATAAAACTCTAGTAACTGTGTCTTACTCCAGTTCTATTAAATATCAGACTGAGAGTGATCACACGGCATGTGCTTTGCAGGATTTTCAAATTTATCACGACAAGTTTTATGAAACTTCTGGTGCCTCTTCAATGCTAATACTGAAAATTTTCACACTGGCAAAGTTAAATTTGAACCAATATTCCTTGCCTGCTGCTGTCAAGGTCATCCTATGATCTAGTACATGTGAGAATCATATTCAGAATTTTCTTTTGATACTTTTTGTATTTCTAAAATAAGAAAAGGGCCATTACAAAATGTAATAACCCATAACATCAATTCTCCATACTAACATTGTGTGAGTAATTTGTTTATTTTTCCTCTGCGTGATAAATCACTGGATAAGCTTTGGCAAAATATCTGCCCGCTTGTTTTTTATGTGTATGTGTAACATCAATAGTAATGTTTTAAAATAGTTTCTATATATACTAAGAATTAGAAAATAAACTGATTTTTCAATTTTATATATCTAGCCTACATTGGTACAAACTTTTGTATATCATTCTCCATTTACATATAGGTAGATAAATAAATTATTTTAATGGTTTATTTAATTTCTGGGTTTTTTCCTGCTTTTTGGGTCATACCCAGTGATATGCAGGGGCTTCTCCTGGCTCTGCACTCAGGAATTACTACTGGCTGTGCTTGAGGGATCATATGGGATGCTGGGAATCAAACCCAGGTCGGCCACGTGCAAGGCAAAAGCCCTACCCATTGTGCTATAACTCCAGCCCTGGTTTCTTTAATTTCTATTAAAAATCATGCCTACAAGTAAGTGTGGGTAGTTTTGTTCATATAACAAATATTTGTTAAGTAGTTATAATATCCAAGGCAATGCACATAGGGATAAACAAGAAAAACACAATCAAACCTTGTTCATGATCTAGAAAGAAAAATACATTCAACAACCAATTATTGATTGGTTTCTGCATGGAATAATATTGATAATGAATGGTGTGAAGACAGAGCTGTTTCAGGTGAATACAGTAAGTTCACATAGACTTCTCTGAAGGGTGGGCAGAGAAGGATTTTTCAGAGGAGATCAGTGTTAAGGAAAGATCTCAAGAACGAACAAAGCTTAGTAGTAAGAAGGTTGGTGGTTGGAGAATGAGAGAGGATGTTCTGAACAGAAGACACAGTTTCCATGGCACTGAGGTGGGAATAAAGGATGTGAAACTGTGGTTGAAAAGCAGACAGCCAGGGGACAAGTGGCAAAAACAATGAGAATTGACAAGGGTAGGGCCAAAACACAACAACCGAATAACACGTACTAAAGTCGTTTCATTTGAAGCATGTAGAGGCTCTTAGAGGAAGCTGCTGTCCCTCAAACCAAATGTGCTTTAAGAAATAACACACATGGGTACTCGATCATTGTATAACTGAAACCCAAGCACAAAAATTTTTAAGTCTACAACTGTACCTCATGGTGTTTCACTAATAAAAATTTTTTAAAAAAGAAATAACACACAGGGGACTGGAGCAATAGCACACTGGGTAGGGCGTTTGCCTTGCACATGGCCAACCCGGGTTCAATTCCCAGCATCCCATATGGTCCCCTGAGCACCGCAAGGAGTAATTCCTGAGTGCAGAGCCAGGAGTACCTCCTGTGTATTGCTCGGTGTGACCCAAAAAGAAACACACACACACACACACACACACACACACACACATGCGCACACACACACACACACACACAAACTTTATACACAAACCCAATTTTCTTCACCACAGGTTCCAGCCCAAGTTCCATTTTTTAGAGCTGACTCCATATAGTCCCTCCCGCCCCCTTTCTGCCCCTGATGCAGTTTACCTGTTGGAAGCAGCTTCGGACACTGGGTTCGATGTTACTGCCTCCAAAGGCGGCCACTTCCCCCAGCTGTCGAGGAATCTGGATGGCATCATGAAGTAACAGGCCCAGCTGCCTCTGGTCACACATTTCTGTGGGTCCTGCCACTTCATTGAAGAGATCTGCAGGAAGAGCAGTGAGGTTAATTTCTACCTGCTTGCAGTGTTCTCTTTGGTAAGATTAATTAGTTGGGTAGATTGCACAATGCAGATAAGAAACAAATATCATTCTGACTAGCTGTCTCCTGAACCCCACCAAACTTAACATTCTTCGTGTTTGCAATTAGAAAGCGATTAGCCACATGCTTCTTAAAGATAACCTACTTTTATTTATTTTGGGATTTGGAGCAATTATCTTATTTTTATATGTCAACAGATATAAATAGGCCAATTAACACAAATTTCCTTTTTATAAACGTGCAATAAATGCATGTGTTCATGGTCTCAATACGGTCTTCCTCTGAGTAAAAAAAGTAAAGTAATTAAAGGAATAAATGTAGCATTGGTAGAAAATCTTTAAATTTTAACAGTTTTGTTTACCAACTTTTTGGGTTGACTCTCAAATATTCTCTCTCTCTCTCTCTGTATATATACATATATATACATATATACACATATATATACATATATACACATATGTATGTGTATATACATATTTTTGTCAGCTTTTTGTCAGCTCAACTAGTGTCCCATTATTAGCTTTTAACTTATTCTTGTATTATTTCAGTTTCAGTAACAAAACGCACTTATACAAATTTAAGGGACTTATTAACAAAAACTATCTTTATGTATTCACAGTTCTTAGGTCTTTTCACTTCCTTTATTAGAAGAAAGTCTTTTGTTTTATAATTTTCTTGATCTAGACAAACCAAAACCTCTCCTTTCCAGAACCATCTTATCTTTTATTCATCATCTGCAATAACTTGGAGTTTAATATTATTATAATATTTCCAGCAATAAGGATAATATACTTAAATAAGTGGAACTTGAAATTCTACATAAAAATCAATCCACTCCCTTACAAAAATGAATACTTACTGGAAAGAAATTTACAAGTTTAAAAACTCTGAATTATGCAAATTCTGAATGTTTTTCATGTGAATTTTTCTGAAGCCAGAAGGAAGCAAAGCAAATATTTATGGAATTAAAAAAAACCCTCATTTCCAAACAGTAGCAATACATGAACATCAGTTTGAAACATATCATTCCCTGGGATATTCTTTTAGGGAATATGGATAGACTCATCACTAAGAACAGTGAGTTTTACAATACTAGATAAACTCATTGATACTGACACAGTGATAATAACAAGCTATGACTGTAATTTAACCATACACAGGGAAAGCAAATTCAACTAAGATAAATGTAATTCTTATTTATAATTTGCTGACCTAAAAAAATTGATTATGGTTCTTCTGGTTTCTTTTCATATTTTCAAATTAAATGATCATAGCCAAATATTTATTCAGGATTCTTATAAAGTGTCCAGTTAAACCCCAGTGCTGGGAAGAGACCATTTAGGTAGATAAACAATTTCTATGTATGTGTACAATATGTTTATAGAGAAGCACAAATTTTCAATGAGATCATCCATGGCCAATTTTCCTCTCTGGAGGAAGACCTAATTAAGCCACAATTAAGGTAAAATTACAATCAAAACAAATTAAATATTCTGAATTTTTTGAATTCTTCTGCAAGTCCATATTTCCAGAGTGTAATCAGATAAAACTGGGAGTGTCAGGCAGATGTGGGCATGGGTGAGAGGAAACACATAATCTAAAACCCTAATTCCCATAAATCAGCATACAAGAGATGGAAAGGGACATAAAAGAAACGTGCGTTTAATGAGGAAGATTCACCCAGACACAACAGGAAGGCAGGATATTGCTACAACCTAATCAAGGGATGTTATCATGAGAGAAAAAAAGAACTCTAAGGAATCAATCAGCAGGCTGGGATACTGACCCTAGTCTTTACAAAAATCAATGTTCAGCTGACATCAACTGACCCCGCACAGCACATCTGCCCCTGAGTTTGACGAGCAAATTGTCTTGAATATTAATTCTAACAAAGGAAATAATCATGAGGATGTTTTCTGAGGCATTTCACTGGGGAAATCAAGACTGGAATCAGGGTTGCTAACAACCTCAAAGTGAAAAACAACCCCCAGAACATTAACTAGAGTTCAATATATACAGGAAACATTCAGAGAAAAGATTTCAGCCCAAGAGATTTCTTTTTTAATTAGTCCCTAAAATGTCATTTTCTCATGGATTAAAATAAATATCACATTTTACCCCCTTAGTTTTGGGGCCACACCCAGTAGTGCCCAGGGCTTAGTTTTGACTCTGAGCTCAGGCATCACTCCTGGAGGGCTTCAGGGTACCACATGGGGTGTTGGAGATCAAACCCCAGTTTGATCTCCAGTTGGCCCCATAAATGCAAGTGCTCTCCCCCCTGTCCTATTGATGATAAAGTTTTCATTGGAGGGGCTTCTCTGTCTGTCCGTTTCTATCATTTGAAAGTCCCATGCTGAATTAGAGCATTGTTTCCAGATTTCTCTAGAAAGTGCATCGTCTCAAGCACGTATGCACACATGTACTGAAACATCTTTATTTGAAAGATTCTACATTTCATAAACGTCAGAAAGTATGCGCCTACATAAAGGACATTGTTTTTATAACTCTCTGTTGCATTTGCTTTTTTCCCTCTATACCAATGTTGTTCAAAGAGGGTGATATTGGATATTGTCTACCTCCTGGGGATTGCTGGATAATTAATTAAGCAATGGGGGGAGCGGGGAGTGGAGGGTTGTAGCCTTGGATACAATTGTGGGAGGCAGTTCCTGCTTGTTCACTTAAAGAAAGCAGATTTCCAGAGGGCGCTGAGTAATTTTAAAACAGGGGAGGTGGTAGGCCAAATAAGTTTGGAAACCTAGCACTATGCCTACAATCAGGATGTCATGATTCGTTCTGTTGATAATGGGTAGCTCTCTGATAATAACTTGGAAAAAAATAAAGAGAAGAATGAGCCACTGACCTGAGAAAATGGATCACCATTTTAAAGATGTGTGATAAACTCTGAGGAAGCATTTGCATTCATTTCAGATTAAATTAAGAGCTAAACTTTACTTAGTACTTTCAAAGTCCTACAACTTTTAAAGAACAAATGAAAGGGCCAGAGTCACAGTACACAGGTAGGGCATTTGCCTTGCACACAGCTGAGCTGGGTTCCATCTCCACCATCTCATATGGTCTGAGATCACTCTATGGTCAAGAGTGATCCCTGAGTGCAGAGCCAGGAGTAAGCCCTGAGTACTGCTGGGTGTGGCCCCAAAACATTAAACAAAACAAAACAAACAAAAATACCCACAAATGATAAAACATGTCCTTTAAACTTTAATACAATCAAGGCTTCATTAATACCTTCTCTTTATTTTCAATCCAGAAATAATATTTTTAGCTCTGAAAATTACATCTTTTGCCAACTAAGATGCTAAAGGTGATTTTATTTCTTGATAAATCAAGTGTCCCCAAACAAAAGCCTTTTTCTACATGGTTTATTATGTTCTCACTCTATAGAGAAACCTTATCTCCTGGTCTATAATCATCTTTTCATTCATTACAAATCCCTTTTCACTGTGTTAAACTGTATAAAAAAACAAGCCATCATCATCTAGACCTAAAATTAAAAATCAAAGAATCCCACAGCCATCCCAGAGAATAAACTATGTTTTTAAATGTATCCACGTGTCTGGTCACATAAAATACAAACTTAACTAAGTGTGCAGGACCTGAAATAAAATATCCCCTCTTTTGGGTATCTCCACATTCCTGAAATACCTCCTCCTCAAATATAAGGCTATATGTGTAAAGCACCATCTGCGAATAAAGACGCAGGACTGAGTTACTTACATTTCAGAGACAAAATTTAACAATTTTAGAATCATTAAGAATGTGGAGATAGAGCAACTGCTAACATTTTCCTCCCAAACTGATATTTTTAGGTGCTGGAGTGATAGTACAGTGGGCAGGACATTTGCCCTGCACGCGACCAACCCAGGTTTGATCCCCGGCATCCCATATGGTCCCCTGAGCACCTCCAGGAGTAACTCCTGAGTGCAGACCTAGAAGTAAGCCCTGTGCATCGCTGGGTATGACCCAAAAAGCAAAAAAAAAAATTTTAGGAGTTTTGCACATATGATTCCCATCTGCTTTCAAAGCAAGTTTTATTAGCCTCATTTGTTAGCTATGAAAAATTTGTTACATTCCAGCTTCCTGAACTGTGAGAGATGAGTAACATTATTGTTTATATTGTTTATTCTCTTGGTTGAGAGCCTGTTATGGGACCCAAAGACATTCAGCCACTGAGGGTAGAGCAGGGACTTGAAAGCAGGCAGGTGATCTTGGCTCCCAAGGCTGACTCCTTTCAAATGTTATGATACTCTCTGGTGCATCAAATAAAATAGCAAAAGAAAAATGCTTCATTGTTTATTTTCTCACACAATGGAATATCATTATTTAAATATATCTAGTCATTCTAGATCACTGATTTCAGCACTGAAAATATTCAAAATTCTAGATAAAGAGTAATAAAAAAAAAGGTTTCAGTCTATCTTTATGTTTTTCAGCATTAGAAGTTACAGAAATAGAAAAAATCTTGGTCTTTAGGGTAAGAAACAGTATTCCCCAACAGCTGAAGACCTCCGGGACCCAGCCAAGGCCATGCTGAGATCACTCTCCACATGCCTGGACAAGGAACAGCAGAGGAACCCAGGTGTGCGGGACCCGAGGCTAAGATCTCCAAGCCTGCTTGGTTCGGGACTGGGCCTCCTCCACCCAGCTCCCCCACCTTCCAGTAGCTAGACAGTTACACCCACCAACTGCCATGTAACCCCATCAATGGCCAGCCAGAGACTATAAAACCAAGTTCCTGGAAGCACACAGCTGCATTTGCGGCCGTGCGACCTCTTATTCTCTAGTTCTCACTCTTAGGGAACCCGGCAGGCTACTGAGAATATCATACCTGCCTATATGCCTGACTAGGAACACCTGTAAAGGTGATTAGAGGCTGCCCCAAAAGCCTCCATCCGTCTTGGAGAGCCTTGCAAGCTACCAAGAGTATCCCACCTGCATGGCAGAGCCTGACAAGCTACCTGTGGAGTACTTGATATGTCAAATACAGTAACGATGAACGGTCTTCATTCCCCTGACCCTGAAGGAGCCCCCAATATGTCATCGGACTACACTTGCACTTGACAGGGATGAATGGAGCATTACTGAGCCTGCTCTAGCGAACTGAAGAACAACGGGGTGATAGTGATAGTGAAACTGATAGTGATAGTGATAGGGTAAGAAAAAGATATTATCCAATTGTAGCCCAGCAATATTCTGATTCTGAAGTTTTTAACTGGATTTTAACTGATTTAAGCCTTTTTTTTGAAGCTGGAAAACATACATCATAATGTCTATAGAATGAAACAATTATTCTTTCTTCCAGATGAGGATTAATTTGTGGTCAGTTTTCCCTAAATCAAGGCACCTTACTTTTGATCCAGTATTCACCTTTCATTTCATCTGAATCCCCAGTTCTCTACATTAATATATTTGTATAACCTGATGCAGAGTAAAATTTTTTGTTTTTTAAGGGAATTGTAGATACTGGAGAATCTATGAAGAAAATCTCCAGTTATTATCACAATTCTAACTCAAAGTCCTATTATATTACACAAGAAAGGTTTTACATACATCTGTACTTTTCTTCTAGGAGACCTTTGGAGAGAGAGATTAACCCAATCTTCAGACTTTGCACTCGTATTTTTCCAGTCCGACCCCTGAAATGGTAAGAATCACAATGAGATTCAATCATTTAAAAATATGTACAGTGTAAACACAAATTTATTGAAGGTAAATCCTTAAAATTAGTACACAGAAAAGATGCTATTTTAAAATTCATTGTTAACAATTGGTGCCAAATTCACATATAATTTTATGACATACATATTTATGTATATTTTATTTTTTTTGCCTTTTTGGGTCACACCCAGCATTACTCAGGGGTTATTCCTGGCTCGTACTCAGGAATTACTCCTAGCGTTGCTTGGGGGACCATATGGGATACTGGGGATCGAATCTGGGTTGGCTTCGTGCAAGGCAAATGCCCTACCCAATGTACTATCACTCCAGCCCCTGTTATGTGTATATCATTTTGGGTCACACCTGGTGGAACTTGGGTCTTATGCCTGTTATGCCTGGCAGGCTTTGGGCACAAAAGCTGTGCCAAGAACTGAACCAGGATCAGCTACATGTAAGGCAAGTGTGTACCCAACTATATAGCTGGCCCTCAGGGTATATTTTAATCATTGTTTTAATGTAGTCTAAAAGAATATATAGCCTAAGAAATTTTACATACAACACATGAACAGGAATAACAAATGAAGACAACTGAAAATGACAACTGCAAAGCTAAAAGAATATCAATTTTATAAATAATAGTCATGAAAATCTATCCGCTAAAATTCAAGAGTCAAAATGATAGCTATATCTGTGGAATATGCATATGATAAAGCACGGAAGTTGTATAATTATGCATTTCAAGGCATATGTAAGAAAACTGGAAAATTATACACTGAGAACATATAACTACCTGAATACTTAAAAACTTATGCTCTTCTCTGATTTTGATCTGTGTCAATGATTTTTTTTTATAAATTTACCATCAAATTATAAGTCAATCTTAAGCAGGTGTATAATCTTTACTTTGGTAAGTATAAAATTATAATTAAACATAAAGTTAACTAATCAGCACTTGGAAATTCAAACTATGTGAATGACAATTTTAATTTAACTTGAGCAGAAGAAATTTTCTTTTTAAAGGAGTATAGTTTTTATTCCATCATTTATCAAAAAATTACTGAGTCATTTCTCATCTTTGAAATTTATTATATCCTAAAGCTAATCAACAGTCCACAAAAAATATTAATTGCTACCTTTGTTATTTGAAATTAGTCAATTTAGTTTTTTTCAATAATGTTAATGACATTTGATGTACAAGTACAGCAAATATCACATACTGAAAATATCAACATTAAGACTATACATAAAACAAAATTTAGTAAACTAAAACAAAATGTAGTAATTCATGCTATTCAGAAAACAAATTTAAAACTTAGTTTTATTTTCACAATTATAATATTGTGCGCTGGCTGCGCACAAGGCAAATGCCCTACCCGCTATGCTATCGCTCCAGCCCTGCATATAAGCAACATTCAGAATATTTATAAAATAACTAATACTTAAATTTTAAAAAGAAAATAGATAACCTCAACAATAATCTTAAATTAATATACCCAATACAGTTTCCTAACTTTTAAACTGTGCTACAAACAGTATTTCTGCTTTGTAGTTTGAGGTATTTTCTAGTTGTCATATAAAAAACAAAGTATGCTTTCCGTCCACCACAAATCAGCAGCTCTCATTCTTTGAATACAGAAAACAGATCTGGACAAGATAACAAAAGGCTATGGGAAAGGCTGATAAATAAAACATGGTTTAGGATAAAGCAATTTCTTGAAAAAGATTTAAAAGGTACACATTGAACAATGACAGTGACCTCTAGTCTACGGGGAGAACACAGAGCAAACATCATCAGAAAGATTATTGAATATGCCAATCACCCAATTCACTGCATCATCAACAGTTATAAAGAGTTTTGTGTTTGTTGGTTTTTGGGGCTACACCATACTCACTCAAGGAGTTAATCCTGGCTTTGCTCTCAGAAATTACATGGGATGCTGAGCACTGCACTGGGGACAGCTGTGTGCAAGGCCATTCCCTACTGGCTGTACTGTCTCTTTAGCCTCTTTATACAGGTCTAATGTGGACAGGAGTTGGGGGCGTTTGAAGGTGTCTAGAGAAATAGGGACTTAAGGGTCTTGCCTCTTGAGCAGCCAGTGCTGGTTTGAATCCCTGGTATCGCATCTGGTTCTATGAGCACTGTTAGGAGTGATTCTTGAGCACAGAGCCAGGAATAAATTCTGAGCATCACGATCTGTCATGAACTTTCCGCACCACACAAAAGAATGTGATAAATACACTATTTGATGCATTATAAGGACACATAGAAAAGTTTAAGGAACTTTGTAACTGAATGGTCACTAAATAATGTCAATTAGTCAAAGTAGTAATTAGCTACACAACATTTGGTAGCGAAGGTTAGGTCCAGGTATCAGACAATGAAGTCATGATATAGCCAAACTGTCCCAATGAGAGAAAAGTAAATATTCACAGAAAACATCTGGGTGAAGGGACAGAGGGAAGGGAATGAACACTCGGAAAGTGACTAATTCAGACTAACTGGATGATAAAACTGGACTAGGCGACAGAGGAATTTCTATAAATATCAAAACTTAAAAATAAAAAAAAGCCAATGGAATTTACTAATAAGTTACATAATCCAGTATTTAGATATTTGGTTTCCTGAACAATTTACATAAGTAACTCGTGAAATAAGTTTTACTTTATAAAATTATATCTATCTTGAACAATGGCAAAAAAAACTGCAGAAAATTAGTTAATATTTAATAAAGGGACAATTTTTTTCCTTTTAAAAAAAAGTGAAGTGAATAGTTAGTTAAGGTAACATGGTAACAGTAGTCTTTTTGGTTCTGGATTGTTCGGTTTGGAGGACACTCTCAGCTATGGTCAGGGATCACTCTTGGTGGGTCTCAGGGACTTCTGTGGTGCCAGGGATCAAATGTGGGCTAGATGTATGCAAAGGAAGAGCCTATACTTTATACTATCTCTCCGCTGCCTACAATTGTACTCTGGACACACACTCTCTCTCTCCAGCCCTATCTCTCTTTCTCTCTCTTTGTGCGTGCGTGTGTGTGTGTGTGTTATCTTTGAGCAACACCCAGCAATACACAGGGACTACTCCTAGCTCAGTTCTTGGTACTTGATCAATCCCTAGAAGTGCTCAGGGGACCAGAGGAAGAGACGGGGATCAAACAGAGAATGGCCTCACACAAGCAAGGGATTTATGTCTGTACTCTATCTCCAGTCCAAGAATATCTAAGCCAAATATTGCAAACTACTGCTTGAACCAGAATTTAACTATTCTTGATTCCATTAAATTTAGAAGGAAGGTTTGTCAAATTTACTAATGCTACATGTGTCTTTTAATGGTTTAAAAACATGAAGATCAATTTGATAATGTGTAATTGCTCAGTCATATTTTATCCTGAGAGGACAAAGGTTTTCTTAAAAATAAAATGAATTCAAAGATATCAAGCAAGTGATGGTAAATCCCATATTCATTATGGTAACTGAGATCCATTCTTCAGTGAGTTCATCTTAAGAGTCCTCAAATCTTAAGAGTCCTATTTGATTGTTAAAAGGGGACTTGTCTGTATTATGCTGAAAAATGAAAGATTTTTCTAATCAAAAGAAGCAGAAAAATTTTAATTAAATCTTCTCTAAAGCCATTGTCATCATTTACTTGTACAGAATCAATCAGCTGCTAGACGTGTGCACATTTTTGAACTACCATTTATCTTCTTTCTCTCTAGATGAAATAAAAGGCTGATAAACAAAAATTTTCATATGGCTAATTAATAGAAAATAAATTTTAGCGTCTAAGAGAAGAACAACAGTTCAACTTTTCTTATTTCATCTTTGCATACTTTAACCCCCTACCAGAAGAATGAATAATTCCTAATGTTTTAGAAATGTCAGCCCACAGCAGGTATCTCTAGAATTGATTACTTCAAAAATGCATCTTCACATTCCAAAAAGTCAAAGTAATGGAAAAATGAGTCTCATGGAAGCTCAGTTTGCTTCTGATGTAACAATGAGTCCTTAATTAATTACAGATATTAGTCTTATAACATAAATTATTTAAACACCATATAACACATAATCACCACTGCAATAAATAACACTAATATGAAATGACAAATTAAATCCCTTTTATTGCCATTCAAATTGCTCTTAGGCTCTCATACAAAAATTGCAGAGTGGATTATTATGAGAAGGCCTAGCAGCTTAATTTATAATGTTACAGAAAAAATATTGTCTTTCAAAAAAGCATTATGAAAGAGGAAAAAGTTTGATTTATTTGAATTATTCATACTATTTTCCTAGCATGGAAATAAAAAAATAACTATATATTTAACATTTTTATAAATCAGAGCAAAATCTTAGAATATTACATGAAAATCTTTTTTTGTTGTTATTCTGTGTTTAAGATCTCAGTATGAGAGTTATCTGTATCTGGTGACCATTAAATAAATTTTTCCAATCAAAAAGGTACCCTTGAAGGTACTTAAAATTTTTGACATTTTTAAACTAGAGAGATAGTACAAGGGTTATGGTACTTGCCTCACACACAGCTGACCCTGGTTAGATCCCTGGCAACACATATGGTCTTCTGAATATTGTTGGAAGTGACCCCTGAGCACAGAGTCAGGCATATCTCCTGAGAACCACCAGGTGTGGTCCTGTGTGCTCTAACTCCCCAAAATTACATTCTGGTTTTGGAGCCACACCTGGAAATACTTGGGGGTTAATCTGGCTCTGCACTCAGGAATTACCCCTGGAGGACCATTTGGGATGCCATGGATTAAAATGGGGTTGGCCACGTTTAAGGCAAACGCCCGCCGAGCTGTACTATGGCTCTGCCCCCAAATATAAATGATTATATTTTAATGGGAATAAATACGAAAACTTACGTATCGTAGACGTTGAGCAACCAGTTGAGACACATGTCCACACAGAGCGGAACATTGACCAGGTCCTTATGCATCTGTTCCAGGCCATCATAGGTTGTTGTCAGACAGTTGATGACATCAGGAACGCTAAGAAGCTGATCGTTTTGGTTCAGTTTGTGCTGCTTGAAAACTTCATTTGTGGTGCTCAACTCTAAAAGATCCACTAATTGGGGAAGAAAAAGGGAGTATGAGTAGTCAACACAGTACGTAACATCGAAGTAAAAACATCCCTTCTCTCAAGTATTCAGCCTGATTTTTTGATTTAAGAATCTCTACTTTCCAGCTAATTTCAGCTTTTGAAGAAACACAAAGTATTTCTATTCTAGCCTTTTCCTTTGTCCACATTCTGTGTTTTTGAACCTGAATTTTCCACCTTTCAATGTGATCTCATTTCCTGATCTTCGAAATATTGATTTTTTTTTACCATACTTTTCTGGTTTTCCTCTTTGTGGGCTCTTTCTGCTTTTAAAACAGAGAGGCACAAATCTTTACCCCTACTTCAAATGGTAGACCATCCCAAATGCATCATTTTCCTCCTCTTAAATTCAGATAGCAGTCTTCTCCCTCACCTCCTATTCATCCTTTATATCATTGCCAAGCAAATAATTCTTAGCCAGCTTCTCAACATGTACATTGGGAAATAATAATATAATGTAATGTTACAATAATATAATAGAATAATAACATAATATAATGTTCACCAAGTATGAGTAGTAATGGGTTCTGTGGAAAATATTTCTGCACTGTCTAGCAAATCAAACCTGGTCTATGTAGCCCTTTCAAATTGGACCGAACCTAGCTTGATGTCATAGCATACAGGCAAATTGTAGATTGGAATAAGAGGTGTTCATAAAACAAGGCCTGCATCCACGGGCCTACATGTAGGAGTGTCCAGATTCTTACATGCACAGTGGACACATATCGATAAGGTGGAACCCTGTTCTCAAAGATGAGGAGGAGAAGCATGCTGATCACATTTCTAAAAGGAGTGAAAATTCCCTAAAAGAACAGTACAAATATCTCTGAGAACTACTTCTATTTGAGAAGTGCAGTGAGAAAAGGCTCCTTCTGAAGGCAAATTTGAAATGGACCATAGGGAAGAGCTAATATACAAGAAATCCATGTAGCACAAGAAGAGTATTTCAGAACAGAACTACTGACAGGGAGGTAAAGAGACAAGGAAGGCTATGAGGAGGCCTCGGCCAACAGTTTGGGGTAGTGGGGAGGGTGGGTGCCCCGAAGTCTCCGAACTCAAAGCCCTGCTGAAGACCCTCTACGTCCAGAGATAGAATTCAGCCAAACTAGAAATAATAAAGGTAAAGGTAAAGGCCCTCCCGTTGATCGTCGATTTGCTCGAGCGGGCCCAGTAACGCCTCCATTGGAGACTTTGTTGTTACTGTGTCTGGCATATCGAACACTCTCGGTAGCTTGCCGGGCTCTCCGAGAAGGGCGGAGGAATCGAACTCGGGTCGGCCATGTTGGCCGCTTGTAAGGCAAACGCCCTACCCGCTGTGCTATTGAAAATATATAATGATATTTTTAAAAAAATAGGAACATTGGTGGTAGAATGGGTACTGGTGGAGGGACAGATACTCAACAATTGTATGACTGAAATGGAATCACAAAAGTGTGTTAAGTCTATAATTGTACCTTATGGTGGTCATTAAAAATAAATAACTTAAATAATAGACTAGAAGGGCTTCAAAACAAAACAAAACAGTTCTCAGTCATTCACTGAAAACAAGAACCATTACAGATTTTCAGATTACTGTACACATTCACATTTGTTGACAACGATAACTTGTCTAAATCTAAGCATAAGGGTTCAGAAAATTGTGGGACCCACAAGAATTTAAGGTCCATTTATGGAAATGAGTGCTTCATACTTTATTTTGGGGGGGAGAGGACACACCCAGTGGTGCTTAGGGCTTCTGAACTGGAGAAACATTAAAAAATAAATATCCACGGAACTTATTATAATATGTAGCCCTAATATGTCATTATATATCATATATAACTATAATACATAAATACAAGGGCTAGAGAGGCAGCAGAGCAGGTAGGATGTTTGCCTTGCATGTGGCTGACTCAGGTTCGATTTCTCCGCCCCTCTCGGAGAGCCTGGCAAGCTATCGAGAATATCTCGCCTGCATGGCAAAGCCTGGCAAGCTACCTGTGACATATTCGATATGCTAAAAACAGTAACAAGAAGTCTCACAATTTGTTGTGAGACATTACTGGTGCCCACTTGAGCAAATCGATAAGCAATGGGAGGACAGTGCTAAAGGACAGACAATGCTACATAAATACAAATAATTTCTCTTGCCTGATGCAAAATTATTTTCCAAAAAATATGATGGCATGTTTTAAGTTAAATAAAATGAATTTGTATTTATTTATCATGACATAACAATTATTTTTTAATATTTGACTGTGTCTACTTTAGCTAGCTGCTCATGTGACTCTGACCTAGTACACAATCATTTTTCAAGCGTGCACCATGGACAAAAACTGCCTTCAAATGATACTTGCAAACAAATTCTTTCTAAAACAACTCAACAGGAAAAACATTTAAAAAGGAGAGACACAATATAAAATACAGAAGCCTGAAAAATGGGTCAATTTATATCCATCAGACATAAGGAAGATACATCACTGATAAAATTTCAGATAGTAACAGAAATAACTTGTATAATTTTCACATGAGTTACTGATGTGTCAGTAAAAGAGTAAGTACCGTCTAGAATTAACATTGTCATTTTTACCCTACTTCATGGCACAGACCATTCCTTCCAATGATAAACTTCCAGAGGGCAGACAGAAAATTCAAATTCTTCACAGTGTCTGGCAAAGGGAAGTACTTAATAGCGACAGCAGTTACATTCCACACAGACACAATTTCACACAGATACAAAGAAGCATATTCAAATACTGCCAGATTGCTCTGCATCCCAACACTAATTATGCCAGCAACACAGCATCCCTATTGTCTGCCCCCACATGGCATAAAATGACAATAGACCAAATTCCAAAGACTATTTCCTGGATCAGGGTGTCCTTGCATTTCTTCCAGGGGAGGGCAAAATCCCCTCTGTATTATACTTTGTAGCTGTGATAGCAATTTGCTTTATCACAAGACCATCATGTCTTCAATTTTTAGCGATTTACTCTGACACTCTGCCTTAATGCCAAAGCCAAGCATACATCTTTCTTAAGTGCCACATTTAGGTGCCTTTAAAGAACTGACTACACCGAACGCCAGAACATTATGATTTTCTACTTCTGATGGGAGAAAAATGACAGCTCAGTCACATGAAAAGGGAAAGAAACAGTAGAAACATTTTCGAACAAAATTTCGTACGTTTTCCTTTATTCCCACATGAGGCACTGAAGTGATGAAAAGGAAATAGGTCATCAGTTTCCTATTCTAAAGAAATACACAGTGCTCAGCACCTAGGACGTCTGGGCTCATCTCTGGTGCTCACCTGATTGAATGGGACCATTCCCTCTTAGAACGTTCCACAGCTCCTCTTTCCCAGAGCCCTCAGAAAGACACCTGCCTTTTTACTCTCGCAGCCTTGGGGCTCTCTCTTTCATCACTTTGGTTATTCTTCTCATTGGAAGACGCCACTGTTTCGAACCCTATGCTCCTTTCTGAAGACTGACTTAACTTTCCTGCTGCTCTGCTCTCAACTGAGCTCTTTTGAGAATCTCACCTTAACTTGTTCCAAACAAAGTTCTGTCCTTGTCATATAACGAAATATATAAGAACATTATTATCCTTCTATAGTCCAGCCTTCTGCAAATCACGAGGTCTCCTCAGTCTCCTTCTTCCTTCTGGAATTTTTCAGCTACCAAATTCCCCAGCTCTCAGTTCGGCCTCCTTATAAATCCATATCCTGTTCTTCCCTTGTTCCACTGGCTGGATTGGCATTCATCCTCTTTCACACAATTTACTTGTCCCCTGTTCCCTAGGTCCTTATGTGTCTTACACATGGCCTGTATCATACAGCTGTTTCTGGCCCCGCTTTTAGGCTCCCACCAAGCAGAAAACAGTTCCATAGAACTTCACTCTAAAAGACATTATCTACGTGGCTGGACAGATGGTGCAGTGGGTAAGGTGTTGCCTTATACCCAGTTGATGAGGGTTCGATCCCTGACATCTGATATGAGCTACTGACTATCACCAGAAGGGATACCTGTGCAGAGTCAGGACTAAACTCTGAGCACCACTGAGGGAGGCTCAAAACCCAATAAATAAATAAATAAAGACATTATCTATGTATTATCAATAGTATTTCTTGAGCTTATAGAACAAAAACCTAAAGGGGTCACGGAAAAAAAAGCCTTTAATTGGAACACGGCTCATTTTAAAGTTTCTGACTACTGGACATGCAGTTCGGAAGCCTTTCCATTGACATCCTACGAAGCTGTGGGTCAGCGCATTGTGTGTTGTTGTCCAGCAACTCAGAAGGCCAGGTGGGTAGAGTGTGCTGTGCTGATTGGGCGTCCCATTAAGTCTGGCATCAATCTGGCTACATTCAGGCAACAAGAGATCACTGGGTGGCCTAAGGAGGAATAAAAATTTGGCCTACACTAACTTGCAAGTGAATGTATTTGTGTCTTGGATTCTCAGAGGGCAACTCTCTTTCATCTTAGGCTGGGGTCAAGGACAATCTGCTTCCTATTCAAGGAGCCGTGACATGCTCTTCATGATGATGGACATTTTATCTCTTCTGAGAGAACTTCCCTTTTGTGTCTATCACCTAAAGGTTTCATGCTAGAACATGGGGCCAGAGAGTTAGTACAGGAGTTAAGGTGTGAGCCTCATATGCAGCAGGCCCTGGTTCAATCCCCAGCATCAGATGGTATTCAGAACCAGGAGTGAACCCAGGGAAGAGCCAGTGGTAGGTCGTGAGCACCACTGAGTATGGCCCAACCCTTCCATCTTCACCCTCAAAAAACCAACTGTGTAAAAACATATATATGATCTCCTGTCATAATACAGATAATGACCAAAATAACACAAAATGGGCTGGAACAATAGTACAGCAGATAGGGTACTTGTCTTGCATGCGGCCAACCCAGATTTGATTCTCAGAGCCAGAGGTCCCCAAATACAGAGCCAGGAGTAAAACTTGAACATCACTTGTGTGGCAAAAAACACAAAACAAAACAAAACAAAAACAAAACAAAACAAAAACAAAAAACACTCAAAACCGAAATGAAAAGCACCCTCAATAGTAAGTACATATATTCATTAAGTACAGCTAAAAATAGAAAATGAAAGCTTTGACAACCTTAATTACATCCTCTGTACAATCACAAGGGAAATCCCTGGCCTTTATCTTTCAGTTTTAGCAGTGTATATATTTACTTAGTCAATAATGCATTCAGTTCTATAGAGTTTTGAACTACATATGAGTTGAATCAAATACCCACCACTTAATTTTTTGCATTCAAAGGTATAGTGCTAAGATTCAAGCACATGGGTGCTGATTACCAGTCCTTTTAGTTTTTTTGTTTGTTTTTGTTTTGTTTTTTGGGTCACACCCGGCGATGCTCAGGGGTTACTCCTGGCTTTGCACTCAGGAATCAGTCCTGGCGTTGCTCGGGGGACCATATGGGATGCTGGGAATCGAACCTGGGTCGGCCGTGTGCAAGGCAAACGCCCTACCCACTGTGCTATTGCTCCAGCCCCCAGTCCTTTTAGTTTTGTTACTGTATTATATCAACTTGTAAATGTGCCAAATTTCAACAAATTTTACTGTCAAAAGAAAAGCTATAAATCTTATTACATATATTTTTCTGGTGTACCCCTGTCATTCCAAAGTCAAATCCTTCCATCTCTGAGCCTGAAACTATGGGAAGCCTGAAGAAGAGAAACCAACACACAAGAAGACCAGTCCCTCTCCTGAAAGCTTAGAAAAAAATGACACATGTCCTAGAAAGACTGAGTTGATGAAGTGGAATAATATGGGAGATCTACATTTTTTAACTAATCCCAAAACAGATGACAGTTCAACTGGGAAGAATAGAAGGAAGAATATTGGCCACGGGAACAACTAAGGCTAAGACTTCCCATCTGGTCCATCCACCTGAACTGCTAAGAGAACAGTTTGCAGGACAAACTCACAGAGACTGATGGACCAAGCACATACCATTCTGCCCCGAGGACCATAATTATCTACTGGAAGCTGGGAGCTGTGCCCGTGTGTAAAATGTCCCTTCTGAACCCAAACTTCTTGAGCATGGGAACCTAGTTTCTTGACTGGAACCAGCCTTGGAGCCCAGTCAATGAGGCAATCAGTAGACATTATCCCGTCCCTTAAGACAGATATGCTGGACAGGGATTTACACAAAAGGAGAAACCATTCCCCAACCCCAAGCAGGATCCATCACCCGACAGAATGTGCAGTGTAAGAAACAGACTTTCCAGGTGATCATAAAAGGGAGGCACTTCAATCAAAATTGGAGGCAGATGGGATTCACTCATAAATGTTTCCAAACCCAGTTCATTTCTAAGACTATTGGGGGAGGAACAAAGGATTAACACTCCTTGGCTGAGCAGTGATCAGGGCATTTCAAGTAAACAGGAAAGAAGGGAGAGGCAGAGAGGCAGGAGCAAGTAATCCTGAACAGATGTGTTCCCACAAGTTGGGCAAAGACACTCCTTCTAGAGGACTGGGGAGGCAGAAAAAAAAGGAGTGGTCAAGTGTCTCTAAGGATATCCCTTATGGGCACCCTGGCATATCCTGCCACTTACTCCAAAAGTGAAGGAGGTCCTTCTTGTCTGCCCCTCTCAGGGTTGAAGGAATGAGCTGAGGAAGTATTCTGAGTCAACACAGCCAAGAGAAGGAAGCACCAAACATATGCATAGGTTTCAGCAGCCAAAGCATTGCCGAGAACACTAAATGGTTTCCCGTCCACGGGGGTTTTGTGGCTGACTCCTTTGTCCTCATTTTAGAACTCATGGGGCCTGAGAAGACCTTCCAGATCTGGTAGCTGGACACTGGACACACAGATGGGTCTTTTTCAAAACTGCTGTCCCCTGGCCTTACATTTGTGTTCCTAAATCACTTCCTCTTTCCTTTTGGCTCTGCCAGCACAGCACCAACCAGAGGGTGCGGGCTCAATTGTTTTAGCACTGGAAATTCTGCTAATGTCGCCACTGGCCAATCAGCTCCAGGGCCCTGAAGACGATGCCAGGTAAGGTTCTCTGCTCCTCCACTGCCTCACCTGAAGGGGTTTGCAGCACGGGTGATTTCTCTTCCACACAGAGCTTAGCTTGGTCTTATTCTAGAGCTGTGCCTTGCTCCATTTTCTCGAATGATTCTATGCTTCTCTTTCCTTAACCCTCTTCAGTCATCAAAGTCATGGCTAATTTTTTTACTGAGTTTTAAAGAGCAGATTTTTCACCTGAATCTGTCATTTTGCCAAGGGTACATTTAAAGCCTCACTGTGTCTGAGAACTGTTAACAAAAGAGGGGAAACAAGAGTACTTGGAATTATTTAAATTACCCTGTCTTAAATAGGCGAATGTCACTTTCCAAGTTAATAATCTGACAGGCCTAAATATTTTCTAAGAAGCCTCAACAGAGAAGCTTCAATGGCTGGGCCGAGGAGCTGGCTCAAAGGGCTGAGGACAAGCTTTGGCTGTGGAGGTGGGCACTGCATGGTCCCCGGAAAGTGACCCCTCAGCACCACTGAGTGGGGAACTGCCCCGAATGACTGTTAATAAAGGAGTAGATTGGGATATTTGGATCATAGAGTTTTATTTATTTATTTATTGGCAAAAACTCGTGCTCAGGGTCCTTGTAGTTCCTAGAAGTGAACCGAGTGCTCCCAAATGTGAAACTTGTGCTCCAGACCGTTAAGCTACCTCACCACTCTCAAGTGTGTGTGTGTGTGTGTGTATGTGTTGTGTGTGTGTGTGTGTGAAGGGAGATAATCACAGTAAAATGATCAGCATAGAATGCCACTCTGAACATTTCTGTAGGAAAAGTTCATATGAATAATGCCAAATATCTCAAGACATTCTAAATCATACAGAAAGCCTTTTATCTAAATTTTAAGTTGCTGGTTCACATTTGGTTACAAACGAGACTCTATAGTGTTTATTATATGATAGTATCAAGTCACACTGTTTGGAACCCTACACTTCTACCTGGACAAAAAGTATTAGGAAATGAAGATTTTGTACTTTGATGCCTTGTTATCCTCCTTTCAAATCTGGTGGCAGCATAGGTAAGGTAAAAAGGTAAAAGACCCTCCCGTTGATCATCGATTTGCTCGAGCGGGCCCAGTAACGTCTCCATTGGAGACTTTGTTGTTACTGTGTCTGGCATATCGAATACGTCACGGGGAGCTTGCCAGGCCCTGCCGTGCTGGCGAGATACTCTCGGTAGCTTGCCGGGCTCTCCGAGAGGGGCGGAGGAATTGAACTCGGGTCGGCCATGTTGGCCGCGTGCAAGGCAAACGCCCTACCCGCTGTGCTAACGCTCCAGTTTTGAAAAAGCCTTTGATGTTACTCTTGTATTCTGGTTAGTTTGGGGCTCCCGCTGAGACTGGCGTATATTCATTTGTTAAACTACTGCAGGCAGGCAAAAGGGGGCAAACGGCAGCACATTTGGAGAAACACAGCCAACTCCTTGAATGAGGTATATGGAAATCAGATGAACTTCACAAACACTTGGCCCTTCATTTATCTTTGTCTTCACAAAACAAAACAGACACTTCAAAAAGTGATGAATTTGATCGAGTAACTCACAACATAATGCTTTCTGCAGTCTTCGGATTTTGATGGCTGTACGGTAGGCCGAGAAACGCACGTTGTTCAGGTCAGCTGCAATGCAAAAGACAACACATGGCATTTAACGTCTATTCAGTGGCAAGCACTGATCTGCTTCCTCTAGCTGAGGGCCAGTATCCAGTCCGACTGCATAAAGAAGTCTTCGAAGTGCCCCCAGCATTTATTTAAGAAAATAATGAAGTGTTCATTAGCCTCATGGGGAGATGCATTCCAAAGAAGTCTTCATTAGCCTCATGCTAGACAGAATATTTCAAGAGAGGAAAAGGAGGGAATTGGGGAGGGAGGGGTGTGGAAAGCCGCCAGTTAACTTTCCATGCTTAATAGATGCACTTCAGTAGGCTGAGGGCCCTGCTCACTCTCTGTGGCTAACAGGAATTCCCTCTAGGGCATCTCTCTCTCCCAAGGACAACTCCGGACCTATCCACCAGGATATCACCTCCTCCTAAAGCCAGCCTCAGGGCTAGGTTCCTTTCGTCCTGATTTGTGTGTTGTTTCTGCTCTTTAACATATCTGACTAAAAGTTTTCTATACCCAATAGTCGAACTTCTTTTGGGGCGGGGAACACCTGAAGGTGGTCAGGGGCTACTACTTGTTCAGTGCTGGAGTCACTTGTTGACAACACTTGGGGGAACTGAACTGGAGTCAGATTTTTTTTTCTTTTTGGGTCATACCTGGTGATGCTCAGAGGTTATTCCTGGCTCTGCACTCAGGAATTACTCTTGGTGGTGCTCGGGGGACCATATGGAATGCTGGTGATCGAACCCGGGTTAGCCGCATGCAAGGCAAACGCCCTAGCCGCTGTGCTATCGCTTCAGCCCCTTCAGATTCTTGCGAGTAACAGTAAAATGGCCATCACATAATACCGCTCAGAGGACTTTTCTGGAGGAAAAGTTCATTGAATAATGCCAAATATTTTAAGTTGGATTTGCGGTCAGGCCCCAGATTAGAGACTAGCAGAGCGAGAAGAGAAGATTCAAGTCATCCAAATTTTCCTCCTTCTCATTTGATAAGCCGGCATATTTTTCCCTGCTTGTTCTCCCTCACTGACCTAACTGTAAGCTCAAGCAGACGCCCCATGTTTAATAGAGACAAATGCGGTGGCTGTTTTGTTGATTCAGAAATAGACAGAAGCATACCAGAGGGCTGATAGCCGCCTGAAGCAGCATCTTTACTCCCCAAACCACTGGAGTAGACTAAAGGAAGGATGGAAATCTAGAACACTTTCCCCCCAAAATCCACAAAATAGGAGCTTCATTTTACATGCTTTCTTGCATGTTCATGTTAAAATAAATAAAATCAAACAGACTTCTTTGTTTGTTTGGGGTCCACACCCAGCTGAGCTTAGAGTTTACTTCTGGCTCTGCACTCGGGGATCATTCTTGGCAGGACTCAGGGCACCATCCATATGCAATGCCAGGAACTGAAACCAGGTCAGCCACGTACAAGGCAAAAGCCATACCTGCTGGACTATCACTTTGTCTCTTAAAATGAATTTAACTTTTTATGCTGAGACAAAAAAAAATTAGTGAAGTTAATAAAATTCATATTAAATTAAGTGGCCTGATTTTATTTTGTCTCAGTGGTCATAAAAAAAAGCTAAATTCATTCTAAGATGAACATACAGAATTAAAAGTTAGCAAGTTTAGGGCTTGAGAGATAGTCCAGGAAATATAACACTTGCTTTGCACTTGATTGACCCTTGTTCAAATTCTAGCATTAGATATAGTCCTTGAGTACCGTAAAGAGTGAATCTTGGAGCAAGAACGATAGCACAGCAGGTAGGGCATTTGCCTTGTACCTAGCTGACCCTGGTTCGATTCCCAGCATCCCATATGGTCCCCTGAGCACTGCCAGGAGTACTTCTGATTGCATGAGCCAGGAGTAACCCCTGTGTATTGCCTGGTGTAACTCAAAAGCAAAAAAAAAAAAAAAAAAAAAAAAGAGTGAAACTTAAGGGGCCAGAGTGAAAGCACAGGGGTGGGGCATTAGCTTTGGACGTGATTGACCCGGTTTTAATCTGCAGCACCCCATATGATCCCCTGAGCACCAATAGGAGTAATTCCTGAGTGCAGAACCAGGAGTAACCCCTGAGCATTGGCCAGTGTGACCCCTCCTAAAATAAAATGAACATTAAACGTAGAGCCCTTAGCACTGCCAGGTATGGTCCTAAAACAGCACATTTAAGGCAGAGAATTAGAGGTTATTCAATAGCAGTTTTTACACAAAACTGATGGTTAAGATGATTCAACATGATGGAAGAAAATCACCTTCTAATAGCATTCATCCTTTTAAAAATCAACCTTTTATGACTGAGGCTACTTCAAACCACGCATTCTCCTAAGAAGAAAACAAAAGGTGTTTGCTTTGCCCTTAGAAATACAACTCCTTTTATGTATCAAATAAATGATCCTTTTAACACACCATGTACAAAAAAAATGTTTTCCATGTAAAAATATCATAGTTCTCAGCTGTTCAGGTGAATTTACTACCATTAATGAGACACTTACCAAGAGACTGAAAGAGTTCAGTCATTTTTGGATGATCCCAGCAAGTTGTCTGTGTTTGATGGCTGAGGATGAAAAAGTAACACACTTAATAAAGGGAATTACACAAATAATATTATGTCATCAAAAATCATAATTTTTAGAATTTTTATTCCATTTTTAAACACTCAAATTATCTTCAGCATCGATCAAACACCTGACATTCAACTATGATCATATTTAAAAATATCAATAATACACTTTTTTTTGATCTTCTACATAGTAAAAATATAAATAAATAATCCTGCTTTCAAAAAAACACATTGTAGCATATCAGCACTGTCTTTGCATTGTTTTATCGATTTGCTCTACCAGGCACCAGTAATGCCTCCATTGTGAGACTTGTTGTAATTGTTTTTGGTATATCGAATACACCACTGGGAGCTTGCGAGGCTCCACCATGCAGGTGGGATACTCTCGGTAGCTTGCTGAGCTCTCTGAGAAGGATGGAGGAATCGAACTCGGGTCAACCGTGTGCAAGGCAAACACCCTACCCACTGTACTATCACTCCAGACCTTCAAGTCCTTCAAAAAACAATGAATACAAATTAAAATTGGATATAAAGTGTGTCTTTCATGGGCCCTGGGGCCTTAGGGTTGACATGGCCAGATGAACATGAGCCCCAGAGTAAATTTATTTGGGTTCAGCCAATGTAGATTCCCACTCACAACAAATGCTTGAAAAAGAGAAGTCCTATGAGGAGTTTAGAAGTCCCATTCATATTTCAAAAAAAGAGGGAAACAAAGATTTTAATGCAAAATAACTTTTCCACACAATGCACTGAACACACAGAACCTGAGTTCCTCCCATTTGCTTGGTGGATGACTCCCTCACCTCAAGTCCCAAAACCCTGCAGTTGGTATATTAAAGGGAAAACATCTCAGATTCCCCAAATGCAGGAAAAAGTCTTCTCACAGCCTCCTCTATCAGGCTGCAAACAGCGACTTCTGGGAAATGAAGTGCTCTGAGACAGAAAGATTCAAGACTGTGAGGATGCCATCTGCCCAGCAACACCTGCTGAGCAAACGATCACCAGCATTCTTATCTTTTTTTCTCTTTTCTTAAAGAAACCTATTGGTTTTCCTCATAGAAAACTTCTCCCTCCTTGATCCTTTCCTCTGCTAAGTCAAAAAGTGTGAAATTCTAAACACCTTTCTGAAAGAACTTCTCACTACTGGCACATTCCAAGTCTCCTGCATCCACTGGGGATGCCTTTCCCTTACCATTCTGACTCCATGTCCTTCCCTCTCTGCTTGCCCCAGTGAATACTGTTTTATTGTTGTTGGCATCAGTTAGTTTTTCTGAGAATTCAAATTCTCTTGTAAATTCTAAAATTAATTAACAACTAGAAATCTAATTAGAAATTATGTCGGAAACTACGATGAGGGTGATGCAGATGAGCGGAGTGCTTAAATGGGGTGTCTTCTGTGTGTGATAGGGAAGGAAGAGGGGCTAAACAGTGCAAAGGGGTCAGTGGACACTCAAAGGACAGTAAAAATACTGTCCCTTATCTAGGTCAGTAAAGAGTAATAACATTTAATCGCACTCAAAAGACTCCATGGATGACACTCAGTGCTTTCAAAACTGTTTAGTAAGCTAAGTGAAATGGCACAGTATACGAGACTGATTTAAAATATTCGGGCAATCAAATTTAAGAGAAATTATTTTTCTTTATGTAATATATAAGGAAGTGGGGCTAGTTACTCGGAAAGATCATAACCACTGCTGTATGTACACAGGTATTAGAAAACCCAAGTAACTCATAAATTGCTTTTGAAATTGCATTTGAAAATGGTTTCAATGGGATGGTAGAGGGAATCAATTGGACGGCAGCGGATGAACATTAGTCCTTTGGTGATGGAACGATAACATGTCAAAGGAAATTTATAAAATCAAATGTCACCTCAGTTTACAAAGATGTCCTCAGAATTCTAACCTCAATGGAAATATTTTGCCTATAATGCAAAGGTGTATTGCAAGAGGAGTTGGTATGAGTGTCTGACCCAGGACACTGATCTTATTTTCCAACTGATAAACCCTTTTACTGTTCAAATTGCTCCAAAGACTACCTGGTCCACA
Source organism: Sorex fumeus (assembly GCF_029834395.1). NCBI lineage: Eukaryota > Metazoa > Chordata > Mammalia > Eulipotyphla > Soricidae > Sorex > Sorex fumeus. Next base: position 20,234,591 of record NW_026606118.1, read on the forward strand.
ATTTGACAGACATTTAGAATCTCAGACCATTGCCCTCTCTACTATATCAGTCTTAACCTTAGCAAACTTTTAGTTGATTAATCGAACATACATGGTTTTTAAGGCACATTCATCAGGGTGGGGATGTAGTCGGGTGGTAAGGCACATCACTCATATATGGATGGCACCAAGTTCAATTGTACTTGAACAAGAAGCAGCAAATAACAGCAAAATCTCATCAAAAAGCCTCCCCAATGCATGACTGGAAACTAAAAATCATTAAAAAAAACACATCTCCATATTTTGCTAAAAATCTTTCTCTTACTTTCAATGGAAACTAGAATAAAGCTCTGCTATAATTACACTGTTACTCACATAAACTCATCAGAGTGCCCAGTTCTAGCCTACCAAGATTCAGTCAATTTCTTACCCTCTCTTGAGTAATTGCATCCCCATGGCAACATGACTGTCTGGAAACAGACATAGACATCTTTCAGAGCGACTAAAGCAAGGTTCAAGAAATAAGCTATGAGTGAAGACAGAGCCAACAGTTTCTCTAGAATCAAAGTACTCCCCACTTCCACCCCCCAAAAAATAAACAAGCCCATGGACCAATGAGTGGGACCTAGCACTAAGCAGTCAGACAAGGGCCTGAGAATCACTGAGAACACCCACTTGCTAATGGCTCTTTTTTAGTGAAACCACTTCGAGGAGCTCAGAGAACACACACATTTGGCAAACAGATGGAGAGAGGGAGCCGGCATCTCCCTTTGTGAATTCAATACCAGTTGATTCATTAGGCAGAACTGCCAACGCTGAAAATAAACACAGCCTCTGGTTACAAAAGTATAACTGCAGCTTACCAAACAACAGTGCAAAAAAAAAAAAGAAAAGAAAAAATAAAAAGTAGCAGACATCGGCTGTTGAAGTTTCCTTCTTTTTTTTTATCAAGTTGGGAAAGGTTTTAAAGCAAAATCCACAATCAACCCCAAGGCTCAAAGTATTTGAACAGCTGCAGAGTACTCAGCTTCCACCAGCCAAACCGTTTTTCAGTCCTTCCAGAGCAGCAAAACAGAGTAACAGTAGCTTCCTCCCCACCCCCGACAACCAGGGGGGAGAAAAAAAACACACAATGGATTAGTCAACCTCAACTATGAAAGATGAGTAGGAGTAAATATTTTTCTGCTCGATAGACTATAAAACAAAAGTCTGATTGTTACTAAATAGACTCATTCTAAAGGAACAAGACATAGGACTCTGTCCAAGAATAAAATACAAAAATCTAATAAAGCAGTAATTAGCAGTTGAGCCCCATATCAAACAAAAGTCAGATTATGTGATATAAGGAGGGGATCCATCCATGCTAATTTTGCTTGTTTAGGGAAAATTATGCCTGCAATGTGGGCATAAATTTCATGGGTGTCCTGTGAAGCCTGAATTGTCTTTGAGCTATTTCAAGCTCTGTAAACTGAAGAAAACTAATAGTAATGCAAATGATTTTTTGTCCACAGAAATGCAAATTGTGCCCACTGGAATGTAATCAATTATTGTCCTGTGGATAATGACCGATTTGTCAGCTTTGTATCTATTGGCAAGTCTATTTTAGCATCCATTATCTGACTATAAAGATGGGTACTTTGCATTTTCCTTAGAGCCAGTTATAATGCCTTACCTGCTCTCTTTATCTAGTTAGTGGGCTAAATAATATCTTTGATCAAGACATGCCCATTTTATATTTGTAAGTAAGTTAGTTTTTAGCTTTTTTGTTGTGTTTCCTTACATCTTCCCTTTTGTGTGTGTAGGTGTGAGGGTTTGTGAGGGAGAACCACACCCAGCTATGCCTAGGGCTGACTCCTCACTTTGCACTCAGGGATGACATCTGGCGGGGCTCAGCGGACCATGTGGGGTGCCAGAGACTGAACTCAGGTTGACAGTGACTTCCCAGCACCCACCCACCGCCATTTTTATTTTTAATAGCTATTTAATTGGTTTGTGAAGTACACAAAGTGCTGCTGATTTCATATATATATATATATATGTATATATATGTATATGTACTGCAATATATGATACCACAGCACTATGAGCTGATGCCTCTGTGGAAATATAATTTGTGTGTGTATAAGCAGGGGGAGGGGTGTTGATGTGGTAGTGAGAACATTTAAGATCAAGTCCCTTAGCAAACTTGAGTCCATAACACAGCACTGCTGCCTATAAACACAATGCTTGGCATTAGAGTTACATTAACCATTGTTTTTTAAAAATCCTTCAACAGCTGGGCTAGTCTCAGCTTCTACCTATGTCCAGTATAATGATGCAAAGTTTTTCTTTACTTGTTTTGAAAGAATCCATATTAGGGCATCAAATTTTTGTGTACTTTAGCTAACTTGCAACATTGCTTTCTGTAAAACTGCTTGGCTGCTTTGCACCTGGGGGAGAGGGGACTTGCAAAGTGAACAGGGCATAACTTCTTTCTACAAGATTCAGGTGTATTTACTGTCCCTGAAATGTATTGTCTCAGTAAAGCACCCTGCAGATTTGGGTAAAGGCTAACTCAGGATGCTGGTGGTTGGGGGAAATTGCCCTTTCCTGGAATGTATTGTCTCACTAAAGCACCCTGCAGACTTGGGTAACACAAAACGAGGATGGTCAAGGGAGATTACCTAAGGCTTAATGATTCCAGCTATAACCTTGCTTGTGCTGACAATCGATGTACGTAAATGCTGATCTTTGAATCTATAGGCTAAGGAGTGAGGTACTTTTAAATGGATTGGTTAAGAAAGTATATGTTGTTACAAATCTATTGGCTATGAAATGCGCGGGCTTTGCTGTAACGGCCAGTGAAGGCCTATATAAGATCCCCTTTGAAGAAGTTCGGGGCTCTCAGCCACTGCCCGTTTTTGGGGTATGCTGCGGAGCCCCAGCATGCTGGTCTAAATAAACCCCGTTTTTACTCCTGCAGGAATTGTGTCTATCTGGTCTCTCCGCGCCTCCCAGGGTCAGGGAACTCCCGATCCCAACATTTGGAGGTCCCACCGAGATCACCGAGGACCCTGCCCCAGGGACGCAGGATTGAGCCGCGGGGTAAGTTAAGGCGCCTCTTTCTCTCTCTTTGTTTCTCCGGTACCGTTTTACTCTAGTTACCGATCGGTGACACAAGCACAGTGGTGTGCAAGCACAGTGACAGTGGTGTGCAGCACACTGTTGTGTGTGCGAGCCTTGTGTCTGACAGACGTGTCGGGAATAGACACGGGCCGCAGCCCTGGGGGACGCCCCGGAGGTGGATGAGGGCCAGGGACGCCTGGAGGCCTCTTTTGTGGTAGCCTCGGAGAGGCTACATCTGGTGTGTCAATCGGCCGCTCTATTACTTCTCTATTCTTCTTTCCTCTCCAAAAGGCCTTGCGCTTGCGTCATTCTTTTTTGTAGGTTGGATCACGCTCGTCCTTTTTCTCTACCGAGACACCGTCTTTGGAACCATGGGACAATCTCCGTCCACTCCTCTCACTCACTCTCTCCCACTGGTCAGAGGTCTGCTCTCGTGCTCAGAATCCTTTTCTGATTGTTAAAAAGCCTAAATGGCAGACCTTTTGCTCTGCAGGATGGCCGACGTTCCAGATTGGTTGGCCCCCCCCCCGAGGGATCGTTCCACTCGCCGCTTATCTTCCAGGTCAAGGGAGTCATCTACCAGCCTGCTCCCCGGGGGTACCCGGACCAGGAGCCTTAGGCAGGAGTGCCAGGCCGGGGGGAGAAGGGGCCCCCACTTACTCTGCTCCTCCTCTGCCCCTGAACCCCGAACTCTCTATTGCCACTCCCGGGCCAGCACTGGCCTTTCCCTACTTCTGATCTCTTCACTTGGAAGAACTAAACCCTCTGGAGGTGAAAAATCATGTGCATGCCCTTTGGGCATATTTGGGAGTCCCAGGGTGACTGGTGAGTGTGGTGCACACCCGTGTGAAAGAGTGGACCGGTCCGAGCGAGTGCCTAAGTGTGATCTGTGCGTGTATCCATAGTGTGTGTATTTATTATCTTTCTCCTAATTCTGTTTATTAAGATTGTTTAATACGGGTCAGAATTGATCACTTCTCTGAGATCCACAGGAAAGCTCAGGATCTGGGCTTGATGATCAAGAAAGGTAAATTTGACACTTATTGTTCATCAGAATGACCTTCCTTCGGTGTGGATTGGCCCCCACGAGGTTCCTTCTCTCCAAACCTTGTGGCTCAGATAAAGGAGGTAATCTGTGGAAGATCTGCTGTGAAGTTCTCCTCCAGGCAAGCATCTGAATAGTCTCTGCAAAGAGGCACCCCTCCTTTGTCTGTCTTGCGTCACCATCCACTATTGGGGGGATGGGAGGAAAGCCCACTAGTGAGAAGATTCTGGGAAACTAAGGCAGATCAATTTACAGGCAGAAAATCCTTTTCCCCACCCAGTCTCAGCTAGAGGTCAATTCAAATGCTAATGAAGGCAGTCCAGATGTAAGGCAGAAAGAAAAAAAAAGGGGGTAAAAGGCAGGTAAGAAGCCTAAGAAAAGCAGCAAGCCAGCAAAAGCAGGGAAGATGTAGCAAGCTGAGAGAAGGCAGAACTGTTTTTTTTTTTTAAGGAGCAGAGTTTTTAAGACCACAGCACTAACTTCGGCTCAGGCACACAGCTGTGGGTCTGCCCAAAGCCAGGCCCACCCAGGTGGAGATGAGCCTCTGAATAAAGGCCAATTTAAGGGAGGTTAGAGTCCCCTTAGGAGAGGCAAAAGTGATAGACCTGGAGAAAAGTTTTGCCAAGGAACCATTCCTTTTCATAGATTCTTGCTTGCAATTAGGAAATCATCTGAGGAGCTTCTAACTAGGTAGTTTTAGATAAGGAGATCTTATTGACCTCTGTAACACCATGTGGCCTGAGTATATTGGGGAAAGATAGCCAGTGAATGGCAGTTTGCATTACCAGATCATTTTGCAGTCAGATCTTTGCAGGTAACAAAAGAAATAGGAGAGTATCAAAGCAGAGGAGGCAGGAAAATGCGAGATCTTATGATTAACTGTTTGACATCAGAAACAAAGAAGCCTATCCCCATGTCTGATAGGAAGGTACTAGTTCCCTGCCTCAGAATTAGCCTTGGCGAAAATATGGTAACATCTTTGTCATAGTTTATTTTGCCGGCTTATATCAACAAAAGCGCTTTCTTGACCCATTTTTAACAAGTGGGAGACTGACTAGTTAGGCTGGGAAATGAGGAGCAGAGTTCCCAATCAGCCGCCCTGGGAGCTGTCCCTTCCTTTCTCAGTCCATCAGTTTCTCCCTGCCATTTTTTTGAAGGGTCAGATTGATCGATCAACTACAGATATGTGCACATGTACGTGTGGTGTTTTCGTCAGTTCACTGTCTGTCTGTCTGTGTCCGTCTGTCTGTGTCTGACTGTCTGTCTGTCTGTGTGTCTGTGTGGAACACTTGAGTGTTGGAACCAGGCTGAAATCAGAAGTAGAAATTTTAGAGAAGTTAGTGACATGCAACCCAGTGATTTAAGAAATGCAGTTGTTTTAGGAACCTGTTAGACAAGGGTTAATCCTTATCAGAAGGTTGAGCCTACAGAGAAAGCAGAATTCTCAATCTAAATTTCTTGTTAGAAGAACATTGATTATATTATTAACAGTTGAAATCCTTTTTGAACTTAAGAATCTTGTACTGTCTAGAAGAGCTATGGAACTAGAGCCTGAAACTAAAGTGAAATAAGAGTTCAGAGAAAGCAAGAACTTGTCTTACAAGCCTCAGCTAACTTTTATGAAAAATCTGTAAGAGGCAGTTTCCCTTTTCTCACAGAACCTAGCAGGTCTTAGATACGGAGATCTCAGGTGCTAGCCAGGCCTGATCTTTGGGTTGCAGATTCCCAGCTCTAGGCAGGCTAGTCTTTGGTACGAGAGTGGAGAGAGGATTGGAATAAACTGCAACTAAGATCAAGCAGCCTGGCCATAAGGTTTCCTTCCTTTTTCCTGCCCATCTCCATTTACCTCCCTGGAGTGGGGGAAACTACAGAATACTGGCGGTGGGAAAGATAGATTGTTGCCATCCTTTTTGTGCTCACACAACAATTCAAATATTTTCTTATGCTGATATCAAAGTTTGGTTAAAAAAAAAAATCCAAAGGGCTTTTTCTGTGTCTGAAAGCATGTTTGTATTTCTGTGGAATTGTTAAAAAGTATCTGGTGTAGAAAGCTCATGATTTTAAATAATTAAGGTACAAGAACTATTGAAATTAAGCCAAAGAAGGTTTTATCATGTTTTATAAAAATTGATTGTTTATAGGTCTTATGCTGTTATGTTAATGTACATATTTGTATCTGCATTGGATTAGAATATTTGACCTAGAAAGAGTTAAAATAACTATGACACATTAAAACTGGTTTAAAAGTAATGGTTTAGTTTAATCATGAGTTTCTAGAGTTATAAAATTGGTTACAAAGTTTGTCCTACCAGTGCTCTATCTGATCTCTGAGACTCTTGGTAACTAAAATTTCTAGGGCTACTTAGTAATAAGTTGTATTGAATTAGTCTCAGATGTCAGCCTGACAATTTGAAGCCATAGCATTGCTTGTCTAGTGCTTGAAAGTGCATGCTATTATTTTGATAATTTTATTTTATGCCAAGGTTTGTCTCCAGGTATCAACCTAGCCCTGACCTGAGATGCTTTCTGTTTCATGGTAATATATGAGTGTTTTAATCTTTTTGTATTTGTGTTTTCCTCTAAATCAGAATTTTAAGATGTCTCCTGGTTAGTTTCTAATGTAAAGTGATCTTTTGCCCAGTGGATATACCTTGTAAAAGCTTTAATTGTGAGCATTTTTAAGCATTTTGAATATCTATGGAACTGATCTAATGCTTTTGAAATAGTACTGCAGAGTACAGTTTTGTCATGTTAAGTGAGATGGTTGGTAACTTGTGTCTAAATTTGGGAGATCACATTGTACATTGTACTACTATAGATGTATGCCATAAGTCAGAAAGATAATGGATGGAGATATGGTCAGTGGGAAGAAAGGAAAGGAATTCTGTTAAAGTGAAATTGATTTTTAAATGAATGAAAGTTACAGAATGTATGTAAAGGAATGTGTAGAAGGTTTGAGGTTGTTCTAAAGAAAAGGAACTGGTCAAACTGTTATAAGAAACGCTTTAAATCACATGCAGAATTCTTCTAGCACCTTTGTGGTAAGATCTATGGTAAAGATGATTGATGGATTATCTGGACTCCTGTTACAGTGCTCTTAAGATCATTGAATTTTTCAAAAGTTGCAGAAATCAAGGGTTTTGACATGGGATTAAAAACATGTTAAACGGTATGCTTTATCTCTACAGATTTTAGCTTCTCTGACTAGGACCCACAGCAAACAGGTGTATTACATCTCTGTGAGTAAAGTGAAATACTTGCTTTTCTCTTCTTTTGTACCTTCAGTATGTTTTTTGATGTTTCATGGCACTATGTTGGTTTGCATAAATCCAGATAAGTCTTTCCTCTCTGTAATAGGGTCTACCCCTCATGCAGACAGGAAAAACCGGCCATGGGACCCCAAAGCCCTCTTCCAGGGAAACAGTCAGGGGATCTGTCTAAATGACAGGAGCAGGGATTTAACAGGTACTGTTTCAAGAACCCTACAAACCTCAGAGCGACCCTAGAGGCAGGCTGGCTCGAGAAAAGACTGGAAACCATCACTGCTATGGAGAATGAGGAATCTAGGACTCTGCAATGACTAACTCAGTCTGGGCCTACTCTCAGCGTCAAGGAAAAACCTGGAAACCAGGATTTCTCCCAGCCCTGAAGAAGGGATGGGATGGATTCCTTTCTGCCAGGACATCTCTGGAAAACGAGGACCAAAGCCACAACCCAAGGGCTCGAGACATCGCGGGACATCTTCTGGCCAGGCCTGGGTAGCTCTGACGTGCCAGATAAGATTAATGAAGATTAATGCCACTATTGTTGTGTCTCCTGTCTTTAGCTGATCCCCAGGACTTCTCAGTAAATAATTGGGTATCCCAAATGGAGAGTTCTCTAATCTTACTGTGTTTATGCAAAAGAACAAGCCAGGTTTGTTAAACTATCTTGCAACGTTTTAAAATGAAGGTGGAGAGAAAACCATGTTTCTGTAACTTGCTTTTTGTAAGAATCAGATTCTAATTCTACAGAGGTGATTGAATAAATGTATTCTAATCTTGATCTAAAAGGTACCCCCTTTGGGGAAATTTAGATAAAACTTAGTTTACTGTCTGTAGGTAAAGCAGCCTAATCTGTAAAGGGAACTCAATATTATACATGCTGTCACTAGTCTGATACGAGCATTGAAAGCCAGAGCTTTACTAGGGTGAAGCTCATCTCAAAGTGCAGAATTGCTTTCCCCCGGTCTGAATTGGCCAAAGTGTCGAGAAAGGCATCTAAACTGGTTAAATTAGAGTAGATTAATATCTAGTTCTAAAATGCTGTGAATTTTCTTTCTATACTTTATTGCATCTCATTTTCTGTGAACAGTCATTTGGAGAGAACAAGAATATTATCAGCTCTTAATTTCTGTTGCATCATGGGATTAACAACTCCTGAACCAATGCAATGGAATATTATTAAAGGGTTATGTTTTAACACTAGTGAGAACCATCTTCCATGGGGAGGAACTGAACAGCAAGTAAGATAGAAGTAATTCAGAACTGTGCTTTCTGTGCCATTAATGAACCTAGTGGAAATCCTGAGCCTTCTCTCCTAACACCTGTTCAGCATCAAGGAACTTAGAGGTGAATCGGCAGCTTGACCTTATACAAATGATCAAATGTTCATATGTTCAAGGTATAAATATATGTTGGTTCTCATTGATAGCTTCAGTATATGGGCAGAAGCTTTTCCAGTCTGTACTGAGAAAGCCAGAGAATGGCTTGGTGTTTCTGTGACCATTAGAAAAATCTGAACACAGGAAGTTATATTATCAACCAAACCTGTTTGTAGAGTTAATCCTTTTCATTGTTTTAATGATAGAGATGGGTATGGCATTATGTTGCTTTGGTTTCTGTTGCTTTAACTCTTTTTAAGACCTCATCGAGAAATCTCTCACATCCCTGTTCGAGATAGTCTCCCAAAACCTGAGAGGACTCGACCTTCGACCTGTTGTTCCTCAAGAACAGAGGGCTTTGCTCTGATCTGGTGGAGGGATGCTGTTTCTACGCAGACCACACTGAGGTTGTCAGAGACTCTATAGCCAAGCTACGGGAAGGCCTTGAACGACGTCGGAGAAGCCTGGGAGAATTGGTTTGAGTCTTGAAGATCCTCCTAATTCGGGGCAACAATACCGGACTCTACCCACTGAGGGAAGCTACTCTTAACCACGGGTCCTTGAATTAGGCCCCGACCCCCCCCCCCACGATCTCTAGGATTAGAGATGCTCATGAAAAGAAGTGGGGAATGAAAGAATCCATATTAGGGCATCAAATTTTTGTGTACTTTAGCTAACTTGCAACATTGCTTTCTGTAAAACTGCTTGGCTGCTTTGCACCTGGGGGAGAGGGGACTTGCAAAGTGAACAGGGCATAACTTCTTTCTACAAGATTCAGGTGTATTTACTGTCCCTGAAATGTATTGTCTCAGTAAAGCACCCTGCAGATTTGGGTAAAGGCTAACTCAGGATGCTGGTGGTTGGGGGAAATTGCCCTTTCCTGGAATGTATTGTCTCACTAAAGCACCCTGCAGACTTGGGTAACACAAAAGGAGGATGGTCAAGGGAGATTACCTAAGGCTTAATGATTCCAGCTATAACCTTGCTTGTGCTGACAATCGATGTACGTAAATGCTGATCTTTGAATCTATAGGCTAAGGAGTGAGGTACTTTTAAATGGATTGGTTAAGAAAGTATATGTTGTTACAAATCTATTGGCTATGAAATGCGCGGGCTTTGCTGTAACGGCCAGTGAAGGCCTATATAAGATCCCCTTTGAAGAAGTTCGGGGCTCTCAGCCACTGCCCGTTTTTGGGGTATGCTGCGGAGCCCCAGCATGCTGGTCTAAATAAACCCCGTTTTTACTCCTGCAGGAATTGTGTCTATCTGGTCTCTCCGCGCCTCCCAGGGTCAGGGAACTCCCGATCCCAACAGTTTGTGACTAATTGGGTGTGTGTCACATGGACGCCTCTAAATAAGGGATCATGGCCCCCTGGTAGCTCCCAGGATACTCCAAGGGAGCAACGGGTAAGAATCGCATAACTGTGTTGTAGGGAAGTAGGCTGGTGGGATCGGTACTGCAATATTATTTGTAAAACTCAATTATGATTAACTTGATAAATCACAGTGCTTTAATACAAAAATATAGAAAACACACTGTCCTCCCATTGTTCATCAATTTGCTCGAGCAGGCCCAGTAACGTCTCCATTGTGAGACTTCTTGTTACTGTGTTTGGCATATTGAATACTGTTGGTAGCTTGCCAGACTCTGCGAGAGGGGTGGAGGAATCGAACCCGGCTTGGCCGGGCTGGCTGCGCACAAGGCAAATGCCCTACCGCTGGGCTATCACTCCAGAAAAATACTGCAAAAATTTAATTTAAACAAAACAAAAAAGAATGCATAATTGGGTGAGTCACAGCATGAAACTAGGGGCCCAACCAGTAAAACAGGGTTGGAATCAAGTTTGCAAGAGGCCATTGTCAGGAAAAGGTTGAAAAGAGCTGCTCTTTCTAGATTATGAGCTTCGATAAACTACTAAACTAACAAGGTGATCATCCATCTACCTGTTACTATTAATAATATATTCTGGTAGTCACAGAAAATAAAAGGCAAATAGATCGGCGTACCAGTGAACAGAACACAAAATATGTGACAACAGTGCCCAATAGATGAAGCTGTGACTGGTTAGTCACGAAATACATGTAAATTTGACAGATTAATAACATACTGATGTCTGAGGAAGAAACATTTGAAATCCACTGTGCTCATTAGAGTAGCCTTCTTTCCTTCACAAAACTTTACAGGATGACAGAAGGCAGTCTACTTGTTAAAAAACTGACAACCCAATGTACCAATATGCCACTTGTCTGTTCAACTTTAATTTGAAAACTGGATTTTGTGACTTAACACCCATTGTAAATATAAAGGCATGTGAGCACTGTAGCACTGTAGCACTGTGCTTCCATTGTTCATCGATTTGCATGTGCGGGCCCAGTAACGTCTCACAACAAATTGTGAGACTTGTTGTTACTGCGTTTGGCATATTGAATACATCACGGGTAGCTTGCCAGGCTTTGCCATGCGGGCGGGATACTCTCAGTAGCTTGCTGGGCTCTCCAAGAGGGGCGAAGAAATCAAACCCAGGGTCGGCTGTGTACAAGGCAAATGCCCTACCCGCTGTGCTATTGCTCCAGCCCAAGGCATGTAAGAGAAAAAAAAAGATGAGTGACTTCATTAAAAAACATAAAAATATGGGGCTGGAGTGATAGTACAGGAGGTAAAGTGTTTATCTTGTACATGGCCAACCCGGGTTCAATTCCCAGCATCCCTTATAGTCCTCTCATTACCGCTAGAAGTAATTACTGAGTGGCGAGCCAGGAGTAACCCTGAGCATTGCTGGGTGTAACCCAAAAAAGCAAAATAAATAAATTAAATTAAAAAGAAATAAAAAAACATAAAAATATGTAGGGAAAATATTACATTGCTCCGGGATAAATGCAAAAAGGGAAATATTTCTTTGTTGCCCTGTATGGTGAAAAATAATACTCTAGGTCAGGATGTATATATAAATGAAAGACAGAGCCCAACAGTAGGAAGCTCAACTTGTACCAGGTAACTCATCTAAATCCTATGTGCATACTCAGTCTGTATAACAAGTTTATGAGAGAGGCGTCAGTTTTGTCCCCACTTTTGCAGTTAAAAGGAGCAAGGGGCTCTAATATCTGTTCAAGGACACATAGTAAGTAAGAGAAATGAAGTTTGAACCCAGAGAGTCTGATTTTAACCCTGACTTCTTTACGATGGAAATACACTTGCATAATTGAGGTTTTAAGATATTTCTGACTAATCTAAATTTGAGCGTACAGTCCATCATTATAATCATTACAAACAACCTCAGCGCCCTTGTTTTTCCTCTAACTCCTGGCAAAATCTAAGCCTGGATCAGCTCAATCACTTGCCTCCTCTGGACCTTAGCAGCTGCGCATGAATGCAGCTGGAGAAAATCACTCAACAGACTGATTTAACTTTAAATATTTGACTTCAAGCCCCCAAAGTCCAACTTTGGCAACTTCTCTATGTATAAACCTGCTTTCCCAGACCTTAGACAATTTACTACAGCTTTCTCTCTTTCCCTTTCTCCAAACCCAACTTAAGTTTTTCTTTCTGCCTGGGTATCATTTAACTTGAGTTTACTTAACTGGGAGAGGAAAGAAAAGAAAAAAATCTCCCCTGGATTAGAAGTCTTTTATCTTCCTATCACCAAATCAATAAACCTCTCTTCATGTGACCAACCGCCTTCTTTCTTGTTTCAGTTGGGGAATTGTTGGTCCTTCCACCAAAGAGCAATTCTTCCCCAAGTCCTGTAGCTTCTAAAGTCCCTTGAGCTATATTATCAAACGCTAAGGCTCTCTAAGAATACAGATGCTGAAAGATCTGCCCTCTTTATAAGTGTACACATGCAAGCTGCACGCGCACACACATTTATATTTCACCGCCATGAGTCTCATTTCCCGTTGTCAGATAAAACTCTGAGATGAGCTGTACTCATCTTCACGTCCCACGCTACTCAACTCACTCACATTGCTTCCAAAGCTCATTTCTCCGCCCAGGCTCAACCTACCGAAATTACTGTTGACAGCAGGCTGCCAAATGGAATAGTTTTTTTTTTTTAATCTATCACACTAGACCTCCTTCTTGGGGTGGGGATCGGGAAAGAGATAGGGAAAGAAAGCAACCCTCCTAAGACAAAAGTATAGTGTAGGTGAAGTTTGGGGTGGTAAGTAAAAAGAGTCACTAGAAAGAAGATGACAGGCCCAATATACCCTGCACACACCATTACCACGTGCTTATAAAACTCATCTGCAAGAATTAAAAGCAGCTTCCCAGTAATCCAATTTACATTCAGATAACTCAAGTATAAAGAATGAAAATAAGTTCTGGCAATCTAGTGGCATGTAATTGATCTGATCAGTATTTTCTGAAAGATCTACGAGGTGACATTTTCATTTTGGAACTTGTAAACTCCTTCACCCTATGAGCAAGATGTATGAAGACAATAAGGTTTAGCCAGAGGTGATATTAGAGAGAGAGAGAGAGAGAGAGAGAGAGAGAGAGAGAGAAAGAGAGAGAGAGAGAGAGAGAGAGAGAGAGAGAGAGAGAGAGAGAGAAAGAGAGTGTGTGTGTTAAGGAAACCCTGAGTAGGGGATGGAGTTAGTAGTGCAGGAACTCTGAGGAAAATAATTCTGTACATTCTCTGAATTGTAACTAAACTCCTTGAATGCTCAAAAACACTTCCTAGCACCCTCTAGGCTATCCAGGCAAGAAAGTCAAGGCATTACACTGGAAAACAGACGAATAAATAAGGAAAACTTCATAAAATGTGAATGTCAACATTTCAAGAAGAAAACGTTTCTGTTAAAATTCAAAGAAGACATATAATCCTACTTGAGAAAAGAGATTGTAAAAGCACAGCATTCTCCTAAAACATGCCTTTGGCTTGTCATGATAATGAAGACACAAGACAGGAAGATGAAATTGAAAACTATGTAACATTCAACCCTGTTAGATCTGACAGTGAAGTACACTTAAAATAATTCCATACTAGGGAGTGGGCTCAACGTCACAAGCATGTAAAGAGCTGTAATGAAACATAAGTTACAGAGACCCCCCAAAGAGAAAAGACAATAGTGTAGCTATGGCTGAGAGAATGTTATGTTTATTATAAAGCAATACAAGGGGAGTGTGTGTCTATGTGTATGTTTTCCAAGGAAAGTACTAGAATACCCAAAATGAACCTGAGCAGAAAAACACACAAATCTTATTTTGAAAACTCTAAATTTTTTCTGAAAAATAAGAACGGTCACACTTAACAAACCTAGGAGAGTAGTTACTGCCCTATCTCTGTTTGTGGATGGAATTTAGTAATCTTCCAACTCTCTCCCTCAAGCCAGAGAAAACTGACTCTCAGTCAGAGTTCACATAGGCTGCCTGCTGGATGCCGGTCTAGAAACCCTGACATCCCTGACTGTGTATTAACCAGATATGTGTGTGTGTGTGTTTTCCAAGGAAAGTACTAGAATTAATAACCAAAATGAACCTGAGGAGAAAAATAGACAGATCTTGTTTTGAAAGCTCTAAATTTTTTTCTGAAAAATAAGAATGGTCACATTTAACAAACCTAGGGGAATAGTTACTGCTCTAACTCTGTTTGTGTCTGGAACTTAGTACTCTTCCAACTCTCCCCCTCAATCCAGGGAAAACTGACTCTCAGTCAGAATTCACACAGGCTGCCTGCTGCATACTGGTCCAGAAGCCCTGATGTCCCTGCCTGTGTATAAACCAGATAATTATTTTGCCATGAGAACTGGACTTGTCATTTAGTTCTTTTCATATGTGTTTTAAAGCCAAACTTGCTTTATTCAGTTAAAACATTTTAGTGAGCCAGGGACATGGCCAAAGTCTGGAGCATACTCTATGATCCCTGGAATCATATATCCCATTCCAAGCCCCCAGAACTGCCATAAATTAACCCTGGTGGCCCCCAGCACAACTGGGTCCAAGCACAGAATGCTCAGACCCATACAACTGGGTGGAGTAGTGCTACTAGTGGGTCCTGTGCTACCCCGTCACCCCAAACTGTCCTATTTTAACCTTGGCAGTGCTCAGGGGACCCAGAAATTGAAGCTGGGTCAGCTGCATGCAAGGCAAGAGCTTTTCCTACTATACTCTCCCTCTTAAGCCCCATATATATGTTTTAAAAGAGAAATTAATTCTCACTTTTCTGTAGAGTTGTGTTGATTCTATTAGTGCATGATTTTACTTTATGATCAGTACAGAAACATATATTCCACTAATTTCAAATTTCACTTGCTCATGATGACTTAGTTCTTTTGCAAACATTAATGGATATTAAAAAAATCTTTCAAGTTAAAGTACAGATATATTTCTTTTCCTCTCATAACTATGCTTCCTCTACTCACTTGTACCTTTTATAACCTGTATCTCTGATGCTAAAACCTGAAATGTTCAGGCGCCATAGAGATAGTACAGCAAGTAGATGGGTTCCCTTGCATGAGTTGACCCTGGTTCAATCCCTGGCACCCCAAATAGTCCCCCAAGCCCACCAGGAGAGATCCCTGATAGGAGTAAACACTGAGCACTGCCAGGTGCGGCACAAAAACCAAAACCAAAACCATCCAGAAAGGCAGATCATGTGATGGAGCAGAGTAATCTTAAAAGATTTTGAACCAAAATTCCATCTTCTTTCTTTCTCTCTTCCTCCTCCTCCTCCTCTTCTTCTTCCTCTCTTTTTTTTTTTTGAGGCCACACCTGGTAGAGGTCAGGGATTACTTTGGCTCCAGGGATCTCCTGCAACAGTACTTAAGGAACCATGAAGAGCCAGGGTCCAAAGAAGCAAAGCACGTACTTGGTCTCCACTGAGCGAAGTACTAACCCTGATACCTTCTTTTCTTTTCTCTTACTTTTCTCTTCTTATTTGCCTTTTGGGTCACACCCAGCAATGCTCAGGGTTTACTTCTGGCTTTGTACTCAGGAATTACTCCTGGCGGTGCCCAGGGGACCATATGTGGTGCCAGGGATTGGATCTAGGTCAGTCGTGTGCAAGGCAAACACCCTACCCGCTGTATTATCACTGGGCCTCACCTGATTTCTTCTTAAGTTCTAAACTAGTCAATGTCTTTTGAAGACAATGCCACTCTGTTTAAACAATCAATAACCTGGCATGGTGGTAACTACACTTCAATAGAAGGCACCTGTTAGGGTTTGCCACCTTTTTGATGGCAGCTGGGTAGGTTCTCGCTGCTTGCCTTCTGGTTCAGCAAGATCTGCTCATTTTTTCTGAAGCTGTCTCCAAGCCCCCGCAGTTTAGTGATCCCATGGCACTTACATTCTCTCACAAAGCAATTTTGTTCTTAACCTCCTCCTCTGCAGAGCTGTCCCACTGAGTTTTAAATATTTATTTTCAATAAAAGATAAAGTCACAGGCCATTTCTTGGAAAGACTGACCTTTCTAGTATATTGTCTTATGCACCGATTTCTTTTATTACTTGATCACTGCAATCCCAAACCCAGGCGCCACTTCTGGAAAGAAGTGTACACCAAGAGTTACTGACTTGGAAGTCTGGATCTAAAAGGATGTCATTCCTCATCCCAATTAAGATGAAGGTCGCTGTGGAAAGCCTTTGGGAGACAACTGTAATTTTTTATCCATCGTGGTCTATATACCTGTTACAATTTTAATTCCTTCTGATTTGAGTTTTCTGGGCTGGAGTGATCACACAGCGGGCAGGGCGTTTGCCTTGCACGCGGCCTACATGGCCAACCCAAGTTCGATTCCTCCACCCCCTTGGAGAGCCCGGCTACTGAGAGTATCTTGCCCACACGCAAAAGCCCGGCAAGCTCCTCATGATGCATTCAATCTGCCAAACACTGTAACAACAAGTCTCACAATGTTACTGGACCCCCTCAAGCAAATATATGAACAACGGGAGGGCAGTGACAGTGACAGTAAGTAACCTTTACAGTTAAATTAATTCATGTTGGGGCCAATATGATATTACAGAAGGTAAAGCATTTGCCCTGCACATGGCCAACTCGGGTTCAATCCCTGGCACCCCATATTTCCTCCCAAAAATCCTGCCAGGAGTGATTCATAAGTGCAGAGCCAGGAGTAAACCCTGTGCACCTCCGGTTTGTTGCCACAAAACAAAAACAAAAACTGCTTCATGTTAATACCGTTTGCTGCTATGGATACAATATTTCTTGGCTTTGACTTTCCCGATAAGCTGGTATATCCCATGGCTCTTTCTCTGTTCTTATTTAGGAAAGAAATCTTCCACCTGTATGACCTAAGCTGAGTGCACAATTCCTCCACAGAACTCATCGTTCATTTTCTCCTCTCGAGTGGTATGTCGAGTTTTGCCAAGAAGTATATACATTTTATGCAAATGAATTATCTGATGTTATGAAGAATAACTATTAGTTCTCCAAAAGTTCATTAACAACTATAGATTTGAGAGGTGTTTTGTTTTTTTTTTCCCCTAGCAATTGATGAATTAGGGCAGCTGAGAGTCCCTCCGGAGGAGAAAAGAAGAAAGCAAAGAGCAGTACAGAATTATGCACAACGGGCACAAGAAATAGAAGGAAAATATAAAGGAAAGGTAATATATAAAGAAATCTGATTTATACTTACACATCAGGGGGACTTAGGATAAGGCAGAGAATGGGTAGTAAATCAGTTCGGCAAAGCAGCAAAATATAATTCAAATTTTAACTTAACAAGATATTAACATAGAGAGATTTATACTATTATATAGACTTGATGTTTAGACTGATGTACAGTTTATTATTTTTTAGAAAGAAATTATGAAACTACTGCAGACTATTTTAAATATTAACAAAAGATTATCTAGAGAGAGAAACACACCGAAAGATCACATATGTTTTAATTAATTTCTTAAGTAAAAATACAAAATAAAAACAATGTGCTCCCATCTTTTTTTTTTAAGCTTTCTTGGTATATTCTGACATTCAACTAGCACTGTCCTCCCGTTGTTCATTGATATGTTAGAGCGGGCCCAGTAACGTCTCCATTGTGAGACTTCTTGTTACTGTGTTTGGCACATCGAATACGTCACAGGCAGCTTGCCAGGCTTTGCTGTGCAGGCAAGATACTCTTGGTAGCTTGCCGAGCTCTCCAAGAGGGGTGGAGGAATCGAACCCAGCTCAGCCAGGCTGGTGGCTTGCAGGGCGAACACCCTACTGCTGTGCTATCGCTCCAGCCCCTACATTCAACTATACAAAATTATATACTCATATATTGAAAACATCTTATTCAAACTAATATATATATACAGATATATATAATATATATATATATCTGTATATATAGGCTTTTCGGGTCACACCTTAACAATGCACAGGGGTTACTCCTGGCTCATGCCCTCAGGAATTCCTGAGGTGGTATTTGGAGAACCACATAGGATGCTGGGAATCAAACCTGTGTCGACCATGTGCAAGGCAAATGCCCTACCCGCTGTGCTATCACTCCAGCCCCTAAAACTAATACATTCTTAAATGTTCCAGGAAACTCTAGTTGTGTGACAATATTGCCAAATTTATTTTTAACATTATTTCTTCTACTTATTGTGCAGCAATACAAAGAGAAGTGTATATTAAAAACTTCCATTCACCGTTTACTTGCTTATTAATTTATTTGGGAATTAAATTTAATTTTCATAACGATTGCTGGCTTATATAAAGCTATCTTTAGAGACTTGCGTTCCTTCTTTATGAGAGAATAAACATTCAAGTTACACAAGAGAGCAAGTAATGAAAGAACTTGATTAAACAGTTTTCTAATAAGAGAATTTATTCTATATACACGTAAAATATTTTAAATATTTAAAGCTCTAAAGACGTAACATTAAAACTAAAACTATATAATATAGTTTTTACAAATAAGGCCAAAAATATCTGAAGATGCTACAGTTATCATTAAAAATATTGGCCATCATGATATTGTATTTATTTGGGAATGCTGTTTATAAATATCCTAACCGTAGAAAATAGCTTTTATTCTTCCAGCCTATTCCATAAGAACTCCTAGAGCAAAGATACAATCCTGCTGGTCCTACCAACATTATAAAAATTTTGAATTTTGACTGTTGTGCTAAATATATGTCTTCCCAACCTAAAATTCAAGCTGATAGGGCTCCAATCCTCTATGGAGACCCCTAGCCTTTTCCAGAAGATTCAATCCTGTAGGGCCAGAAAGACAGTACAGTGGGTGGGGAACTTGCTTTGTATACCGCTGCCCTGGGTTCAATCCCCAGCACCACATAATGACCGTTGAGCACTGCCAGGAGTAACCTCAGAGCACAGAGTCAAGAATAAGCTCTAAACACTGGCCTGGGTGTGGCCCCCAAACAGAACAAAATAAAAGAGGTTGCCTGCATTCCTGGCTTATGATCCCTTTACCCATTTTCAAGTAAACAGGCATATGACATCTAACAACCAGAGTGCAACACATCTGGTCTATACATTAAGTTCAGTATTTAGTTAAAGTCTATATTCACTCAGCAAAGATTAATTAATATTGCAAAATCAAATGATAAAAATTCATCTGAGTTTTACAGGCTAGTATAGTAATAAAATAAAAACTATTAATAACTTACTTGAAAAAATAAAACTGAAAATATACTTTTTAAACTTGGGTCAGAGAGATGATTCCCATCTTCTCTCAATAAAGATACATTTAATTGCCCAGCCACTAATTTCTTTCTAATTATACTTGCACAGATTTGACTGCTTGTTACTTTATTCTTAAACTTATATAGGTTATTATACTATAGATGATACACTGACTGATCAAATCAGTGCATCAAATTATGGCCATATTAAATTTCTTTAAGACCAAGTAACATATAGTATATTGCTTATTGTGTGCCAAGTATTCATGGAAAAATTATTTCTTTAATATTTGCCCTGAGGATACAAATCTGATTTACGGAAAAATGTCATAATGAAATACTATTTCACAAATACTGACCACAAAAAGTTTTCCATGAAGATAGACACTGAAGAAACAGATTGTTATGGTTGGCATGGATTTTTGGATCCACGTGCAGCTTTAGTTAAGGATCTAAAAGAAATTCAGCCTAGAACTCTTTACCCAATTTTCACATGGCAAATCAGAGAGAGAAGCCTGGTGAACCATCTCACAATTATGACTCTATTCACCATGTTAAAAAGGGCAAACATGACTTTCACCACCTTATCACATTATGTGCATCTCAATGGGTTGTATAAATAGTTTTTTTTATCTTTGAGTCCTACATATGGCAACACTTATACCAAGTCAAAATTAAATACTCCTCAGACCCAGTGTAAACTATATCAAATCTGTGAAATGTTTCATGACAAGGAAAATATTAAATGAAAGGAAAAGCTAGCAATTCAACAACAAAATAAGTGACAGGGCACCTACATGAATATTGTAATTTCCATAAATCAAAGAAACAAATGAACAAATAAACACTGTCCTCCCATTGTTATCGATTGTGCTTGAGTGGGCGCAGTAACATCTCCATTTTTGAGACTTTGTTGTTACTGTGTTTGGCATATCGAATATGTCACAGGGAGCTTGTCAGGCTTTGCTGTGCAGGCAAGATACTCTTGGTAGTTTGCCGGGCTCTCTGAGAGGGGTGGAGAAATCAAACCGGGCAAAACTTGAAAATATTTAACTTTGCATGGCTAAATTATTTTGGGTATATTAAGATGAGAAGAGTGTGAGTACTTCCCATATGGATTTTCTGAAAAGAATAAAACTTGCTTCATATCAGTACTATTTAAGAATCATCCTTATGCAAAAAGTATTTAGAAATCTTCTAATTTCCCCAAAAACTTAATCTATGCTTTAAAAAAAAACAGTTAAGCACACCTATCATACTTACTCTGTAAACCACAAATCTCACCTTGATTTTTTTTAATTGACTTACTTTCAAATATTAATATATAGAGTTTCCTTTGGCTAACAAGAATGGATTCCAATGTTCAACGGTGTGGGGCACATGCCTTTAAGTCATCATTATATACATTTATTTTCTTTGTATCATAAAGAATTAAAATCGACTTACTTGATGTAATAGGGCACTTTGTTGTGTGAAATGGATCTTTGCCAGGGCAGCTGGACTGAAGCTGGGGAAACAAAGGGAGGTTATTAGAAACATCGTTAACCCCAGAGCCGCACACCCTAATGTAAAACAACTGCATACATTTCATAGCAAATTAAATTCTCTTAGTTTAAGTTGGGTTCCTGTAATTATGAAATCTGCTAGGTCAAACAAAGAGTGACTTCACAGGTTCATGCGACGCAAAGACAGACACAGGATAGGTCAAGTTCTAAACTCAACTCCTACTGACCCTGTGGATAAACATCTTGAAAAAAAAGTAATGTTTAACCCCAGTTAAGTGCTCCATGGTGATCTGGAAACTGTCCTGTGTCTCTACTTTTGATTAAGTCTAAAACCAGAGTGAATTTTACCTGCTATATCTAGATTCTAAATTAGTTTCTCAAGAATGAATTTATTTAGCACATGAAGAGTTTTCAATGCTTCATATTCACAGGAATAACATTTCAGTAGAGCTGAAACTTAAGTTATAGAGAAAATGAAAATAAACACAGGCAAAGGATTAAAACAAACTAAGGCAATTATCTGCACAGAATATTTCCAAATGCTTTTATTTTTAATGCACAGAAAATGCAGATTCCTACTTTTAGACTCAGACATTACTAAGACTGAGATTTTATATTTTGTTTACAGTGGCACTTATTAGTGATTACAGTTCTAGTTATTCTTTTTTTTATAAAATATATTATTCCTCTAGCTGAGTTTTATAGTCTCTGAGACTCCCCGCCGTGTGCTCCCGGAAGTGCGCGCGTGACATCTTATCATCTCATTTCTACTTTGGACAAACTGGCAGGCTACCAAATGTAACCGGCCCACACGGCAGAGTCTGGCAAACTCCCCGTGGTATACCCAATATGCCAAATACCAGTAACAATGAAGGGTCTCATTCTCCTAACTCTGAAAGAGCCTTGAATATGGCACTTTTTAAAAAAATCTCAGGGCTAGGACGAGGGAGACGTTACTGGGGCCTGCTCGAGGCAATCGACGAATAACAGGATGGTTGTGATTGTTGTGATATTATTCCTACAATCAACAAATTTTTTAAAAACTTACTTAGGAAAATCATGCGTGCGAATACAGAACTATTAGAGTTTTGCTAAAGAAACTAATAACATATAAATTTAAATAAAATTTTGCAGTCAACCTAGAGTTTCATATAATTAGCTGTCACAAATGATTTTTTTCTGAATTTTAAGTTGTATGATATCCTACAAATAATTGCATTCTAAACTTTACAAAACATTTTCAAATTTATCAGAGAAAAGGAAGCTAGAAAGATGATACATCTCAAATGAAATGTCATTTGATAGATGAGGAAATAAGTACATAAAGGTAAAATAAGTCACCTAAATCATGATGGTCAGTAAACAGAAGTAAATAAATTGCCAAGCTCAAAAGTAACTCTGACATTTCTGATAGAAGAAATTACAATAAATCTCCCTCTCTGAAGAGAGGGAGTAAGCATTACCTTCTCAGTTACATCCAGTAAACGAAAACATGGACAAAAATGAAAAACAATACCTATATATAATTTTTCATTAGAGCCAGCCCCATTGAGATATTGACACGAGGTTAACAGGACATTTTTTATTTTTGTGCCTAACTAAGCAGGCTGATTTTGAAACGATGGCTGAAGTCCAAGAAATATAACAAAGACAAGATTCTAAGTTGCAAGGGATAATAACTAATCAGTCTAATTGGAATTCTGTTGACACTTCTCCATTCATTTTGGAAACTTTTGATTTTAATAGCTATAACCTCCTTAGGTAAGGCCCTCCCGTTGATCGTCGATTTGCTCGAGCAGGCCCAGTAACGTCTCCATTGGAGACTTTGTTGTTACTGTGTCTGGCATATCGAATACTCTCGTAGCTTGCCGGGCTCTCCGAGAGGGGCGGAGGAATCGAACTCGGGTTGGCCACCTTAGACCAACAATACTGGTCAAGAAAAGGCTATATGCTTCTTTACAGAGTGTATATGAATTCCACAATATTCATTTCCAAAAGGGTTAGATTATTTTTCCTGAAAGAATTGAAACCCAAGCACAAAAATTTGTAAGTCTACAGCTGTACCTCATGGTATCTCACTAATAAAAATTAAAAAAAAGAATAGTTGCTAGGGGACTGAGTGATAGTAAAGCCAGTAGGGTGTTTGCCTAGCACAGTTCAGTTCCCTGCACCCATATGGATCCCTGAGCATCGCCAGGAGTAACCTCTGAGCAATGCAGGCTGTGGCCCCAACCCCCATTAAAAAAGAATGGTTGCAAGGCATGGGTGTAGAGTTTCATCCATATTAATAAACAAATAATCCTTTGTAATAATTCTTACAAGAACTATAAATAGTCCCAATTATCTTTCAATTTCTTAATTTTATTTTATTACATAGAATTACATTCTAAAAAATCTAAAGAATTGCAGTCATTCATACCTAATCAGTTAATCAGTATACCTACTCCATCAATATGTTATCAAATGAGAGAGAGAGAGAGAGAGAGAGAGAGAGAGAGAGAGAGAGAGAGAGAGAGAAAATAAGCATGGGTTAAAAAAGTTTGATTAAGAGAGAAAATAAGCATGGGTTAAAAAAAGTTTGAAATTATGCAGGTAAGAAAAACCTGAGCTAAGGCAAAATGCAAAAATGCATCACCAACAAAATATTAGAGGTAAATAAAAAAATGTAATGCACTTAGATAGAAGAGGTGGTCTCTCTACGGTTGTAGATACCAAAAAATGTTTGCATAAATAGAAAATAAAGTTTGCCTTAAGTTTCAAACTTCATGTAAATTGAAATAAGATTTTTTTCTTACGTGTGTTTTCCAGGGCACAGCGGTAGGGCGTTTGCCTGACACGCAGTCAGCCCAGCCGAGCCGGGTTCTATTCCTCTGCCCCTCTCGGTGAGCCCGGCAAGCTACCGAGTGTATTCAATATGCCAAACACAGTAACAACAAGTCTCAAAATGGAGACATTACGGGTCCTATCAAGCAAATCGATGAACGAAGGGAAGACAGTGTTTGTTTCGTTGTTTTTGTTTGTGTTTTCCACGAAAAAAAAAATGAAAGGAATTAATGCTTTTTGGAAAGCATTTGTGCTTACTGCATTCCTATTCCAAACTTGTTTTAATTTTGAAGGCAATCAGGAGATAATTCCCTTATAGTAGTTTTATGATAAATAAAGAAATTAACTTTCAAAGATCATATGTCTGATAAAAGGCAAATTGGTAAATTATGTATTGGTGTGTGTGGGGGGAAGGGGGACACACTCAGCAATGCTTGGAGGACAAAACTGATATTTTAATCTCAATCTGTGGGAGTCTAAAACCACACATTCTTTAGTTTTCTGAGCAATGTGATGACAAATAATGCAGGAACTTAATTTATTCGGGGACTATGAGTAGTAATCCACTCAACAACTAATTTCAATTAGAAAATATTATATAAAAATCTACGTGTGAGGTTTGGATAAATCCGTAACACTTATCCAGAAGAAAGACAGAGTACGATGACAATAAGTCTAAAGATAAAAAAATCTTTTCACATAAAGAAATGTGTGGGAGAGGGTCTTCTTTAATCACTTGAAAGTCTGCAGGTGCACTTGAAACTAATAAGCATATTTTCAGTGGAAAAATTAATTGAAAATCTTAAAATACAAAAACTAATCTCTTTGCTGTGAAGTTCATAACCTTTGCCTGACATAGCAGTGACATTAGTCATCTTGACAGATGATTCCATGTAAAAGAGAATAACTCAAGATGTGCTTATGCTTAAAAACATAAATTGCAAGTATACCATTGCAAATCACCAATAAGCAACACAGCCATTCACATTAATATATATTTTTATTTTTTCTAAGTATGTTTATAGAAAATAATAAGATGTGTTGAGTGAAAACTAATATCCTGAGATTCATTCAGTTAATGAGATCAGCCATCTTTCTTAGTACTTACTAGAGAGAAAATGCTGAGAAGATGGTCCAAAATCTCTATGGGCTTCCTGAAGCTGTTTAAGGCGATCATCAACAGAAACCTGCACAAATGTACATGACAAATAATTAGATTTCAAACCATTAAATTTCAAAATTAAATTTGATGACACCCTGGGGCAATGATGTGGTCCAAGTGTTAGCGTAAATATATTTGCAAGGCCCTGGGTGCAAATAAGTGTGATTCCCCCAACAGTATGATTTGGAGGTGCCTCTAATACTTCCAATCAGCACTTCTCAGTGTGATACTCACAAAAATAAAAATAATCCCCCGATATAAGTATAATAACAAAGGATGCTACTACCAAAGATATGATTCATGCACATCACTGATCTTTTATTATTATTATTATCATTATTATTATTTTTATTTCTGGGTAACCAGCTATGCTAGGGATATACTTGTGGTCTGTGCTCAGAGATCAATCCGGCAGGGTTTGGGAGACCATATGTGTTCCAGGGATTAAAAGCAACACTGGCTGGTTATGTACAAGGCAAGTGCTTTACCTGCTGTACTATCTCTCTGATCCCTACATAATCAGCCTTTATCTCATCAATCCAATCGAAGTATGGGTCTGAAAGTAGGCTCTTTTTAGCATGAAGAAACAAAACTGCGCCACTCATTCTAAACAATTTAAATGAATGTACTTTATATTCTCACAATGAACTATATTGGATATTACTAAATTGGATTTTAAGTAATATACGTATTATTTATTATTTGTATTTTACAGGGTATATTCAGGAAAAAAAAAACTTGATTCAGAAAGTGACAGCACTAATATTCGTGCCCAGTTCATCTAGTTGATAATATGCATTTTCAGAGCTCTGTCCTGACTCAGGAGCAGTAAATCTGTCTAGCATTGAAAGTCAAGATATGGCCCTGGGGCCAGTGGCTCCTCATCTATCTTTCTTTTATAAGAAAATCTGCCCAAAAGCACTGAAGAGAGCAAATAACAAAGAAGTCTAAACTCTGGACCAAGGGTGACCTAAGCATCTCTCCTTTAAACCACTGCATTTCCTCATCCAGTTACTTTAAGTATAATTGCTATCGTCCTGTGCTATTAGGTAGGGACTAGCACTGTCCTCCCGTTGTTCATCAAGATTTGCTCGAGTGGGTCCAGTAACAGAGCGATAGCACAGTGGGTAGGGCATTTGCCTTGCATGCAGCCCACACGGCTGACCAGAGTTTTGGGAGGAGAGGGAACAAAATAGAGTGAATGGGGAAGGGGAGAAGAGATACATAAGAAGCACAGAGAGCAGTGGACAAGAGGACTCAGGTACATTGGTCGTGTTGAGAAATGATAGAGCTACATATCTAAACCACAGAATCAACAATACTTAAATCACAAGACCCAAAGTTCGATTAACTGAGCTTAAAAGGTGCCTATAAAGAAGGCATGCTGGGATGGGGGGGAAGGTTCTGGGGAATTAGTGAGGTAGCATGTAGGAGAGGGAACTTGGGAAATTGATGGAGGTAAGTTGATACTGGTGGTGGGATCAGTACTGGAAAATTGTATGTCAAAAACCCAACTATGAAACTTCATAACTCACGGTGCTTTAATAAAATAAAATTTGGGGGCAAAAAGAAATCTAGACTAGTCCTAGGGAAAAGATGGATGTATGAATAATGAATGGATGGATGGGCGGATGGAGAGAGCGCCGTAGCACTATAGCACTGTCTTCCCCTTGTTCATCGATTTGCTCGGGTGGGCACCAGTAATATCTCCATGGTGAGACTTGTTACTGTTTTTGGCATATCGAATACATCACAGGTAGTTTGCCAGGTTTTGCCCTGCGGGCAGGATACTCTCCATAACTTGCTGGGTTCTCCGAGAGGGGTGGAGGAATAGAACCTGGGTCAGCTGCGTGCAAGGCAAACTTCCTATCTGCTATGCTATGGCTCTGGCCCCGGATGGAGAGAGACAGGTGATAAAAGGACAGAAGTTATTTAGGTAGATGAGAGAAAGTGAAAAGACAAACGTGTATATAATGTTTGCTCTTCTTCAGAGTTAATCACCATCACCTCATTTGGACCTTCAAGTTGTATACCATCAGATTAATATGTTCGATATGTTTATTGCATACAGGCTTTGGTTGGTGCTCTCCATTTGGAAAATATTAAAAAGGTGGTAACCCTGAGAAAATAGGTGCTACTCAGTAATAACTGCACACGGTCTGCTGACACTTCCTTTCCTGGCCAGTGCTGTGGATTCTGCTTAGACTGCCAACCTCACTCGCCTTTAATGAAATGTGTTTATCTCCGGCTCAGAGTCGTAGCTCCTAGTTCTGCCAGCAACCTAGTTAAAACGCATTAGCTGGTGGGACTCGGTTGGTTAAGATCCAAAAAGTGTTAAAATGTAGTAGTTTTCATTTGGAATGAGAAAAGAAGATGCTTCTCCTGAAACACAACATGGTTGCAGGCAGCACTGATTGTGTTTTGTTTCTGCTTCACTGTTACTTAACCAGCAACTAATATCTGAACTCTGGCTACCAGGCTCAGTGATAAGGATAATGGAACTCATAACCCCTCTCAAGCATAATGCAGTCCTTGACATCTAATCTTTTTAGATGGTGATAATGGAAACAGAATGGGAAGCAAATCAAAATGGAACATGGGAAGACACACAGGAAGATAATGAATTAAAGAAATGAAGCAGCAGGAGAAAAAGAAGCAAAGATCAAATACTCTATGTTCCACTTAGTAGAAAAGCTTATTGGAGTTGAACAGATTCTCCCTTACTAATCCCAGATTATTTACACTTTCAAAGACGGAAAAAAAATGCCTAATACTATGTCCTATTCCTAGCCTCTTCATTTTCATGAATAAAATATGAAATTTTCTGCCTTAATATTTGGATGAATTCAGGAAAACTAAGGCTTATAGTAAAACTCACATACACCTCCGAATTCATACTTATATTATGAATCATCACAGTTCAGTCTTAAACTATACAAAAAATTTTTAGGAATTATTTTATACTCTTGTATTCAAATTATCTTGCTAGCTTTCAAGAAAAAAATAAGATTAATACTCCTAGGAATTAGCCAGTGAATGTGACAAAGAACTCATAAAGATAAGCCAAAAATTACTCAGTGGCATACATGGCAGCTTCCAAATGTTGATATTAGTAATATTTCGGAGGGTTCTTCTGGGCTTGATTTTATTAAATGGCTTTATTAGAATTAGCAAGTAAGATCCAGAGAAAATACAACTGCATTAGAGAAGCTAAGATCAAAGAAATCAAGGCAAACTCTGCAATTGTATAAATATTATAACTGGAAAATATGAGCAAAACACTTTAATAGATGGAAGAAGATGGAGCATATTTGAATCTTCAAAGGTGAAAAAACTCCACCAGTGCTCCAACCCATTGAGTTATCTCCCTCAATGTTTTCTCTCTGTGGAAAGCCTTTCAGCAGTCTCTCTGCCGATCCATGCATGGTAAAATGTTAGACAAAAAAAAAGAGTAAGGCAGCTCTCATATCTGCAGTGGGGAGAGGATACAGCACAGAAGGGGTCTTGTGTGGATCTGCAGTAGCCAGGTCAACAGCCATGCAGAGCCACCTCTGCCAAGTCAGACAGGGCAACAGCCTGCTACTAAAGGCATTGACAAGACAGTCTACACACACACACACACACACACACACACACACACACAACCAACCAAACTGTTCCTTATCAGTACATATAGCTAGCAACAGCCTGCTACTAAAGGCATTGACAAGGCAGTCTACACACACACACACACACACACACACACACACACACACACACAACCAAACTGTTCCTAATCAGTACATATAGCTACCATAGGTTTCAATTACGATGATTAATTGTAACCTCTTGATATTTCTTTCAACTTTATTATTAGTAAGTAAAGTAAGTAAAGGCCCTCCTGTTGATCATCGATTTGCTCGAGCGGGCCCAGTAACGTCTCCATTGGAGACTTTGTTGTTACTGTGTCTGGCATATCAAACACGTCACGGAGAGCTTGCAGGCTCTGCCGTGTGGGCGAGATACTCTCGGTAGCTTGCCGGGCTTTCCGAGAGGGGCAGAGGAATCGAACTCGGGTCGGCCATGTTGTAGGGCGTGTAAGACAAACGCCCTACCGCTGTGCTATCGCTCCAGCCCCAACTATTATTAGTATATCAAAAATGACATCAAAATCTATACTCATAAATAAAAGAGGCTCAATACAGATTCTTTTATAAAGGGTAACAGTGGGTAAGATGTTTGCCTTGCATGTGACAAACTCAGGTTCTATCTCCAGCACTCATATGGTCCCCCTGAGCTTACCAGGAGTAATACTTTAGCATAGAGTCAGGAGAAATCCCTGAACATTGCTGGTTATGGCAAAAAAATAAAATAAACAAAAATGAAATAAAAAAGGGAGGCTTTTGGGTTCAACATACTAAGAAGCAAATATGACATGATGTCACTTAGTATACACTCTTCATCAAATGCAACTTAAAAATAAAGTGATAATGTGGAAAATAGAGTTGAAATGCCAACCAAGGAATATATGTGAAATCTAACAAGGAATAAGCACGTGAAAACAGAGATAGACAAATGGGACTATATTAAGCTAAGAAGCTTCTGCACCTCAAAAGAAACAGTGACCAGAATACAAAGACAGTCTTTAGAATGGGAAAGGATATTCGCCCAATACACATCTGACAAGAGGTTGATATCAAGGATATACAAAGCACTGGTTGAACTCCACAAGAAGAAAACATCCAATCCCATCAAAAAATGGGGCAATGAAATGAACAGAAACTTTCTCAAAGAAGAAATCCGAATGGCAAAAAGGCACATGAGAAAATGTTCTACGTCACTAATCATCAAAACAATAACGAGATACCATCTCACACCACAGACACTGGCCCACATCCAAAAGAACAAAAGCAACCAGTGCTGGTGTGGATGTGGTGAAAAAGGGACCTTTCTTCACTGCTGGTGGGAATGCCGACTGGTTCAGCCGTTTTGGAAAACAATATGGACGATTCTCAAAAAATTAGAAATTGAGCTCCCATTTGACCCAGCAATACTACTCCTGGGAATATATCCCGGAGAGGCAAAAGAGTATAGTCGAAATGACATTTGCACTTCTATGTTCATTGCTGCACTGTTCACAATAGCCAAAATTTGGAAAAAAAAAAAACCCAAGTGCCTGAGAACAGATGACCGGTTAAAGAAACTTTGGTACATGTACACAGTATAATACTACGCAGCTGTTAGAAAAGATGAAATCATGAAATTTATATACAAGTGGTACTACATGGAAAGTATCATACTGAGTGAAATGAGTCAGAAAGAGAGGGACAGACATAGAAAGACTGCATTCATCTGGGGAATATAAAGTAACACAATAGGAGACTAACGCCCAAGAGTGGCCGAGATTAGTACCAGGAGGTTCACTCCATGGCTTGAAGGTCGGCCACACATGCTAGGGGAAAAGGCAGCTCAGACAGAGAAGGGAATACCAAGTAAAGGGTGTTGGGAGGATCCTCCCAGGATGGGAGATGCATGCTGAAAGTAAACTATAGACGGAACATGATTGCCACTCAATACCTCTTTTGCAAACCTCAGAACCCAAAAGGAGAGAGAGAGAAAAAAAAAAGGGAATGCCCGGCAATAGAGGTGGAGTGGGATGGGGGGGGGGGGGTGTGGGAGGGATACTGAAATCATTGGTGGTGGAGAATGGGCACTGGTGGAGGGATGGGTACTCGATCATTGTGTTACTGAAACCTAAGCACAAAAACTTGTAAGTCTACAACTGTAACTCACTAATAAAAACTTAAAAACAAAAGAAAGAAAGAAATCTGATGAGGCATGAGTAAATACCTGCAAAAGTTTCCATCGCATATTAAGGTCATCCAGCTGGCGAGACATTTTTAGAGATGGGTGCAGGTCAAGAGGAGAGAGTTGACTGGATAAGTCATTCATGGTCTTAACTTTTAAGTTGATTGGTGCGATTTCTTCCCTAAATGCCTGAAAGAAAAGAACAAACATGAGGTCACTGGAGTATAACAAAAACTTTCAAGTTTTTCTTCAAAGAAAATGGCAAGATCAGTGAACAGTTCGCCCACCACAGTTACTCATCCAACAGAAGCAGCTGATTTAATACAAGTATCTAGCAACTGGATCTGTGGGCTAAAGAGCTGGTCTTTGCAATTCAGAGAATCGAAATAGGTTATTTTGAATCTATTTTCATTGAGATCATTATGCCTTGCCTTCAAATTTGCCAATATGTACAGTGTTGTCTGGAAAGCATTTGCTACAATAACCGCTTACTAATAATTTCAAGTCTTGAGGCTCTCATTTTTTTCATAATTTTTGTTTTCTCTTTCCTGAGAGGGCTACTTGCATTTGTTCACCTGAAGCAACAATTTGATTTGAGCATGTCTCCACTTAAAAATGAAGTTAGTGGCCATGCAAAACAACCTGCCTAACCTCAAAACTTATGTCTGTTACACACAGTGGAGGTAAGGTTTGTTTCTTTCAACATCAGTTACAATCACTGCCTGTGGTTACAGGTGGGGAAGAAATAGAAGTGTACATAGAAAACAGGGCTGGAGCAATAGCACAGCGGTAGGGCGTTCGCCTTGTGCGCAGCTGGCCCGGCCGAGCCAGGTTCGATTCCTTCGCCCCTCAAAGAGAGCCCAGCAAGCTACTGAGAGTATCTCGCCCACTCGATTCCTCCGCCCCTCTCAGAGAGCCCAGCAAGCTACTGAGAGTATCTCGCCCACACGCTGGATGTTACTGGCCCCGCTCAAGCAAATCGGACAACGGGAGGACAGTGCTACATAGGTAACAGGTAAATGGGGTTCAGAATATATACCACCTGTGAGGACAGTGGATGGGACTGGGGAGCCGTGCCACAGGAAAGCCAAGACAAAAAAATAAATCTTTTTAGCCAAAGTCAGTAATATATTCTATGAGAGCACAATGGAGTAAAAAAATGAGGCTTAATATTTTTAAGGGAGGTGGAGGCAGAGAGATAGTATAGCAGGAAGGGCTCTTGGCTTGCATGCAGCTGACCTCAGGTTCGATCCCCAGCATCTCATATGATCCCCTAAGCCCTTCCAGGAGTGATCCCTGAGCACAGAGTTAGGAGTAAGCCATGAGCATTGCTAGGTGTGGCCCTC
Source organism: Sorex fumeus (assembly GCF_029834395.1). Classification (NCBI taxonomy): domain Eukaryota; kingdom Metazoa; phylum Chordata; class Mammalia; order Eulipotyphla; family Soricidae; genus Sorex; species Sorex fumeus. Next base: position 20,266,575 of record NW_026606118.1, read on the forward strand.
AAACCAGAAGTAAATACATTGATGAATAACTTAAAGTAAAAGCTGTTAAGTTTAGGTAAATCAAAAGATTATGCTTTGGGATTTTGTAATTTTTGAGAATGTCCCGAAGTTACACAAAGTAATTCAGGGTGGAGAATCAGAACAAATCTGGAGTCCAGGGTGGGCTGAAAGGTGTGGACATGAAACTATGAGCCTGGAAGTTAACTATAAAACAGGAAGAATTAGTCATCAGAACCCTGAAGATATTAGTACTTTGAAATCACGTAGAAAGGACGCTCCCAAAGACATGGGGATCGTTGCAAAATGGGAGAAGGAATTTGGAGTTGTGGTGAAATTTCTTCTATGGCTACTGATGTCGGGTGGTTTATGGCTTTCCCAGAGAGACACATACATAAAAATGCAGCTCAATGGGAATAAGCAGATATTTAATAACAGAGGCACAATAGGACTAAGGAATTCACATTTCAAATGCAAACAAGAGGTCTGGGACCTGTCTTCCAGTGACTGAGCACATGCTTTGCATATTTGAAGCCCTGGGTTCAATTCCCAGCTCTAACTGTCCTCTCTCTCCCACCAGTGCTGTCCGGGTGTGGCCCCAGAGCTAATTCACCGTCCATCAAACACCGTCCTCCTGTTGTTCTTCGATTTGCTCGAGCGGGCCCAGTAACGTCTCCATCATGAGACTTGTTGTTACTGTGTTTGGCATATCAAATACATCACGGGTAGCTTGCCAGGCTCTGCCGTGCGGGCGAGATACTCTCAGTAGCTTGCCAGGCTCTCCGAGAGGGGCGGAGGAATCGAACCCGGCTCAGCCGGGCTGGCTGCGTGCAAGGCAAATGCCCTACCGCTGTGCTACCGCTCCAGCCCAGAGCTAATTCAAGCCATAATAATAATATAATATAAAACAGATCCAAGGGACACAAAGAATGATAGTTGGGGCGGGGAAGGAGAATTTTTTTCAATCCGGACTTTTAAGAGACCTGGGTCTCTTAAGATACAGTTTGAAAGAAGAAAACAGAAGAAGGTTGAAGAGAAAGTTCCATGAGTAGGGTGTTTGCCTTGCAGGTTCCATCTCTGGCACCCCTCTGGTACCCTAAGAACAGCTGGGAGTAATCCCTGAGCACAGAGGCAGGAGTAAGTTCTAAGCAACAGCCCCCCCCCCCCTTAATAGTAATAATAGCACTGTAGCTCTGTCCTCCTGTTGTTGAACAATTTGCTACAATGGGCACCAGTAACGTCTCCATTGTGAGACTTGTTACTGTTTTTGGCATATCAAATATGCCACAGGGAGCTTTCGAGGCTTGAGGCTCTACCTGTGCGGGTGGAATACTCTCCGTAGCTTGCCGGGATCTCTAAGAGGGACGGAGGAATCGAGCTTGGGTCGGCCGTGTGCACGGCAAACACCCTACCCGCTGTGCTCCAGCCCAGCAGTAACAATAAATGAATAAAATAGAAGCAAGGAACACAGAGAAGTGATAATTAGGGTGGGGAAAAAAGAGTTTTTTTTTTTAGTCGGAACTTTGACAAGACCTGGGTCTCCTTGGAGACAAATTAAAAATAATTGTAGAATTGAAACCTTTCAAAGTGTCTTTGGTTGTGATTTCACACTATACATTAATATTTTCTCCCAGAGGACCTTGGAGGTTTCGGAATTTTAATCAGCTTTTACAATCAACATCTCTGTATTTGAAAGACACTAAAAGAAAAAAAATAGAACATTAGAAAACGTCCTCAGATTTACATCATTTTGAAATGGCAAGTTTTACTTCAAAAGAGGGTGGAAAAGGTCAAGGTTTCTAAGACAACACAAACAACTCGAAAGTGTCTGAATACAGGGCCTAAGAATTGGGAAAGGGGGCATCTTAAAATGATTTCAGGCCTGCCCTGTGTTCAAGCACAAAACAAAGCAAAATGTTTTAACTTCCAGAGAGACGGGGTATAGCAGTTAGGGAACATGCTTAGCCTACACCCCACCTGGGTTGATTCCTGACAACACGCGGTCCCCTGGGCATGGTATGACCCTGAGGCTGTCTGGGTAGCCACACCAGCATGGAACCCAAGCAGCATCATAATGTTTAGCCCTTGCCTTGATCCAGTGTCTCCATTGGACCTCCAAGCCTCCTGAGCACTGCGTGGGAGGTCCCCTCCCAGTCCCCCAAAAATAAACTCTAACTTTATGGCAGATTTTGAAATTGTATACAGTGAAAGAGCCTTAATTATCCTCTGTAAAAAGACTATTTCTCTCTTATAAGCCACAGGTGAAAATATGAAAAGATCTTTCACAAACAAGATTCTTCGGGTGATGTTGTTTTTTGGCGGACAGGTGTTTTCCGACAATGAACAACCTTTCTATTAAGAAAGTTTCTTAAGAGCGTTTGAATGAAGGGGCTTAAGATTGGGGGGGGGGGGGGGCGTTTTAAAATGATTTCAGGCCTGTCATGCCTGCGTGTGTTCAAGCACAAAGAACCAATTTATCACGTTTTGGCTGCGCCTTCCTATAGGAGAATAAAAGTCTATGTAGTCTCCCTTGCCCTAAAAACAGAAACATCTGCTAGTATTAATGGTGATGATTGGCAGCCCGTTGGCAGATGTGAATCTGATACCCATCTCCTGCCAGAAGGTGTGTGCTCTGTAAATAATGATTAAGGATAATTTTAGGGAGCTAAAATTATTTCATCACTCCAAAGATTTGTTTCCAGTTGTTCTGGCATATTTAATAATATTTACCAAGAATCAGTGCTTATTTTCCTTTACCTCTGGCTTCAGTAGGATTGGTGTGCACTTCAAAGCACATGCAAAATAGTCCACACATTGTATACACCTCATTTGGCTTAATGAGACTTGTTTCATTTTTCCTGACAAGGCGTTAAAGTGTTTTAGTCCACAGTTTATTTTTTTCTCATAATTAATAATTGTATTTTTTTAGTGTTCCTCTTAAACAGAAATTTTAAACGAAAAGACTGGGATGTGGAGGTACATAATTTCCTTAATCAAACAGGATTAACAACTCTAAACTTTTAAACGTTTAGAATCCCTAGATAAAGTTTTCATCTGTGCTCAAACTGGAACCATTCCTATGTTGAAAATGAATATTTTCAAATTCATATGCATAAATTCTTGTTCCAAAAGGCATTTTTTGTGGACAAAAAGAAGTGTAAACCACTCATTTAAATTTTTTGTGCTTAAAAACCATATTTTAAAATATAAGAAGTATATACCTTCTAAAGAGTCCGTACTTAAAGGCTATATTTTTAATTGGTTGTTTCATACTCAAATCCTTCCACTGATATGGTTTTAAGAGTATAAGCTGTAGCAAAGCCTATTTAATTCACTGGATTGCTGGAAAGATGATTGTTTCCAATGCAATCAGACAGTTATCAGTACTTTTTACTTAAGCATTTTGTTTCAAAGTGTAATACTTCAGACACAGAATGATCTCTCTCTCACACATATGAGATAGAAAGAAACATAGTAGGGGGAAAACTAATGCCAAAGGCAGCAAAAAACTGCTGACAAGTTTCCTGTAGGAAACAAACCACAGAAAGAGGAAGAGGGAGATAGCACAGAAAGAGGGATGCTGGAATGAAAACAGTTTAGGAAAATGGACACACTGCGCGCGCGGGGGTGGGGGGGTTGTGTTGTCAGAATGCATTATTCAGGAAAACAGGCCATTAACAGCATTGTAATTACCAATGCCAAAGATAAAATTTACATTAAAATAATACTTATTTTTCAAAGTGTTGGATTCTGCTGCAAAGCTGTGTTGAATTACATTAGTGTGTGAATAAATAAAAAGAAAAGCAAGAGAATAGCAATTCTACCACTGACCGCTTGGGCTTGAGTCATATCTGCAGTTTTATCACTGGTAAAATGAGCAGAATAATACCTCTTTTCTAGGATTGGTAAAAAGATGAAAAGAAACATGTGAACTGACTAAAAACAGTTCTTAGAATTGTATGTCTTGATACAACTTATATTCTGATGACTATATTAACTCATATATTATGACTATATTAAACTCATAATTTGCTCAACTATTTCATTACTTCACAAGTATTCTCTTCCAATTCAACCCTGAGCATATAAGCGTAATGTCTGCACACAAAGACATATATAGTTTTTAATAAAAATAAAATAGGGGCCAGAAAGGTAACAGCTGGTCTTTGCCTTGCATGTTACAGTCCTGAGTTCATTCCCTGGCATACCTTATGTTACCCTGAGCCCCATCAAATGGTCCCTGAGCACTGCTGGGTTTAGCACCAAAACCAAAAAAAAAAAAAACTCATAAAAAATACAGTAATAAAAGTAAAATATTATGATAGATATTGTTAGTGTAACATCTTATCACTCTTTATTGATTTTTTTTGGATGTGACTCACGTAGTATATACTTTACTGTGTGACTATAGATCATATTATACATGAATATTGTTATTTATATCTTTCATTACCTGTATTTCATGTTTTTTGGATGTGTTCTAGACCATGAGAGCCAAAAGGAGTTACTGATTTTGATACAGGGCTATTTCTGACTATAGGTACATTGTATATCTTACCTAATCCTGCAATACTCTGCTCAGACAATAAAGATCTGTATATACCATTTCCACATAGATCAGTGTGCTTTAGATTAATCTTCTAAATGTAACTACTAATATATAGAACATCTAGAGTAGGGAGAAATCACAGATTGCAACCAGTGGGTGCGGTTCAATCCAGGTTGTAAAAAACACTATTAGACAATTCTGTATCTTCCACAAACAGAACACAAACAAAGCAAAACAAAAAATGGGAAGACAGGAAAGAAGGAAAGCCTGGAGATTAAAAGACACTTCATGATAGTACTTACAAAATATCTCTAATTTTCAGGGATCACAGTTGGGTGTAAAAGATATGAAGCAAAATAAAAGTGACAAATATAAAAGTCACATCCATGGTAATTTGGGGGTGAGGATGGGGAATTCTAAGTCACGGTCACGGTCTTCCCGTTGTTCATCGATTTGCTTGAGCGGGCCCAGTAACGTCTCCATTGTGAGACTCATTGTTATGGGGTTTGGCATATCGAATACGTCACGGGGAGCTTGCCAGGCTTTGCCGTGTGAGCGAGATACTCTCAGTAGTTTGCCGGGCTCTCCTAGAGGGGCGGAGGAATCTCAGAGGCATGGAACCTGGCTTGGCCAGCGGGCTACACACAATGCAAACGCCGTACTGCTGTGCTATCGCTCCAGTCCAAATTGATGAGAGTATGAAGGATATTATAACATTCCCAACTTGTAACTTATACATGTGGCTTTCTCTATCTGGGTTAATTTAACTATAAAACATGTGTGTGTGCATGCCTGCGTGCGTGCGTGCGTGCGTGTGTGTGTGTGTGTGTGTGTGTGTGTTAGGGAGGATCTTCCAAACTGCTCCATACCTACCCCTGGAAGGTTCAGAACTTGGGCCCAACTGATGCACTACCGTGTGGGACCACTAGGGGCCACCAGGTCACAAGATCTGGCTCAATCAGGGATCTGGTGGCCAAGGTATGTGGTGCTGGGTATCAAATTCATATCCCATTGTATGCACAGAAATAGCCTGACTCCTGAGTTAGTTCCCTCCCCATGCCCACACAAATCCTTTCCTCAAGCACCAAATCGATGGCAGTGATGCTGACCATGGTTTTCTCGATGTGATCCTGCAGTGAGTCAATGAGCAAATCTCCCACGGGCTTCCATCCATTCCTCACAGCCTCGGCCTCCTTCAAGTCAGCGTCCAGGTCATCCATGGCTCCCTGTAGGTCTCTGAGCTTCTCCAACGCCTTGTCCACTTGCTTTTGCCAACTGTTCGTCACTGCATTGAGACTTTCCCATTTCTCTTTGACTTCAGAAGACTGTTTGCGCATGGTTTTGGCAATCTTTTGGGCTCTCTCCTCAGGAGTCAATTCTGAAATTAAAAATAGAGCTATATTTAGAAGTGTGATCCACTCGATGTTTTTCAAACCAAGTGTGAGTTCCAACTTTTGAGGGGTTTTTATCTAGGAGAGAGAGTTTTATACAAGTCAGGATAAGAAAAAGAAATCTCTAATTCTGTTGCTAAATTCTCTACTATTGTTTTTAAATAAGAAAACAGTGATTTGGTTTAATGGGTAGATTTGGTGACTTTTTAATTTTAATGTCTTTTCAAACCCTGAACTAGTGCAGAAAAACTCTAGAATGAAAAAATTTTCCTTTAACATAAACTTGGTTATACAAATTCCAGAGGGTTTTTTTTTATTTCATTGCCCCCAAGATAAATGCTGAATTTAATTAGGAGAAAAAAAGTTTTAAGTCATGAAGAAAAATTCTGAGAAAATGTGATTAATTTATTGTGGTCTTAAAGTATGTAACTGAAGACAAATACCATGTCGTAGATACTTCATCATGGCTAAATCTGCTTGGCAGTTCATCTTTAACACAGGGTTTTTTCTTAGCTGGAAATTTTAGCATCTTTAATACAGGGTGTCTTTTATAGCTGGGAATTTCAGCATGTTCAGAAACATGTCAACAATAAGATAGTAAGATTTCAAGAATTACATTTTAGCAAGAATTCCTAAATACTTAATAGCATATGGCAGGGTGGAGGGGGGGATTGTTGTAGAGTGTCTGAAATAAGGTTTAATTTTTTCAGATAAAAAAGAGACAAAAATGGGATTACATACCAGACTCTGCTACAATTCCAGAGGTAGGAAGAAAGATTCCATCAGGAAGACAAAAGATATAGAAAGACACTAAGTCAAGTTAAATGCTAAGGGTCAGAAACAGAAAAATGAGAAGCTGAGGAGGGTAAAATAATCTACAGACAGAGCAGATCCTTTGAAAGCAAGTTACACAGATCTCCAACTAAACTGGATCTCACTACCCTACATATCTGAGCATGTCCTTTTTCCTTTAACTGCTTAGATAATTGTGCCATGTGTCTATGGAATGAGGCAGTTCATAAACATAATCAAGTTTTGCCGCACATAAATTTTGAGAGCAATGTCTATTCTCACTTAGTATGGCTGTCAGGAGGGCAGGCTAGAGGGAGGGAGTGTGAAGAGAACCCGGGAACATGGGTTGACACTGAGGCTGACACTGGTGTTGGAATCAGTGCTGCAATGGTGTATGTCTAGAATAGCTTTGTAAATCGTGGTGCTTTAATACATTTGTTACAAAAGAAACACATATTCTCCGTGATTAAATCCCACCACGGAATTTCATTTATATTAGCAATATCTACCTAGCCTCAACACTTCTTAAATTATGCAAAACGAACTGAAGTTCATTATACTTCCTATTAAGATGAAGGCAGCTTTACTAAGCTATTACTTCCATACTTCATGTAAATTTTTCTGTCTAGCTGTCTTTATTTAAATTGTATAAAGGGCCAGAGCATCAGTATAGTGGGAAGGCTGTTTGCCTTGCGTGCAGCTGACCTGCATTCAATCAACAGCCCCCCACCCCCAATACAGTCCCTTGAGTTCTACAAGGAGTGATCCCTGAGCAGAGTCAGTAAACTCTGAATATAACTGAGTGTGCCGCCCCTCATACACACACAAAGAGCTATTAAGCAGTCAAAAGGGACAAAGCACATATTTTTGTTAAAAAAGAACATGTTCAGGGCTGGAGCAATAGCATAGCAGGTAGGGAGTTTGCCTTACACGTGGCCAACCCGGGTTCGATTCCCAGCATCCCATATGGTCCCCTGAGAACTGCCAGGGGTAATTCCTGAGTGCAGAGCCAGGAGTGACCCCTGTGCATAACCAGGTGTGACACAAAAAGAAAAAAAAAGTCCAGAAGGTTTGTGAACCAAATGGAATATAAAAATTTTAGTGATCACAGAATACTTCTGGGTCAGGCTGGTGACCAGCTGAAGTTCCAATGAGACTTTAACAACCCCTTGGCAAATGAAATGATTGCAAAAGAAATATTATGCTTGGTAGATGGAGACTGAATATACCAGTCGAACATAAATAAGGAAAATAAGTGAATTAAAAACCCAGATTCAAGGAATGCTTAAGCTTGGATATAGTCCAGCTCAATGGTCGGGGGAAAGACTCAAGGGAAAAGTCTTAAAACAAGCCAAGTTGTCAGGATTCTTTGGGACATAAAAAATAACAGTGGAAAGTAAGGTATATTATTAGAAAAGCAAATTTAATTTAAATCTTTGTCATTTCAAGATACTATGAAAATTTCATTTTATAATGTGAATATTAATGTATTTTCATATAACTCTATAAGGCTATGTTTAAGATTAAAAAAATCAACCTCAATAGTATGATGACAAAAAAGGAAATGGATCATTTTACAATAACACTTGTGTTTGTTAATAAGTCACCTGAACTCTTTCAAAGAGATAAATTAGGTATTCATGCTTCACTGACTTTTGTAAAAGAAAAATTTCAATTTCAGAACAGGTAAGTCCATTTGTTACAAAAGAAACACATATTCTATGATGGTTTTCCTTGCATGGTATATAAAGCTATTTCTGAGATGATTGGTAAATAATCTGGCAGGGAAACACCAAGTTCTTTGAAGAAGATGGGCAAAACAATCCACATTGGCTCCATCTTTTTATCTTTATTGAATGCAAAATCTTTTTACTGAACAGTCCATATATATATGTATATATATATATATTATTAATGAAACACCACGAGGTACAGTTATAGACTTACAAATTTTTGTGCTTGGGTTTCAGTTATACAATGATCAAGTACCCATCCCTCCACCAGCACCCATCCTCCACCACCACGGGTCCCAGCATCCCTCCCACCCCCATCCCCCCATCCCACCCTGCCTCTGTGGCAGGACATTCCCATTTTGAACAGTCCTTTTGTAGTATTTATTAAATCCCCACTCAAGCAGCCACTCAGAAGGAAAGCAAAGCTTTCCCTGATTCAAGTCACCTTCCCTTTGCAAGGAAGGGGAACATTCATTATCACAGTCAGAATTAAGGTAAATCCTATAGCGCCAACAATCTCAATTTGATACAGACTCCAAACCAAGAGCAGAAGGAAGTGCCAAAGCAAACAAAATCTTCAGGAAGTTTGCAAAAACAGGTAAAAACAAACAATGTTGAAATACTGAGCTATGATACTTTGGGGATAAGCAAATAAGAAGACAAACTGCATTGCACTGTCCTCCTTTTGTTCATCGACTTTGCTCCAGCGGGCCCAGTAATGTCTTCATGTGAGACTTATTGTTACTGTGTTTGGCATATCGAATACCTCACAGGGAGCTTTCCAGGCTTTGCCTTGAGGGCGAGATACTCTAGGTAGCTTGCTGGGCTCTCCGAGAGGGGTGAAGGAATTGAACCCAGCTGGGCCACGGGCAAAGAAAACACCCTACCCACTGTGCTATCATTCCAGCCCAAACTAAACTAAACTAAAACAGAAAAAAAAAAGGATAAAAATGAATGGAAGTATAATGAAAGAAAAAAATATCTATATACTCTTTTTGGATGGTTGTTGGCTTTGAGATGCTGATCCCAAGGAACCTATGCCCAATTCTGAATTTTTTGGTAGAGGTGAGGGAAAAGCTTCCTAAGTGTGAGGTGAATTGAGCACTGGTAGACTTACGGGTTTACAAGCTGATTTCTCTGGTCACTACTGCTTAAGTACAACTCTTTTCCACTCCTGTGCGTTGTTCATTCTTACTCATTGCAGAAGACTAGAGAGTAAATGAAGACCTGAGTATCAGAAGCTCAAGAAGGTATTTTAATTTGCATCTGAAGAGGGAGACTAAAGAAGGATCAACTGAAAGACAGAGGAAACAGCAGGATAAAACCCTATAAATTTAAGAGACAATTATCAACTAGAAGTGCTTCAACTACCACTTTTCTACCACTCCTTGCTTGAGCGGGCCCAGTATGCCAAACACAGTAACAGTACCACTCCTTATTGTGTGCAAATTCAGGCAAGTGTGCTTTGGAGGGCTGAGTGTGTCAGTGGGCCTGTGAATGATTTTTTTTCTCTGCAGGAACAATCGCTCTTTCACCCTCCACTCTCCGCCTTTCTTTCCTTCAGTCCTTCCAATTTAAAAATGTGGGTAGGGGAGCTGGAGCAGTAGCACAGCAGATAGGGCTTTGCCCTGCACGCGGCCAACCTGGGTTTAATTCCCAGCATCCCATATGGTCCCCTGAGCACCGCCAGGAGTAAGTCCTGAGAATAGAGCCAGGAGTAACTCCTGTGCATCACCAGGTGTGACCCAAAAAGCTTAAAAAAAAAAGTGTGGGTAGGGAATGGAGCAATTGAATCTATCAATTCCTCCCACTCCCCCCCCCTTCCTTATATATTAATCCCCATTTCTCCTTTCCTCTTATTTGGGGGCGGGGAGTTCTAGGATTAGGCCACATCCAGCCTTCCTGAGCTCAGGGCTTACTACTGGCTCTGTGGCCAGGAATCACTCGGGGAGTGCTCAGGGTTCTATAAGTAGTGCCAGGAATTGCACCGGTCAATGTTGATCAAAGCAAGCACCTTAACTTATTTCTATACTATTTTGCAGGCTCAAATATAATTTCCTTACTGTATTAAAGCATATTTAAGGAAGACTAGAAAACTTCTATTTGAAAAAGATCAAAGAGAAACAGAAAGAAAGAGCAAGGAATGACCAATTAACCCAGAAGCTTACTCTCTTCTCTAATTTTTATTCAGTCTTAAAAAATGTTCAAAATCAAATGGAATGCATGCTATGCTCCCTTGGGAAGGAGACTTCCACCTGGTTCACTGGAAAACAGGCCTGAACTGGGCCAGAATTGAAGATTAAATAACTCTTGCTGCTTCTATCTTGCTCATGTTCATGGATAGTTCAATGACCTTCATCCCACTTTTAACAAGAGAGAAGCTGTTTTTTTCTCAGGTGCGGAAAACATTTCAATATGAGCTGCTTTATCTCTAAATGTCAATTTTTATAAGAAAACAAAGCCTCCATAGATCCCAAAGAAATCTCTACAGTAGAACAAAAATCTCCCTTGGTGAGCTTATGCAAAAAAACTTTTCAAATAAAAAAAAATAATAAAACTATTTCTTCCATTAAGTAATGATAAAAATCTATTAGAATCAGCTGAGTATTATTTGCAAGGCATATTTCCTGTGTATTATAATTTATTTTTCAAGTATGGTACTGATTTTTCTATTTTTAGATGCTAAAAGCTTATATCATGCAGATTTCATCTCTTTTATTTAAGATTGGAAAGACAGGATAGTGGATTTGTTTTATCCATAGATCCTGTGCAGGCAAATGGGTGTTGAAACCACTGACAGTGGTTACTGACTGCTGGTTTATAGATTATTCCACAGAGTCTGGTGAAAAGTGTTTGTGAATTACTGCTCCAGAGATTGGTATGCCCTCAAGATATATATTACTGAACTGAGTTGGTCTGAATGGATATTTGGCTATATTCTTCATTGAGAATTTTCAACTTTATCATTTTAAGTAGAAATCTTTAACTTAGCTTTTCTCCCTCCTTCCAATCCAATAGTTATCTAATTAAAGGTATCTATTATTTTTTAAAATGAATAAACCAAAAGAAAAAAGAGAAAAACCTTACAAATTCAAGTTTTCAAATATCTTATTTGTCGTTTTGTATGTATCTGTAATCTCATCATTGTATTCCCCTGAGAGGAAAAGGAAACATTAAGACAAAAATGTAGAATAGATACTATCCAAATGCCATTTTCACTCTTAGGTACTTTGGAGTAAGAAAATGTAGACGGGCCAGAGAGAGAGAGAGAGAGAGAGAGAGAGAGAGAGAGAGAGAGAGAGAGAGAGAGTACAATGGTTAGGTTATTTGCCTTGAACCCAGGTTGAATCCTTGGCATCCCATAAGGTCCCCTGGAGTGATTCCTGAGTGCCAAGCCAGGAGTACAGGAGTAACCCCTGAGCACTGCCAGGTATGGCCCCAAAACAACAAAAAAGGAGATACTGTACCGCTTGTAAAACTAACTAGTTATACGGTCATAAATCTGTCCCTTATCTTTTTGAACCTCAACAAGCATCTTTTAAGAAAATTATGGACACCTGCTAGATTCACAGAAAGAACTCAACTAAGGTTAATTATTTGATATTTTCTATAATTTTAATTAGTAAATTTAGGAGGTTTAGATGTCTCTAGAATTTTTCTTTCTATAAGCAAAGCAAGTTGATTGACCAATAAAATTCAAAATGACAAGGCATTGCCATTTTCTTACAGACTCCACTTACTTTTTTCTCTCTCACCTTCCCACATTGTCTCTACTCCTTCCTCTTTGCCTATAGAAAAAAGTTGCTTCTGCTTAAAGTGATGTAAAACATATTCTTCAAAAATTTTTTGATTAAATTGGTAAAATCAACATACGTTCTCTGTAATGATGAGTTTTAGTAGGACCCTTCTCACATCCTGTTCTCTATAATGACTAATGGCAATTTATTATGAACCAGATTATAAGTACATCATCAAGTGCCATCAGCTGATTGCTGTAATATTTCTAATTATGTTCATCTAATAAATTATAAGCATGACAACAGTAACAGCTACTCAGAGCAGATTAATCATCTAACGCCTAACCTAACTTTCTTAAGAGATGTGGTAATAATACAGACCCATCCACAATGTCAAAGTATTCTCAAAAATGTTAAAGAAAAAAATCAGTGAACAGATACAAATAGAGAAAATAAAGAAGCCCATAGTAAAATGCTTTAAGAATATTTTCCACAAACACCAATAAGAATAAGAGGAAAAATAGAGAGGAAATTGTCGTAATAGACCTTCTCGGGGAGAAAGATAAAGGGCACCTCTAACCATAAGTCAACTGAGTCCCAACATTTTAAGCTTTCCACTTCTTATAAAGTGAGAAAAACTAAATAAACTGAGTTGAGGATGGGTTAAAGAGAGGCCAGTAACATCGCTAGGGAAACTGTCAGATGTAGCAGAAAGGCCCTGGAAGAAAACAAGCAAAGAGACTTGCGATCCAAAATTTGATGTCTAAATGTCCTCACACTAAGGGCGGTTTTATAATTCATTCAAGTTACTGATGTGTGTTGGACAACAGCAGAGAGATCTCTGGTATTAGGAGAGTACATACTGTTGGTAGTTACGGGAAGTTGCAGGTACATTTTGCAGGTACATTTTGTTTGTCCTCTTAGCATCTAGACTGCCACCATGCACATGGTAAACCCTTGTTTAGGAATGAATAGATCTCCACATGATATCTTTAAACTGAGGAATATATTCCCCTTTCTCCTTCAACAATCAAAGGACAGGGGCCCTAGATTAAAAGTCTTCCATTTCTTGCCACACTCCTGCAAGGCTCTCTCCCCAGGCTGTTCCTTGCTGAATAGAGCAGTTAATGATTAATCAAGAAACCAAAGAAGTCATGGGCTTTCTCCCCAAGCCCGGCCATTCTTTTAAAACAAGTGTGTCTTATGCTTATGTACAGCCCAAATTAGCGATGCGTTTACATGCGAGGAGATTTTATGCCCATGGCCAAGATTACACTTTTTAAATTACAGCAAGCATTGGAATTCATTCTTAATGATTCCAGTTTTTCCAAAAGGGACAACAAACAAAATTAAAAAGTACTGCACTACATACACAATTTATTTTTATTTTTAAATCAGAAAGCAACATTCCAGATGTTGTGTGTACAATAAAATACACCATGTGAAATATTGCCATCTTTTTTTATGAGGTAAATGTGATTTGTGGGTGGATAATAAGAAAGTCTGTAGAACCTAACAGATGGTGACCAATTAATTTAAAACGTTTTGTCCACCAAATTAACCTTTGTTACAATATAATTTTTCATCAAGAATATTCAGTCATTTATCTGAATCTGACTTCATTAGTATCTGGTACACATTAGCACCAAAACATGGTTTTAAAACTTTTGCCCAGTCAATGGGTTTACTCAGTTATATTTTAGGAAAGTGTAAAACTAGATTCATTATATCCATACAGACATAATGTAATTTGAGAAGGACCATATACATAGCTGCCTTGTAGTTAATACCATTAGAAAACAAAGTACCACACACCCACCCACCCACACCCACACGCCCACATGCACACACACATGCACACATGCACACACACTGCTTTTTACAAATTACAACTTAATCTAATTTGGACTTAAGAAGCTAATTAAATTATTTCCTTGGTCTACAGGTCTGAAAGCTATCATTTATCCTTCAAGTTTTCATATGAAAATTTAACACAGAGTCTAATATCACTTCAGCACCTTTCACTCTGTGTTAGAAAATCAGTGAACTGACAGGTCATTCCATTAAGAAGCCAAACATTTCAGCATGCAAAGAGAACAGTAAAAGAGAAAGTCAAATATTCTGAACTAATTTAATGATTGTATGATTTTTTTAAAAGTAGATGATAGAATAAATTCTGATTTCTACAGATTATCTAGCAGTCTTATGATGAATGGGGTTCTTAGGACAGATTATTGTAAGAGCATCAGGCTGAATGACATACACCTGGCTTGGTGTGTCAGTTTTACACCAACTCTCAAAGTCTCAGTTTTCCATATGTCAATGATGCTTACCAGACTCACATCTCCAACAAAGCCTGTAAAGAGCTTGGTACTGAATCTGGCATACTGTAAGTGGATGCTAAATGTTGGCTCACTATAAACATCTCCGGTAAATAACATTCTTGTTTTCCTTTGTGGGTACCAACTCTTCCTCTATCAAACATTATGTTCATAAGGTTGTAGCTCAGCCCCACAAACTAAAAGCTCCACGTATTAAAGCTGTCCAATGGCGGCCTCTCTCCGGGCAAGTACTGAATCTGCTGAAGAGCTATCCATCCCTGCTTTGAGGTTAGGGGAAAATAAAATCTGGCTCCGAGAGGCAGAAGGAAAGGCGTTGGCATTCCATCCCTGTAACCAACTGTGTCTGGCTCACACAATTTCATTACGGGGAGTAACACATTGCCCTTCATGCTCACAATTATGGAAGTTGGGTATCTGTCATTTACTATAAATGGAATTCTAATTAATAAAGCTATTAGTAGTGGGGGGGTATTTTTTGTTTTCTTTTAAGCATTTTAAATTTTCTATTAAAGAATTACGATTTACAAAGTTATCTATAGTTGAGTTTTAAGCATGAATTATTTCAACACCAATCCCACCACCAAGAAGGAACGTTTTCAGAAACAACACTTATCTGTTTTATTAGTCTAATTATATCTATTAAGATATGTAAAAATGTGGTCTTATTTAATGAGATGCTATTATAACTGTCAATTTTGTTCCTTGAGTTGTACTGAGAATTAGAAAAAAAAATAATTTCTACCAAACTATATGATCATTTCAAATTTTTACTCATTTAACGATAATTATATTTGCATACGTTTGCTAACACAGATAGAAGGGCTGATATATATGGGCTGAAAAAGCAGACTAAAAATATTAATACTTTTTATAAAATATGAGATCTCACATAAGGATAGTTGCTTCAAATACATTTGCTAAAATATATATTTTCAATGTTTAGGAATGGAGATTTATTATGGGGTTAAGGCTCTTGTCTTACATGTTGCTGGCCCTGGTTTAATCCCAGCACTGTATATGGTCCCTCAAATACTTCTAGGGGTGATCCCTGAATAATTCTTTAGCAATGCTAGTTGTGGCCCAAAACACAAAAAAACAAAAAAACATAAATGTTCAAGGGGCAGAGAATTATGTATAAGGGTTAAGGCACAGTTTGGGATATTCCATCTCTAGCACCATATGGTGCCCCATATGGTGTCCCAAGTTATGGATGGGGTGCAGACCTGGAAACCCCTGAGCATGACCAGGGTGGCCTGGGGAATTCCCAGTACCCTAGGCAAGCAGCACTGAATACTTGAATCCACACATTGAACTGTAGGTTACTGATGTCTACACACGTCTTTGTTACACAACTGTATGGTTACAAGAAACTCGAATCTGGAGCTGAGACCAGCTACGGGAGGATGGAGCAAGGGGGAGACGTCAAGGAGCATTTGTTTAGGATTAAAGAAGCCATGAGGCTGATGGTCAATGAGCACAGGGAAAAGAGATTAAAATAAAGAACGGATTTAAAAGAAGCACCGAACTAGAGGCTAAGAAAAATAAGAAACAGATAAATTTAGCCAGCTCCATGATTAAGCTTGGAGAGATGCCACGGCTGAGTAGCCACAGGTAGGCTGAGTCTCTGTGCCGAGATCTCTGAGGCTTCCTTGGGACAGGGGGGAATTGAGTCCCGGTCCTTCCAGAAAGCCCAGTCCTCCACCACCCCCAACTTGCTCTGCATATAGATGGCCCAGCTCCACCACTAATCTTGGAGAGACACCTAGATAGCCACTGGATAGCTCCAGATTCACAGTGCCCTTAGATTAGATGGGAAAGTTGCATCGAAGCACACTAAGCTCTGCGAGTGAAAACAGTAACACAGAAGGATCAACGAGCACGCAACAGCTCAGTAAATCCTCAGACAATGACATCAGTGACACCCTTGTAAGATAGATGTTGTATCAAGCAATATAAAGTAAATTATTCTGTGTCTGCTAAGGGAGCCGGCATGGGCGAGGTTGGGATTGGAGACATGGGGTGGGGAGAAGGTCACACTAGTGATGTGTCTGGGGTTGAATCCTTGAATACTTGAAACAACTCTGTTATGAATAACTTTGTAAATCACAGTCTTTAAAATTTCAATCATCAAAAAATATGACATATTAAAAAAATAAAAGAAATAGAGAAGCTTAGTGCCTATTCCTGGATCTGCCCAGTATTAGTTTATGACTGTGGTCAGCATTATTTTCTCAGCCTTTATCATTGTGTTAAAAACAGAAAAACAACAAAAAAAGCAATAACCTCACTGGCATAGTTGAGATAATATGAAAAGTCTTTAAAAAAAAGGACAAAGAAAACTCTCAAGGATAAGAGATTCATTATTTTTAAAAATATATTTTGTGTTTTTTATTGACTACTGGTCTATGACTACATAGAGTCCAGGTGTATGTCATTATATATCAACATGTGTATTATTCAGTAAAACCACTACAAGTTTTATTCTTTCTACTTTTTATCAGCTGCAGTCAGGTGATTTAAATCATATTAAAAACAATTCAACTGCATTTTAAAAAAAGCAATTTTATGTTTAATGATACATAGTAAATCAAATTAAGTTATTATATACTCATCAAGACAAGAAGATTATTGAAAAACTTGCAAACTTTGTAAACTCTTGATAATTTTCAGATCAGTTTAGTTCAATTAAAAAACGACACTTTCTTAAAAGTCATTTACAAGCAGAATGAATTATTCTGGAAGCAGAGTGTTCCAAACAGCTACATTTCCTCCATTTTGTCCTATTTTTTATAGTTGCCATTTTGGAAGGAAATTTACTAAGATGCCATATAAATTCCTCATGCCTTTCAACTGATTTATATTCTGTCTTCAAAAATGAGCAGCTTTTAATTCATAGCTTCAGCAGTATTTATTGTACAAATACCAACACGATGGTGTTTGTTTTGTTTTATAATTCTCATATAACCTTTTTGTAATTTTCTTTTTCCTCTTAGCAATCAGACTGCCAGAAATCATTTCTTACAGCCAGCTACTTTCTCTGTCTTCTCACTTCCATTTTGCCATATACCAATAATTCACTAGAAAACAAGTTAAGCTAATTTAACCACTATCAGGTAAGAGGTAATCTCTCTGAGAGCAGTCTTGCTTGTTCAAAGATATCAATTTGATGAGATAACTCTCTTGGCTGCTCTGATAATTTTTCTCATCCTTTCAGATTCTCAATAAATGAGAGACACATTAGGCAAGGGCAGGACCAAGTTTTAGACATACTTATAGGCACTATAGAGACAAAGAAATAACATATTCCCAGAGAATACAGAGGAGTTAGGAGAGGAAAATATCTGAAAAGCCATAAAGTCGGAGCTGAATGGGACAGATGAGCAGAGGTCAGCCAGGTGGGACAATGACAAAATATCTGAACATCAGGTGAGAAGGATCTCAAGAATAGGCAATAGGTGGCTGGAGCAATAGCACAGCGGGTAGGGCATTTGCCTTGCACGCAGCCGACCTAGGTTCGATTCCCAGCATCCCATATGGTCCCCCGAGCACCACCAAGAGTAATTCCTGAGTGCATGAACCAGGTGTAACTCCTGTGCATCGCTGGGTGTGACCCAAAAAAGCAAAAAAAAAAAAAATAGAATAGGTAATAGGACCAAGATGAGGAAGACAATTACCTGTGAAGATCATGAGAACTTTGGTGTTGTGTGAATAAGAACAGAGAGAAACACAAGATGCTGCTACGCAGTAAAAATAAGGGTCAAATCACTGGACAGCCTTGTGAGCTGGTGAGAGAAACAGGATTCCCATTCTGAGGATCCTGATGGTTTTTAAACCAGGCGGGGCATATGTCACCAGGCGAGCACATTGCAGGTTTGTGTTTTAGGCATAGTGAAGTGTTGACATTGATGCAGAGAGTCAGAAAGAAATGCAAGAGTCCTAGAAGAAAATAGGAAGACCTGAAATAGGGCTATAATGTTATTGGGCCAAGATAGGTTCGATTCCTCCAACCCTCTCAGAGAGCCCGGTAAGCTACCGAGAGTATCTCGCCTTCACAGCAGAGCCTGGCAAGCTCCCCATGGCGTATTTGATATGCCAAACACAGTAACAACAAGTCTCACAATGGAGACGTTACTGTGCCTGCTCGAGCAAATCGATGAACAATGGGAGGACAGTACTACAGTGCTAAGTATTTTAAATATTTATAGTTGAAAGCTACTAAAAAAGGCTGCGGAAGGAGGACAAAAGCGTAGCTCTATGTGAGTTGACAGGTGCTAACTAAACTTGCTGAAAATCATTTCATAACTATATATGGTATATATACATATATAATGTTTCTATTTATATTTACCAAATCATTAAGTTTTCTACCTTAAATTAATACTAATCAATCTCCTCTATTGATCTATTTATCTATATGTACATATGACACTGAAAGGAAGTGATAAGAAGTAGTGGGAAGAACAAGGCATGAGAGAAAAATTGCAAAATATTTTCCAAAATAGTTCAAAGAAAAGGATCCATCTTGGTATGCCCCAGTGACACTGTCCAGAAAGTAAACTGATGTGGATTAAGGGTTGGAGCCCATGTTTTGTATACGGGAGCCTTGAATTATACTCATGGCACTTGGTCCCCCAAGCATGTGGGTGCAACTCCCAACCTCCAAACTTAAAAATATACATTATATTGGATAAGGAAAGTCCTTATGATTTCTCTTTGTTTTATTCTGTCCAGTTCTGAGGAGTCTTTGTAGCACCACACACAGTAACTAACATTCAAACACCCATTTCTAGTAGCAGTAGTTCCAAAGTTAAATCACAGTTAAAAAGTAATATGAATGAGTCAGGGAAATTGACAGCATGTAGGACACTTGTTTTGCATGTGACCAACTTGGGTTTGATCCTCAGCATTGCATAAGGTCCCTCAAATCACATTTCTAGTGGTGATCCATGAATACCAGAGTCAGGAGTAAGCCCTGAACACCACCATGTATGGCCACTCAAAAAGAAACAAAACCAAAAATAAACCCTAACGTGGATCATTTTAATTTTATTTTGGGGGATAATTCTTGGGTCATCCCCTGCAATGCTTGGGATCACCCCTGTCTCTCTGCATAGGGATTGCTTTCAGGGCCATGACGTAGCAGAGATCATCTGAGGGTCAGCTGCATGCAAGGCATTTTACTTTAACAACAAGTAAAAGCTGTCAGACTTGCATAAAATACTATCAGAAAAGGAGAAGGCATGAAAGGTGCTCATCATCTTAAAAACAAAAAACTGCTTTAAAACAAAAATTTAAGTGGCAAAAGTTAGAATAAAACTGACATGTCTTTATTAGCTTTTTCCTTCTTTCTTTTTTTTTTTTGCTGCCTTCAGTGAGAATTTAAAAATTGGGCTTAGACATATCTTGAATAGAATGGCAAACTAAGAAATGGGAAAGCAGTATTTTTTAACCTCTTAAACTGACTGCTCCCTGAGTAGAAGAATTCAAGTCAAAGTCAAGCTTTTGTAATGCAATAACCCCCCCTTTTGTTAATAGCTTGTATAAAAATGCTCCCTCCATTTTCAGTAAAGTTCTGGAGAAGCAAGAAGATGAGAACAGCAGATTTAAGACAGACTTCAAATTAGATAAGACGAGGCAAGTAAACTGATTTTTCTTTCAAACTTAAGGAAAAATGATAAAGAAAGAACAACTATAGCAGCCCTTTCTTTCTCTTTGTATAAAGTTGGAATGTTTGGCCTGTCTTAAGCCCCTATGTAATCAGAACCAGAGAACTGCCACAAATATTTCCTTCTTGAATCTTGTTGACGCACAATCCCTGATGCTCAGGCCAAGCAGCTCTAATGGGTGGGTTTGGTTTTGTTTTGGGCCACATTTGGTAGTGCTCAAGGCTTACTCCTTGCTCTGTGCTCAGGAATCAATCCAGGTAGTGCTTGGGAGACCATATGTCATGGTGGATATTGAATCAGATTGACTTCACGCAAGGCAAGTCTCTTAAGCCCAGTACTATCTCTCTGGCCCTCGACTGACTTTTCATACAAAGCTATGCAGCTTCTGTTGCAGCCGCTTGTGTTCTTGTCCCACCTACCCTGAGCCTAATCTCATCCTGCCTATAGTCAGGACACTCAGCATACACTCAACAACTATGAAGTAAGCACTTTCCTAACCGTGTGAACATTGTGTGCATATGTGAGCACATAATCTATATAGAGTACTTAGAAGAAAATGTTGATGCCTCTTCTGCAAACTACAGCACCCAAAAGGAGAGAGAGAACAAAAAGGAATGCCCTGCCACAGAAGCAGGGTGGGATAGGGGGTTGGGGGGTGGGATGGATACTGGGATCCGTGGTGGTGGAGAATGGGCACTGGTGGAGGGATGGGTATTCGATCATTGTATAACTGAAACCCAAAGCACAAAAATTTGTAAGTCTACAACTATACCTATGATGTTTCACTAATAAAATTGTTTTTAAAAAAGAAGAAATTGTGGAAAATACTCCTTCTAAAGAAATTGGTAATGATTATTGCATTCATCTGGAGAACATAAAGTAACAAAATAGGAGACTAACACCCAAGAGTGGCCGAGATTAGTACCAGGAGGTTTGCTCCATGGCTTGGAGGCCAGCCATACATGCTAGGGGAAAAGGGAGCTCAGACAGAGAAGGGAGCGAAGGGAGCACCAAATAAAGGGTGTTGGGAGGATCCTCCCAGGATGGGAGAAATATGTTAAAAGTAGACTATAGACCAAACATGATTGCCACTCAATGCCTCTTTTGCAAACCACAACACCCAAAAGGAGAGAGAGAACAAAAGGGAATGCCCTGCCACAGAGGCAAGGTGGGATGGGGGGGATGAGGGGGTGGGAGGGATACTGGCACCCGTGGTGGTGGAAAATGGGCACTGGTGGAGAGATGGGTATTCGGTCATTGTATAACTGAAACCCAAGCACAAAAATTTGTAGGTCTACAAATACAAATTTGTAGGTCTACATAGGTACAGACCTATGGTGCTTCACTAATAAAAATTAAAAAATAAAAAAAATAAAGAAATTGGTTATCACTGTGATTGCAAATTGTTGACTTTGTGGAACGATGGAGGCCTGCCAATGTATCTGACAGCAAAGACAGTGGGACGATGAGGGAAAAATAAACCCAACACTAGGAAAGAGAGTCTGTTTGTATGTGTGCATGCAAACACAGAACACTAGGTTTAAGCAATCAAGAAAATAAAGATCTTGATGAGAAATTTACTGAGACTGAAATGGAGCTTCCCCGAACAGGGTGAGTAGGAAATGAGTATCTGTCCAAATGTCTGAAACATGTCCAACTATTACCAAGGAAAGCATTTTTCAACTTGACTTCTTTCACAAGTAATGAATGCATGTGTACTTACTACACACCTGGACATAGCAAAAGGATGCCTTCTGCATATACTTTTACTATGTAATATGATTGAGGCATTTTTTTATTTCTTTATGTTTTAAATATTTTTATGCTTTAAATTGAGATCATATGGCTAACCATATTACTAATAATATTTTCTCATGCACATAATAACACAACATCCATCACTAGTATAACCATCTCCCTACCACAAAGACCAACACCCTCCCTCTTATCCAACCCTCCACCCGCCCCCAGCCATTTCAGTTGTGTAGCTCAGTTCTAATGGTCTCCATTAGAACTAAAATATTTTGAATGGAATGTTTTTTTTAAAAAAAGCTGTATTTGGGGGCTGGAGAGATAACACAGCGGGGAGGGCGTTTGCCTTGCACGCGGCCAACCCAGGTTCGATTCCTAGCATCCTATATGGTCCCCTGAGCACCGCCAGGAGTAACTCCTGAGTGCAGCGCCAAGAGTAACCCCTGTGCATAGCCAGGTGTGACCCCAAAAGCCAAAAAAAATGTATTTGAATGTTTTTATTGCCAATAGTGAGCAATTATAATAGATACAGTGACCTCTAACTTCCCTCTTAAATTCACTACATGACTCTTTCCATTTTCAGCAAAACTACATAAATAGTATTGGTTATTATTATTAAATTAATTCTGCTGTCTGTGAATAAAAGCAAAATGCTTTGGTATTAAAGACATAGCTTAGGGGTAAAGCACTTTCTTTGCTTGTGTGAGGTCCTGGATTTTATCATCAGCAATGCAAAAAACAAAATAAATTTTTAAAAAGGTACTTGAGTGTGCTGCTTGCAAAATTAATATTGAAAGACAAATTTTAAAAATATTAGCTTATCTAGGAGTTTGTGAATTCACTATTATGTCTTAAATGTCATTTGTGCAAATGCTTACCATGTAGTTTGTTTAAATGTAAAGTAGGATATATTTTATGCTTAAAGAAATTTTTAGTTACAATGTTTTTAAACAATCACACTTAAGGCAATTTCCATTACAAAAAAGATACTGAATATATACAGCCATTTGAGTTTTTAATTTAGAATTCAGATATCCATTAAATATTGACTTCTTGGAGTCAAGAAGAAATGTTTACTATCAGATCCTGAAAAGTTCTAAGAAAGTTTTTTTTTTCCTAACTGGATTTTTTTTTTAGGTTTTTCTACTTGAATATTTTTATGATGTATGAAAGAAATCGGTCTCACCTGCTTTTGATTGTGGGTTTCGTCGTGGCTCTTCTGGGGCCTCAATTGGCTGATCAGCCAGGAACACCCGAGCCTGGTCTATAGCGTTCAGGACAGAATATTCTTTCTCCTTCAACTCGCGTCTCAGAGCCTTTGCAAAGAGAAGCAAAAGTGAAGATGGTAACTGAATGTGCTCATCAAGCGACAGATCCGCCTCAATTAGATCACCTTTGACCACACTGAGCAAGTGAATGACAGCCATTATCTAAACCAGTTTAGAAGAAGAAAGCATACATTTTATTAATAATGAAGATAAACAAGTAAAAGCAAAGAGATGATCTCAGTAGAACAATTATTTTCCTATAATATGCACCAAAGGACAATTGTTACAATATATTTCAGTTGACACACTTTAGCGGGTTATCACTACCAGATTGCTAAAATACAATAGCTTGCTCAAATAAACTTTTTTCCTCTTTGAATACTAACTGACAAAAAAATATTACATCCAATGGTACAGAAGAAGGCAATTTCACAAGTGGTAATGAGATTCTCAGAAGTGTTTTACATTCTTTAGAGTACATTAAGAAAAGAAATTAAGAGAGAAACAAA
Source organism: Sorex fumeus (assembly GCF_029834395.1). NCBI lineage: Eukaryota > Metazoa > Chordata > Mammalia > Eulipotyphla > Soricidae > Sorex > Sorex fumeus. The sequence goes on from NW_026606118.1 coordinate 20,290,311, forward strand.
TTAAAGTACACGAAATCAAAACTAAACCAAAGAGAACACATAAAAGACAGTCTCCAATTATCTAAAAATATGTTCCATCTCTCATGCTGAGGCAATTACTAATTTTCCCTTGTGAGGTTTGTCATGCAAATCTATGATTCTTAGTTCAGTGTTTCTTTAGTACTTTTGTTCTGTTAAGTAGGGTTAAACTTTCACCCTATAAAATATTTCTTGATTAAGATTCAAATTGACTAGATTTTAAAGATGAAACTAATTCAGCGACTACAATAAGGCTTTAAAAACATCTCATGTGTTTTTAATGCTTATGCTAAATCAAAATTGCTAATGCTATTATTTTTTTTAATTATAGGTAGAAACATCTACTGGCTCTAATGTTTTGCTCTTAGTGCGTTTTAGTCCCATGGCAACACATAGTGAAAATGTGTTTTTTCACTTGTAACACTTATCATCCCATTGATCATAGATTTGCTCAAGCAGGCACCAGTAATGTCTCCATTTGTCTGTGTCGCATGCTAGTGTAGCCCAATGGCATCTGCTTGTTACAGGAACACGAAGAGCCTCAAACCGTTTGTTAAGGGTTTTGATGAAGAAGTCTGACAATCTCGTAGGTGGGTGGCCATGCGTCCTTTTGATGTCCCATGGAATCCAGTTGGAAACAGCTCTAGTCCAGCGGTTGTCTCTAAATCACATTACGTGTCTGGCCCATCTGATTTTTGAGCCTTGGCAAATGAGACAGCATCCCTGATTCTTGATCATTGACGGAGACTGGAACTCCTGAATCCTTCTCTCACTTGAGTGAAATGTGATATTGCAAGCATAGCTTTTTTGATCCCTCTTTGGGATACCCGAATAGTGTTCTGATCTTGTTTTCGTAGGGCCCAGGTCTCTGAGGCATATGTTAGTGCAGGAAGAATGGTGGAGTCAAAAAGAGGTGCCCAGAGCCAGAGGTTCTTCATCCTCTTAACAACTTCTTTGACACTCTTGAAGGCGTTTCACACCGCTCTCTTTCTCATGCACAGTTCTGGCGCCAAGTTGTTCCTCAGGTTCTTGACCCAGATAGCTCCTTCCTGTGGAGATGTTCGTTCTGTTGAGAGCAAATAGAACATCAGGGACTAGTTCATTTTTCATAAACACTGTCTTTGTGAGATTCAGCTGCAGTCCGATTTTTCTACACTCACGGTCAAAGTCGGCCAGCATTTGTGCTCCTTGGCTAATGTTTGGTGTTATTAGGACGATGTCATCAGTGAAGTAGAGGTGGCGTAGTTGCTGACAGTCTAACTTCACTCCCATTCCTTGCCATTCCAATTGTTGCATGATGTTCTCGAGGGTGGCACTTCAGAGTTTCGTGAAATGGTATCACCCTGCCGAACTCCTCTCTTGACATGGATGATCACTTCCTTGTAGAATGGTGAGATCCTGGTGGTGAATCCATAATACAGCTCGCAGAGGATCCTAATGAGTTTCAACACTCTGATTGGCAAGGGCTTCGATGACCACTTCAGTCTCAAAAGAATCAAAGGCCTTCTTTAAATTGATGAATGTTAGACAAAGTGGTGTCTTGAACTCTCGCAAAACCTCAATGAGCTTCATCGATCATGCTGAATCCTTTTTGGAATCTGGCTTGCTCGCATGGTTTGTTTAGTGTTCTGCCTATTCTATTCAGAATGACTCCAGTGAACAACTTTTAATCTTCTAAAGTATTTCTCTCTTAATAGTATTTCGGAATCAACAAACTCTTTCTTTCTGACAATAGCTGATATAAACTATGTTGGAATGACAAGGTATTTGTAAGCTAACTCTTCATCTTCTGCAGTAAAAAAAATAAAAATCTGTAATTATCAATATAATCATCTTCTGTAAAAAAAATCCCAAACTAAACACCAGAAAAATTGCTATTCTTAAAGTAGAAACATCAGGTTGGGGAAAAGTAAGAAAACAGTGAATGAAGTAGCAGAAAATTCAGTTAGTTAAGTTCAAATATATTTGACAAGCTGTATACAATTATTACTTTTGGCATCTATAGACTATGAAGTCTAAAAAAACCCAAACTCGAGTGAGATCAAGTATCCAATGAACATATAATGAGAACAATGGCAAGAAAAGTAATAACCTTCTTTTAAGAAATGTAGCTGGGGATGGGGCGCAAGAGATAATACAGGGTTAAGTCATTGCCATGCAAGTGGCTGACTCTGGTTAGATGCTCAATACCCCCAATTCTCTTAATGCCCTTAAGAGTGATTCTAGAAAAACAAGGTGACCTTTTAGCATTTGAAGATTCTGATACATGAAACAAGAGAGTCAATAGTGAAACTGCAAAAATATATATATTTAATCCAACAATTAAACACATTTATAGGCTATGAATCTATTATCACTGTTCTGTCCTTCCTGCAGAATCAATTTTTCTTTTAACCTAGATTATTGTGTTATGAAAACAAAGATGCTTCAGATGAATGAATAAAAATACTCCTAGTATTTACTTTCTAAACCACCTGAAATATAAAATAATGGTTGATTATATATATATATTATATATGTACAGCGGTAAGGCATTTTCCTTGCATGCAGCCAGCCCGGCTGAGCCAGGTTTGATTCCTCTGCCCCTGTCAGAGAGCCTGGCAAGCTACCGAGAGTATCTCGCCCACATGGCAAAGCCTGACAAGCTACCTGTGACGTATTCAATATGCCAAACACAGTAACAAGTGTCACAATGGAGACGTTACTGGGCCAACTCAAGCAAATTGATGAACAACGGGAGGACATTGACAGTCACAGTGACATATAATTATATATTTATATATTATATAATATATACTTATATTATAATTATACAAATATGGTATATTTTATATTATAATTATATATGCAAATATATACAAATATATTATAATATATCATAATTACATGCTATATAATTATATATTATATACACCTATGTGTATGTGCACATATAGATGTATATATATGTGTATATATTTAAGAAAATAAAATTGCATAAAAGATGGCCGTGAAAATAAGAGGGAAGTATAACAGAATTCTAAAAAATTTTGAGGCCAAGAGTTCTTATCACTAAAGCCTGTATCTTACCAGAAAATAGAAGAGGGCATAAAGATTCCTAAAATAGCGTGTGAGACCTGTGCTAGGTTTCTTCTTTTTAAAGGAGAAACAGCAGGAATGTACCTACTTAAGGGAAGAGAAGATGAAAGAAAAAACCTCCTTGTTTTAGTTTATCAAATCAGATAAGAACTAAGAGACTGTTTAGAGACTTGCCCTACAAAGGAGAAACCAGGACACACCAAAAGATGCTATGGAAGGAAGTCAGAATGTGAAAGTTGAAAGACGGGTGCCAAGAGATAGCAGCGTGGGTAACATTCTTGCCTTGTATGCAGCTGACTCGGATTAGCCCCTAGTACCACACGTGCTCCTCAAGCCCTGCCAGGAGTGACCCCTAAGCACAGAGCAAGGGAAAGCCCTGAGCATAGCCAGGTGTGGCATCTCTCCTCCTCCAAAAAGAATATGTTAAATACATATACAAGGATTATAAGGCACTACTAAAACAAATAGAAGACACTGAAGAAAAAAACTAAAAGAAACAGATTCCCTATTCATAGGTAGAAAAGATTCAAATTATCAAAATGTCATCCTTCCAATGTACTATATAGATTCACTCCAATTCCTGTAAAAATAGCCATCACATATTTAAAAAATAACATACACCAAATGCTGTGGATATGTATATATGGAGGGACTCCGCGCCAGGCTGTGGGGTGGGTGAGAGCCCTCCCCACCCCAAGAGACCCAGCCCTGGCAGCCGACCTCCACTCCCCAACCACCGTCATGCTCCAGGCCGCTTTCCGGACCGCATGGTCGCAACACATTATAAGACACTTCCTACCCATTTTTCACAATTACTACACCATATCTGATGAGGTTCAGACAGTGGGCAACAAATTATATAGAAAAATATATAAACATATGCCTCTCAGAGAGCCGGCAGTCTACCGAGAGTATCCCGCTCACAAGGGCAGAACTTGGCCAGCTCCCCATGGCATATTCGATATGCCAAATAGAGTAAGACAACAGGTCTCGTTCCCCTGACCCTGAAAGAGCCTCCAATCGTTGGGAAAAGACGAGTAAGAAGAGGTTGCTAAAATCTCAGGGGTGGGAGGAATAGAGACATTACTGGCACCCGCTTGAGTAATTTGGTAATAAAAGGGATGACAGTGATACACTGTATACAGTGATACAGTGATACAATACAAATAGGTGAAGCAATCTTGTGAAAAGATGATGGGAGGGAGGGCCTTAGGTATAAGGTAAGGGAGCAACAAAGGGACAAAGGCAACAGAATGGAGCCTTGATCTACAACACTAAGCCTATCTGGGGACAAAAGGAAGAGGGTGGATAGGAGAGGTCCTTGGGACATTAGTGGAAAGGAGTAGAAGGTGGATGAGAGCGTCTTTGGGACATTACTGGAAAAGAATAGATACACGGTGGTTGACAATTTTTCATTTTAAGATGGATGCAATCATAGAGGCCAATTTCTCAGACTAGCACTTTGAGTTTTCCAGAGAGCTCTTTCCCCAGATAACTGCATAGCAGATTCTCTTCTTCCGGGAAGGGAGGCCCACCCTCTTAATGGACTCTACTTAATGAGGCATCCCAACTTTCCCCTCGCCATTACTCTGTTGAGAATCATTTGTCTATTTCCTAAACCTTCTGGGCAGGATGAACAATGGGAAAATGGAAACATTCAAAACAAAGAGCAGTATAAGTCCAGGAAGCAGCACACAGACAGCAGGCCGGTGTCTGGGGCATCCGAGTACTGCCTGGTGGTGGGCGATGAGAAACCACTGAATAGCTGGACGAGGTGGGGGGAAATATTTTATAATACCATTCTCAGGTTTCTCAGATTTGTGAAAAACAAGTCTGAGTTTGACAAAGCCCTCCAGAACTAAAGAATCTATTTTCTTTCCTGACCACATTAAACTCCAGGTCTGCTCAAACACAATCCTCTTTGCACAGAGTGTGTTGGCGGGGAGACTGCCTAGTGAACTCCTTTGATATGCCCAGGTAAGAAGGAGTAGAAGCAAGTTTAGGCAAGTGGGAACCACTCAGGCTAAAAAATGTTAAGGTTTGAACCCAACGTCAACTCACTACCCAAATGTCCCAGAGAAGAGCACACATTTAACAACATCTGCCCATAATGCTACTTTGCAAATTTCATTTTGTTATTCAATTTGTCCTATTTCAATTACATTTAATTGCATGTCAGAAATGGGCTTAACTTTCAACAGCATTATGTATATAATCATTTCACCACCCTTTATCTCTCAATAAAGGAATTCTGGCATTTCCTAACCACCTGGTGAACATTAATGATAAGATAATTAGTCTCCAACAAAGTTGTTTTGTATACAGAGCTACAAAGTAGCATTCAGTTTTAGGTTCTAGTACCATGTGACTTACATATGGGCTACCATAAATGAGCATAGCATAATCTAATTGAAATTTTTTTTCTGTTTTAATGACTTTATATTTTCATTCAAAACAATTCTATTCTCAGGTACTAACAAGTGTTGTTGAGAATGTGAAAAAGTTGGATCTCTCATACAGTGCTGGTGGAAAAGTTGGAATTCTCATAAAACTGATGGTGGAAAATTTAACATGTATTAAAGTGCTATAGCAACCCTGAAAAACGAATTTGGCAGCTCTTTAAAATGTTAAACATAGAGTTTGCCACATGATCCAGCAATCTCATTCCTAGTTGGAATACATATATATTATTATACATAATATATATACATATAGGTGTATATATATACACATATATACGTGTGTGTATTTATATATCTATGTAGCCAAGGCAGCTGAAAACTATGTCCACATAAAAACCTGTACATAAATGGTCATGGCAATACTGTGTATAGCAGTCAAAATATGGACACGATCCAATTAGCTCTCGACAAGTAATTGGAAAAAGAAAAAGGTATGCTTCCATACAATAGACTCTTATTCAGTAATAAAAATGAATGAAATACTTATACATGCCACAACACAGATTGAATATTTGAATATTTGCAAAATAAAATAAGGTAGAAACAAAAGTTCAAATAGGTAAACATATAGAAACAAGAAAGCCGGCTGATGGTTGCTTAGGGGTGGGAGATTGGGCACGTGGAAGAGATGGCTCATGAGTACAGGTTCTCTTTTTGGGGATAATAAAAAATGTTCTAAAACTAGAAAATTATAGGGATGGCTGTAGAATAGTGAGTTTATCAAAAGTCACTAAAGCAAATACATTAATGCAATGCATTTTAAGTGAAGGAGTATCTTAATAAATCTGCCATCATAATAAAATAATGTCTTTCTCCCACTAAAAGTCCCTAGGTAATTATTTATTTTCTAACCTGTACCTATACTCATCTGCAAAGGAATAGCTCATTATGTATATTTGGGATGTTCCAACTGCAGAATTTCTCTTAACACAGTTCAACTGATAAATCCTTACCTGCATTCTACTGTTGGCTGGTGCTTCATTTTCTATGTTTGTCTAGGATGAGGGGTTAGAGGTCTTTCTACCCATGAGAACAGAAAACTGGAAGGGACCTTGTGGGGGCAGTGTTTTTATAATAGTCTGCCCCCCTGAGTCCCTTTCATTTACTATCAATTTTCCCAATATACTATCAGTTCTTCCTCATTTGTTAGTCATTAGCAACACACACATATAGTATATCACATATGAAGAACTCAAAAAATGCTTGTAGAATAATCCATCAGAGAAGGAATACTTTCAGAACTACACACTAGAATTATAAATATGTAGAATTCTAAAATATGGTAGAAAAAATATAAAAAAACCATTTCAAATCTTGTTATTCTAAATTGAAATATCTATTATATTCAAATGTGCTTTGGATTATTTGAACCATCTACTCTGAAAATTATCAGTATGTATTTTTAAAGGCTATGTAAGTCACTTTCCATCATTTATCAACAAGCACATACATTAGTTTGCTACTTGCAAGTATTTTATAAAGAATAAAAATCCTTTCTTTATAGATAAGGAATAGAGTCTACTGAAAGAGGTGGTATTGGTTCAATCCATCTTCTCACATTTTTCACATCCTAATTCATAACTTAACTACATACAGCCTAGTTTAAAATCAAAACTATTGTAGTTGAGTTGAAGGTTACGTCCATTATCACTATGTTGTACCAAACTTAGCTATAATTTACTAACTTAATACAAAGTAATGCATTGTTTTCTGAGTTTGACCAGACCGTCTGCTTGGTATCACCAGGAATTACTCTTAGGCTATAGCCCTCTGTGGCTCAGTGGGGTTGGAAATTCAAGATGGGCTTTCTGGCAGGCCTGAATATTACCAGGGTATTTCCTGGAGCATCTTACTTTACCTCTGCATTGTTTGATGGTGAGAATGTAACCGTCATTTTGCTTGGGAGAAGCTCAGCCCAGTCAAAGTTGCAAAATCTCTTAAGACATGAGCTCTAAAATGCCTCGCTCATAGAACTTTCCTGCAGAATAATTTGGTTGGTATGCTGTCCAATATGATACCTGGTAAGCACCAAACAGCATGACTATTTATTACTTGAAATATGAGTACCAACTAAGGAATAGAGCCTAAATCTTATCTAAGTGAAATTGATGTACATTATAAAAAATGATCAGCTATTGGAGCCAGAGTGATAGTAAAGAGGGTAGTACAGTGCTTGCTCTGCACACAGCTCACCTGGGTTAGACCTGGTTTAGACCTCATATGGGATCCCTGAGCACAGAGCTAGGAATAAGCTCTGAGTACTGCAGGGGGCAGAGGGGGGAAAACAAACAGAAAGATAGTCATATAGGGACATGTGTTACATATTACACAGTGCTGTTCTAGAATTTAATATTACTTGACCACATTCTTTAGTTTGAAGTAAGTCATGAGGCCATCACAGATTCAAGTGATGGGCTAATATGCATCATCTTTTGATTAGGGTAACAATATCTCTCTGCATAGGTTCCTGTATACAAAGAACAAAACATCACGTTACAACAATCTACCACACAGAATCAGGGATAAGGGAGACATTGGGAAATGAATAGGGGTTAGTAGTTATATAGAAATACATATAAGTAGTCACAAAAGGCATATCAAAGATAGCAATACTTGGAGAAATAAAAGATCTGAAAGAAGCATGGAAGGTACACAAAGAACAATGCAGGGCAGAGGGAGCAGTTAGTGCAAAGGTCCTGAGGAAGTGCCTGCCAGCTTAGAAAGCTGATGTCAGTGCCAACTGAATGGAGCAGGAGAGAGTCTGCTTCTGTACCATGACAGTTGGTGTGGAAACGAGTCTGTTCTTGACACAAGAGGCAAGGATTTCCTTCATACAGCAGACATCTGGCTACCTCATGACTCAAGGGTTGGCCATTCACCTCAAAGTGCCCGGTGCGGTAACTTTATTACAATACACCTGCATTTTCCATTCTAGTAGACAGATGGGTTGACTTCCAGACAAACACACACACACACACACAATGAAGTTTCAGTCTCATAGTAGTCGACCAGGTTTGGCTGTAAATTAAAATAGTATTCAAAAAATTGCAGACTCAGAAGTATTGAACAAAAAGGGACAGAGTCTCAAATACTCTGCATGAGTAGAAATTGCTGATCTCTGTGACTGTTCCATGGCCATAAAAAATGTCCAACTTCTCATCCATCCAAGGTGCAATGAAAGTACAAGATATAATTTTTCAGTGAAGATTTTTCACCCAAATAAAAATTCACAGCATATATTATACCCATATTATCTATAAAGAAATAGTTAAGAATAAGAAGAGTATACTTAATAAGTCATGATTTCAACTCTTCTGAACCTTCCAGTCTACAGAAGAGGAGAGAATAATGCCACTGGAAATGCATGTGGTGAGGGTCATAAATCATTTCAAGACATCCAAACAGGAAATATAAAACAAGTAGAAGGAGATTGCAAACAGCCTTCTCAAAAGTATGTTAGCCATTCACTGAAAAAAGAAATTGGAATTAGATTAAGGGCAATTAGAGGAAAGCAATTCAAGAAAAAAAAAGAATAAACAAAAGTAAGGTAATCTAGTCTCTAATTGTCCCCCTTCCCCTTCTTAATTAGCGTCTATAGTTCATTTAACCTAAATGAAGCTCCGGAATGGCAGGTTAAAGAAGACCTGAGCCAAGTCCCGGAACTTAGCTACTAATATTGTCAAGTTTTCACTCTCAATGGAATTTCTAGAAACTCAGCACCCTCTGGCAAACAGATACACTCTCTGCTCCCACTTCTTACCCCCCTCTAACTCCAGCTGTGCTTCGGCAGTTCCTCTGAGAGCCACGGTGAATAAATTGCTCCTTCCTCAACTTTTCCTGCCTAAGGAGAGCCTCCCAATGTTCCTGCATGATGGTCGGACATATTTTCCTCCTTCTGCTATCATGGGAAGTGGGGAATCCAAATGCAAGAAGGTAGAAAGAAATGACTAGTATGCCTCACTGAGGTTCCCTTTATTGTCCTGGACTCAGGTCCTCCAGCTTGGCTGAGTTGCTGTCAGATCAACAGCCCCACCAGAAGTTATTCCTGGGAGCACTGGGCGTGGGGTGGGCTGGATCCTGCCAATCTCTGGAGGAAAACAAGGTCTGAGAGAAACAAGATGAGGAGAGGAATCCTGACATCCTCTTCTGTCCTAAACTGGTACCCGGTACTGCTCGGCTGAGGTTAGAGGAAGAGAAACAAGCACCAGGGTCTATATGAGATTCTGGTAGTATATTAGTATATAGTATATCTGAGATATAGTATATTCTGATTCTATGCTCATATTTTAATACACTATCATCTTTTTCCCCTTCAGTAGCTGGAGCCTCTCATTTCTGTCATCTTAAGTCATCATCCAAATTCTTCGTACATCAGCTCCCAAATTCACAGGAACACACATTTAAAAAAATGGCTAGACCACATTAAATTTAAAGACCTATCTATTTGCTTTGTGATTGCAAAGCTTTCTGTTGTGTTCAAAATAAAATCTACACTTCCTACCAATATGTGAACACTACCCAACCACCTTCCACCACTGCTGTCCAACCCCCTCGACTAACACACACCACTGCTGAGCTGCAAAGTCTTTATCTCTGTTCCCTGAATACGCCTGTTGGCCGGCATCCTTCTACTCTTCCATAGCTGGATGCGTCTCATTACTTAGAGCTTAGAACTAACTAAAAGGACAAGGGAGGATTTCAGGCAGTTTTCAAAAGAAAGCAAGAAAGGCAAGCTCCTGGGTAATGGGTGCAGCTCATGCAGAGCTGGCCCGGAGATGGAAGCCGCCTGGAAGAGACCAGAGCAGCTGAAAAGAGTCACCCTTCATTTGAAAACAGTTATTGGAAGAAGAGCACAAAAAGGCCTGGGTACCAGGCATGAGGGCTTCTTGATACCAGTGACATGAGGGGGACATCCATAGATCCCAAGTACAGAATGAAACATGAGATCTAAGCGGCAATAACCGAAACTTTGTAATAAGCCTGTCAAGTTGATGAGTATAGTAGAATAGGGGGTTGAGTCTGGGAACACTGGCGGAGGGAAACTAACAGTAGTGGAGGGTTTGTGTGAAATTACTGTATGCCTTAAACTCAACTATCAGGAACGTTGTAAATCATGGCTCTTTCATAAAATTTTTTTAAAAGTTGGTGGGACGGGCACAGAGGCCCAGCTCTGGGCAACAAAGCTGAACGGCTCCAATTCCAACAGGTACAGCCCGCCCCCAAGGGCCTGGGTCCCTCTCTGGGCATGCGCAGCTAGAACCAGCCCCTAGAAAGCCGGTTTTCAACCCCTGATTTGCGTGGGACGGGCACAGAGGCCCAGCTCTGGGCAACAAAGCTGAACGGCTCCAATTCCAAACAGGAGGCCTTCCCAACTCCTCGCCCAGTGCCAGGGACTCTTTCCGGAGCCGCGGCCGCTCACGCGGCCGCAAAATATTTTCCCACTGCGTATGCCATAGGAACCATAAGCTACCTTCTTAGATGGAAACTTCTCTATTTTAGCTCTGCCACTAGAAACACAGTAGCCAATAACTCATAAGCCTATCTTAACTCACACTGCATATCAAGCAGAATAGTAACAGTGAACGTGAAGGACTAAACCATACCTCTCACAATGGTAAAGCAACGCAAAAAGCCCACCAAACTTTCATATTGAAGAGTCTAGCCCAGATGACACCAACAGTACTGTAGTGTTAGACAACCTCTCTGACAAGGAATTCAGAAGGGAGCTACTTAGGATGCTTAGGGAATTAAAAGAAACAATGGAAACCAATGCCAATAGAAGACAAGAAGATCTGAAGGCAGAAATGAGGAAAATGCAATCAAAAATGTCAGACCTGAAAAATCTCGTAGGCGAATTGAAAAGCTCAGTGGAAGGCCTCAGCAGCAGAGTAACAGCTGCTGAGAACAGAATCAGTGAGCTCGAAGATGAAGTTCAGAGACTCTCCAGAAAAAAGCAGAAAATGGAAAAGAGACTCACAATTCGGGAACAGATGGCAAGAGAAGATCGTGATGAAGCCAAGAGGGGTAACATAAGAATTATTGGAGTCCCAGAGGGACAGGAAGAAAACTTTATTGAAGAAGAAACTGTCAAAGACATCATTGCTACAACGTTTCCAGAGCTGAAGAAAACTTGTGACCACATTCAGGAGGCCCGAAGGGTACCAGCTAGAAGAAATCCGAATAAAAATACCCCAAGACACATTCTGATCAAAATGACCAAAACCTAGACAGAGAAAAAATTCTGAAAGCAGCAAGATCGAAGAAAGAAATTTCTTACAAAGGAGCATCCTTAAAATTCACAGCTGATTTTTCTGATGAAACCCTCATGGCCCGAAAACAGTGATGGGACATAGGAAAAAACTCAATGAAATAAATGCCTCCCCAAAAATACTTTTCCCAGCAAGACTTTCATTCATAATAGAAGGAACAACACACAGTTTCACAGACAAACAACAGCTCAGGAACTTCATAGACTCAAAACCATGGTTACAAGAACAACTAAATGGGCTACTTTAAGGTAAGAAAGGCCCCTCAAATACACCAAATTTTAACAGAACAATGGGACAAAATCCTATAACAATAATCTCTCTCAATGTCAATGGGCTAAACGCACCAATTAAGAGACATAGAGTGGCAGGATGGATTAGAAAATTGAACCCAACATTCTGCTGCCTGCAAGAAACGCATCTCAATAGTCAAAGCAAACACAGACTCAGAGTCAAAGGCTGGAAAACAATCCTACAGGCAAACAGCTCCCATAAAAAAGCTGGGGTAGCCATCCTTATATCAGACCACATCGATTTCAGAGTGAGGAAGGTCATAAGAGACAGTGAAGGCCATTTCTTATTGATCAAAGGATCTGTACAACAGGAAGAACTTACAATAATAAATGTATATGCACCTAATGAGAGACCAGCAAAGTACTTAAAACAACTACTCATAGATTTGGAAAAAGACATCAATAGCAACACAATACTAGTGGGAGACTTCAACACTGCTTTGTCACCTCTTGATAGATCAACCAGACTCAAGCTTAGCAAGGACATACTTCATTTGAGGGAAACAATGGAAGAAAGGGACTTAGTAGATATATACAGGACACTTCATCCACAAAAAGCTGAATAAACATTCTTCTCAAGCGTACATGGAACATTCTCCAAGATAGACCACATGCTGAGCCACAAAACATGCCTCCATAAAATTAAGAAGGTAGAGATTGTATCAACAATCTTCTCAGACCATAATGCGCTGAAATTAGAAGTAAATCACACACAAAAACAGAAAACTAAATCAAACACCTGGAAATTAAACAGTGCGCTATTGAACAACGAGTGGATTAGACAGGAAATCAAAGAGGAAATCAAAAGATTCCTAGAAACGAATGAAAATGAGAACACGAGTTACCAAAACTTATGGGACACAGAAAAGGCTGTGTTAAGAGGAAAGTTTATAGCTCTACAAGCATTCCTCAGGAAGGAGGAGCGAGCACACATACGTAACCTAACCTCACAGCTTAAGAGCTTGGAGAAGGACCAATAAAAGGAGCACAACCCGAACAGGAGAAAGGAAATAATAAAACTCAGAGCAGAGATTAACGAGATGGAAACCCAAAAAACAATCCGAAAGATCAATGAAACCAAAAGCTGGTTCTTTGAGAAAATTAACAAGATCGATAAGCCTCTAGCAAAACTCACAAAGAAAGGGAGAGAGAAAACCCTAATAAACCGAATCAGAACTGAAAAGGGGGTCATTAAAACAGAAACCACAGAAATTCAGAGGATCCTCAGGGAGTACTTTGAGAAGCTTTATGCCACGGAACATCAAAACCTCAAGGAAATGGATAAATTCCTAGACTCCTACAGACTCCCAAGGCTGAACCAAGAAGACCTGGAATACCTGAACAGACCTATCACCACCAAGGAAATTGAAATGGTAATAAAAAGTCTCCCCAAGCACAAAAGTCCTGGCCCGGATGGATTCACTAGTGAATTCTTCCAAATCTTTAAAGAGGACTTACTCCCAATGCTCTTTAAGCTTTTCCACGAAATTGAAATATCAAAAACACTTCCGAACAGTTTCTACAAAGCAAATATCACACTGATACCAAAAGCAGACAGAGATACCACAAAGAAAGAGAATTACAGGCCGATATCCCTGATGAACACAGATGCAAAGATCCTCAACAAACTACTAGCAAATAGAATCCAACTACTCATCAAAAAGATCATACACCATGACCAAGTAGGATTCATCCCAGGGATGCAAGGATGGTTTAACATTCGGAAATCAATCAACATAATCCACCATATCAACAAAAGAAAAGATAAAAAGCATATGATCATATCAATAGATGCAGAGAAAGCATTTGATAAGATCCAGCACCCCTTTATGATGAAAACCCTTGCCAAAATGGGTATAGAGGGGACCTTCCTCAACATAATTAAAGCCATCTACCACAAGCCTACAGCAAGCATCATCCTCAATGGGGAAAAACTGAGAGCCTTCCCTCTAAGATCAGGGACGAGACAGGGATGCCCACTCTCTCCACTGCTGTTCAATATAATACTGGAAGTACTTGCAATAGCGATTAGGCAGGAAAAAGATATTAAGGGCATCCAGGTAGGAAAGGAAGAAATCAAGCTCTCACTATTCGCAGATGATATGATACTCTACTTAGAGAACCCAATAACTTCCACCAAAAAACTCCTAGAAACAATAGATTCATATAGTAAAGTTGCAGGTTATAAAATTAATACCCAAAAGTCCATGGCTTTCCTATACGCAAACAGTGAGAGAGAAGAAAGCAACATGAAAAAAACAATCCCATTCACAATTGTGCCCCAGAAAATCAAGTACCTAGGAATCAGCTTAACTAAGGAAGTAAAGGACCTGTATAAAGAAAACTACAAAACGCTACTTCAGGAAATAAAAGAGGACATGAGGAAATGGAAAGATATCCCCTGCTCATGGGTCGGGAGACTTAACATTGTCAAAATGGCAATACTACCGAAAGCATTGTATAAATTCAATGCAATCCCTATAAGGATACCCATGACATTCTTCAAAGAAATGGAGCAAACACTCCTGAAATTTATATGGAACAATAAGCCCCCACGAATAGCTAAAGCAATTCTTGGGAAAAAGAAAATGGGAGGAATCAACCTCCTGAACTTCAAACTGTACTACAAAGCAGTAATAATTAAAACAGCATGGTACTGGAACAAAGGCAGAACTGCAGACCAATGGAACAGGGTTGAATACACTGACATTTCCCCTCAATCATATGATCATCTAATCTTTGATAAAGGTGCAAGTAATGTGAAGTGGAGTAAGGAAAGCCTCTTTAATAAATTGTGTTGGCATCACTGGACAGCTACATGCAAAAAAATAGGCTCAGAACTCTGCCTAACACCATGTACAAAAGTAAGATCAAAATGGATTAAAGACCTCAACATCAGACCAGAAACCATAAGGTACATTGAAGATAAAGTTAGCAAAACCCTCCATGACATTGAAGCTAATGGTATCTTCAAAGATGCCACGCCACTGGCCGAGCAAGTGAAAACAGAGATAGATAAATGGGACTATCTTAAACTAAGAAGCTTCTGCACCTCCAAAGAAACAGTGACCAAAATACAAAGACAGTCTACAGAATGGGAAAGGATATTCGCCAAATACACATCTGACAAGGGGTTGATATCCAGGATATACAAAATACTGGTTAAACTCCACAAGAAGAAAACATCCAACCCCATCCAAAAATGGGGCAATGAAATGAACAGAAACTTTCTCAAAGAAGAAATCCGAATGGCAAAAAAGCACATGAGAAAATGCTCTACATCATTAATCATCAGGGAGATGCAGATCAAAACCACAATGAGATACCATCTCACACCTCAGAGACTGGCCCATATTCAAAAGAACAAAAGCAACCGATGCTGGCGTGGATGTGGCGAGAAAGGGACACTCCTTCACTGTTGGTGGGAATGTCCACTGGTTCAGCCCTTCTGGAAAACAGTATGGACGATTCTCAAAAAATTAGAAATTGAGCTCCCATTTGACCCAGCAATACCACTCCTGGGAATATATCCCAGAGAGGCAAAAACGTATAGTCAAAGTGACATCTGCACTTGTTTGTTCATTGCAGCACTCTTTACAATAGCCAGAAACTGGAAGAAACCTGAATGCCCAAGAACAGATGACTGGTTAAAGAAACTTTGGTACATCTACACAATGGAGTACTATGTAGCTCTTAGAAAAGATGAAGTCATGAAATTTACATACAAGTGGTACAATATGGAAAGTATCATGCTAAGCGAAATGAGTCAGAAAGAGAGGGACAGACATAGAAAGATTGCATTCATCTGGGGGATATAAAGTAACAAAGTATGAGATTAATACCCAAGAATAGCTGAGATCAGCACCAGGAGGATTCCTCCATAACTTAGAGGCCAGCCGGGTATCCTAGAGGAAAGGGCAGTTCAGATAGAGAAGGGAGCACCAAATAAAGGATGTTTGGAGGATCCTCCCAGGAGGGGAGATGCATGTCGAAAGTAGACTATGGACTTAACATGTTTGCCACTCAATGCCTCTTTTGCAGACCACAACACCCAAAAGGAGAGAGAGAACACAGAGGATTGCCCTGCCACAGAGACAGGGGGAATGGGGGGATGGGGGTGGGAGGGATTTTATCCATGGTGGTGGAAAATGGGCACTGGTGGAGGGATGGGTATCTGATCATTGTATAATTGAAACCAAAGCACAAAAATTTGTAAATTTACAACTGTAAAAAAAAATAAAATAAAATAAAGGGGAAAAAATTATTTAAAAGTTAGTGCTGGAGCAATAGCACAGTGGGTAGGGCGTTTGCCTTGCACGCACCCAACATGGCCGACCCGAGTTCGATTCCTCCGCCCCTCTCGGAGAGCCCGGCAAGCTACTGAGAGTATTCGATATGCCAGACACAGTAACAACAAAGTCTCCAATGGAGACATTACTGGGCCTGCTCGAGCAAATCCATGATCAATGGGAGGGCCTTTACCCTAGTGGGACCTAACTTGCCTGAGAAAAATCCATTGGACTGGGTGCTTGCCTTGCACATGGCCAACCAGGATTCGATTCCAGGAACCTCATAAGGTTCCGTGAGCACCACCAACTGTGACCCCTGAGCACAGAGACAGGAATTAGCCCTGAGCACTGCCCAGTGCACCCCCCCAATATAAAAATACCCCCTCAGTTCTTTCTTGTGGCTGGAGAGACAGCACAGGGATTAAGGCACTTGGCATCCCCGTGGCTGATCCCAGTTCAGTCCCATGAGCACATCCAGGAGTGACCCTGAGCACAGAGCCAGGAGTAGCCTCTAAGTACTGCCAGGTGTGGTCTCAAATCTCACCATTTCAAAAGTTATTTCTCCAGACAGTACCTATAGATTTTCCAAACAACTCACTGGTTAGCACAGGTAAGAATGAGAAGCATTCCCGTGCAGCATCAGTTCCTTCCACCCTCCAGCTGTGATCCCACCAACACCATCAGTGCTCGGATTAGAGGTTGTCTCTGCAAGACAGTTCCTTCCTCTGGACAGCCTCAGCGCTTGGCACTGGCCTGACTGGCATCCTCATAACCTCCCTGCAGACCAGACTCCAAGATCATGCTAAACCCACACACTTCCTAAAGTGAAACTCAGTGAACGGGTACTTGAAAAGTTTAGATGCTAAAAAACTGTTATGTGGGCCAGTGAGATACAGTACAAGGAGATAAGGTACTTACCTTCCATGTGATTATTTTAGCCATGACCTTGGTTTGATTCCTGGCCTTGAGTATAAGTCCACCAAGCATGGCTATGAGTGAACCTTGAGCACAGAGCAAGGAGTAATCCCTGAGCTGGACTGGGTATGTTGCCTGAACTATATATAAAGGTGTCCAGTATCCACCATATATACACAGACTTTCTCTTCATAAAACCACAGTTTTTTCCTAACTTGTCTGAGCATGAATAACAAAAATCTCTTGTTCTTCTAACCTCATTGAAACAGTAAAGGTGAAGACAATCTGATACTACTCAGTGCTGTAGAATAACTGGTTTTCCATAAGGTAATGCTAAATTTAACAGCTAACCTCAGCTTCACTTCAAAACCAAACCTCTCTGCAGACCCTATTAACTATTACTCATGGACAAAAGTTTCTAGTTGTTGATCTACAACATTGGGTGACCAATGCCAGTATTCAGTCCTCCATTTGCAAGAACAAACTGAATTCAAGTTTTTTAAAATAAACATTTCTTAATCACGAGAATAATTAAATTACATGATACTCCCACATAGGGTGAAAATATTGGGCTAAGTGTAAAACTGTGTTACAAACCAATTACTAATAAGGTAAGGGATATATCAGTGGTCAAGTGTATACTTTGTATGCATGAGGTATTGGTTAAAACAAGACACACACACATACACTCATGGATTGTGTAGTATCTTGGTGAAACAATTTATTTTAGAATAAATAGCAAGTAAAGCTGTATGGTGGTAAAAATAGCTTTCCAGACCAATCACACACACTAATTAAGCACAAACAGCATCTCTTCAACTGATTAGTTCAACAACAGAAAACTTCTCTTTCTTGACATTGCTGAAAAAAACATATCTACCAAGTTCTCCTGTTCCTTTTCTTTTTTTCCCTGTGGTGGAGGATTTGGAATTCACAACTGCCTGTTATGGAGGCCATTCCCAGGAGTGTTCGGTGACCCTCTGCAGTACTATGGACCAAACCAGGGTTAGCTGCATGCAAGGCAAGTACCTTAATCTCTGTACTGTTTCTATAGCTCTCCTTTTCCTTTCATTTGGGAGAGAATCTTGAGTGAGGCATCTGACACCCTAAAATTGCTTTCTAAATTCCCACACTAATGTGGAAGATCAGCAGTTTGATGCTAACAGTACAAGGCTCACAGAAAAGCGGGACAAAAATGAGAAATCCCAGGCAAGGGCATAGTGAAACTGCTTTCAACATTGCTAGCAGCAGAAAATTGGTTCAACTATTTAGGAAAGTAGGTTGGCAATATATCAAGAGTCATTACCATGTTCAAATTGTGTGAAACAAGAATTTTGCCTTCAGGAACATAATCTATGAAAACAATCTAGGAAAAAACTACACACAAAAAAGTTTTCATTGCAACAGTGTGATTATTTTAAAAAACTGAAAGCAACTTAAATATCTAACACCTGGAAAATATTTGGTTCACTATGATATGGAGACATGAGGGACCATTGTGTAACCTTGAAAGTTATTATGATAATAACTACACAATAATGTGAATAAACAGGCATGACATTTGTCTAAGTGGAAAAGACAGGATAAAAACTATGCGCCCTATTAAAACTGCACGAATAATGAACATGCAAAGGAGAAATAATGTAAAGTGAAAAGGATTGCATTACTGTGGCAAAATTACAGTAAGTCTTGGTTCTTACAAAGTCAAACATGATAATATTTTCATTATTTAAAGTTCCATTTAAAAAATTAAAAATGGAACCATATTGGTATACCATTGAACAAATCACAACTTTTAAAAAACAGCATTTAAAAATATTTGAAATTATGATTACAAAGTTACTGGTAGTTAAGCTTTAGTTAAGCTTTAGACATAGAATCTTCTAGAACCAATCCCTCCATCAGTGTCAATTTCCCTCCACCAGTGTTCTCAAGTTACCTCCTACCACTTGACAGACACTGATTGTTGTAGTTTGGATCTCCTGATACCAGTGTTGTTGACACAGTGGTTCATTTATATAGCTATACTGCCCCCCTCCCATTTATTACTGAAGTACCCCAGTAAAGGAAGTAATGGAGGAGCAGGGTTCAAGGGGCCTAGGAACAGCATTATTAAGAATTACAAATGTGTTTTATAAGTACATCTTTAACATCTACAACAATCACACTTGGTTTTGGAACTGTATTTTACTTTCATGAACCCCCGAAGCTACACTTACTTGTAAAATATATTGCACAACAACATTGGTACTCAGGTGGCTCAATGCTAGGGACCACTATGCAATGTTACTCGTGTCTAGTGTGCTAGGAGTCAAGAAAATTTACCTGGTGATCCTGGGAGGGAAATTACTTGGAACCAAAGTCAGAACCCTGTACAAGCAAGACATGTGGCCCTGAGACATTTTCCAGGTCCTCCAATATTTTTACTGATCTTTACTCATTCAGTTTTTAAGATACTTGTTGTAACAAGAAGAAAGAACCAAGGCTGGAGCAACAACATGTAAAGTGCTCACCTTGCATGAGGTCTACCTGGGTTCCATCCCTAGTACCCTGTCACTCCACCCTCAAGTCTTGATCCCTGAGTGCACGACCTCGAGTAAGATCTGAGGACCACTGGGTATGGCTGCCCACCCCTAAACAAACTGTCACTGTCACTGTCCTCCAGTTGTTCATTCATTTGCTCATTTGCGCCCAGTAACATCTCCATTTTGAGACTTGTTGTTACTGTGTTTAGCATACTGAATATATCATGGGTAGCTTGCCAGGCTTTGCCATGGGGTAAGATACTCTCGGTAGCTTGCTGGGCTCTCAGAGAGGGGCGGAGGAATCAAACCCGGCTCGGCCAGGCTGGCTGTGTGCAAGGCAAACGCCCTACCGCTGTGCTAGCACTCCAGCCCAAACAAAAAAACAAACAAATAAATAAAACTAATAATACTAGTAATTTGACAGTAGTCAACACACAAGCTAAAATAACGAATTATATTTTTTGTAAGTTATCTCAACAATCAGATAAGTCAATTATTTTTGCTGCACACAAAATTCTTTTCAACCCTGGATTTGAATAACTTAAGTGGTATTATATTAAAACAGGAGAAAGGTAACCCTTTTAACAGACTACAACATTAAACCATAAAATATAATGATGTTGGTGAAATTTCTTACAGCTTCAAGTGTGCATTATAATGAAAATCATTTCTAGCTTTTGAGAAAAGATTGTTTCTTCTATTTCTGTCAGCTATTATCTTTATTATAAATTCAGTAAAAGTAAAAATAGTTTCAAAATGTCTTATTTTATTAAACATTAGTAAGTGAAAAGGGAATTATAGGGAGATAAAAAGAGAGAAATTAACATTCATGCCAAAAGAATTCTGCCTTAGGTAGAATTTTACTAATTCAATAGCCCCAAAATATTTGTTGAGCATGTAGAGTGCCAGGCAAAGGCAAAAATAAAATGGAAAATCATCACAGAACTGGATTAGAAAATGAAAAATGTTATGGGAAAGGGGAGAGGGGAAATAAAGCAGAGTGAGGAACATAGATATGTGGGATGAGGTCATAATTCAAGAAGGGGACCACAGGTAGGTTGCAATGAGAAGGTACCATGAAGCAAATATTTGAAAACATTGAAGCTAATGATACGCATATTATGGAAAGAACCTTGTATACAGAGAAGAGAGCATGTTACCATGAGCAAACACACAGCAAAGATACAGAATGGCCGAAATCTGTGAATAAGAGATGACATAGTAGGAATAAGGCAAGCAAGCTGAAGATGGACGTTGACCCCACACATAGGGTTTTATAGACCATTTTCAGCAAAATGGATTTTATTGTGGATTTGACAGAAAGTCACTACAAATTTCTGAATCATTAGACTACTAACTTCTATACTAAGCACTATTAGAATTATTAGAATTGTAGTTACTATGCTATGAATATCAGACTGATAACTACAGCTCCAAACTCCAAAAAAGATGGTAAAGGGAGTAAAGTTCTGGAGTGTTATGATGGATGTAACAGATGTAACAAGACTTCCTATTAATTGAATATAAAAAAGGCAATGTTGAAGAAGTTTTTTGTTATTATTTTACCTAAGTTACAAAAAAGAATTCTACCGAAGAAGACTGGGTACAACAAGATTGGGAAGAAAATTTATGAATTAAATTTGGACATATTACAAAAGAGATATCTAGTTTACATGCCAACTGATGACAAGAAAAGCAGTAAGAAATTTGGGACAGGTTGGCATATAAGTGGCAGACTAATAACAGGAGAGCGATGAATTCAAGAAAAAATATGCAGAAAAGTTGGCGTGGTCTGATCAGGTGCATCCTGATTTTAGGTCAAGAATAAAAGGAATGAGAAAAAAGTCAGTATAGAGAGGTTTGGTAGAGGTTAAGAAAAGATGATCACTATTTACAATGAGAGAAGAATAGTGACTAGCCACCTTCCAACCAACAAAAATACATAGAAACATGAGAAATAACAGTAAGGACATATAACTCAGAGTAGGGTTCACGGGATGTCTTATTCAAGGAACAATAGGTATTTGAAGGAAGTTTGAAGAGGCTTTTTATTATTGTAAAGGAGTCGATTCGTATGGATTAACCATACATTAGTGGCTTTCTTCTTGATGTAAGCTGGAATGGCTGTATAATTTGAAGAATGTTGTGAAAGTGAAAATGCAGGTCCCACTGTCCAGATATAATTCAAGTTGGCACCAGCAGAGCAGGGCCCCTCTAAGCAGAAATCCCTATGCAGTCGCCTCAATGCAAATCTATGAGCTATTCCTAGTGACAAGGACTCTGAACCATAAACAAACAAAATAAATGGTACAGCAGGCTTCTGTAGCTTATGGCTTCAAATAAGCACTTAACTTTTATTGAATAAAACTAGCAAGGAAAAAATGATATGAACACAAAAATCTGCAAAAATGCAAATTGCTCTTTTGTTTTCAAAGAAAACTCAGCATACATGGATCTGAAGTCATTACAGAAAGACAGCAAAAAAGGGCAGAGGAGTCATTAAATTTGATAGCAGTGATAAAGCTATATAAAAAACAGGCTTTCTTTACTTGGTTTATATATGAATACTTGTTTTATATGTGGATATGTGGGCTGGGGGTTGGAGCGATAGCACAGCGGGTAGCGAGTTTGCCTGGCACGCAGCCAACCCAGGTTCGATTTCTCTGTCCCTCTCGGAGAGCCCAGAAAGCTACCAAGAGTATCCCGCCTGCATGGCAGAGCTTGGCAAGCTCCCTGTGGTGTATTCGATATGCCAAAAACAATACAACAAGTCTCACAGTGGAGATGTTACTGTGGCTTGCTTGAGCAAACCAATGAACAACAGGAGGGCAATGCCACATACGTGGACAGCATTAAAAAAAAATTCTCCCAATGCGTTAAAGTTTTCATATTAATGTCCCTAAACGAACATTAAATATACAGATTTATTTTTGTTTTATCCATTGGGCTGGAGCGATAGCACAGCGGGTAGGGCGTTCGCCTTACAAGCGGCCAACATGGCCGACCCGAGTTCGATTCCTCCGCCCCTCTCGGAGAGCCCAGCAAGCTACCGAGAGTATTCGATATGCCAGACACAGTAACAACAAAGTCTCCAAGGGAGACGTTACTGGGCCCGCTCGAGCAAATCGACTATCAACGGGAGGGCCTTTACCTTTATCCATTGGTTAGAAAAATGATGCCTAAATAAGAATTTGTAGTATGGATGCTAAAAATAAACAAGTTTCTCGTAGTTCTAGAACAATACTCCTCCACTTTTAAAAATGTATACTCATATATAAGTGCACTCCCTCATTCAACTCTATTCCATATTTGCTATTAACAGGCATTGTATTAAAATGCTGAATTGTCATTTCTTTCTCTTTCATTCTTATTCTACATAATTAATATCTCTGATTATTATGTATGCCAAATTTTGCCATGGCTAATTTGGAGAAACTGCCCTCTAGGGGTCTTTATAACACTTATGTGTTATAAAATTCTTAATTCTTGCCCCAAGGTCTCACTCTAGCTCAGACTACTTATTTTCTGAAGTTTTTCCCACTCTTCTCAGTCATCATTCACCTGTGCCTCTCGGACTGTGTGTTCGCACTCACTTTACCACTTCTGCTCTCACTCTAGTTACTTGTTTTTGAAAACAAATTTCTGTATCTAGATAGAAGAACCTATAACAGCATCAACATAATTTGAATTGATGCATGTCCATACCACAGCAAAGACTGGAGCAAATGTTAGGAGTAATACCGATGCTTCCTGAATGAATAAGTGACATTAGATATATTAAACTGTCTTTGGGACAACAATGTCTAGAGGTAGCTCATTAGAAATGAGCTAATAATAAGCCTTGCGTAAAAGGGTAGTCAGTATCATGTGTTTACGTAGACCTTTATTTCTTGTCTACCTTTGGTATTCACTTAAAATTTGACCGCTAGAGTGATAACTGTTGGAGTGATATCTGTTAGTTAACGTCCTCTAAACTGGGATCTTCTGTGGCTGTTTACGGTGAAGTTTCAATAATACCCATCAGACAGGTTTAACTGGAGACAACCAAACAAAGTGATGCAGATATGAATGGGTTTTCTTAGAGAATCATGGCTCAACTCCTGCATACAACCCAGCTCAAAGGACTGCATTTGACAAGAAGTCAATATAGATGGCAAAGGTAGGAGGACTACCTGAACATTAAATTTTAATCTATTTTAGCAACTTAATCTAGTGAATCAATTTCCCACCTTAGGTAACGTAATAACACTGCATGACCTTGAAATTACTGGTTGGCAGGGAAATTTCCATACTAGTTCCAGACTACGTAAAGGAAGAAAAGAACCATACATATATACAGAAATACTAATTTAACGGTGTGTTTTGTTATTTGAAAACCATTGTTATGAATGGTTGAATTTATTTTTTAGTAAGTTTGCTAATGACTCTTGGCAATCTAGCTTAAGACCTAAATTTCTTAACTCATGTTATAAGGTTTGAGCACAGGGATTAAATGGTGTTAAACAGAGGTGGCCCTGAGGATACAGAAAATACTGTAAGAAATTATAACTGATTCAAGACTTTCCATCGTTCTTGGTGATTTTCTTTCCTAAAAAACAAATACACATCTTATCAAAAAAGGGTCTTACAGTTCTGATTACTTTTTTTACATAATTTAATATTTACATTTATGAAAATGAAGTCAAAATTGTAGAATTAAACCTGTATTTGCAACTGCATCCAATTTTAAAGTATTTGAAGAAAATTTCAACATCACATATGAATTTCACCTATGTTGTAGGTATTTTCTAAGAAACTGATTGAATAATAATCTTGTACTTTTGAAAATAAAACCACAGTTAAGAGGCTGGAGAGATAGCACAGTGGGTAGGGCATTTGCCTTGCACGTGGCCAACCCGGGTTCGATTCCCAGCATCCCATATAGTCCCCTGAGCACTTCCAGGAGTAACTCCTGAGTGCAGAGCTAGGAGTAACCCCTGTGCATTGCAGGGCGTGACCCAAAAAGAAAATAAAACTGCAGTTAAAATAATTCATTCCCTATACAACTTTTAAAATGATAAGAAAATTTGTTACTGGTTGGAAAACTTTAGCTTCATCCATTTCTCTAAAAGTCACTGAAATACTATTTAAAGCTATCTGATCTAATTAATTATGTACATGGGAAACTATGATTGTGGTGCTTACAAACTAATACAGAGGTTGGTAGTGAGCTCTGTTAATTAAAAGGCTAATCTGAGACAGAAACAGGGGCTTAGCTCTGCTGGAATGTACTAGATAATAACAACAGGTTTCATATTGTTTTGTTTCAGATTTTTTGGGTCATACTGTGCAATGCTTAGAGCTGACGTCTGGCTCTGCACTCAGGGATCACTCCTGTGAACTCGGTAGCTTACGTGGGGTGCTAGAGAACAACACGGGTTAGCCGTGTACTAGAAATCCTCCCTACTCGCTGCACTATTGCTCCGGCCCCAAGTTTTAATATAGTTTTATCTCATTAAACAACTCCTATGACTCAGACACTTTTAAACAAATGAAAAATAGTCCAAACTAACAAAACATACTCAGCAATCATGAGATGAGAGAAAGTTGCCATTTACTATTTACTAGGTGCCAGTCCCAGGACAAACATGTAACTGTCAGAGGCTTTGATGTTCCTCTCCAGCTCTTCTTCCTTAACCTCCTCTCTCTGATTCTCCTCCAGCATCATCATCACCAGCATCGTCGATTTGCTCGAGCGGGCCCAGTAACGTCTCCATTGGAGACTTTGTTGTTACTGTGTCTGGCATATCCAATACTCTCGGTAGCTTGCTGGGCTCTCTGAGAGGGGTGGAGGAATCAAACTCGGGTCGGCCATGTTGGCCGCTTGTAAGGCGAACGCCCTATCCGCTGTGCTATCGCTCCAGCCCTCACCAGCATCATCGTTTAAAAATTTGTATTACTATTACTGGGCTACACTAGCACGCGGCAGGGACAAATGGAGACGTTACTGGTACCGCTTGAGCAAATCGATGATCAATGGGATGACAAGTGATACAAGTGATTACCATTACTATTTAATGTAATGTTTCTAAATCTTTTTCCCAATATGGCCCATTTTTCAGAACCAACTGTCCCCATCATCTTAAACTGTGGACCCCATTTACATAATTTTCACCTGTGGCTCCCTTGGAATACCCTAGGGGCCCAAAGAGGGGCACATGGTCCCAGCTGATTTAATGAATCTGCCTCTATGTATGGGCTTTTACAGTGTTGAACAGAGTATTTATTGCTATTGCCATAGAAAACTGACAATGTTCTGAGTCACTGTTTAAAACATCCAAGAAAGTATAGGCATTTAATTAATGGCTCCAATGCATTAATATTTAATAGCATTCGTTCCCAAGGCATTTACATTGCACAAGGAAATGAAATCAATCCATGAGTCACTCATTTTAATATGTAAAGCGATATCTTGAACAGAAATTTTGCTACAGGACTTTATGCTTGCTCAACATCCAGAACTGTTGTATCTTTCCAATCGCATCAACCTTATTAATTACCACGCTGTTCTCCCTTGTTTCTGGTCTGTAGTGTTGTGTTTTGGAACCTAACTTGGCCACATTTCGTATTCTTTGTTTTTACATTTTATCTATAATAGCTAAGTGTTCTGTAGATGAAGTGCTCTGAAGCATTTCCTTACAGTATATTAGTCTAAATGGAAGTTTAAGAAACATCACTGAAAGATGGAAATAAATAATAGTCCTTCAGAATACAGCCATATGCACAGAACGGTTAGGGATAGAAATTGTACAAATACTTCACGAAAGTGCACAGGATATGTCTTATGGTACTGCTGTTCAGTACTAATTTCAACTCACAAGAAATTCAGTGAATAGGGTCAGTAAATGGATGGGTGAAATGTTGGATAAGTGGATGGATTTATGATTGTATATAATGATAAAGTGACAGACATTACATTGTAAAAAATTATGAGGTGTGGAGAAAAAGCACAGTAGATAGGGCTCTTGCCTTGCACGCAGCTGACCTGGATTTGATCCCAGGCACCCCAGATGGTCCCCAAGCGTGCCAGGAGTGATCTCTGGGTGCAGAGCCAGGTTAAGCAGTGAGCACAACTGGGTGCTAGCCAAAAAAACCCGAGCAATAATTATGAAAAAGTGTCACTAAATTGTCGACATCTAATAAAGGACTAGGATGCTAAAATACAGTGGGACTCTAACAACTTTGAGGATATATTAGTTTCCAGAACCCAATCCTTAAGGATAGATGGTGTATGCATGCATAAACTGAGATATCAAACTATATAACATCTCTTAATGTAGTTGTCTGTAACCACGAAAGCAGATTGGACCCAACATGTCTAATCCAGGCCATTTTTTATAATATAACAAAATGATTTCAGCCTTTCTCCTTTTTTCATTAATATGGTCTCATTCTAATGCTGCCTTTGGGGCAAGAGTGATAGCACAGTCGGGAGGGCACTTGCCTTGCACACAGCCGATCTGGGTTTGATCCCTGTCATCCCATAGGGTTCCCTGAGCACCTCTAGGCATGATTCCTGAGTGCAGATCCAGAGGTGGCCCAAAAAAGCAAAACTAAAAACAAACTGTCCCAGGGTCCTGGGATGTAGCTCTGTGGTAGGGGTGAGGCCAAGAGTTGAATCCCAGCACCTACCAGGGCACTCACTGCTGTGAGCCCCCCCGCCCCAAATACTGCCTTAAACATTTATAATTTGCCTATTAACCTTTGATACATTAACCTCTAATAAAGGCTACCCATGCAGGTAAGTCTTATGGGCCTGTCTCTCTTATTTCTTTATTTTATTATTTTTTTTTGTCAAGTCAAAGACCCATGGGTCAACATCTTTAATGCTTCCATTTTTTATTTTTTAAATTTTTTCTTAAATTTTTATTAGTGAAACACCATGAGGTACAGTTGTAGACTTACAAATTTTTGTGCTTGAGCTTCAGTTATACAATGATCGAATACCCATCCCTCCACCAGTGCCCATTCTCCACCACCACCAGTCCCGGTATCCCTCCCTACCCCCATCCCCCACCCCACCCTACCTCTGTGGCAGGGCATTCCCTTTTGTTATCTTTCTCATTTTGAGTGCTCTGGTTTGCAAAAGAGACATGAATGAGAAATAAATGATCTTCTATAAGCTAGACACCTATTTGAGCTTACAGAAATTCTCAAATACATTGTTTTAATGATTTCATATCATTTTCTAAGTAGCCTAAGTTGTCTTTTTAAGTCATCAATAGGTTAAACTATTAAATTGCAATTATCAAAACATATGATGTCCAAATATGATGAATTAAGGAAATACTTAAAATGTATATGGAACAAATGAAATAAAAAAGACACTGGAAAAGTTCTTATTTAAAATATAGATTCAACAACTATTGGCTATTCCACACTTTTCTTCTGTGCTGTCCTAAATGGTTTATGAAAATTGATGGGGAGAAAAACGGTTAAAAAATGGATAATATTTGTCTACAGCCATAATATATTGAATTCCTCTGATCTTGTCTGATCTCTGAAGCTAATCAGGGTTGAGCCTGGTTAGTACTTGGATGGGAGAAACTGGATAATATGCCCTAAAACCTAATATGACTAATAGAAACTGCAATTAGGCCAAGCTAAGTCTATGGGAGGAGTTTAATAACTCTGTATGGCAGGGTCCAATATCAGGTGCTTCAAGTAGAGAAAAATCATAAGGTAGCATTATGCAAGAATCATAGAAAAGGTTTCAATTTGCATATATAAATTGTTAAATATTCAGTTATCTACTTATATAATTTTATTAAACCTTAGATTCTTATATCCCTGGAGGCAACTTCCCAGTAACCTAACAGTTTTAACACTGTAGTAAACCTATATCCTTCTGAAGTACATAACTCTTTTTCAATTCATATAATGATGTTTCTGGAAATTCTAATGTAAAATTTGACTGGTTAGTATAGGCTTTCGTTATATGCTTATAGAGGACATACAATATCTCTTTCTAAATTAATCTTTAAAAAACTTGTACTTAATGATCTGTAAGATGAATATTTATGAAATTGCATCCTCTGGAATAACATACAAATCAACATAATTTTTTTGTCTCCCATAAGAGATACAACTTCATTTGGTAAGCTCTAGATATTTCAATTTTGCAATGAAAAACCTTGCTAAATTAACTTAACTCCCCTAAGTACATGGTCCAAAATAAAGTAACTAATATAGTTACCTATAAAATGAAAGAATAAGTTAGAAATCACATGCAAACATTCTCTTTCTACATATAAATTTTGGGGAATAAAATTTTTAAAAACTTGCCTAAGAATGGGTTCAGCTATTAAAAGATAATTTTGAAAAAAAAAGAAAAGAAAAAGAAAAAAAGATAATTTTGATAGATTCTAATTATTTTTTTAAGTTGAGAAGATTTTTGAAGTTAAAAATATTTTAAACTTTATTATCACAATTAAATACTTAAAATAGCAGTAACACAGAATTGGTTTTTAACAGACAACTCTAAAAGAAAAGGCTAAATTTAGTGCTAAACCTATGTGTGAAAGAACATTTAAAGATTATTTTATTTTACTTAAAGCTTTATTCTGGGACTAGAGAGATGGTACAACAGGTAGGGCAATTATCTTGCAAGTGGCTCACCTGGATTTGATCCCAGGCACCCCATACAGTCCTACGACCACTGTCAGCAGTGATCTGAGTTTCGAGTCAGAAGTAAGCCCCCAAGGACTGCTGCATTTGGCTCAACAAACAAAAATAAATAAATAAGATAAAAGCTATATTCTACATTATAATTGAAAAAGGTTATATAACCTGTTAAATAAAAGATACTGAAACTAATTAATGAGGACATGAGCCAGAAGTTCATGTCTGACTTATGATTAGAGGACCAAAGTTGAAGATTAGAAAAATTTGGGAATAGCCTTAAACAGGTCCCAACTCAGCCACTGACCTTAATGAAAGGCAATTTCACCTAATACAGAGAAGAAACAAAAATGAAATTTTAGAAAGCAAGCTAAAAGATGCCGAGCTACTGGAAACACATTGGTACTGTGTCCATTTCCTGGACAGGGTACCTCAGATAACACAGAGAAGATTAATGTATTTGTCCAAAGTGAGAGACAAGGGAGGGATGAAAATTCTGATTTGAAAGTTAGGGATTGCTTTGTAAGTGGCCAACCCCAGTTCAATCCCCAGAACTGCTAAACGTGATCCCTGAGCACAGACCCAAGGGCAGCCCTTAAGAACTGTCTGGTGTGGATTCACTCCCCCCCCCCAAAAAAAAAGTGATAAAAGAAATGAAAATTCAAATTTCATTAAATCACACTGTGTTCCTCTCATTTCTTTCCACAGTATAAATAAAGGAATTGGACTAAATTAATTCTTGGGGCTCTTCTTCATCCTTCTAATAACTGATCACTCAAGTACAGGCAATACTGAAGATCCGCCCAAAGAAAAGAACTGGAAGGCAGGGAGCAATTGGCCCTTCAAGGACACCGAAAAGGAAAGGCTGCTCTGAAGCAGAACAATGCAGTGAGCACACAAAAGGATTTGGATTTTTAAGAAATCAAAGATGAGAGAAAGATGTTATAGTTCAGAACATTGGAAAAGTCCAGACTCAACTCATCAGACTATCAGATCATTAGACCATTCAATGATTAATACCTGGAAAAACTCAGTAATAAAGGTAAACAACTAGAGATATCCCATCTATAAATTTTCCTGTACATAAAAAGCTGCCCTAATTGTGATGATGTGCAATGAATAGAATTTTACTCTATTTGGGGAGGAGAGTTTGCAAAGAAATAATTAGGTTAAATGAGGATGGTTCCAATCAAATAAAACAATTGTCTCTAAAATGAAAGATACTTAGAGGACTTTGAGCAGTTTTAAAACCTAAACATTTCACATGGAAGACCATGTGGAGATACAGAAAGAAAATAGCCAAATGAGGAGGGAGATTACAGAAAAAAACAACCCTGCCAACACTTTCATCTGATATCCAGGTCCTAGAAAGTGGGACAAAATTAGTTTCAGTTGCTTAATGCCCCCAATTTTTATGCGATTCATTATGGTAGCCTGAAAAGCTAAAATATTCTGACACATACTTTTTTTTTCAGATTCCTTGCTAATATCTGCATAAGTGACTTGCATAAGATTTTATTTTATTTTTTTTTATTAGTGAAACACCATGAGGTACTGTTGTAGATTTACAATTTTTTGTGCTTGGGTTTCGATTATACAATGATCAGATACCCATCCCTCCACCAGTGCCCATTTTCTACCACCATGGATAATATCCCCCCCACCCCCATTCCCCCATCCCCCCTGCCTCTGTGGCAGGGCAATCCCCTGTGTTCTCTCTCTCCTTTTGGGTGTTGTGGACTGACACATACTTTTAAACTGACTCCATATCTTACATGTTAAGACTACTTATTTATAAATAAAATAAAAAATGGGCAAAATGGTAATAATTTAGAAAAACATGTAATTCTGGATCACTGATGCATAGAAAGGCATAAAATGTCAGAACAC
Organism: Sorex fumeus; assembly: GCF_029834395.1. NCBI lineage: Eukaryota > Metazoa > Chordata > Mammalia > Eulipotyphla > Soricidae > Sorex > Sorex fumeus. The sequence goes on from NW_026606118.1 coordinate 20,321,707, forward strand.
AAAAGCATGCCATATTCTACAATCTCGAGCCAACACAAACCTCTACAAAAGGATTATTTCACTGAGGTTATAACCATGATAGAGAAACTACTTGTCCTTAGGCTCAGAAATTAAATCAGCACTTTTCACGTATACTATCTAACAGATAAATGAGAAACTTTAAGTATCAGTGGACATTAATTAGAAACTCCTGATTTACAACTTCAACAGCTGTTTATCATGAAATAATCCACATTCAATTTAACAGAAATTTCCCCCATCCCACTATCTCCCACCAGGGGTATCTTGTGTTGTTTGAAGACTCAAAGGATATAAGGAATGAAAACAAAAGTGTGTTTATGTTAGAATCCCAAATTATGTCTTCATTACCCTTCCATCTCATAGTCATCACTTGGACATCAGGTTCTTACTTTGATCATAGTAGTCTTCTAACATGGAGATGAATCTTTCTACAAGGGAAATACTATCATAGTATTTCCATTCCTTGGACTGCTCTCTTCTAAGGACTTATTCACACTCCTTGTGCAAACCCTTTCCACAGACACTAAAAATTATCATTAACAATAAAAGTTCCCACCATATGCTCAATTTCTAGAATCCATTCTCTGATCGTCACCTTCCTTCTTTACAGAACATGGTCTCTTACAGTTTTGCAACTTGGACAAATTCTCAGTCCTCAATTAATGAAGTTACTAAAACATTGGCTTTGAACACATTTTCTGTGCATCATCTCTCTCCTAATCTCACATCTCCCCAACCTAGCTTCAAGTTCATGTGCAGTCAATTGTTGCTCAAATTCCTTGTATTTCTGTAGCTTCCTTATCTCTCTCTTCCCCTGGCACATTTGCTTGACTAAATTCAGTTCTTCCATTAATTCCTCATTGTCGCTAAAGCAACTAAACATAGATGAAAAAATCAATGACCTGAGTTGTCCTCACTGGTAAGTTCATCAAATACAAACTTCAAATATGTCTACTAGTGGTCTTGTCATACATCCCTAGTTTACTAATACCCACTTACAGACTACATTTTCTACCTAATGTCTGCTTACACATTTTCCCTCTTCTCATTTTCAGTTGATGATTTTGTGTCTTACTTCATTGAGAAAATAGAGGCAATAAAAAAAGATTGTCTATGTTTCATACCCACATCTAACAACCTCCATTAGTCTGTGCCCCGATATTCCATCCTTCCTACTAAAATGGATGAATGCGTTGCCCTCTTACTACAGATCAGCTCTTTCACTGGTTCACTGTAGTCACCATCACTATGATGGTCCCATCTCTCCTGCAAGGTTGACTTTTCTCACTTTACAGGATCATTCCTATCAACAGAGAAATTAGTCTCCACTTTATAAAACTATTACTTGATTCCAGTTTCTCTCCCACCTACAGTCTCATTCCTGTTTACTTTAGTATTTAAAAAGAAAAATTCCTGGAAGAATTCTCTAGCCTTCTGTTCATGTTCTTGAATTAGCTTACAATTTCACTGCACCAATGAAATAATTTTCCAGGACCAATCTGAAAACTGAGGGTGGTCAATTTCTGACTTTCTTCTTAAATCTTTTAACAATATTTGCTCCTTCTTGCTTCCTCCAGTATGACTTGTTCTCTCTTAGTTATATTCTTTAGTTTTGCCTTCTTTGTCTCCTTATATTTCTTATCTCTAAAAAGCCAAGTTGTCTCAGACCTCATTACTTAGAATTCTTGTCTTCTTTAGGGAATAAAATCTACTCTCATGGCTAATATATTCGCTGATAATTTGAGCTGGTTCTGATTTCACCGCAATATCTAATATGTAGAGCAAGTTGCCTAAAACTACTTTACATTTACATTCAAAATGTCAACAAGCAAGCTAAAATTATTTCTTTTCTTGATGACTTACCTAGCAGTCTTCTCCATACTGTAAGCTATAGTTACATCTTTGCTCTCAAACCTTTGATCTTTGAAACCAATTCTTTTATCTTTCTCATTTTCCACATATGTAATCTATGATCAAATCATATTGAGTTTTTTCCCCTAAATACGCAGAAACCAAAACTATCTCTACTATAATGTCCTTGTCTGAGACAACAGTTGTTTCCTCACTTTGTGTTTCTAAACTACATTTCTGACCACCTCCTCTGTTTTCGGTTCTTCATAATTTAAGGAGTTAATTATTATCGAGTGGAAGTCAAAGCAGAGAGCACCAAAATTAACATTTCTGTGCTTTCCATTTCACTCAGAGTAAAAGAAACAGTCTTGAAAGTCTATAAAGAATGTTCAAAGGACCTATTTGGCCTCCACACCATCTTCACACTCCCAGCCAAACTCACGTGCTAAGACTCTGTTTGACTTATACCCATCTCTTCCTTAAATACACTGGAACACATTAGCCTCTGTGAGCTGTGTCTTTCTGTCCCACTTTTCCCAGAGAGTAGCACTTTTTTATTGTCTTGCTTACTTCAAATTTCCTTTTAAAGTCCCTTCTTTTGGGGGGTGGGGCTGGAGAGACAATACAGTGAACAGGACACTTGTCTTGCACACTGCCTACCCGGGTTCATCCCCAGCAATCCATATGGTCCCCAGGGCACAGCCAGGAGTAATTCTTGAGCAAAGAGCAAGGGTTAACCCCTGAGCATTGCCAGCTGTGGCCCAAAAACTAAAAAGGAAAAGAAGTTAATTACCTCAGTAATGATTGCTTCCTGACCTTTGTCAAACATGATAGCATCTCTGCTCTCTATACATTTCCATCATTATCTCCTTACTTCTTTTCCTTGCTTTTTCACATGGTTCTTTTTACTAAAGGACATATTTTATGTTATTGCTTATTTCTCAAGTGTCTGTCTCAGCACAGAATCAGGCATGAATTTTTTTTAAATTGTCCGTTTGCCAGTGCTAGATCCAACACCTCTAAGCACTCAAAATATACCTGCTGAATGAATAAGGTAATATTATTTTCAGCATCATTAACAGTATTAGCTTTCTTATTCAAATGTCTGGATCTAAAGTGTTGAAGTGGAGCAACTGCAGATCGTGCTCAGTGATAGAAATAAGCACAGCCTAAAACAGGGTAAGTGTGTTAGGAGGAGGAAACGGAACAAAGCCAAAACAGACTGGAAACTCACTACCCACTTCACTTGCTAAAGCGGCAGAGGAACATTTTCATGTCACCAAATTTGGATTTTACTCAAAACTAGTAGCACAAACAGATTTTATTCCCACAGGGTAATCAGACAGATTTATGTTAATTTCATCACTAATATCTGAACGATTAATAAAAGAAAGCAAGTTTCAAAAAGGGAAAATATGATATTCTTAGATCAGCAATTTAAATATTCTAACACTATTATAATTACTACTTTCTGTATCATATGTGTAATGTCTTCCTTTTCCTTTTCTTAGAGCCATTTGTCTATCAGTTTCTTTTCAAATAGAAAACAAAAACCTAAATGATAATTTAAGTCACCTATTCAGAAAGGTTCAAGATGAAAACAATTTTATTAGTAAAGTTAGTTGACCTCTTGGTCGTGCATGTGACCAACCTAGGTTCGATCCTTGGCTTCCCATACAGTCCCCCAAACCTCTTCAGCAGTGATCCCTAATGAAGAATCTAGAGAAAGTCCCAAACAAAACAAAACAAAAAAACTAACAAAAGGAATTTTTAGATATTATTATTTTGAATTGAAGGAACTTGTTATAGATGGTATCTTTCTTTAGATAATGCTTGCATTAGTGTATGTCACTTTATGTAACATGACATTAAAATGCATTAATTTTAAATGAAACGTTGAATTGCTCTTTAAATATAAAAAATTATAGCTAAATGATCTTATATGTAATATATAATAAATGTCTATTAAGTATATTAAGCTAATAAAAATTAGGGGAAATTATTAAATAATACAGGATCTAAGAATTTAATGTGTCAGCTGATAAAATTTTAGCATATCTATCAGCATAAGATACAAATTTGCATAGAGATAAAATTTAAACAAATAATGTGATTCAAAAGTAAATGCGAGTTCAGAAATGTAAAATACATAAAATGATGTTAAATATATTGATTCTAATTTATGATATATTTATTCTACCTTTTTTACTATAACAAGTTTTTATTATATGAATTTATTGTAAATAAATTTAATTTATTGTAAAAGATACTTTAATTTACTGTAAAACATGCTGTTTATAGTGACTAATTTTTATATTTAAGATTAATTTATGTTCCGAATTTTTTCCAGTATATATTTAAAATGTATTGGAAAATTAGATAAATTTCATGAAAATATAAAAAGCAGTGCTATTCTATAGATAAGTTACCTATAATGATTGAAAAAAAGTTGAAATGCAAAGAGATAAGTAGTTTGAAACAAATGAAAGCAATATATATATATACATGTATATATGTATATATATCTTCAGTTGTCTAACATGACTTTGTAATAGTAGAATATACACATATGGAAGTTTAAAGCTAACCTCCATAAAATCTGTAATATTGTAAATTAATGATAAATCAACAATAAAAGAACAACAGAAAGATATTGATGAATTAAATTCACCAAATACAGATAATCCAGATGTAGGGAAGGAAAAAAAAAAGTATGTGATAACTCATTGGATTTTGATATCATCTTGAACTTTACTAAATTTATTTCACAAAATTCAAAATGAATGATAAATGGCATCCACCAAACGCAGTCAACTTACTTTACAGTGATCGTATTGGAGCTGTAAGGCAGGAACATCCCCTCCGATAGGCATTTGTTTTTTCAGCTCTTCATCTTTCAGATTCAGCCATTTGATCAGTTCTTCCAAAGACGTCAGTAACCTGTTCCACTTCTCAGCACTGGCCTCCAAATGGGCCCTGTGGAGAGAAAACATGAAGTAAATTTAGAAATTTGAATTCCATTAAAAATAATTTCGTTCCCTTAGCCTAATCATTTTGCAAAAGCCACTAATGAAAAAGGCTGACCCTTTGTTAAAGAAAATCTCCTATGAGAAAATTATAGCAGTCATGTGGAATCATTTGAATAAACTAAATCATATGCAGTTATATGAATAAAATGGATGTTCAGGAGATCTACTGCTAAATAATTAACAAAATTTAAAAAAATGTCCTTGACCGCCAAGCCACCAAAGCGTAAATTGAGGCTTTCAAGAAAAATGTTCACAATACAATGTAGAATTATTTAAAAGTTCCAGTAGTTCATATGAAATATGCATGTAAAATATAATTTTATTTTGGCTTTTGGGGTCATACCCAGTGACGCTCAGGGGTACTCCTGGCTCTGCATTCAGGAATTATTCCTGACATTGCTTGGGGGACCATATGGGATGCCGGGGATTGAACCTGGGTCAGCCGTGTGCAAGGCAAATGCCCTACCTGATGTACTATTGCTCCAGAGTCCAAAACTTAATTTTTCTCATTGACTGTATGTTACATAAACGAGTCTAGACATAAATAAATGTACATCCAACTATATGTAGAGGAATAGAGAGAGAGAGAGAGGAAAATAAAAAAAAAACAACATGCATGTAAATGTTTAAGAGATGCTGGAGAGCTAGTACAGGGCTTAAGTGTGTGCCTTGCATGAAGCCCATTCAATCCGTGGCCTCAACTCACAGGTCCCCTGAGCATCACTGGGTATAGCCCAGGGAGTCTCACAGTCATATGGGGCTCTTGAGGACCCTGAGCAGTTCTCACAGGGTCACTCGAGGCTTGCATGCACCAGTGGAGTTGCCTGGGTAACCAACAGCACAGGGTACAAACAGCATCACATCCTGAGGCCATTCCATTGACATTAATCGACTGATCAAGCTGACCAGGAGAGTTCCCCAAGACAACTGCCATCACCTCCGAATGCTGGAATAATATGCACCAGATTTGTTTTATCACTGAATATACTGTACAAATAGAATTTTATTTAATTTTATAACACGTGAATATTTACATGAGATCATATTATTTTATTATCCTAAACAATTAATTTTTTTAAAAAGCTGAACTATTGATATCCTCTTTTCTCTTGTAAATAAATTTCTAAAACTAGAACAGGGACAAGAGACTGATAGTACAGGGATAGGGTGCTTGCCTATCATGTAATCAACCTGTGTTAGATCTCCAGCATCCCATCCAATATAAGTCTCTGAGCCATATATATATATATATATATATATATATATATATATATATATAGACATATATAAACAATAAACCAGTGCTTGGACAGAACACTCTTTGACTTAAGGCTGATAGATGTCTAATAACAAATGTTCATGATGAATAAAAAAAATGATTGAATAGAAATTTATGGGGATGGGGATTACTGATTTTGTACTTTATTATCCATTGTAAGGTGAGGCCTTTGTTTCCATAATTCCTGACTTTAAGAAAAATAACATCTGATTTTTAAGTTGTGAAGTTCATAATCAAGAAGCCACATTTGGGCAATACATTCTGTTCTATAACTAGGTTTACAATAACTCATAGGTCCCTGGAAACAGAAATGTAAAAAGCCCACATTTGCTGGAGGCTCTTATTAAGGTGGTAGCAAAAGCCCCTTACTTAAGCCCACGCCATGTGATCTGGATTTGAAAAGATGGATCAATCAAAAGCACTCCAGAGTCTAAGAATTAATCAGTATTTCCTCAATTTGCTGACACCCCAGTGAGTAGAATGAACGTGAACTTAAATGGGAGAATATCTGGAATTATGAAGTTATCTTCACTGCCTAGGATCTATTTCAGATTGAGAAGGCAAAAGGTAAAAAACACAAGGGATGAGACAAGTTCTATCGCAGCTTCCAAACACTGAGCACTTGTGTGGCAAGAGGTGACCCATTTGTCGCAAGTCCAGGTTAAGAATCCCCTGCTGCTCGGGTTTCATATTCTTTCACACAACTCGACCTTTGACATTGGCATTAGGATTCTCACTTCCACAACTCTGCCTTATTACTGAGTCTTCCAGGCCAATCAACTAGGCACAACCATTCCGACTACACCCTCCACACCCAAGTGACTGTCTCTATGGACAGCTGATCTACATCAGCTGACATCTTAAAGCTGATGCCTATGCAATAGATAATTTAAATAAACATTTCCAGATTACATTTAGGCAGTGCCCAGTGATAGATATTAAAAAATGGCATCTTTGTTGAAAAGTTCATGTTTCCAAAAGAATGTAAGTTTCTGATTCTAATTCATCTAGTTAAATCTAACTCATTAAATAATGACCACAATCCATCAGCCAATATTTTTGACTAGGAGGAAAAAAAACTTAATTGTGTATCACTTTTAAATACCGTGAACTGGCATTCAGTCACATACAAAACGCCAATTAGTCTGCAATTTATTAATAGCACCACTGTCACCCAGCTAATATAAAACACACCATTCAAACTAAAATTTCAGTTTCATTCAAGAAAGCTATGATAATGCAATCATTTAATAAAATTTAAACAATCTGTAAAGAAAGAAGTTTGAGGTATTTTATGATTCTCTGAGAATGGTATGATCACATTTATTTTAGATTGTATTTATGTATTTTCTCTTCATTCTGCAGGTGTTGGTGAATGACCTCACTTTATAAAACTGTGCTTTTAACAGGATCCTAATTCTGCCTGAGTGCTAGCTGTTCTGTGATCACATCAATTAATTACAGAGCAAATATGCAATTAAGAATCCCTGATAAGCAAAAAGTTTTACTGTCAAAGAGTAAAACTAAATAATTTCAATTTTGTTAATTTAAAACTCTCCATAGTTACTACTTTAGTCTAAGTATATTTTACTGATCTCTAACATATCATTTAGCATTTTCAATATAAAAAATTATAACTAGAAATCAGAGGTTTTCAGTTAATTTTAAAATGTCTATGTGTTTCTGTCTGTAAAACACTAATGTACATATGTTGACCTTTTTGAGTTATTAAATAAATTAGTTGTTACATTCCTTTGTAGTTAAACACATTTCATACTGAAAGCATGCAAATGTCTTTTTTTATGTGCCTGTTGACTACACAAAAATAATAAACGTGACCATTGAATTTATGGCATTTTGTAGTCAAGAATCATCTATAAAGATGGGAGTAATAATAAAAAATACTGAACTGACTTTTACATTTTAAAAGGTATCTTTGTAAAATAAAAATAAATAATTCTCTGCAGCTGCTTCCATAGTCAATAAAAAAGAATAAAAAAGCTAAACTACAGCACCTTTGCTTGAGGAGTCTGACTTTGTTATTCTTTACTCTTTTTAAAAAAATTGTTGAGTTTAGATAACATGGTGACAAGGGTTAGCCTTTATGATTTTTGATGCACAAAGTTACCACACCTTAATCTACAGAAACTTTGCTCAGAAAAAATGTTCCGATTATTTTCCAACAGATTATTTCTATGTATTTAGTAGATTACTACCAGATGGTCAAATAAATGCATGCTTCCGTAGTCGCCTTCAGGGTTCTAGTTTCAATTTACTGCTTTCATCTTTCAGGATACAACCTATTTTCCTGAGCTATGGATTGAATGCCTTGCAAAACAAAACCTTGAATTTGGGTTTAGTAAGCAATACTTTCTCACTTTTATACTAAACATTTTCTTTTTACTTTATCCTTAAGTATTTATTTGGGTTCTGTGAATTTACATGTTAATATAAATATTTTAAAGCTTATGTTTTCCCCCAAGAAACATAACCAGTCATCATTCATATTTTCAAATCTGTATCTAAGACATTTCCATGTGCCTTCACATTTTGTAGAACTTAACTATCTTAGCTCTCAACTTTTTCCAATTGGAAACCTGCCAAGTGCTGTACAATATACACTGAGAATACATTGTAAGCACAAAATGATTATTATTATAGAGAAAGGTTTATTTATATTCAATCAGTTGTTTAATATCATAAACATTTTTAAAAGACCAATTATTTTTTAAATATGAAGCAAAATCTTGTTAATGGCAAGAGAGATCGTTCAGGGTGTGAGGAGCTTTCCTTAACATGGTGGTGAGTAGTTTGAATTGTTGGCAACACATAGGATCCCCCAAAAGAGGCCAGGCATCACTCCTAAAGAGAGAGCCAAAAATAATTCCTGAATACTGCTGGATATGCCCCCTTCCCCAAAATGGACTTGTAATAAGGTAAAGAGCCACAAATATGACAATATTGAAATATAGTATAAAAAGACCTACAGAGGAAATCAAATTTAAATAAAGGAGCAAAAACCTCTACCTTTCAACAATGTTTCTTCAGATGAGTTTTCAGCCTTTCCTCTAGGTTACAGAGAGTACAAGTGAGTCCTGAGGAACATTTGTTAAACTAAAATGCAATTTTTACATTTGCTAAAAGCTAGCAATGGTTTAGGAGCTCAGACAGAAGTCACTAGTGTTTCCAAAAGAGGAAGTTCTAGGGTTAAGTTAGGAGCAAAATAAGTAACCAAATATACTCTGTGATAGAAGAGTCTCGTAGCTCAGAAATTATGAAGAAACTATGGCTCAGAGAAACAAGAAACTTGCTCAGGAAGTCAGGGTGAAAATTTAGGATCCAAACTGATGTGCAAGTTTTTTTTCTAGACACTAATTTAATGGCAAAGAGCACTAGAGAAGGCAAAAAGAAATTGCCCAGATGTGCTTCTAGAAAATGTAAAAGATGTATTTAGGAAGCAGGTCTACAAATTACATAAAATAATCCAAATTAAGAGGGACAAAATTATGCCATCCTGTGTGTAACAGCTGCACAGAATTGGATATGCGATCTGGCATTTTTACTGCAAATAAAATAGAAGTTTATGGTAAAACCTCACAGATAATAAAATGAGTTATAATGGAAGAAAATACCTTCTTAATGCAAGAATAATGGGAATTATTAGAGGCACATTAGAGGGGATTATTCCTGCTATTAGAAAAAGAATTACACTTTTCTAGCAGAAAAATACGAAGTCCTTAAAGAGGATCAGTCTGCTGATCCCAGGAAAACATCAAACCTTCTTTCTTCATATAATTCCAATATGGAAGCCACCAGCAACCAGGGCTATTTCAATTTTCATCAATTAAAATAAATTAAACTTGAAATTCAGTTCATCAGCTGTAGTAGTCACAGTTTGGGTGTTCAACACATCACACACAGCTGGTTGCTAGCATGCTGAACAGTGTCAACTTAGAACATTTCTAGCATCACAAAAAGCTCTGTTGGAAAATGCTGAATTTTCTAGCAGGTGGAGAAGGTAGCAAGGAAAGCACTGGTAGTGAAACATTTAAGCAGCAGAATATATATATATATATATGTGTGTGTGTGTATATATATAACATATATATATATATTGGAAGAAGAATTTTAGTGGATTTACAATATGATTAGCAAAATCAACTAAGCTAAGGTTAAAAGTGGTGTCAATGGTACTGTAAAATGTGATAACATTACACATAATGATGATGTTAAAGGTTAATCTTCTCTAAAGACTTTTAAAAGGATACTTGGAAATTTTAAGAGGGTCGTAAATGGGAAGATAGAATCTTCTTATACTCGGATTATATTAGACTTGAAAATTTCACTGGCCTTTGAAATCATATGTTAATACGAATCTATATTAAACATCATTAAGCTGTTAAGTAGATAGTTAATTAACATAATCCCTAATTACATTTACCATAAAAATTTAAGCCACATCATGAGTTTATTAGTGCACTTCCAATTCACTGTTTTCTAAGGAAATATTGTCAAATTTTGTAAGAGTCGGTCTTTCAACTGAAGTTTTAAAAAATGTCTATCTTCTCTCCCATTGATTTAGATGAGATGCAATTGTATAGATAGTTTTCAAATTGCAGAATAATCCTTGGCATATTGGATTTCAGTATTTGAGACATTCGAGCATAGTTATCTAGAAAGACTACAAAATGATAATTAAGATAATAACTCAAAGTATTGAACCATATATTATTACAGTTTTAACAACCAAACTAAGGTCAAGGGAAGTAATGTCTGTGAAGCATTCAGTACGGTTCTGGCACACGAACGCTATATGGACATGAACTGCTATCATGGTCTCAGACATTCTTTTAATTTTGCAAAAATGATGATAAATCAGATCAAACACTGACTGCCATGGCAATTAAACTCCAGTACAATTAAACTTTAGTACAATTAAAGTACAATTTAAGACAACTCACAGAAACATTTTTCAAACTCACAGAACACTTATTATCTGGTTTTATCTTTCAAAAAGCTAGGAAAAATGGGAGGGGGTGCCGTTTTTAGGGATTTTCCTCAAAATTCTCCACGTCAAGTGACTAAGAGAAAGAAAGAGAAGCAAAGGAATTTCTTTATCTTTCGAACAATTCAGTGTCAAAGAGAATTATAATTATCAATGAGAAGTATAGTTAATGATAACGGAGTGCTGACCTGGTATAACTGTTAAAGGCAATTTGTAAAAGGTTAATTCCATATTCTAACACCCCAGTAGAGAAATTACTCTTGGGATTCCCATTTTTATGAAGAGGAAATACTGAAAGGACTAATAACCTTTCTGGGAAGGTACAGTTGCTCAGTGGCAAAGCCAGTGGTAAACACAGAGGCCTAACTCCAGGAATTCTAGTAACACCATTCTATACTACTTCTCTCTGAGGTGTGCTTTCTATGAATGGGCTCATTATTGAGAATAATAAGCCATCTGATGTGTATAAACATCCAAGTAGTAATGAAAATATTAACATAGTTTATTTTGCCCCTTGAAGATAAAAATGATGACTGTCTCATTATCTGCTTTAAATATATCTAACCCATGTGAAAATGTGGACAGCTCTATATAGATAGTGATCTCGCCCTGTGATACTTTTATGTATAACAGCATATTTACAGTGATGTGTTCTCTCTCCTCATCGCCCTCTTAACAGTTACTTCAGAAAATAAAAACCACAGATTGAGTTCTATTTCCATTTCACTTTCCTTTCTGATTCTTGAGTCCTCTGCAATCATGCTTTTACTTGAAACCCCAAACTGGCCCCAGCAAAAAAGTTGTTCTAGTGGACTTGGTTCTTGAACTCTGTAACCCTGACCTCTTACTCTGCCTCTTCAAAGGATCAACACTACTAACTCTGCCCTCATTTAGAAATTCCTTCCTCTCCTGATTCCTTACAACCCTCTCTTCAAGGACTGTCAATTCCCACCTTCCTTGGCTGACTTACTTTTACTGTCATCTATTCCCTATTGTTAGGGTTTCCTGGAATTCTTTGCTGTGATCTTTCTAATCTCTCATCCTCTTGCCTCTGCACAAGGTTTACCTGTCACTCTATCTGAATGCTCCACTTTCCATTATTGATCTCCCTGATCTATAACTACCTAGCAAAGAGCAGATTTCTATCCAATGGCTTATTGTTACTGTGTGTAGAACCGGATCCGTGCCTCCACAACAAAAATCATCAATCCAATCTCTTTTATTCAAGACATAGAAAGGGACCCTTAGCAGCTCATCCAGGCTCCAGAATTGTTCTCATCTAATACAACCCCCAGAACTGGATGGAAGAGAATTTTCTCAGTGCTCAAATATAATTATGTTGCCAGAACAACTTCAAATTCCACTGAGAGTGGAACAGAAAATGGTATCATAGGAGTTCCATAACTTGTGTCTCACCTATACTGATGGATATTTTCTGAGCCACAGTATATCCCCTTTATATCAACAGCAAAATATGCTTGAACAACAGCCAAAATCTCCAGCAATTGGAAATTAAACTGAGTCTTTTTAAAAAACACTGCTACATTAGTAGCATATTTTACTGGAATGTACATCTATCTTGATGCAGAAACACACTAGCAAAAGCTTATTCTTCCCTCTTCTAAAAATAACAATTTATTTATTGGTATCACATCTTTAGTTTATGACTTAATTCTTTCTGGGTTAAAAAACAATGTGATTTGATAGTCTTAGATAATAATACCCATAAAAAGTCAAACTATTTTTGTCTGAAGTTTTCCATTTGGAATAATGTGTTTATGATGTAGGCAGTCATTAAATTTTCCAACCGAAAAAGATGCATTCCCGACTCTCAAAATTCTAAGTGATTTGCATGATCTTTACCACACCAGCCTTGTGGCTTTTAGCTGATTAGCTTAGCCGTCAGTTGTGTTAGAATCTCTGTGAATGTTTCTCTGTGTGCTCATATTCGAAATATCTTAATTGCTTTTATTTATGAGCAACAGAAAGTTGCAGACCAGTGGAATCTGGCCAACTGGAAATTCAATCTTAAACAAGTACAAGTATGTTCCCTCACTGTATAATGCTTGCTAATGTCTCTCTCTTCTTAAAAATGAGAAATTGGCAGATTCTGACATAATTTCCAACAAGATCTCTACACAGAGGCTTCCATAGTCCTGCTATATAACTCTCCACTTGAAGAGAAAAAAGAAGTGTGAATCCCCCTCTATGCCTTGAAAGAATAAAAACCTTTCAGAGCTTCTTTGTGGAAAGAAATTATTTTAAAAGAATGCATCCACAATGAATAACCATGGAAGACGTCTATACACTATGAATCAGTTCTATGAAATCCAGAAACACTTTGAGGCAGATCCATTGAGCCCTTTTATGTGAACAAATACACATCACAGCCTGTGAGACTGCTTTTACATAGATAAGGTCCCAGCATATCCTCACATTCAATCCACAGCAATCATGGGTTAAATAGTTTACTGAGAAAAGTAAGGCTCAGAGAGACTAAGTGTCTTGTCTGAGATGAGAACATAAATAGGTCAAAGAGTCAAATTCAAGATCATGCTGAAACGTTCTACTTTTCTCACTACATCATAGAATTTCTGAAAGTAGAAAGAAACTGATGCAGAAATAAAATCTCAATCTTTCTAACATTTTTCTTTTTGTTATTCAGGATACGTCAGGCTTAGGACTTATTCCTTGCTCTGTACTCAGTGATCACTCCAGAGATAGTATACAGTGCTAGGAACAGAACCCGGGTCACTGCATTCAAGATAAGCACCTCATACATTATTATCTTTCTACCCTCCAAACCCCGAACATTTTTTTAAGAATCTTTGTTCAGGGCCTGGAATGATGGTGCAGCATGTAGGGCATTTGCACTGCACACAGACAACCTGGTTCAATCTCCAGCATCCCATATGGTCTCCCCGAGTACCATGAGGAGTAATTCCTGAGTGCAATAGCCAGGAATGATCCCTGAACACTGCCAGATGTGACCCAAAAAGAAAAAAAAAAGAATCTTTGTTCAGGGGCTGGAGCGATAGTATAGCAGATCAGTTGCTTGTAGGGTTCTTGACCTGCATGTGGCTGACCTGGGTTCGATCCTTGGCATCCCTGTTCTCAGCAAGTTTCCTGTAAATTTTCTATCATTAATTGATTAATAAGATGCTCAACATTACTGACTTCCAGTAACATCTTTTTGTTTTCTTTTTGGGTACACCCAGAGATGCTCAAGGATTAATCCTGGCTCTTCACTGAGGAATTACTCCTGGCGGTGCTCAGGGGGCCATATGAGATGCTGGGAATCGAACCCAGGTCGGCCACATGCAAGGCAAATGCTCTACCTGCTCTACTATCGCTCCAGCCCCTCCAGTAACATCTTATTGGCCATAGAGGTAGCCTGTCTCCATCCCTCCCTCTTTTTTTTCTTTTTGGGTCACACCCAATAATGCACAGGGGTTAGTCCTGGCTTTGCACTCAGGAATAACTCCTGGCCATATGGGATGTTGGGAATCAAACTCGGGTTGGCTGAGTGCAAGACAAATGCCTGAACCGCTGTACTATCACTCCAGTCCCCTCCCTTCCTTCTTTCCTTCCACTCTTCCTCCCCTTCCTCCCTTTCCCCTTTCCTCCCTTCTCCACTCCCTCCCCTCCCTTCCCTCCTCTCTTCCTTTCTTCTCCCCACTCTTCTCTTCCCTTCCAACCTTTCCCTCCCCTCCCTTCCCTTGCCCTCAACTCTTCTCTCCTTTCCTTTCTTGTCACTATAGCTCTGAGCTCAGGGATCACTCCCAATAGCATGTAAGGGACCATAACGGGTGCTGATGATCGAACCCGTGTTGGCTATGTGCAAGACCTACTTGTTACACTATCCCTTCAGCCCCAACAAGAGGTCCTTCCAAGCCACTGGTTGTCCTTCCCTATAGGTCCTCAGATTCACCCTTATTTAATTTTATCTCTCTAAATGCAGGCATGAATCATCAAGTTTTCTGCCTTAGAGTTCATAAGAGATACTTGATTTCTGCAAAAACATCTTCAAATTACACCTACCAAGCATGATGAAGCAAAACATATTCAATGCCAAGAGTCAAAAAGACCTAGATTCAAATCCTAGCTTGGCACTTGCTAGCTCAAAATTTTGGCAAGATCTTTATATCATTAAGTTTGAGGTGTTTTTTTTAATCATTCTTATAAAGGCTTGTACCATTTGTCTTATTGAGATGTTTTTAAATACCAAATAATAAAGAGATATTTGTAATAGGCCTAAACACTATTTGGTTCAAGTAAACTGTAATTAGTAGGTGTTGGAAAAATTATTGTTAACAGTATTTGCTGGTTTTAAAAAGAATTTGTAAATCTGTAAGCTGTTTGAAACAACTGGCAGAGGACACTGGGCATTAATGGAGCTAAAATATAAATTCATGGGGCTGGGAGATAGCTCAGGATCAGCTGCGTGTGGATGTATGTAATAGCCTCTTGGCACCAGCACTGTTTGGTCCTCAAAACACTCCAAGGTGTCACCTTGGTGGCCCCCATAATTGCTGGGTTTGAGCACTGAGTCATCTCTCTGTTCTGGGTGGCTTATTATCAGCAAGAGTAACTCCATCAGGGCTGAAGTGATAGTACACTGGGTAGTGCAAGGGTGTTTGCCTTGCATACTGCTGACCCGGTTTGATTCCCAGCATCCCATATGGTCCCCTGAACACCGTCAGGAGTAATTCCTGAGTGCAAAGCCAGGAGTAACCCCTGTGCATCGCCAGGTGTGACCCAAAAAGCCAAAAAAAAAAAGAGTAACTCTATGGGCCCCTAATTATTGGTTTGAAAGGATCAAACTCTGATCCCCTCAAAAAAATAACAAAACACAAATAAGGAAATAATTTAAATCTTTTTTTTTTTTTGGCCACAACAGTGATGCTCAAAGGTCACTCCTGGCAGTGATCTGGGAACCATTTAAGTTGTCATTATCTGAACCTTTTTTGGGGTGTTGTTTTTTGTTTTTGTATCACATACAGTGGTGGTCATGGATTACTTCTGGCAATGTGACTTCTGGCAATCCCATTAATAGGAATCACTCCTGGTGGTACTCCGGAGACCATACAGGGAACTAATCTTGGGTCAGCCATGCGCAAGGCAAACATCCTACTTGTAGTACTATTTCTCTGGCCCCACTCCTTAACTTATATCAGAGAAAGACAAAGGACGTTGACGTATAATGTTCACTTTCTATTATACAACAACTTCAAGACTCCTTCTCCTGTTATCTTTATTTTAATCTCGATCATTCTCACCTGATGCTCGCTGACTTTGCTTTCAAGTCATTCCATCTTTGGTTCATATCATCCAGCCGATGTTGAAGCATAGTTGCCTCTTCAGAATTTCCCAAAGCTTTCACCATCTTCTGTCTGTTCCCATCAATACTTTTGAATATGTCATTATGGGCATCAATTTCTGCCTGGATATCCTAAATAGGGAAAAAGCAAACAGAGAATGCCAGTGTTAAGTACAGGACTCAACATTGCTTGTGACATTTACACAGAGTATTTTTTTAAATTTTATTTTCTTTATTATGATTATAATTATTATTTTGGTTTGAGGAGCACACCCAGCTATGCTCGGGACTTAGTCCTGGCTCTGTGCTCAGGGATCACTCCTGCCAGATATAGGACAACACTGTGGTTCTGGGGATTGAACCTCAGTCAGCTGTGTTCAAGAAGAGCACCCTACCCACTGCGTTATAACTTTGGCTCCAGAGCTTTATTTTTTATATCCCAAAGACCAGGTGCTTTCAAGAAAAAGTAGCTACTTTAAATTAATTGGCATTTTTAAATGCTATACAATGGTTACATAGCACAGCAGATAGGGTGTTTGCCTTGCACGAAGCTGACCTTGGTCGCCCAGGTTCGATTCCTCTACTCCCATGTAGAGAGCCCGGCAAGCTACCTAGAGTATCTTGCCCACATGGCAAAGCCTGGCAAGCTCCCCGTGACGTATTAGAAATGCCAAACACAGTAACAAGTCTCACAATGGAGACGTTACTGGGCCCGCTCGAGCAAATAAATGAACAATGGGAGGACAGTGCTACAGTGCTATTATAGTTATCGATTACAAATTTTGTTTAAAACCCATAGTCTGGTATGCAGCCAACCCAAGTTCAAAACTCAGCTCCCCATGTGGTCCCCCAATCACTGCCAGGAGTAATTCCTGAGTGCAATCAGGGGTAAACCCTGAGCACCGACAAGTGTGACCCCAAAACAAACAAACAAAATAAACAGGTTCTTTCTCTATTTTACATAAAGACAAAACTTATCTCAAAATATGGTTTTTGAGAGCTCACCATGATATTACATATTTTTATTGCAGAAAGACATAATATTACAGCTGTGCTCAATATCACATAATTTTAATTGATTTATTTTTCATTTCTATAGTTTTTTCTTTCAGTTTAATAAAACTTATTTCTAATATTTTTAAAGATGGTTTATAAAAACTTTATTTCTATAGAAATTTATATTTACGATGAAAGTATTGACTTTATTAAGTAGAAAATATTTTATATGGTAAATCTGAGTGCAGTATAAATAATAAGAGTTATTATAAATCAAGAATAGAAATTGGTTAGACTCTGAGGTAGCATTTTTGGCCATCTCGATTATACATATTAAAAATGCTAAATTAGGAAGCCAGAGCAACATAGTACAGACCCTACAGCACTGTCATTGCTCAAAGCCAACCTAGGTTTGCTTCCTATACGGTTCTCAGAGCCCTAACAGCATTGACCCTGAGCACAGAGTTAGGAGTAATCTCTGAGCACCACTGATTGTGGCCCAAAGCACAAAAGCCGAGTTACCTATTCTAGGTATAGTCTAGATATAATTTGTGAATAATCACAAATATCTCATTGATTGTCTTTAAAATAAAAATTGGAAATGATCTTAATATATTAATGTTAATATAAGGTGAAATTATATTTCATGCTACTTAATTTTTGATATTAAAGGTTGCTGCTGAAATTAGCCTGTGCATCCCTGCATACAGATACATTAAAACAAAAAACAATAAATCAAAATATTCTAATTTCTAGAGAGAAGGCTTAAATGTGATTTCAGTTTTCTTTATACTTCTCTAAACTTCTGTTTTGACAAAAACAGTAATTTGTAATTAGATGCTGTATAGAATATCAATATTTAGACATATAGTCTTTTAAGACTCTCCTAGCATAAAATTATCAAGTCATCAATATTATCAATCATATTTCATTTCTGAATGAAATAAAAATAAACTTATTAATTCTAGTGTGCCAGCCACGAATATACATCAAATGAGTGTGGAGTTTTATACAGAGCACCACTAAGGAAGGGGAGACCCTCCATTGCTCAGTGATAGTTACTGAAGACACCTTATTATAATGCTGGGAATGTAGCTCTGTGATAGGGCACATTCCTTATCTGTCTGAGACCCCAGATTTGAGGCTCACCACCCGTAGGAAAGAAAAAAAGAGACTTTGTTGCGGAAAATGAAAAGTTTTTATATTAGGCAATGCTAATTAGTAATTTACTAATTAGTGAATTAGTAAAAATATAGGATACTCATAATGATTATAGCTTTACTACTTTTTTCAGCTTCAGTTTTCCTTCTTAAAACTCAAACTTCTTAATATTCTCCAATTCTAAATAAGCAGTGGCAATTTTAACAGAACCTCCAAGTGCTGAGTCTTCATTTCTTCACTTAGTACTCACTATTGATAAAGGATTTGTGTATCCTGTCAAGAATCAAGGTTTAGGGGCCATTATCGAAGGAATAGTTTCTCAACTTTCTACATGCCTATGTTAATCAGGGGGACCCATAAAAATGCTTTTGATGCTATCACATTAATCAGTATAGTACTAGATCCACTAATATGAAATGAAGGGAAAAAACACCTATGACGCATGAAGAGATTTAGGTTATTTGATGTGGCTCAGATCTGATAAATGGAAGAAAAAATACAGGTGAAAGGAACACTTCTACAAAGTATATCCCCCAAATGTTCAAGTTTTTGAGATGACCACAGGGACAAAGTCAAACAAGGTCCACCTGCAAAGTTCAAAAACGGTTCACCCAGAATCAGGGTTCACCACTAGACCAAAATTTTGAAATTTCTGAGATTTCAAACACTCTTAAGGTGCCATTCTGGAGAGTTCAGAGCAGAATGTGTAGGGAAGCAAGATCATACAACATATGATTTGTGTAATTTTTGTGAAGTTTTTTTTGTAGCATCTGTACTTATTCATTTAAGATTCTCAGCTTAGTCAGCATATTTATGCAAGAAGATGGCAACTGCATTACAGTGAGTTTGCAACGTTTCCAATAGATGTTCCCAGTGAAAAGGAAAAATGGGAAGCTCTGCTGAAAGATTCTTTAGGGCAACCTTGTAAACCACAAACATACTAATTTTCTCTAGATGGAATGGGTCCTTTTTATTTTTTATTTTTTGCCTAGAGAAATAAATTAAAAGATCAGTAGTTTCATGCTTATTCTATGTATATATAATTAACATTTTAAGAAATTCATTGCCATGGATAAAGCATCTGTCTTGACTGCCCAGAAAAATATGGTCTCAAATTTCCTGTATTGGTTCCCTAAATTCACTGACAGTGAAATACACCTAAAATACAAGGTCTTTTCTGACCACATCTTCCTCAAGTAGCCTTATCTACTTTTTGTATTAAAGAGATATGAAAAGATAGAGGGCAAGGAATTTCATAAACATATTTCCTAAGTTTCTGGAGTTTTCAACAACATCAGAAAATCTGGATATTAGGAACATAAAGGAAACTTGGCTCAGTGTGAATGCCTAGTCTGACCCAGGTACAAAGATGAAAAAGGAGAAAAAAAGAGAAAAAAGAGAACCAAAGCCCCTACCCAATCAGTGGGTATAAGTACCTTTATAAAATCTTGACTAAGAGCAATACTAGAATACTAGTGATCATATATTCATGTTGGAATTATTACTTGCATGAATTTCATCAAAAGTCAGTAAGAAAATCAAGGAGAAAGGGATCAAAGAAAAGAAAATCAGCATACATTATTTAGTTTTATTTTACATTTAGTGGCTCATTTGTCCCAAATAACAAAGACTCAATACAGAAAATAATAAAATCATTTTATTTTTTTCTGTGTCCTTTATAATCTCCATTACAAAGAATGAGTCTAATGTGAAACAGACTTAAAGAGATGGTAGGTAGATCTCAGATAAAAGATACTGAGACACATATAAATTGATGCATGAAAGCATGAATGAATGAGTTTATCCTGACTGACACAGCACTATAGTCCAAAGAAAATCACAAATTAAAACATTTGAACAGAATGCAATAATCATGGTGGTGGGTGGGGGGGGGGGGGGAAGACACACACTTTATCAGTCTGTGAAAAGCAACCACTGCTAATATTTGAAAAAAAAAGTTTTATGGATTCCCCCTGAGTCTCAAAATATCCCTTTAAACATATATAGGATGTTAGAAGAAAAGGGGATCAAATAAGAAACCTTTTTTTCATTTTTTCATTAAGGACACCACTACCAAAATCATAAGTCGTACACTAGAAAAGTCTTCCAGTAAATTTCTGTTAAAAACTCACCCACAGTATCACCCAAAAAACAAAGAAGAACAACAACAGAAATGAAAAAACCCATAGAGGCTCTTTTCATTCTAGAGAAGTCCATGTTCTCTCTTGAACACATATCTATATCTTTACCTACTTCACTCCTTCCATCCTTTCATTTGCCCAATAAACTTGCTTTACTCCCATGCCCACTCCCCAGAAAAACCTCAGAGATTCATTGATAAAAATCAGACTTTTTGTTTGTATCCACTGCCCAGGTGATAATAAACCTTGCAAATTATGGAAAACATAATATATTTACAAATTTAATCTATATTGATATCAATTTACTCTTAATAGACAATATGTATAAACACATAATAATACTATGTACATTTTATTTCTTTGGGGATTGGGGGGGGTGTTGGGTCATAACCATACTCAGCTATGTTCAAGGCTGATTCCTAGCGCTGTGCTCAGGGGTCACTCCTAGTTGTGTTCACATTTTATTTATTTCTAATTTTCTACATTTAAATAGCACTTTATAAATCTACAACTGTACCTCATGGTATTTCACTAACAAAAATTTTTTAAAAAATGTAAATGATGGAGAATGGGCACTGGTGGAGGGATGGGTACTGGATCATTGTATAATTGAAACCCAAGTACAAAAATTTGTAAGTCTATAACTGTACCTCATGGTGTTTCACTAAAAAGAATTTTAAATAAATAAATAAATAGCAGTGTAAATTATGTAGGCAAAAATATGTCTTTAGGTAATAATAAATGGAATTGTTTAGATCATCTCTTAAGAAAGAGGGATTTATAACAGCACCATGAGGAAGTCTTCAACAACTAAACCAGTGCTCAAACATTTCCTCCTCTGTGGGCTTGGCTGACATAATTTTGGTTTATTTTGCATGGCATATTTACATAACCCTACATGGCCATAGCAGTGTTTTCTCTAAAGGAGTCCTAACCTTTTTCCCTGAAGGTGAAGAAATGGGATCAGTGACAACTTCCCTACTCTCTCCCAAGGCTCAAGCTAAGTCAACATAATTAACCATTAGGGGCAAAGAAATCCATTGTTCCTTTCAAATTAAGACCGGAATCCAGAGACAGTTTAGGATTGATGATCAGGAGCCCTGCGGGGTCACAGCCAGAACCTTGGGTTTGGAAAATGAGGGACTGTTGCTTCGTTTTAATAGCGGTATATTACCTATAGATAATACCCCAAAACATCAAAAGCTGCTATGTGATATGAAATTATGTTTTGAGATAGTTAAGAAGGAATCTGGGATAGTAGTTACAATTCGTGGGGTCGACTAATTATTACTTTGATTTCAACAAATCACTTCATCTCTTGAATATAAACTGCATTTTCTTTCAACAATAGATTTAAGCCACTCTGGATTATATAATCACATTTTGACACACAATAGAAAAGGTGTCAAAAAGTGATTGTATCTACAGCAGCATTTTCAAAAGAAAGAACTCAGTGCTGTGTCCTATAATGTTTGCTTCCAATTTTCTGTGATTATAAGTCTGAGAACAGAGAACAGAAAGTTAAATTACTAAGTGGAACAAGTTCACAGTTAACTGTACTTTCAAGACAATTTGAACAAGCAACTTGTAATGATAAAGAATCTATAAATTACATCTTAAATTCCAGCACAGCAGCACTGACAATAACACAAATGCTTCTTGCACCCAATAAAGTATTTCATGCCCTTGACTTATACCAAATTACTACTAAAGCACAATAAAATCCTAGCGAATTAAAATTTAGAAGATTTGGGCCAAAGAGATAGCACAGTGGTTATCCCTGACAACAAATATGGTTTTCCTAAACCCAAACAGGAGTAATCCCTGAGCACAGACTAGGCCCCAGACCATAAACAAAAAAATTCAGAAGGCATCGACTTCTGAGGAACACTTTATATGAGGAGGGTTAATCTGTATATGAACAAGAGCATCATTAGATATTTCATATGGATGAACTACAGTCCCACCTTAACTTCCTAAATCAGAAAGTAAAATTGAAATTGAGCATGTTTAAATCCCAACCAAGACTCAGTGTATTTTAAGTATTTAAAACTCTGGTCCCAAGATACACAACTCAGCTCCTGACCTGCACCAAAGCAGTTCCTGTCTGCTTTTCCCCTAAAATACATCACCACATATCCATACAGAGGCGCCAACACCAGCAGATAACCTCATCCCTTCCTTAAACTAAGTCATTTTTCAAGTTCCAGGTTAAATGCAGTTTCTCCGGGAGAGATTCTGCAGTACCCGGATTGAGTTGGGTTTACCTATGTGAGCTACCTCCACTGCTGCAAACCCACTAGCAGTGAAAACCTTTCTGGTTCGAGGTCTGCATCCTCCCACAAGGCCAAGGGGGAGATCTACTCCGGCCTGAAAATCAGCCCAGTGCTTGTATGCACCCCTCACTTCATAAATATTGGAATAAATCAAGGAATCAATGAGTAGACCTTGAAAAGTAATGCCTAAGGTCTCTTCTAGGGCACATTTGTTTTAAAAAATGATATTAAAAAGCAAAGCAGCAAAATACAGCCTCAATAATAACTTTCAAAACTAGTCACCCTGAAAGAGGCAGATGTTCAAAATGAAGTTTCCCTATGTTGTTAGAATTTGGCAAAGTGTACACACACACACACACACTATGAGAAAATGATACACACAGGCCAGCCTTTGAGAACTTCAGTGATCATTAATCATTTAGCAGAACTGCATAAATTAATAAAAGGCAAAAGTGACTCAAAATGTCACTGAGCTAAAATTATCTGTGACAACTAAATAACTGGCACAGACAATACACAAGGCAAAAGGCTTGAGTACCGCCATCCACTAACCGCCACTGATGCCATCAAGTGCTTCCTTTGTGAAGTAATTTCAAGGAGAAAGTGAATTCATTAAAGTCATGGAAGTTAAAAATAACTCAGCTCATAGGCTGGATTGAAGATGTGTTCTGGTGCACAATTTTGTGTACCAAGCCAAATGTGAGTTCTAAGTCTCCATCTGGCGACCCTGCACTAGACTCGTATGTGTTCAGTCCTCAGTGTTCGGTGAGCAAGACCCCTGGCTGGCATTTACCAGCCTCGTGGCAAACTCTAGTTTAACCTCTTCTTCTGGAGAACTCTAGAAAGCATGCAGAGGCCTTCAGTTGTGGTTTCCCCATCTCTGATGAGCTGTCACTTGGAAGGTACAGCAAGGAATCCTTCTTGCCTCCAAGGCAGTGAGTTCAAGGGCTATATACCCACCTTGGAAAATCACAATCCTGAAATCTTCTATTCAGGGACTAGATTATCAGAAAACCCTTCTCACATGCATGCTAAACCTTCATATATGAATAGGTCATCTAATATATATCAACCACTGATTTTTCTCTAAATGAAAAAAGAAAAAGTTCAGGGCAGGAGAGATAGTATGGTGGGTAGGGCTCTTGCCTTGCATGCAGCTGTCCAGACTTCAAGTCCAGCAAGGAGTGAACCCTGAGTGACGAGGCAGGAGTAAGCCCTGAGCACAGCTAAGTGAAGCTCAAAAGGCAAATATACAAATATATTTTATATAAAATAGTTATACATCTATATGCATGTGCATGTATAAAAACTGTAATAGATCCTCTTTCATTTTACCTCATAGACTGCTGACAAAGTTATGCTAAAGGTCTGCTGTCAATAAGAAACCGCAATCAACAGCCCAGCCTAAAACTTTCCAGATTAACTATGATCAGAAGATCCAATATTTTCCCCAGGTCGGAAACTAGTTTTCTCTAAATCTACAATGGATTCAATAACACAGCAAAAATTATCATTTATGCTATAAAAACCTAAATGTCAGACTGAATCACTGGACCCACTGGAATGAAGAGAAAGGTGTTCTACGACTCAGATGAGTTTCTTCTCTAAAGGTTGATCACTATTGTTGAGGGAGCAAGAGGTCTGAGAGAAATGAGAAGAAATGGATCAGGGAGAGACGGTTATTCAGTTTCTGAAGCTCTCACACAGCCTCTGCTTTACTGCAACAGGTCTTGGCATTTCCCTTGAAATGTCTTTATTGCTTTCAGAGTTAGGGGGAGTAGTTAGTTCTCGTTGGGTGATGTAGAATAGTGATACCTTTCCATAGTACCAGTTTTCCTGGCAAGGAATCAACATAGCAAAGGTTGAATATATGAAACAGCTTTTGTAAAAATCCACAGAGGATTTTTTTCTAAAAGACTAGTCGCAGGGGAGGGTAGGGGGGTTGAGGGAGGGAGGAGTGTGGAGGGAGGGACACCCAACCTATTCATGCGTGATAACCTTCAACAAAAGTTTTTACAAAAGCCTCTAACATGAAAATAAACACATACGGAAAATGCCAGATTGAGAATTGCCCCTAGACTTTTCTTTCAACTTGCCCAGTGCCTTAAAAAAATCTTAAATCAGATCTTTGACAAGAATGCGCCAATAAATGACTTTTACTGTCCATTCAACTACTAAAATAAGTAGTATTTTAGTACTGAACTATGCAGATAATAAGGTTTGAGAGTTCAGAAAAACATCATATGACTATGAGCAAAACATGTAGATTTGTCAATAAAATGACCAGAGGGTTGAATCCGGCTGCTAACCCCTGGTATCTGAACTAGGTCTTTAAAACTAATAGCGGCAATTATAACACAAAATTCTAGCTCTTGCCCACAATTACTGCCTCTCAGGGGGGCCAGGTAATGAATAATGCATGTGGCATATGCCCTATACCTTTTAAGGAAGAAACAGGCAAACCTATACAAACCAAGCTAACAGACCTCATGATGGTCATAAAGTTTGTCACCTGCTGTTACCAGCTGCCTTAAGGAAGAGATTCATGCCCTCCTCTGCTCCTTCTAAGTGACCAGTCAGTTTACTGGGAACTATCCCTTAGTTTCAGGAATTTAGGTGCTTAACACTGTCTTCAGGAGGGAGGTTAAAGTGTCCCTGGCCTCTGATCCTTTCTCCTACAGTAGGGGTGCTGGGGGAGAGGAGAGAGAGAGAGAGAGAGAGAGAGAGAGAGAGAGAGAGAGAGAGAGAGAGAGAGAGAGAGAGAAGAGCATTCCAGAAGCAGAAGTTGAGTTCTTCTTTCTCTTCTCTCTCCCCTACTACACTGCTTCCACCATTAGGAGGCAAGCAATGACTGCAATTGTTTGGGAAACGCTTTCAGACTTCCCAAATGATGTGGCTCTAGTCCTTTGCCTTCTGGTAACTGTGATTGTGTAAGAAAAAAAAAAAAGCCCATGATTCTTGTTACAACGCAATACATGCTTGCTTGTATTTGTCCCTGCAATAAACCATGAAATTCCAGGCAAAAGCCACTGAATGCAATGTTAAGAGATAAATCATTGATTTCTGTGCAGAAAGAGTGTTTCCCCTCTTTCTTTAAAGATCAAAGTTTGAATGAAGGTAGGTGCGCACTCTGCACAGGCCAAGGGGAGCAGGAGCCCATGACCAGCATGGGGGGGGGGGGGAGGTCTTTTCTGTTTTGTTTAACACCAAATGTAAAGTACCACTTGGCAGGCTAGCCTCAGGGCAACAGAGTGCCAAGAACTTTCCTATGGAAAAAAGAACTCAATGTAAACGTAATGCTCCAAGCAGACATGTCCAACAGACACCCTCAGGACAGATAGTTTGAGATCAGATGAGTGAGACACCTTCCCCCGACTTGCAGAACTACAACTGTGTAAAGAAGGGCTGGGGAAGACAGTCTTTGGTCAGTGCAGAAAGATAAACCCGAGGGCAATGGAAAACGCACCCCATGCCTCATGAAGTCAGTTGCTGGCATGAAAACCAGGTGATGGTGCTGATTTTTTTTTTCCAAAATAACTTTCAGTTCAATTACCAGCCGACTTGAATACACAGGCTTACTTCTGATGTGCAATTCTCACCCTGACAGGCATCACGAGAACCCTCCTGACCCAAGGAAAGATCTGCTCCTTTCCTTAGTTGAAAAAGAAAAAAAATTTTTTTGGAAGGGGGGAGATTATCACAGCAAATAAACTTTTGACATCACATAAAATGATCCAAAATTTCACACACACACACAAAAAGGAATGTGTGATCTCAATACAGCCCCCCCCCCCCAGCCCCCAAGAAAGAAACAGACAAGGAAGAAGAAAAAGTCCGTTTTCCGCATACCTTTTCAAATTTTGACAGCAGCTCCCTTAAGCTGAAGTTCAGACCAATCATCCTCCAGTAGCCCTTGGACCTACATCTTGCCAGCAAACTTCCTTTGGACAACGGCGCTGAACTTCACCAACCCGTATCTTTTCTGGCTATACTTTAAAACCCTTTGTAAAATCCTTTACAAGCCTGGCCCTGGTGCTGTGGTCCATGAGTAGCAGCAGCGTGCTGGGGGGCATTGCAGCCAGCCCCCCTGTGAGTTCGCTTCTTCATGGGCTTTGAAGCACGCAAGGCAGAGACCTGCTCTGAGGTTTTCTGTTAGCAGCGATCCATGAGTCTGGCATGGTCCCCTTTGGCTCTGGGAAGCCTGGGATTCCCTTCAGCTCACCTCACTAATGACCTGCAAGCCCACAGCGCTTCTCTCCTGGGCCCCAAGCTTTCGGGCTTGGTCTCAATTACACACAGTGAAAAAAGAAGTTAGGTCCTGGAAACTTGCATGAAAGAAGTCAAGGGAGGGGAAAAGAAAAAAAAACACTCAAGTATTACCCACTTCCTCCATTCAGACTGGTTTCAGAAAGAAAAAAAAAAAGAAAGAAAAAGAAAAAAAAAGTTGTTTGGTTCACAGCCAGTTTTCAAAGAGCGTGACTTCGACAGAGCTGCACAGCCAGAAATCAGCGCGCTCTGATCTGCTGAAACAACCCGGCACGGGACAAGAGGCCACTGGTTCCCACTCTCCCAGACACCAGCCGCTGCCGTTGCTATGGTAACCACCAAGCGAGTTGCAGTCCCCTTCCCTAGGTCAGGCTCTGCGGCGGGATGCTGTCCCGGAGTGCCCCAGAACCCAGTGATTTCCAAAGTTCTTCGTGTCCGGAGCAAAGTTCCAGCTGCAGATGTCGGGCCCCCTCTGCAGAGTCTGATGCAAGGCAGAGCAGCACCCCCGACGGTGTCGGCCGTTCCCCGACGCCGACCTGACCGTCGTATAGTAATCCACGTCTGTTTCCAGCGTTGTTTATTATTTTAATCGGCATCCTCCCTGCCGCCACCCCTCCTACGGTTCGCATCCAAGCTCACTCCCACTTCCTGGACGCCTCCCCTAGTCAGTCAGCATCAGCTCTCCAACGCATCCCGAACGCATCTCAGGAACGCACCTCCCCATCTGGAACCCACCCAGGAAAATAAGGGAGACCAGAAAGACAGAACCACACGAGCCACAAAAGAAAATATGTCTGATCAATTGTGTGATTGCTTAAAAGAAAGAGAGAAAGAGAGAGAGAAAGAAAGAAAGAAAGAAAGAAAGAAAGAAAGAAAGAAAGAAAGAAAGAAAGAAAGAAAGAGGAAAGGAGGGAAGGAGGGAGGGAGGGAGAAAGGAAGGAAGGAAAAAGAAAATGGGGGGGGGGCGTTTTTAGCATAAAATAGGAGGGTGAAAATACTTTCCCAGGAAAGTTCTTTGATCTCACTGATTCTGTTACAAGTCAGTCAAACTGTTTCTCTGTGTTCCCTGTGGGGGAATTTACTTGATTCCAAAATAAAACTTAAGTAAAACTATTCAGAATGGGAGTTAAGAGCCAGTTACTTTTTAATATGTCTCCCATTTGGATGTTAAATTTTACTGGCACTCAGGAAAATACTATCTTCTACAACGTTTTCAGGGTAATGGCTTGAAAAGAAAAAGTTCACTCCAAATAGTAGATTCTTTGCACCGCTATTTCAGACATGATTTCAAGGCGAAAAAGTGATTTTTTGCTTTTGCATTACTTAGCTAGTGAGCAGGCTAATAAAAGTGAAGTGTGCCACATGTGTCCATATGAAACCCATTTCTCTACTTATACGAAGAATTTCATCATAAATATACAATGCTTTTAAAGGTGACACTACCACAAATGGAATGATGTTGATCTTAATATAATTAAATGTACTTTCTTGAGCAGGGCAGAAAAAAGGAGGGAGAGCAAAAATAAAACACGATCATCCTAACTAAAGAGCTATTTGAATTCCGTAAATATCAAAGTTGTTACCACTCATTTAATTATATATAGGAAAAAGTTTCCATTAGGAGGAGAAAAAAAATGATCAGAGAATACTATGCAATGTGGTTATTATTTTTGGGATTTGCAAACCCTTTTTCTTTCCTTTTCATTCTCAACTTATTTTCATATCTGTATTTAAATGGCATGTGTTTTACATATGCGGATCTGTACGAAATTTAACAAGCTTTTAAAATATTTTCATCATTGATTCATAAAATCCAACCTGTCCCCAAGGGCAAAATGGTTTTATGAGCTTTGGCGTGGAATGTGTTTCACCTCCAAGCCCCTAATTCCAATTTATACACAGACTATGGTGATAAGGTAGTGATTATCCAGAAATTTATAAAAAAAAATCTCCTGTCTAAATTTTTATTTTATTTTTCAGCACTGGCATCAGTGAAGACCAATCCTCTGAAATGTCACAAAGGGCTACACTGTGATTGGCCATTGGTGAAGGCTCTAGAGCCACATGCTGGGATCTTTCTGCCCCAACAAATAAACTTTTTTTGCATAAATACAAAACAAAAGGAACCACCAGGACTGCCACTATCACCAGCACCACCACTAGCAAATAAATAAATAGAAAGAAAAAGAATACTCTTTCTCAGCTGGGCAAACTTCCAAGTACCACCCAGGGTGCAGGAGGCACTGTGATCACAGACTTGTGCAAACACGCCATCCCATGCACATATCAGAGGAGGGAATTAAATAAAAACTCTAAAACAGCAGAGAATACCATCATCTTTCTCTCCAAAAGTCTCTTCAGCTTAAAGTGTTCTTTTCTTATGCCCGGACATGAAAAGTGTGCTAATATTAGAGCTCAGTAATAAGCATCTTGTCTTCTTATACTACTAGGTCAGTCTTGAGGCAAAAGGAAAAGCATCTTGTGTATTAAGGAGCGTTCTCCAAAGAACAAGGAAACCATATCATCATGACAGGTATCTATGGGGTAGAAGTAACAAGACAGAGTATGATATGTTCCTTCTCACATGGCTTGCTAGGATAGTGTCCGAAAGTGAGAAACTCTGGACCAACTACCAGCTTTATAGATATTTCCTACAAATGCCAATTATTCAGAACTAATATCTTTTGAGAGGACAAAAAGAAGACTTGAAACTCTCTCATTACAGTTATAAAGTATCAAAAACTAAGAGATTGATGAACCATGCATGATAACCCTTTCTAAAATTTTTACTCATGAACTTCTTTTTATTTTTATAGTATTTTTTTAATCACTGTGGGATACAGTTACAAAGCTTTCATGTTTGAGTTTCAGTCACACAATGATTGAACATCCATCGCTCCACCAGTGCACATTTTTCTACCATCAATGTCCCCAGTATCCCCACCCACCGCACCCCTCCCCCCATCGCTATGGCAGACAAGTTTCACCATACTCTCTCTACTTTTGAACATTAGGGTTTGCAGTACAGATACTGAGAGTCTATCACGTTTGGTCTTTTATCTACTTTCAGCACACATCTCCCATCCTGAACTATCCCCCCTCCAATGATCACTGACTTAGTGATCCCTTCTCTACTCCAGCTGCCTTCTCCCCCAGCTCATGAGGCAGGCTTCCAACCATGAAGCAATATTCTTGGCCCTGTCTCTACTGACATGACACACTTATGGAAAAAGAAAATTTAAAAAAAAAGTGGAGGAATAACATTCAGTGGATCCATATAAACCCCTCAAAAGAAAAACATGTTAATTTCTTGTCTCATTTGAATGACAAGGTAGCTACACTCTCACTAAAATGTGGGATAGCAACTAAAATATCATTTTAAAGTATTGAAAAGTGATTGCTGTTTTATGTAAAAATTCAAACATTCAGTAAATAATAATAATAAAATAAAGGCCCTCTCGTTGATCATCGATTTGCTCGAGCAGGCCCAGTAGCGTCTCCATCGGAGACTTTGTTGTTACTGTGTCTGGCATATCGAATACGTCACAGGAAGCTTGCCATGCTCTGCCGTGTGGGCGAGATACTCTCGGTAGCTTGCCGGGCTCTCCGAGAGGGGCGGAGGAATCGAACTCGGGTCGGCCATGTTGGCTGCGTGCAAGGCAAACGCCCTACCGCTGTGCTCAGTATGAAAATCAAAAACCTATGTATTTAAGGTATATTCATAACTAATGTGCTCTTTGATAGGTAGCACACTAGAAGACTTAAAAATGTGGATTACTTTTATAAAGTGAGCACATTGTACCCTTGATCTGCGTAAATACATCTATAAATAAGACTACTTTCTCAGCATAAATTCTGTGTGCAGAATATCACAGTTATATGCCTTACATCTCCCTAGCCCCCATTTTTTAATCATGAACTTCTTTGATACATTATCTTCTATAATCCTATAATCATCAAATAAAAAAAAGAGGCCTCCAGAGTGAATAACACATCACCAGAAAGACTTAATAAATTGGATGATGAAATTTGAAGTAATTGACACTTTGCCAGTCTAAACTAGTGTGCAAATAAATTGTACACTCATCCTCAAGCGATGGAATAAATGTACTACCCATTCCTGTAACAAAGATCAACACTGCATAGTCTAAGAATTCTCTCATGAAATAAGTCCTCTCAAACATAAAGACAAACAAATGTTACAGGAAGAACTCAATAACACATACACATGTAATCATATATATGACTTTGGCAAAAAAGTTCAAAGGTTAGGCTAATTTAAATTTTGTATACTTAAAATTGTGCTGGAGCGATAGCACGGTGGGTAGGGAGTTTGCCTTGCATGCGGCTGACCTGGGCCGACCTGGGTTCAACTCCTCCACCCCTCTCAGAGAGCCCAACAAGCTACCGAGAGTATCCTGCCCGCATGGCAAAGCCTGGCAAGCTACCTGTGACATATTTGATATGCCCCCCCTCCAAAAAAAAAAACAGTAACAAGATGTCTCACAATGGAGACGTTGCTGGTGCTCACTCGAGCAAATCGATGAACAACGGGAGGACAGTGGACAGTGCTGTACTTAAAAGTGTGTCTGATTTGATTTGTTATGAGGTGGCTTATAAAGCAATAAGCTCTTCCTTAGGGTTTTGTCAAACACACATGCTTTGCTGAAAAACATGTATGTCTTCTTCGTATCTTTACGGTTCCCCTCTGTTAAACCAGTAGAAAATTTTAAAGCTATAAAGTGTGCTTTCTTTATTCATTTGTTTAATGCAAAGTTCAACATGTCTCTTTATATTGGACAATATAAAGGGAAGAAAGAAGGTTTGTGGGTTAGTGGGCACTTCTATAGGGAAGTCCATGGAGGTCACAGGTGATTAGCAATAAATATGTACATGAAAGCTTTATTCAAAAAGAGCTTTGACATTGGGTGGGAAGGAAAAAAATGGTACATGCCAAAAGCATTCTGTGGCAAGGAAGTATTCAGGTCCTAACGCCTTTGGAAGAGATGGACACAATTCTCCTTTCCACATCCCTTCTAAGCCTGGGCTTAAAATTCAAGTATTAAGGAGCTTCAAGACCCTTGTAGTGATGTGAGATTTCCATTCATTGTCTACTGCCACTGTACTTCTGCAAGGGGCCTCTCCTCAATAGATTGCAGCTTTCTAGTTAACATCAGCCAGCAACCAAGTCTGTCAGCTGGTAGCTATTTAAAGTAATATACGGCCCCAAAGGGCAGAAAGTTCAATATAAAACGGAGGCCCCAGGCCCCTGATGAAAGGCGGAACTTTCCTTTTATCCCAGGAAGTTCAAGCAATATGCTTTGTACACAAAGAATTATTTTCAGTGTTTATCTCTTCAATAATGCCATCTATTTGGATAATTATGCAGTAGCTGTTGGGAGATCACAATTCCTGAGGGAAAAAAAGAGGCAGGACTCTATACACATCCAGAAACTACCATCAGAAAATCCTGCTAGACATCACAAAGGCACAAAGAGCTTTTTCTTCTTCTTCTCCTTCTTCAGGGGAGGAGTTGGGTGGGGTAGCAGCTGAGGAAGAGAAATGCCGCTTTTGAATTAACCAACCAGGTGCAGGGGTTACAACCTTCTTCAGTAAACTTCTCAATATTTAATGATTCAGAGAGCACTTTATTAGGTGATGGAAAATAATGCCAAGACAAGTTAATGTTTCAAAACCATATCCTTCCCGAAAAAACAGGCGCGTGAGACGAGAGTAAAACTATCTCAGGCAGCCAAGCCTCACAATTCCAGATGTCTCCCAACAGCCCGAGCCTCTGGGACACGTGGCTCCAGACACGCGTGAGGCTTTGGAGAATGTTTTTCAAGGTTTTCTAATGCTTTTCTACCTTTTCTCAGCCAACCCAGACTTAGAAAACTAAAGGCAAATTTTTAAAAAATTAATAATAATAACAAATATGCCAAGATAAATCAAAATTGAATACACTGTTCTGACCCGCAACTAGAAAACTGATACTCTTCCCAGAGAGCCTGGTTACTAGAATCTGAATGTGTACCTAAGGAAGTGGACGTTGAACAAGTCCCGAAAACATTTAAAATGATCATGTGAGACCAGCTATGTTTCTGCGTCTAATACTAAGCAACCAGGCTTTTCTGATGCCATTCAACAGGAGGAACTGCATCTTCTCATTCCAGTCAATCCATTCAACAGGAGAAACTGCATCTTTTCCCATAGCCGCTTTAGCCATCTTCATTCTTAGCATCATGTATGGAATCCTCAGCCAGAGGCACACACCAAACCTCCATTCACCCTTCCTACCTTTTGCCTTCACTAGTCTTCCTAGTAGCCCGTCATAATGCTCATTATTTGAAACACACATAGAGAAATGGCTCTCTGCATCAGAGATGATGATCCTCTATTGTGATAGGCATTTCCTCAGTTTCCTCTTTCCTTGACAGGCATCTTACTCCCCTCTTAAATTTAAGGAAGGAGTTCTTTGTTGTGATGTTGTTTCTTCCCAATGAGTTTCCAATGAAAGGATTTAGTGCTCAGTGAACCCAGACAGTGAACCATGCCACTCAATAGAAAATTGTAGCACTGTAGCACTGTCCTCCCATTGTTCATCGATTTGCTTGAGCGGGCACCAGTAACATCTCCATTGTGAGACTTGTTACTGTTTTTGGCATATTGAATATGCCATGGGGAGCTTGTTAGGCTCTGCCCTGCAGACAGGATACTCTTGGTAGCTTGCTGGACTCTCTGAGAGGGATGGAGGAATTGAACCTGGGTTAGCTGCGTGCAAGGTAAATAAATGCCTTACCCGCTGTGCTATCGCCGCTCCAGCCCTCCAATAGAAAATTAGTAGGCTAATTATAGAATGAGCAATTCTATAATGTGTGGGAGAATTAAGTTAAACCATTCCATTTCCCCGACATTCTTTGGGGCAGCAGAGAAGACTTCTAAAGTCTGCAGGTATGGGGGGGGGGGGAGGAATAATTTAGCAATATTCACCAAATATAAAAATATATGTCACATATGCAGACCAGAGAGAGAGAGAGAGAGAGAGAGAGAGAGAGAGAGACAGTACAGCAGGTAAGGCACTTACTTGCCTTGCACGAGGCTGACCTGAGTTCAATCCCCAGTACCACATATACTGCCCAGAGCTTTATTAGAAGTGATTCCTGAGCACAGAGTTAGGAGTAAACCCTAAGTACAGTAGAGTGTGACACCCAAAATACCCCCCCCCCAAATCTGTGTAACCTTTGAGACAGAGATTCTGTAGCTAGGAGTTAATTTGTAATCACAGGTACAAACATGCATATTAGGACGCTCAATAAATCCTATTTAACAAAGTCAAAAGCTGGAAACAATCTAAATGCTCTCCACGAGGTTATTATGTAAATAAATTATGGCAGATTCACAAAAGTGGATGTTGTGCTTCTGTGTAAAAGAATGAGATGATTTCTATAGACTGGAAATAAATCATCTCTAATATGTATTTGTATATGTAGGATATATGTGAAAAAAGAGACTTATAACTATACTTAGATTGATTTATGAAAGTTAGATACTTTTCTAGAATGATATATAAGAACTCAGCACTGAGGGATTAGAAATCTGGATTTCAGAATGATATACTTCAAGTCTTTTAAACTTTAAAAGCTTTACAAGAAAATTAAATCAAATTGATGGAAAATTCCTAAGTAAAACATTTGTCTCTCTAAGTAGGTATCTTTAAAAAAAAAGTGGTCTCATTCCAGTGGAGGGTAAATGACACCAGAAACAATCATTTCTAGTTTTGGAAGCTTCAGAAGTTTTGAGGTGCCAGATGGTCTGACATCCTAGGCGAATCAGTCTCAATGGAAAGAACTTTCAGCAGCGGTGGGCTGGTCGATGGTAAACTTCTCTAAAGGAGGCCAGAACAAAGCCTTTTTGTTCTTGTGAGTTACTCTATAACCAGTAACTGCAGTATATTTTAGTAATAACTTTTCTGTCTAAACAGGCATTATCAAATTCCAGCTCTTCTCAAGGAAA
The DNA here is from genome assembly GCF_029834395.1 of Sorex fumeus. Classification (NCBI taxonomy): domain Eukaryota; kingdom Metazoa; phylum Chordata; class Mammalia; order Eulipotyphla; family Soricidae; genus Sorex; species Sorex fumeus. Next base: position 20,357,065 of record NW_026606118.1, read on the forward strand.
CCAGTACACCCATTGTCATGTATTTTATAACCATCTAAAGTCTAAACATTTCTAATATGTTTATAATAACAAGATATATATATATATATGTTCCAATAAAAGAAAGATCAGCTCAGTTTGGTTAGGCTACTCAATTAGTATTTGATCCTTATTTAATGAGTAACCAGCAAAATCAATAGCAGTGCCAACAGCAATTTTGTTCACACATCTAAGTTATATCAGTGAGAAAGAAGATTAAGTATCCTGGATGTGCCCTGCTTGTCTTGTCTAGGGAAGTATGCTGATGTACTGTGAAGTCTAGTCTAACAAACTCTGGAGGAAATATGTCACTACAGGTTACACAGCCCCTTGACACATTTTCATTTAGATCAAGTATGAGAGGGGTGATAATACTAGTGCCAAACCCAAGAACTTTTTTTTGTTATTAGTGAGACACCATGAGGTACAGTTGTAGACTTACAAATTTTGTGTTTGGGTTTCAATTATACAATGATCGAATACCCAACCCTCCACCAGTTCCCATTTCCCACCACCACGAATCTCAGTATCCCTCCCACCCCCCTTATCCCCCATCCCATCCTGCCTCTGTGGCAGGGCATTCCCCTCTGTTCTCTCTCTCCTTTTGGGTGTTGTGGTTTGCAAAAGAGGCATTGAGTGGCAATCATCAAACCCAAGAACTTAAAGCATAAATTAAATACAAAATCTGAGTTGGTGTGATAAGTTTTAAAATAAAATCATAGCGTGAATTATAGTAATATTCTCTTTAAGCCATAACACGGTATTATGAAAGTAAACAAGGGAACATTGGTGGTGGGAAATGTACACCAGTTGAAGGGACGGGTATCAGAACGTTCTATGACTGAAATCCAATCATGAACAACTTTGTAACTGAATATCTCACTGTGAGTCAATTAAAAAATTAAAGTTAAAAAAAAGGTAAGTACTTATATAAAAACCATAAACTTGGAAAGCTAAACCTATACCCAAGTGGTGTCAGTATTATTGTACATAACATGCTTAGAACACTGTATCAGAGATGTCTTTTTAATTAAGGAGTGATCAATATAGGAAAATCGATCTCATTATTTCAATTATACGGCCACTTTTGCTAAATTACAACATCCACTTTAGTCATTAGGCTGTTGAATGAGTGTTGGTGGTATGTGAAGTTTAAATGCATGCTCTTAACGCTCAGGTCTAACATTAACAAACAAATACAAGTCACAATGCTTGCTATTAAGGATACTGCAAAGATTGCTTTATACTTAAAAACATGAAAATAACTTAAGCAATTTACTTGCAACCTAAGTATTGCCATAATTTACTTTGATGCCTATCAGTGCTCTCACTCACTGCATCCCCCTTCAGCTCCTACTCCTCATGCCACTGGCTGTTCCTTTGAGGCTGTGATATATTTGCTATTTGTTAAATGCTTCTTAAATACCTACTCTCAACACACATGAATGGAAACAGACCAGAATGAAGACTTTTCATTATTAAAACAAACCTTTCTCTTAGAAATTATTAGTAAAGTAAAAAGCAAAGGCCCTCCCGTTGTTCGTCGATTTGCTTGAGCGGGCCCAGTAACGTCTCCATTGGAGACTTTGTTGTTACTGTGTCTGGCATATCGAATACTCTCGGTAGCTTGCCGGGCTCTCCGAGAGGGGCGGAGGAATTGAACTCGGGTCGGCCACGTCGGCTGCGTGCAAGGCAAATGCCCTACCACTGTGCTATCGCTCCAGCCCAGTAGAAATCATTAATCAGGCCATATCTCCACTATGACAGTCTCAAAATATTTTTCTTAGTAAACTGATCCTTGGACACATCGACATACTCTCAAATATTTGTATCAAAAAAGACACACACGTGACTGGGGAGAAGACAAGGGGAAGAGATACTGCAAGTGGGTAGGGTGCTTATCTTGAAAGCAGCTGACCTGAGTTCCATCCCTACACTCCATATTGTTCCCTGAGCCTGCTGGGAATCGTCCCTGAGCACAGAGCTAGGACTAAGTTCTGAGCACTGTCAGATGTGGCTCAAAAGCAAAAGCAAAAAAAGGTATTCACTAGAATTCTATACTGGGTCAGTCACTTGCTGGAGCAAAAATTCACTGAGAAAGCTAAAGGTGCATTCACCTAGCATGTGCAAGCCCTGGGCACAATCCCAGGCACTGTATGACCCAGACAACCACCTAGAAGAGTATTGATGTCCCAGAGTACCAATAAGTGTGGCCACTACAGCTAAAAAAAAGTTATTAATACAGATATTTACTTTATTTACAGGGCCCGACATGATGTGGGTAGGATGCTTGCCTTGCATGCAATCAACCCAGATTTAATCCCCAACAACCCATGTGGAACCCAGCGCAGAGCCAGGAGTAACCCCTGAGCATCACCAGGGCTGGACTTGGGACAAAAAAAGTTTCTTTATAGGATAACATTAATAAATTCCCTACCATTGTAAATAATTTCAGCATTTTCTTTATTGATTAGGTTTCCTAAAGATGAGAGTGAGGCTTCTGCCAAATGTTTGGCAACTTACTGAAAAACTAATAAAACTCTAAGAAGTGTCATACTATGGCATATTATTTTTTAAAATACTTATTTTTTCTTTATGCCTGCAGATTTCCTTCACAATTGTTCATAACAACTGCTAATTCTGAAAATTCTGAATCAACGTTTTAAAAACAAATGTAGGTTATTTAAAAAATTCATCACTGATCATTAACTATAAAAAGCAATATAAAGACAATAAAATATAAACTGTTTATCACATGAATAAATTTATTTCTAAAATAGCAGTACTCTTTCTATTTTGATCACTGAGCTATTCCCAGGACATTAATAATCCCAACACTGGAGAAAACCAAAAAATAGTAATTGGTTTTATAAATCTGTGCCCTACAACCTTCACTACATAATAAGCTCCTAGAACACTGAACTTCATATAATTTGTTCCAACAATAAAAAAACCCAAGTCACCAACTACTCAAACATTAAAATCTCTATTTTTGTATGCTCTTTTGCTTCATTCTCCCACTCTCCTAGATTATATCTTCAACCCATTTTTTAACTCTACTTCAAGTTATCTTCTATATTCTTTTAGCCTGGCAAACCAAACTAAGTCTCTTCAGAAACTGCTTTAATAAAAATTAAAATGTTAACTTGTAACTCATTTTATCTTACCCCCATCTCCTCAGCTATGAAGCTAATATTCATTTGAAATGCCAATTAACTATAAACTTTTCTGCCAATACAATGTATTTCTATTTGGCAACCTGGTCTTTTTCTGTAAAGAGTGAGCATTAATAGTATTCTTTTAAAAGTTAGTTTTATAGGGCTGAAGAGATAGTACAGTGGGTAAAGCATTTGCCTTGCATACAGCTGATCCGTGTTTGATTCCCAATAGCCCAGATGGTGCCCCAGCACCTCCAAGAGTAATTCCTGAGTGCAGAGCCAGCGGTAACCCCTGAGCATTTCAAGGTGTGGCTCCAAACAAAACAAATTTTTTTTTTTGAAAAGTGCATTTCCTGCAAACAGTCTTAAAGTTCAGAAGTTCTTGATACTATTATACCAATCTAAAGTAAGTAAAGTAATGGCCCTCCCGTTGATCATCGATTTGCTCGAGCGGGCCCAGTAACGTCTCCATTGGAGACTTTGTTGTTACTGTGTCTGGCATATCGAATACGTAACGGGGAGCTTGCCAGGCTCTGCCGTGCGGGCGAGATACTCTCGGTAGCTTGCGGGGCTCTCCGAGAGGGGCAGAGGAATCGAACTCGGGTCGGCCATGTTGGCTGCGTGCAAGGCAAATGCCCTACCGCTGTGCTATCGCTCCAGCCCGTATTTGTTTAATGGTTCTCCACATTCTAACCTCAAAATGTGCAACCAAAGTAACACCATCCAATAGAATTTTCTACGATGATTTAAATGTCCTGAATCTTTATGTCTCATAAACTACTATGCCTGCTGTACTTAGTAATATGGCTGTGTTAAGAGAATTCTTTTCTTTGGAGTCACACCTGTATTATCCTCTCAATTCAAATTTTATACAACCATTGAGGTCTTTCTCAGCTTCCACCCTTTAGTCAAAACCTTGAACTGAAATAGAGCTTTAGATTAATAATATCCAACCTATATTGAAGATATCTCTCTTTTTCCTTTACCTTTTTTTAATTAAGGCAGCCAGCCTAGCCGAGCCGGGTTTGATTCCTCCGCCCCTCTCGGAGAGCCCGGCAAGCTATGGAGAGTTTCTCACCTGAATGATAAAGCCTGGCAAGCTACCCGTGACGTAGTCAATATGACAAAACAGTAACAACAAGTATTACAATGGAGATGTTACTGGGCCCACTCGAGCTAATTGATTAAGGCATGATAACTTACTAAGTTGTTCATAATAATTTCAGACATAAGATGCTCCAACATCAATTCCACTCAAACATCTCTCTATGCTGACTCTAATCCTGTGCTTTCTTACATACTGCTTTGCCTTTCTATAGCTATTTTGTCAACTTGTTTAAATTTCCTTCTAACTTCAATAAAGAGAGAGGAGTGGTGAAAATATTGTATTTTCCCTCAAGTGACCTGTAGAATACAAAACATATAACCATTTTTAAGAAATATTTTAAACTGACAAGCCAAAACAATCAGGATTCACTACAATAATGTGTCCTTAATAAGATTTAATCAGTATTTACAGTTACCAAAATAATTCAACCAATTCACCTTCAAAATGAAAAATTCTAGGGGTTGTTTTAATACACGTTAACATGTTCTGAAAAATACCTCAAGTTAATCTGAAGATTTGCTATTTTTTACTTAGAAATTTCTCCAAAGATTTCCTATCAAATCACTCGACCTTAATTTCATGACATAAAAAGTTAATATGACTATAATTTTAAGAGTCAGCTTTAAATTTGAAAAGAAAGTGCTGCCCTCTTGTGAAATGAGGTAGAGGATTTATCAGTTTACTGACAGTTGGAAAATACTGCAAAAAAGATTGCAATTAAATTTTAATACTAATAAGATAGAGTTTATCTCAAAGTTGTATGGGGTTTAAATGAGACCTCTTCTTTCTGCTTTTAATCAAATGAAAAAATGGATCATTGGGGTGAACTGTTCATAAATGATAGCATTTACTATGTTGCTTGGGTAACTAAGTACTACGAAGGAAAGTTTATTGGCACCAAGAAATTTACGCAATTACTCTGAAGTAGCTTGTATTTGGGTAAAATCACATGGAATACCATTCCATAATATCATAAAGGACAAATGAATGTCAGCACATTCAAAATTCATAGAACTCACTGCTCTGGACTTAAAAGGTCACATCTTTAAAGATCTAACTACTAAAAACTACCCTGGGGCTAGAAAAATAGTTAAAGACAGTCCTTTTGTTGCATATGGCGAACCCAGGTTTGATCTCTAGGCACCAAAGCATCATATATGGCCCGCTGAGCCCTACCTGAAGAGAACCCTAAGAACAGAGCCAGAGGTAAGCCCTGAACACTGCCAGTGTGGCCCCCAACCAAAACACACACACACACACACACACACACACACACACAACCTATCCTGACTGACAAATACAAGTTATGTTACCAATTCTAAGAGTTCTCAGAACTAGAATAGGAGGAAGTGTTTTCTTTTGGGTTTTCTTTTACCATCTATAACATCGATTTGCTCATGATTCTTACATTTTGCTCTTGACCCTCCCCTTCGGGAGCAAAATAGATGGAGGGGAGACTGGCTGGAGGAAACAGCAGAGGAAGAGAAGACTGTATCATTTTCACTATTTTCCCAACATCAGCAAACACCAGTAATCTGCAAACCAGTTTTCATTTACCCATCACATTGGGACTCCCTTGTAAATAACTGCATTTATATAAGAATATTAGAAACAGGTGTGCTCATAAAAGAAAGTGTTTAAAACTTGGAACATTCTTTGATTTCATTCTCAGCACACTAAGGGAGTGTCTATTTAAAGTAATCTTCAAGAAATTCTTTTGTGATACCAAAGATCTTTTATATATTTGTTTTAGTGGTTTGAGTGTTAATGCATGAGAGATTTTCTTAACTTGGAAGAGTATCCCAATTCCTATTTGTGGCATAATAGAGGATAATATACTTTTGTAACAGCTTCCTTTAAACAAAACTTCTCTTTAAAAATATGCAGGAACGAAAATCACATTATTCTATTATTTTAATTAGTAGCATAGCTGTTCACATAGGAGGCAGTCACAAAGGAATCTGGTAACATTTTGGTGAGTGAATTGAAAAAAATGTCTACAATTATATGATAAGAAAAGAAAATTAACATGCATGACTTTTAACATTTCAAATTAAATTATGCTTTGACTTCAGTGAACTTAGGTGAAAGGAATGGCAAGTCAATGTACATCAAAAGGAACGCTTCTATGAAAAAAATAACAAGGTTAAATGGTAGGAAAATACATGCCTCAATAACCTTTCAAATGGAAGAGAAATGCATTACATCGTAAGCACTTATTTCCTAATCTTGTGGAGGCGGTGGGCGTTTGACAAAGTCAACTGTTAAGTAAGTATAGTAAAACAGAAGAATTCAGCCTCTGTCTTTTACCATTTATTTAATCAGGTACAACAGAATCTGGTCAATGACCCATACTAAAGATCAGTAAGAAAATGTTTTCAAGTTCATAGAACGAGAGAAATGTGCCCTCATAGTCCATGGTTACATTTTCAACAAAGGTGTGTTGATTTGACAGGATGGACCACTGAACACCATTTTGACATAAATTTGTTTAAATAGGTGCTTTCTCTCTTTTCCCATAAGAAGCCATCAGCTCCACCCGGGCACTTCCCAACTCCTGCCAAATCAGACCAGGATGTGCAAGCCACTAGCAGAATCCACTGTGTCTCCTTTCATTGCCTCCTACTTTTTCTTTTTTTTTTTTTTTTTGCTTTGCTTTTCTAAAATCTAAAGAGCACCTCTGTTCAGCACTGACATTTTTTCAGTTGAGCTATACCGACAATGTGAAACTATATTGCTTTCAGGTGTACAATATAATGACTTGATGTTTGTATAGATTTGAGGTGATCCCCACAGTAAGTCTACTGTTTTAAAACCGTCTGCAGACATTGTTACCAAAAGGATTTTGCTCTATAAAGTCTTTTAAGAATCACTCTTAAGAATAGCACAGATTTCTTGATTAAGAAGGCTTTCTCTGCTTTATTTTCATATCTTTCTAGACCCTTACTTCCTCTAATCCTTAAAAATCTGTCTCCTGCTATTATTTTTTAGTGAGGTGTCACTGGCATATAACATTATATTAGATCACACATATAAGATAATGTTCTGTTATTAGTATATATTGAGGAATGATCATTACATTAAGTCTACTTTCCATCTGTCATCATAACAATTTTTCTGCCAAAGACTCTAAGGATCAACTCCCTTAGCAACTGTAAAGTAGCCAATTCAATATATTAACTATATTTACCATGTTAAGCACTATACCCCATCACTTACATGTTCTATAGCTGGAAGTGTTTGTGACCCTTTCTACCCATTTTATACATCTCCTGTTTACCTCCTATTTTTAAAATTGAATTACAGTGAGATATACCCTTGCAAAGCTGTTCATGATTAGGTTTCAGTCATACAGTGTTCCAACACCCATCCTTCCATCAGTGTACCTTTCCCAGCACCAGTGTTCCTCTCATCATACCCCAATCCCACTACTCCACTTGCCCCAATGGCAGTCTCTCTCTCTCTCTCTCTCTCTCTCTCTCTCTCTCTCTCTCTCTCTCTCTCTCTCTCTCTCTCTCTCTCTCTCCCCTCCCCCCTCTGTCATTCTCTCCTTCCCTTTGGGCATTGTGGTTTGCAGCACAGATACTGTTAGGTTACCGTGTAACCGTGTATATGTTTAACACTCAGTTCTTGACCAACATGATCATTTTCAACTGCTATTATTACACGGGTCCTTTCTCTATCTTACCTACCCTCTGTCCCACACACACTTATGGTTGAAATGGGGTCAACCTACCTAGTTGAACTATATAAACAATTTTGTTAATATTGCAAAGCACCATTCTATTGTTTGTGCCAGATTTTCAATACTGACCCAAATTCTTGTACTTTCTTTATTATTTTGTAAGGGAAGTGGAGGGATTGGGCTGCAACTGCGGTGCTCAAGGAATACTCATGGCTTTGTGCTCAGGAAACCATGTGGTCCCAGGAATAGAACCACTGGGATGTCTACATATATCACATGCACTCAGTCCTTTGAGATCTCTCTCTTTTCTCTCCATTATTTTCCAATTAAACTAGAAAGAAGGCCAAATGAGGAATTAAAAATGTATCTCTGGAGACATTAAGCTCAAATACATGTTTGTAACAAAATACCGTATATCAAAACAGTATTTAAGTTCTGTGACTACTTAAAACAGGTAAAGTACAATTCCATTAGACTGAGTATTTTTAATTATGCATAATAATTAGGAAAATATTTTAGAGACAAAATAACTGAACTATAGCATCCTCTGGGTCAGAGAAAATAGCGCATTGGGTAAAGAGTTTGCCTTGCATGCAGCTGACCTGTGTTCAACACTCCCCCCATCCTTCTACCCTAAATAGTCCCCTGTGAACTCCACCAAGAATGACCCCCGAGCACAGAGCAAGGAGTAATCCCTGAGCACAGCTGGGTATGGCCTCAGATCCAAAACAAATTATAGTATCCTCAAAAAGATAATTACATAAGAACTCTTTTAATCTCGGGCATAGATAAATTTTCAAGACTGGAGAACTCCATGCCAACTAAATTAATTTTATTATCACTGTTTACTAAAATTAAGTTGGTTTATATAATAAACTATGAAATGTGAAATGAGCTAATTTTTAAACAAATAAATTCCAAAAATGCAAATGACCACTATTAGGGAAAAAAAAACACAAATTGAACATCTAAAACAAAATAGAGTGGGCCAGAAAGAAAGTACAAGAGGTAGGGTGCTTGCCTTGCATGTGGCTGATAAGGGTTCAATTCCCAGCACTGCCTGGACTGATCTCTGAGCACAGAGCCAAAAGTAAACTCTGACCACAGTGAGACGTGGTTCCCAAAAAACAAAAATAAATAAATAAATATGCAAGCAATAGATTACCAAATAGAAAATTGCATGTACCTCGGTATGAACATTTCTCTTTATTTCTTACAGCTCATTAGATAATTGTTAAATGTCACATGTACTGTAATGTTTAAAGTTCTTAATCATTCACCAGAGAGAGAATTAATTTTAAATACCCTTATATTTGATTTCCAATGCCTGCCTCAGGGGCCAAAACAATGGTACAGAGGGTAGGATACCGCCTGGCACACAGCTGCCCTGGGTTGGATCCCCAGCACTACAGACCATCCCCCAAGCTCTGCCAGGAAAAATCCCAGGTGTGGCTCCCAAACCAAGGAATCAATCAACAAAAAACAAAAGTCTGCCCAATTCAGAAAATTATTGTACTACATCTTTCAATCTCTTTACTTTGAATCTCTAAATCCAAAATGACCTGTAAAACATCAGCTATTCGGACTGACCAGGGAGACTTTTTCAATTCCAACTTGGGAGTTCCATAAAAATCAACTAAAAGGATGATACAGTTCACCCAAAGCTGAATAATTTGGGAGGTTCCCTTAAAATTCATTATTTTCCAGTTCTCTCTGCTGTATCAAATTTGAAGCTGCCATTGTGAGAGCCTCTTCTCTGCTTCTAGGAAATTGATTTTAATTCTGACATGGTGGTGATCATCCATGCATTGTACAGTCCAGATCCCATCGTCCTCTGTTAGAGTAAAGGCCATTGAGAACATAGTACCTTTCACTATGCCTTCTACTTTACCTCCACACATCAGTCAATTTTCCAGTAAAATATAATATTTTTTTCTGCTAAATCTTTATGATCATTGGCTAAAGGGGCAGGAGGCATAAAGCGGAGTGCTCTGACTTCTGATAAACGCCATGGGGAAGTGAAAAGATACTCTAACTCCAAGAGCAAAACAAAGCATAAATTAGATTCAGGTCAAATCTTTACTGGTATAAGACATCTATTTAAGAAGTATATCCAGGGGCTGGAGAGAAAACACAGTAGGTAGGGTGTTTGCCTTGCATGCTGCTCATCATAGTTCTATCCCTGACATCCCATATGGTTTCATGAGCATTGACAGAAATGATTCATGAGTGAAGAGCCAGGAGTAATCCTAGAGCATCACTGGATATGACCTCAAAACAAACAAACAAAAAAAGTATATCATTACACTTCATACAATATACATTTCTAGTATCACCTATGTAGGGAAGTCAATAATTTTGTTTGCCTAAAATAGTTAACTGGGGCTAGGGATATTAGCTTGGAAGTAGAGCACAGAACTTGTATATGTGAGGTATCTTTGGCTTTAAACTTTGATTTTGGGCAGAATTTCTTGACCTCACTCCAGGCTGTCTTCAGGGGCACCTCGGAGGGGGGCGGGTTGATTTTCCCTTCCGGCTCTAAGCAGACCCCCAGCAGCCGAAAACCTCCAGAATCCAACCCCCATCATGCTCAAGGCCATTTTCCAAACACTCGGACAACTTCACCCAAGTGGGATCTGGCGAAAAAACGTAGGTATGCGGGACCCATGACTGAGCTCTCCAAGCACACTTGAATGGAGACTGTGCCTTATCCCCCCAGATCCCCAGTTTTCTAGTAACTTGGCAATCACACCTACAAACTGCCCCCAGGGCCATGTAATTTCATCAATGACCAAGACCCAGAGACTATATAAACTAAAGCATCTGGAAGTGAGTGATGCAGAATTTCCTCTTAAACTCTGGCCCACTTACGTACCAAAAGTAGCGCACATTTGTTTGGTTTTAACATCCTTGCTTGTATTCTCATATACGGGCTTAAATGGCTCCAGAATGAAATATAACAACCCACAACAACCTTCACACACTTCCCTCTTATTGTGGTGGAAAGGTGCTTGGTGGTGGGGCTGGTGTTTGAATATTATCTGCAATGAACTATTGTGAACGACTTTATGAAAATAAAATATAAAACAATTGCAAAACTTGGGGCTGGAGCGATAGCACAGAGGGTAGAGCTTTTGCCTTGCACATGGCTGACCTGGGTTCGATTTCCAGCATCTCATATGGTCCCTCAAGCATCGACAGGAGTAATTCCTGAGTGCAGAGTCAAGAGTAACCCCTGAGCACCCAAAAGGCAGAAACAACATCAAAAACAAAGCAAAAGTAAGTAAATACATTTTGTTTTTGTTTTTTGGTGCCAGGCATTGATCACAGAGCAGAGATGTCAGGATTATAATTGGTGCATGTGATAGCACGGGGATGCTCTTATAGACCAAGTGCTTAAAACCATTGAACTATTTTTTTAATTGAATCACCATGAGACACTCAATTAGAAGCCTTTCGTGATTGAGTTTCAAAAAAAAATCAGTGTATTAAATCATACCAATAATTATGTCCCTAGTTATGAAAACGATTACAACACTTTATATTTAGATACACACACACACACACACAAGAGCACATACACACACAGAGACACATAAAACAAACAAACAAACAACCAAAAACATCTCTACTGGAAATAGATTTCCACCTTCTGCACTGATGGGCTAGTATCTTTGTCCATGATATTTACTTTTCCTAACAAAGAATTTTCGGTTAAAAAAAACAAGTATATAAAGTATAGTACATTTCTCTGAGACAACAGAGGAAACAGGAAGATTTCTGACACCTTGTCAGCAAACTAACTTTTTGTCACTAGTTCACAAAAGAGCTGAAATTGAGACAAATAATGCTACTTGTCCACCAGGGAAGAGAGCAAAAAAACCCATCAGAAATAAACATCAAAATACAGCAATCATGACTTTTAAGACTGGGTTACACAGTGAAAGAATTGCATAAAAATAAACTGATTATGTGACTATGATGTGGAATTAGCATGAAACTAAACAGAATGCCTGGGGTGGGGTGGTAAAGACCTAAGCACAATGCAGACAATTAAATCAAACACAAAAGCTTTATACAATATGCTCTACCTCTGTATACCCAAGCTAGAAATTAAAACCTCACCTATTAATTTTCTTGGCCCATAATACAAGGTATTTGTACAAGCAATATAAATTTAAAGGAAGATTAGACATATTCAAAGGAAAAAATTGCACATGTACTTGCAATTTTTTAACTCAGTCAAAATTGGCTATACACAGACAGCATTAAGAAAATATCTTTTCAAAAAGGAACAAACACTTTATGTCTTGCTTGAGGTCTCATTAACTTGGAATGGGTTCCACTCAAAGTCAAATGGGTTTTATATACCATACTAGATTTTAATTATAGCTAAATATAGTTGCTAATTTTATATTCATGTAAACCACCTGCATGGCTTCTTTCAAGACTTCTGAGTCATAAGATTTCTGTAAACCTAAAAGCATAAAATCAACAAGTCGAACATGAATTACCTTACTCCTGGAAATACTCAGATCTTGAGTATTTTTTTAAATTAAATTTTGCTCAACTGAATTTAATAAAAGCATAAGACACACTCACACTCTAGAATTAGCAGTTTGTTATATCAACTAACATACACATAGCTTTCAAAAATTTATAATTATGTAAGATAATTATAAATTATTGGATATCAAATTGTCTTGAATATTTTTAATAATTCTGATTAATTGAATTTACTAAATACATAAGACAAACAAGTACTCTAAAATTAGAATTTTATTATATCAATTAATCTACATATGGTATACAAAATCTATAATTATCTAAGAACAGGGAATAACACAGAAGCTTTATACAGTATGTACAGCTTCTGCATCTCAGAGGTTAATAATGAGTTATTGTCATGGGTGAGATATTAGGATCATTCGGATACTAACATTTTTAACTGTGGCAAAACTTATGTTAATTCAACTTTCTTGGCTTAAGGGAAAAAATCATATTTAGTTAGCTTTTATTCTAAAATAGATATTATTTAAGAATTTCTAGTCTTTAAATTAAAGAGGAAAAAATAAGACTGACATTAGAAAGCACTTCAGCTGCATTAAATGAAAATAACTCTAGGACATTTTGGATTTCAAAAACAAAGACCACAGTTGAGACGCAGCTCTTTTCAAAACATTTTTATCTGCGATATAAATATTGGGACTAGGTTGGCAGGCTTTCATACAAACCCCTAATAAAAACAGTCATTTTAACAAGCATTTAGATAGCAATTTTCATGAGACCAAAACTCTGAACAAACAAATACAAACTGTACTGAGAATACTACACCACACCCCTCTGCCTCGCCTCAAATGTGCATATGGACAGATACATGTTAAGAAATATAAAACCTAGGAAAGCTTTTTCTCTTCTGATAACCTCTCAGGAATTTGTAAGCAAAAAACCTAAGTAGATAACAAACATAAAATTCTTATATATGATACCTGTTCAGAAAATAGATGTGAAGAGAGCTTGGGTTTTTCTGCTTAGTACATTTGTACAAATATGTTAATACCAAACTGTAAACTACAAACCTTTTTTAGTCTTGTAATTCTAAAGGATATTCTCAATATACTACGTTGAGCATGGACTTTAGAGACTATTTATATAATAGTTCAACTGATATAATGATTCCATATCATTTTAAGTATGCTGATTCTAATAATCAAGATAAAGATATCTCTAAAATACATGTCATGGGTCTTTTCATTTCTCTGTGAATATTTGACACAATGAAGAACTGCTTCTCTACATAATCAGATTCTAAAATATTTTCTCTCTGTTAAGGCAGGAAAAATGGTGGCTCACTGGTATGTCTTCTGTCATTCCCCTCTGCTTATATAACAGAATAACTCACCTTTTTCAGATATAATCTTTCTTCTATTTTTTTGGGGGGGGTCACACCGATGATGCTCAGAAGTTACCCTTGGCTCTGCACTCAGGAATTACTCCTGGTGTTGCTTTAGAGATCATATAGGATGCCAGGGATTGAACCTGGCAGGCCACATGCAAGGCAAACACCCTACCTATTAGACTATGGCTCTGCACCCCTGCTTCCCTTTTTTTTCTAATTTTTTTTAATTGAATCACTGTGAGATAGACCCTTACGAAGCTGTTCATGATTAGGTTTCAGTCACAAAGTATTCTAACACCCATACCTCCACCAGTGTACATTTCTCAATACCAGTGTCCCCAGGTTCCCTCCCATCACTCCCCCCCCCCCCCGACCCCCTGCCTGCCTCTATAGCAGGTACTTTCCTTCCCTCTCTCTCTCCTTTTGTCACATTGGGCATTATGGTTTGGAATACTGACACTGAAAGGTTATCAAGACTATCCCTTTTCCTACTTTTAATATTCAAATTTCGTCCATTGTGATCATTCCCAGTTATTGGTCATAGTTGTCTATTCTCTATCTTATATACCCTCCACCCACACACACACACTTGTGGCATATCTACACAATGGAATACTATGAAGCTGTTAGGAAAAATAAAGTCATGAAATTTTCCTATAAATGGATGAACATGGAGAGTATCAAGTTGAGTAAAATGAGTCAGAAGGAGAGGGAAAGATATAGAATGACTACATTCATTTGTGATATATAAAAAAATATATGGTAGAAGACTATATCCATGGCCAAGGAAAACAGAGGCTAGGAGGACTGATCAATGGTTGGAATCAACCTGCTTCCTATTTTTGAATGTAATTATCACGATTTCCTCAACTGCCCAGTTTTCTATTTTTTTTCCAGTCTAAGATACTTTGATTCCATAAATCAATTTTCCAAGTGTTAGTGTTAGATTTTTTTATAGCTTAATCTTTTTGTTGTTTTTTTTTTGGGGGGGGGGCTCATACTAGGCTGTGCTTTACTCCTTGCTCAGTGCTTTGTGATCACTCCTGAGAGTGGGTTAGTGACCATGTGGTGCTGAGGATCAAACCAGGGTCAGCAGAATACAAGTCAAGGGCTTGTGTTCTGGCTTCCTCTCCATTCCTTACAGCTGAAAGTCACTTGCATGGTCCTGTAGCCTTTTCTGTGAAGAACTACTTCCTTCTCTGTAAATACCTATAGTTTCTTTGGCAAAACTATGCCAACTCATCCTTCAGAATTGCATATACTCATACTCTGGTAAATCTGCTTTGATATTCAAAAGCCCAGTTAGATAGCCAGTCTTCTTTTCCTCACAGAAATAATGTAGAAACAGTCCTAAAACAATTGTCACCTAGTTGATTTAAGAAATATTAACTTAAAAAGAAACCAGAGAGGAAATTAAAAAAAAGTCAAAAGCTTGGAGTACTCAGAATTTGACTGTCGAAAAGAGGGAGTTATGAAAGCAAAGTGTTCACCAAGGTACCTGAGCCAATTAGCAAAGATAAAACTTTGGTAAGAAAAACAGATGAGGTTTTTTAGAAGAGCCTGTAAAATCACCAACACATATGTCCAGTAAGCAGTGAAACATAAGAATTTGGAGCATAACAATGATAAGGGCTGGAGATAGACTTGGGAGTCATCAACAAATAGTTTCAGAGGTCATGGAAGAGTGAATTAGTGGTAAAGAGGTTAGAGGACAGTGCTCTGAAAGTTTGGTTAAGTAATAAACAAATGAATGGAAGACTATAAGAAAATGAAGAGAGGAAAGAGTCAACTATAGTGATCAATGAAGAGTACATATACGACAAGAGAAGGAAACACTTGAACAATAGTAACGTCCATGTGACATGGTACCGAAGGATAAGTGAGGCAAGACTTGTGAAAAGGTAAGAGATAAGTCAATAATGATCCTGGAAATGGTGTTTAGGCTGAAGCAAAAGTGAAGTTACATTATACTTGGGGTAGATGGAAGAAGATACACTGTGAGAAGGAACATTTTAACAAAGTGACACTGAAAGAAGCAATGAATGAATAAATGTTACAAACCAGCATTATTCTTGACCACTACATAAAGCACTAAAAACTAAAGTTGGTTCTGTGTAGAATATAACCTATTGCATAAAACATTAACAAACACAAGAAAGTAAAAACCAATTCTAGTTTTAACTCCTTTAATTAAATAATTCAAAGTAACTAAAGATATAGGCATCGATGAGACTGCATCAATGACTTCCAAAAAAAATCACAACTAACACAATTCAGTACATGGCTTCTAACAAAGAAAACACACATATACACACAAACACCACACACCTTCAAAAGTAAATTTAAAATATGATTGTAAATCTAGAGCACTAATTAGTAACTTTGATTAATTGAAACTTAATTCTAATCTACCTTTTCAAAATAATTTCTAGATCTAATGTCCTCCGTAAGAAAATGATACTACTGAATGCTACATACAATTGCTAATAAACAAATATCTAGGTTAAGGGTCTTAAATCAGAAATAAAAGTTACAATGATTTACCATCTGTGAATCAATATTTTAGGGAAACATCTATGGTCTAGAGATAAGCAAACCAAAGATAATAAAATCAATATTTTGCACATCCAAAATAAAACAGAACAGACAAAGAGATTCACAACAACAAAAACCATTTTTTTCTATTTAAACATGGTTCCAAAGAATAAAAACAGTCTAATTACATCAACAAGAAGATGACAGATATATAAAAGCTTATCTTAAGACTGAAATCTCTATCTTTTTTAAAAAAAAAACCTGCATTTCAAAATGGTCTGAAATGTTTCCACTCTAAAGATATCAATGTTTTCTTTTTAAATAGTGTTCTCATAAGATAAAAAGCTTTCCTGTGTTTAGAAATTATATTAACCATATGAAGGATCTGAATATCAACTACCATGTTAAAAAGCGAATTCCTAAACAATTATCTTGATATTTAAAGTTTTCAAAGGACTAAAATAATGTAGTATCTAACAATACTCAATATGCCTGGAAAAATATACCAGTCCTGTTAATAATAACTATTCTTCTAGTACTAAAATTATTTAAATGTTTCATGTAAAATAATCGTGATCAAGCTAATTTAAAAAATTGTAAGTAGAAACAGAACTCAAATAGTGGTATAATAGTCATCTGTAACTGAGCACAAGACTCATGACAACTGTAAATGAGTTCAGAAGTCCCTAGCTGCCAAAGCAAACAGAAAAAAAAATTAGTTATGTGATGATCCAATATCAATTATAGGTGGTGGAAGGGCAGATGTTGAAGCATATGTATAGAATAAAACTTCTATTATTAAATAACACAGATGTGACGATAAGCACTTACACACATGTGCACGTGCACACACACACACTTTTTTTTTTCAATTAAAAAGGTTGCTTTGGGAGCTAGTACTTGAGAAGCAAAGAATCACAGTGCAGGATAAGTTCTGCTTAGTAATATTTATACACCATGCTATTAGCATTTTTCTTACCAGAATCATTATATTTTTTTAGCATTTAAAAATTAAGACGGACTGGAGCGACAGTACAGCAGGTAGGGTGTTTGCCTTGCATGTGGCCGACTGGGGTTCAATTCCCAGCATCCCATATGGTCCCCTGAGTACTGCCAGGGATAATTCCTGAGTGCAAAGCCAGGAGTAACCCCTGTGCATCGCCAGATGTGACCCAACATGACAAAAAAAAATTATGACAGTTTTTTGAATGAATATTGTCTATCTCATGAATTTCTAACTGGGAAACAAGTTAGAAACTTGTTTGGGTCACATGTAGTAACATAAATAAAAAATAATAAAGTTAGTGGGTGGCAGTATAAACTAAAGGTTAAATAACTACGTTGAAACTAAAAAAAAAAAAAACATTACTTTAGCCATGCTTTTACAAAACGGAGATCACGGAGATCATGGTCCTCCCGTTGTTCATCGATTTGCTCGAGCGGGCCCAGTAATGTCTCCATCATGAGACTTGTTGTTACTGTGTTTGGCATATTGAATACATCACGGGTAAAACAGGAATCATAAAAATAAAGACCCTCAGTGTTGCTCGGTCTTAGTTTAGAATCAAACATTAAGATAGCTTAAAGCAGAAATTTAATCATGTTCTCTCACCAGACCAGTAAGAGATAAACAGAGAGAAAAGAGAATAAGGGAAAAGGAACAAGAAAGAGTTATTTTTAGAATGAACTCAACAAAAGCAAATAAAAGTCTCAGCATATAAAATTTTATACTGCACACAACAAAAATCCCAAGTTATAGCACTAGAGTTAACCATAAAGATGATGAAGAATATGTCTGGAAACATAGCAAAAGAATAATTTTAGTGCTGAGGTCTATCTTCTTTATTATCATCACTACTAAAGGAAAACTTTCTTGGAGAATCCAGTTAACAACTACTGATTTTATTGCAAGCATAATAAAATCACCAACCTAATCATGACTTTGCATTTCAATGGAAGAGAAACATGTATTAGAAATATTTATTATTTATAGAATTGTCTGGGCTGGAGTGATAGCACAGGGGGTAGGGTGTTTGCCTTGCACGCCACCGACCGGGTTCGATTCCTCTGCCCCTCTCGACGTGCCCAGCAAGCTACCAAGACTATCCCGCCTGCACGGCAGAGCCTGGCAAGCTTTTCATGGCGTGTTCAATATGTCAAACACAGTAACAACAAGTCTCACAATGGAGACATTACTGGTGCCCGCTTGAGCAAATCCATGAACAACAGGAGGACAGTGCTACAAACAGTGCAGAATTGTCTACTTAAAAAAAATAGGAGGAGATTAACAATTTCAAAGTACTTAAAAGTTACAGGTATAAATCATAAGCAAATACCCACCAGCAGTGTCAAAGACAATTTTTTTTAAGGAATGAAATAATTGCCAAACAAATTGAGAATTTGGCTTAAGTGTTTTAGTAATTTGGAAAAATAAAACTATGAGTGATAAGTGATAAGAGTGAAAAGACTATTTAGACAAGTACTGTGGGTTACAGAGATGGAACAGGTGCTAAGACTTACCTTACCTGTTGTACTATAGCCCCAGGTCCCCAAGTCTTAAGTTTTAAAAGATGATTCCTTTTCATAGTCTTTAGATAACAGGTTTAAAGCAGTTTCAAACAGACTGAGTTAAGAGGAAACTGAGTTTTCTCACCACAACTTTGTCTCTCAATATAATACTAAAGTCTAAGTAATCCCCAGGGAATTCAGAATGCTTCCTGAGATGTGTGTTCTAATAATTTCATTACATTTTGTCGTATCCAGGAGTCTTTTAGGTCCATTGAAAACCATTAAGTACAAGTTTCTTAGCAATAATACTCCTAATTATCAGTCTTCTAGGATTGCAGCAGCAAAAAGTTCAGAAACACTTTCCATGTTCCTAGCCATTAAAACTTAGCTTAACACCATTAAAACTTGGCTTCTAGGCCTTCAAAGGTTTTTGCTCTCTCCTCAGGCCACTAGTGCCATGGTGTAGACTTTATTGACTTCCCAGTGCCAATCAAATATGATTTTTAAAAGGACTTTCATAAAAGTTGAAAAACATAGAATCAACAGTCCTCATAGAAAAGAAATAGAGAGAGATAATGGGAGAAAAAAATCTCTCCTAGATGAAATGCAAGAAAATATTCTATCCTTTCCTAAAATCCTGACAACCACTACTTTCAACATTTTTCTTTAACAGCAAATTACCATGATTTTCCAAGATAGATAGCAAACTCTGTTCTGCCTTCTCCTTTTGTCCACAAAACCCTTTTTTTCTTTCAAACATGTGTTTTTCAAAATTACTTAGTTTGTTCTCTCTAGAATTTAAAGAGGGAAGGAACCATGAAAATTTCAGAAATGTTGGCAAATGAAATTTCTTGATATGCTTCCTTGACTGGCCCCAATATTTTGAATTTTTAAGTTGTTGCTCCAGGACCACACCCAGTGGTTATTCAGGGTTACTCCTGACTCTGCACTCCGAAATCATTCCTAGCAGGCTTGAGGGACACCAGGGATCGAACCTACGTAGGCCACGTACAAGGTAAGCACCCTAAGTGCTGTACTGTCTCTCTAGCACAGACTCCAAAATGTAGGATAACATTGGTTTGTTCTTATTGGCAAGCTATAAGCTATCCTGACATCAAAAAGGGACAGGCCAAATACCTGAACCTAAGCTCCCTGCAGCAAGGGTTACACCCATCGCAGAGTTCCCAAAGCACTCCCATTCCTCTGTGTTTATTGGTTAACCTCTTCTCTGTGCTCTGCTTCCCCTATTGGTTAATCACCTATATTCTCAAATCAGACCCTTACTTGTAAGGTCACATCCTTCTAAGGACTCTAGATTTTGTATTTGTAAGTGAAATATTGTCTTTCTCTTTCCTTTATGTCCTTTGCATAGTTTAGAGCAATGTCCTTTTTGTATAGACACAGGAAGACAGTTAATGCTATGATTTTGTGACTTGGGAGTTAATTGACTCAGAATGATACTCACTCCTGGGCATCTGCTATATTCATATTTAGTCAACTTAAGCCTCAGTGGTCCTTAGTTGTTCGCACCACAAAAGCAGGGTCCTAACAAAGGGACTGGATGAATTAAGGGCAAGCTATAAGCTATCCTGGCATCAAAAAGGGACAGGCCAAATACCTTAATACTTACCTATAAGTTAAGAGCACGGTCATGGATAAATTCTGTTATGACCCACACAGAAACAACTGGATAAGGACCCTGCTAGGGTTAGGAAGGACTATCTGGCCTGAGCACTGTAGTCTGGGATCTATAGCCAGATGCTCCCATAGGAGAACCATCTTATAAGATTAATATAGCTCTTACTATGTCCATGCAAAATGACTAGAAAGATTATTGGAAGTAAGTCAGTCTAAGATGATTGTTTATAGACTAAGGAAAGGAGAAGCATGTCCTTAGAAAAAACATGCACTTGATCACCTAGTAGGAGGAGATCTTTGTCTTAGAAGAGTTTCCCCCAGAAGAAAGGATTTTGATAATGTTGATTATGCTATCTGATCTAGGTGTAGTAGCTCCCTCTACCCCAGGAGGTTGGGCTCTAGACTAAGGTGGTGGTGGGGGGCGGGAAGGGAGCAGGGAGAATAGCATGGGAAACAGGAAGAATATGGGAGTGGGTGAGTCTGGAAGGAAGCAGAGGGAGACAAAATTGGAATAAACTGCGACTGATGGGGCTGGAACGATAGCACAGCAGGTAGGGTGTTTTCCTTGCACACGGCCGGCCCGGGTTCGATTCCCAGCATCCCATATGACCCCTGAGCACCACCAGGAGTAATTCCTGAGTGCATGAGCCAGGAGTAACCCCTGTGCATCGCCAGGTGTGACCCAAAAAGAAAAAAAAAGTAAATAAACTGCGACTGATCACCAATCAGCTTGGTGGCCCTGTTCCCTCCCTCATGTGTCTGTTGGTGGCTGTGACAGGCAGGGTGGGAAAGCAGCTCCTAGCCATCAAACACATATGTGCGGGAGAGCCCATGCCACACATTTACTTATTTTGTGATTACGCACCCACACTTGTGATGTGATTTGTGTAGTAAGATACTCCAGGCTCGGCACAGTTGGTGCTTTCCAAATTGGCCACTGTTCAAAAATAGCCCCAAGACCTCTTAAAAACTATATGACCAGACACACTTCTTATTTCCACTAACATCATCTCAAAATCTTGTCATTTCTTCTCCTCCAAGGAGGAAGTATTCATCTTCAGGTTTAATAGCAGACACTAAAGGTTTCTCTACTGTAGCTGATCTGACAGTCTTTGCTCAAGTTAACCAGAGCTGAGGCACATCACCCCTAATACAAGAGGAATAAAGGGAAGAGATAAATCAGCACCAAAATGATGTGAAATACTTTTTTCACATGTATCAAAAAATTAAAAATCTAAAGAGTCTTCTTAGGATGCTTATTGTGAAACATGGGAAGCTGAGCAAGGAACAAGGACAATGACAACTTAAAGCCCAGGATAGACTCAGGTGCACTCAAGTCAAATGCTTAACGACCACACAGTGGCATGCAGAAACTCACATAGGCAAAGGATGAAGAGTTGAGTTCAATACTATTGCATAAACATTAATTAACGGTGCTACAAGTAATGAAAATTAACTAGGCTGCACTCTTTCCAAATGTCAGTCTTTCCCATAATATATAAATTCAGTCAATCCTAATCAGAACACCTTTCCTGAACATCCTAAACAAATTGTTTTACATTTTCCAAATTGTCACTGAATCTGAACAGGTGTGCAATATACCTAAAAAAATGAATATATTAAATTTTAAAGGACTGTTATACCTGGAATTATCTTTTAAATGTCAAAAGCATGTCAGGGCCAAAGAAGCAAAGCCTCCGCATAAGGAGGGGCCCTGAGATTACAGGAAAATGTCTTGAAAGTGGTTAAAACACAATGAACAATTGTTAAGTGCTGAAATGACTCATGGCGGTTATGATTAAGTATTTCTTCTTCCATGTGTACTCTGAGAAATCTTATCATAAAAGTGGGAAAGTAGGGATGGAGAGATAACACAGTAAATATGGATCTTGCATTGCACATGCCTTACCTGTGTTCAAGCCCCATATGAATGCCTGAGTACACCAGGAATGATCACTGAGAGCAGGGGTCAGGAATAAGCACTGAGCACTGCCAGGTGTGGTCCCCAATCCACCCCAAATTTTTTTTAATTAAAAAAAAAGGCTGACAGAGAAGAAAGGCCACTGGGAGGCTCCAGAGCTTCCGGAGAATCCTCCAGGTCCCAAATAGAGCCGAGATCACCGGGAAGTCCCAGATGGGGTAGGTGCCGCATCCCGCCTCCTCCAGATGGAACCCCGGTAACCATGAGCCTCTACAAGCATAGCTCGGGCATGGGGGAACCAGGACTTTTACTCCAAACCATGCGGCCGCATAAGCCGCACATCTCCTTATATACAAAGTGATCAATGGAAAGTAAATCATCCAACGTTTCTCCCTAAAAATCAGTCTTAACTCTTTTACAAACCACAACATCCAATAGGAGAGAGAGGACAAAAGGGAATGCCCTGCCACAGAGGCAAGGTGGGGTGAGGGGGATGGGGGGTGGGAGGGATACTGGGATTCGTGGTGGTGGGAAATGGGCACTGGTGGAGGGATGGGTATTCAAAATAAATAAATAATTTTTTTTAAAAAGGCTGGAAAGGAAGTTGCTTCTTGAGATTAGAGAGGGTATTTCCCCCAGGAAGCAAAATGTAGTTTCCAAGGACTGCCCTAACTTTCCTGAGTGGTTTGATTAATTATGATTGCTTACCTTGCAAATATGTTTTAAATACCATATGTTTGTATATTGTACTTTACAATAAAAGGCATCTCTATAACACAGAACACATGAAAAACTGTTATCAGTGGTTATTTTATGAGTAATAATGTTTCACTACAGATACTTTCAATTTTTTAACAAGAGCACCTTTTGAAAAAATAAGCAAGAATAAATAAATACATTAAAAACTTGCTCCAACAGTATATTGAAAATGAAAGGTATACACAAAAGTAAAAATAATTGTCATTAGTGAGGCTGGAGCAATAGCACAGTGGGTGGGGGTTTGCCTTGCATGAGGCCGACCCGAGTTCGATTCCCAGTATCCCATATGGTCCCCTGAGCACCGCCAGGGGTAATTCCTGAGCGCAGAACCAAGAGTAACCCCTGTGCATTGCCAGGTATGACCCAAAAATAATAATTGTCATTAGTGCCCATGTTCAGCATAATTTCTTTTCAAATGGAAAGATGCTATTGTAATAACCAACCTTCTTAATGCATGAGAAGCTGAACACAATTAACAGCAACTGTCCTGTTTCTATAACCCAAATTTATGGCATTGTAAGATCTCACTTACTGTCATCAATAGGTTCTTAGAAATTGAATTTCAGCAAAACTACCTGCAATAATTACTGGTCCTGGAAGAATGTCCCTTTGTTCAGCACTAAACAACATGACAGTACTTGAGAGCCAGCTGTGAAATACAGGCCCACTTCTAAACAGGGTAACTGCAGTGCTTGGTGCAGCCTAATCTACCCCCACATCTTCCCTCACCCTCAGTAGGTTGCTCTGCAGTGATTACTAATTTATCCAATGAGATGATAATTGAGTTATCCCATCTTTAACTATCAACATTAGGGCACTTAACATGGGAATTCATTCTGGAGCAAGAAACCCATAATCTCAACACACCAACCCAAATAAAATTCACAATGTCTCCAAGCCCTCTATTTCTATTACTCAATTTAGATAATACATTAGAATGTGAGAAAATGTATTTCAGAGAACAGTAGGGGATTTACCTACAGTACATCAATTAGAGAAAAAAAAACAAAGGAAAACTACAAATGTGGCAAGTTGTGAACTGCCATGGTTCAACAGAGCTTCTACACAGAGTGTGTGAGTGAAATTCTTGATGGATAGGAACCAGTGGTTTCAGGCGGAAATTTCAAGCACTAGATTTCTGTACACATTTTGAAGAAAAGGCTACCTGACTCTTCCTAGAGTCCAATGGTTAATGAATACTACAGACATGTTCATTTCAAAAGAAATTAGGATGAGAGTAATAGAGTGAATAAAATATTTGACTGAAAAGTCACATTTATATATGTGAGTTGAAAGTGATGAGTTGAAAGCAAGAAACCAGACAGGTGAAGCAACCTCATGTTCACATAGCATTATTCAAAAAACACCCAAAGGTAGTAGACACCCAAATGTCAAACAGTGCACTGTAGCACTGTCCTTCCGTTGTTCATCGATTTGCTCGAGCAGACTCAGTAACGTCTCCATTGTGAGACTTGTTGTTACTGTGTTTGGCATATCAAATATGTAATGTCAAACAATGGAAAGTAAAATGTGTTAGGTCTGTAACGTATGATGGATTATTCATCCTTAGATGGAAGAAGGAAGCTAGGATCCATGCTACAACATAAACTAATGTTGAAGGGTTTGTGCTAATTAAAATCAGAAGCAATCAGGTCACAAACATGAGGCGAGGGAGTTAGCACAGGGGTCAGTGCTTTGCATGCACCAACTTAACTAGAACCCGGCAAGCACCACAGGGTAGAATCCTAGTGGCCCCTGAGCACCAATATCAGGTGCCCTGGGGTTCCCGAGCACTGTAGAGTCTGAGCACTAATACATCCTTGGGCATTACATTTTTGTTTGTTTTTGTTTGGGGGCCAAGTCTGGCAATTCTCAGGGGTTACTCCTAGCTTTGCACACAGGAATTATATCCAGAATTGCTTAGGAGGCCGTATGAGATGCCAGAGATGGAACCTGGGTCAGCTGCATGGGGTAAATCCCCTACCCATTGTACCACTGCTCCAGCTCCAGGCCCTCACATTTAAAAAAGATTTTTTTTTAATTAAAAGTTTTTTAAATTAAGAAACTCCACAAACACTGTACCATGTCACTTACATAAGACACATATTCAAAATTATAGACATAGCATATAGAATGTTGGTTGTCATAGTTGGAAAGAAATGAAAGTGGATTTACTATTAAATATAGTTTCAGTTCTGCAAAACGAAATGAGTTCCGGAGATAAATGGTTTTGATAGTTGTACTTAATGCCATGGAACAGCACACTCTAAAAAGGGCTAAATGGTAATTTTACATTATGTGCATTATGCCAGTTTTTTTAAAAAAGAGAATCAATCAAAATGGTGCCCAAAGCAATTATTTTATGAAGATCTGTTTTAAAAACTTATAATGTACATAAGTCTATAATGGTTCAAATACTCAAAATAGCCTCATTTCTTCTGGCCACCATGGACAAGATAAACAATATATTCTGTGTTTTATACTTAATAATACCATTTATATGTGAGGTTATTATGCAATACACAAATGTACCCAATAGCTTTTTCGTAGAGACAACCAACCTCACCACCCCATTTCCCCCACCCTGACCCCACCCTACCTCCTGCAACTCTCCTTGTCCTACTGTGCAGTATATGCATGCATACACATTCATTCTCTCTGTCTCATCCTCTCTCTGTCTCTCTCACACATACACATGTGCACACATACATACATGCACACACACACACACACACACACACACACACACAAAGTGACAAAGAGTACTAAAAAGGGCCCGTAACTAGGTCAGAGTTTCATTCCCCTAAATCAACAGCCACTCCTCAGCGGGCTGCTAAGGCATAATCCAAACAACTAGAGGCTGCAAATTAAAACACAGATACTGCAGATGTATATGTAAATCTGTCTATATGGAAAACACAAACTTGAGTTTACACAGGTAACAACTGCAGTTTGGGGAAGACACAGCAGCTGGAAGGAATCTTGGGGTGCAGCGGAGCATAAGAACCATCTGCTCATTTCTAGGTTTTGCCATATACAAGTCCACTGTTACTACTTCTGCTACTCTCAGTTACCCAAGAGAAATAATTCTGGACTAATGGAGACAAAGCTTTCCTAGTACATAG
This sequence comes from Sorex fumeus, assembly GCF_029834395.1. Lineage (NCBI taxonomy): Eukaryota > Metazoa > Chordata > Mammalia > Eulipotyphla > Soricidae > Sorex > Sorex fumeus. The sequence continues at coordinate 20,383,419 of NW_026606118.1, forward strand.
CAATTCTTGTACTGAGTATGAAGATAGTGTTACCAAAAAAATGGGGTGAGCAGTAGATAAATAACATGATTGGAGTGGGACCACCATTTGTTCTATTTATAGTCTGGTACTTAACTGAAAGAGAGATCTATAGGAAGAGGAGATTAGAAAGATGTGGAGAAAACCTGTAGCTAAATCTGAAGGGATGTTGGGAATTAGGGACCTTGCATTCCTGCTGCTATATGATGAACAGGTTTTCAGATTTAGTGACATAATTTTTAGAAAACGGATTGAAAATTTGGGAGAAGACATTTTTAAATGTATATCAATTTTGATGAACCCCATTAGTGAGAGTTCTTATTAATTTTTTGAATAAATGTCCATCACTTGGTATATATTTCAGTCAATAACTTTCTAGGACCATATTTATTTTCTTTAAAAGCTTGAGGCAATGTGAATAAACTGCTTACTGGCAACTGTCAAACTCTAATCTCTGTGATCCAGCTACAGTTAATATTGTCAGAAAAGAAAACTGTTTATTTGGCCCAGTGTCAACAGAAAGGTTTTCAGCCAGAAATTGATTTTTTTTTTAAATTTCAGTTTCAGGACCTGGCTAAAGTCTTCCAATTTTGTCTTTATTTTCAAAATAATCAGCATCATTTAATGCTATTTGATCACTTTTGTTCTACATGTAGGCATAAAAGGAATATGAAATACAATATACAATACTGACTCAGGAAAAAAAGCCAAGGAACTATAGTCCAGGCACACATTTAAGTTCTGTTTCCATACTACATAGTGCTGATCTTAACAATAGAGGACTACAGCAAACAAGGGGAAAATATGCGTATTAAATCAATGCAGAGCCATTTTTATTATTACACTCCATGAATTTGGCAGCTTTCACTGAACCGAGTATATCGTTTTTTTTTAACCCAAATCCTTGAGCTTTCCAAGCACCTATTTTTAAAAAATCTCAGTGAATATTAATAATTTTACATCAAATATTTCTTGTAAACCCAAAATAAAACATTTTAAGGAAAGTCATTTTTGTGTGTGTTTTTTTTTTAAGTCAAGGCTCTTTGTTTTGTTTTGTTTTGTTTTTTGCTTTTTTGGGTCACACCTGGCAAAGCATAGGGGTTAATCCTGGATCATTCACTCAGGAATTACTCCTGGCAGTCCTCAGGGGACCATATAGGATGCTGGAAATCAAACCCAGGTCGGCCACGTGCAAGGAAAACGCCCTACCCGCTGTGCTATCACTCCAGCCCCAAAGTCAAGTTTTTAATTCTGAAAAGCAACAAAGCTGCTCAGTCACAGATTAGCTAATGAATCAAATAGACAAACGTCACCAGAAAGTCATAGTATCTATCACATTTCCATAGAAATTCTGTATAATTAAAAACTATAAAACACATATTCTATAGAAACTATAAATACACAATTAAGAATTACATTAATTATTCAGCTTTGCACATGCCAGGTAGTCTGTATGCGTATCTGAACTATAAACACGAAAGAAAAAAATTTTATAATAAATCTACCACTATTAATTCACTGGTGACCTAATATTATGAACGTTTACTCTGTCACATTGTATTTGGAACTCAGCTTGCTTATCTACTCAATCTCAGTTGTTCACTGGGTATCTTTCCATTAGCACCTTACTTATATATATTCTACATATATTGTCTAACTGGGTACAAAGCCCAGCATTTCCATTACGCCCTTGCTACTGGCCCAGTAATTCAGTCTTGGAAGCCATTAAGAGCACCTTAATTTCAATTTTAACCAATGCAATCATGATAGAAAATGAAATTTCAGAAGCTTTCTTTTCCTCACATATCTTGTATCACCTCTCAGCCGGGTCCGTGTCCCTCAGAGCACAAACATGTTCAGTTCTTTAACTTTCTGAAAATGAAATCGCTCAGTCCCTTCAACATACTCAGTTTACTTTCACTGTCAAAAAAATACCTAGAGTCACTGCCTCATCAAGCACTGACTTTTTAATCTAAGTTTCTAAGGCTATTGACTCAGATGTGCTTCTAAAGGTCTGACTTTGATTTTGGCTGAGAGACACACTGCTAGCCGACTGAGAGGCCAGCATCTCAATGAATTGAAAACTCCTTACCTCTTCCTATTTCCTCATGCTGCCCGACTCCAACCAGCCCTCGCTCCATTCTACTTTGGCAATGGTCCTCCTTGCTTCTTGAGAACAACTGAGCAGAGAAACTTTAAGCATTGCCATCTCCTCCTGCTCCCTCTCTTGGATACCTTGAATGACAACACTGCATTACCTATTTCTACCCGTTCAAGCTTCCAAAATTCATTCCTACTTGTTTAAGGTACTTGCCTAGTACACAGTCCGTCCAGGTTCCAATCCCGCACTGCACATGGTTCCTCCAAGCACTGCCAGGCTTGATCCCTAAGCACAGAGCCAGGAGTAAGCCCTGTGCATAGCTGGGTGTGGACCAGAAACAAAAGTCAACATACTTGCTTCCCTTCTTTCTTCTATTACATTCTTCTGTGTATATTATACATAGTGCTCAGATTAAGCCTCTTTGGTGTCCAGAGTGTGTGTGGAGGAAGGGGGGAGGAGAGACAGGACGGGGGGTTGGTGCATGGTGATTCATTCCCATGCTCTAAAAATTTTAATAATGTCCCTGAAACTTTGAACCTAAATACTCTTTGTTCTGACACAATCCTACCCTTCTTTTCCTATTTTTGCACTATTCTCTTTCTTTGTTTTGACTGTTTTGACCAAACCTTCCAGTGCTCATAAGCCCATATGTAATACCAGGAATTTGAACTCGATGTGTAGCAATGATAGGCTGGAGCGATAGCACAGCGGGTAAGGCGTTTGTCCTGCAAGTAGTTGACCGGTGTTTAATTCCTCCGCCCCCTTAGAGAGCCCGGCAAGCTACAGAGATTATCCTGCCACACAGCAGAGCCTGGCAAGCTCCCCGTGGCATATTCAATATGCCAAAAACAGGAACAACAAGTCTCACAATGGAGACGTTACTGGTGCCCGCTCAAGTAAATCGATGAACGGGAGGACAGTGCTACAGTGTTACTCTCTCTCTAACCCTACCCCTATGTGCTCCTTTAAATAAATACTATTCGGTCATACTGGTCACATTCCATTCCAGAATTATCAGTCAAACAGTCCCTTCTATTTCCAGTGCTCTTTTCCTTCCTTCCCAACATTCTTACCTTAAGCTACATTCAACAATTTCCTCAACTATAAATAAGTATTGTCTCCTTGAGTTTGAATTACTGACTGACTTATTTCCCTGTTTCAATAACAATTTTATTTTTACCTGTTTCTTTTATTGCCATAGTGGCACAGATTCACCCACCACCCAAATTTCCAAATATTGTTGAAGGCATAAGATATTTTAAAATTTATATATTTCTCTCTGACAGATGCCGGGATTATTTCCCAAGATGCATACCATTGCCTACTATTGAATGAAGGGTACATACTCTACGCACGTAATTTTAAAACGTTTTGAAATCTGTGAATACTGACAAAGAGAAAAACAAACTGGGGGTATTAAAAGTGTATACATTTCTAATTTTTACAGCATGTAAGGTCTTGGTACTTTTCACATAAAAAATTTCAAACATGTGCCTCAAACAGGATTATTATTGCTTCTCCTCACTGAATTTTGTGTGTCATAATGAAATTAAAAGAAACCTTCCCTTATGTCCTATAGGAGCTCCGTCTAAGAATAAAATAGTTAGAGTAATAGGTACTTAGAGTCACTGAATGCCATTTCCAACTTAAACACTTAAGCTGACTCTCACTATTATTTATAAATAAAATGCCTTTTTGATTTCATTTAGGGGCCACATCAGGCGATGCTCAGGGGTTACTCCTAGTTCTGCAGTCAGGAATCACCCCTGACAGTGCTTGGGGGATCATATGGGAGGATTGAACCCTGGTAGGCAGCATGCAAGGCCAGTCAGTGCCTGACCCACTGTACTGTCACTTCCCTGTTGTGTCTACCTCTGAAGAACAGTAATGGTACACTTCAGAGGTCAGTTCCTGAAATGAAAGAGAGACTTTGTCAGTCTCAAGTTTTACTGGTAGTACTAATGTTTCTATTAGAATTGATAAAATATAGCTCTGAATCAATTACTTTTTTAAAAAAAAATTATTAGTGAAACAGCATGAGGTACAGTTGTAGACATACAAATTTTTGTGCTTGGGTTTCATGATCAAGTACCCATCCCTCCACCAGTGCCCATTTTTCACTACCACTGGTCCCAGTATCCCTCCCACCCCCTACCCCCCCATCCCACCCTGCCTCTGTGGCAGGGCATTCCCTTTTGTTCTCGCTCTCCTTTTGGGTGTTGTGGTTTGCAAGAGAGGCATTGAGTGGCAGTCATGTTTGGTCTATAGTCTACTTTCAGCATGCTTCTCCCATCCTGGGAGGATCCTCCCAACACCCTTTATTTGGTGCTCCCTTCTCTATCTGAGCTCCCTTTTCCCCTAGCATGTGTGGCTGACCTCCAAGCCATGGAGCAAAATTCCTGGTACTAATCTCGTCCACTCTTGGGTGTTAGTCTCCTATTTTGAATCAATTATTTTAAACTTTTCATTTTATATATGAAGAAACAAATGCTCACAGAATAGAAATTACTTGTCCCAAGAACTCATTCCCCAGTAAAGCTGTAAAGTTAGGATGCCCAGCCGTTGTGTCCTTAGCTCTCTTCAACACAGCCACAAGTTTGCCTGATTAGAGATTTTTTTTAAATAAGCTTATAAGAAAGAGGCCTTTAGACATTTTTTCAAAGGAAGCTGGTTGATTGGGGCTCTGCTGTAGCATTTCTTGGTATTGTCTCCACAACTAACACTCCAAATATCTCACAGTAACATCTTGATATTTATGGGACAGATAACAATGTCACTCTTGATTCAATTAGTTTTATTTCATTTGTAAGTAGAGATGATTCAGAATGAGTTAGGTAAAATCTGCAACAATAATGCGGCCCTATTGAGAGCAAAAGCCATTTTCTAAAGCTGGTAGGAGTCTATAATTTTTCCCTACTTTCTAGAGCTAAATTTCCTCTTTCCTAGGAAATATAGCTAAAAGATCCATTTACAAATTAATGCTTATAAAACCTTGTCTTTATTCTCACGTGAATTAGATGACACAGCATCCTGATTCTGATTTTTAACATGCCTAAAAGATACCAGAATAAATACATACTATTAATCCATTCTAAAATAAAAACTGTTAATTATAGGGTGCCATATGTTGTGAAATAAAACCCTGATTCAATAGTACATGTGGGAACATATGATATTAAAAGCAAATATATTCACATTGTTATTAAATTTTTATAAAAATAATTGAAAAAATTCTTTATACTGAAAATCTACCGACCCCAAGATAAAGTAAATCTCTAAGTGGATAAACCAAAAAATAGTAGTTATAGCTTTATATAAACTACACACACTCACACCACATAAGGAAGAGAGGGAAAGGAGAAACAACTGAAGGAAACAGAAGAGGAAGAGGAAGTGGGAAAGAGGAGAGAAAGAAGGAGGAAGAAAAATCAAAAACATTTGTCTTCTAAAACCATCCAGATCAGCTTACCAGTTCCCTTGAGCATTTCCCAGGAAATAAAGCAGATATTTATTATGCTCTGAAAATGGGATTTCATTTGCAGTGTAAAAGGCATGGCAGTGACTCAGATAATAAAAATCTTATCTCTGCATACTAGGAGAACACGCCACCTTCCCTAATCAAACATTAAGACCTCCACCTACTTTATCTAAGTGGCTGCACTTGTTGATTTCTAAAAAAAAAAAAAAAAAAAAAAAATTATCAAAACCCAAATTTGCCAGCAAGAAAGGAATACACAAAAATAAGAGGATAATCTCATTATAATGAGATAAGAGCATAGTATAGACATTAGCTAAGTGGGCAGGGAACCACAGGGAGGGGACCAACTGGTTTGCCTAGAGACTTTCAGGAAGAATTCCCAGAGAAGGGTGCAGTAGGGGTGATGCTGTGGATCAACGGCAGGTCTCTAGAGAGGCACTCTCTGAGATGCCAGTGGACAGAAGACATTGCTTTCTCTGATGAGAATGTTAAGACCCACTCAGCTGGAGAACTGCTACGACAGCTCTGAGTGACTTAGGCCTCTTTCAGGAACAAGTCACTATCACTGTCCCTGTCCTCCCGTTGATCATCAATTTGCTCAAGCGGGCCCAGTAACATTGTGAGACTTTGTTACTGTGTTTGGCATATTGAATACATCACAGGGAGCTTGCCAGACTTTGCTGTGTGGGCAAGATACTCTCGGTAGCTTGCCGGGCTCTCCGAGAGGGACTAAGGAATCGAACTCATGTCGGCCTTGTTGACCACGTGAAAGGCAAATGCCCTACCCGCTGTGCTATCGCACCAGGAACAAGAAAAGCAGAAAAAAAAAACAGATGCTTTTGTCAAAGATTACATCCCCAGAATGAGATTAGATGCCCCGGAATGTAACTGTCAGGGAGTGGGATGGATCTTGGGGGCCAAAATAACAACAACAAAAATATGTGTACTCTATAGGTAATAGAAATTTGCTGAGTTATGCTTACTTGCCAAAATGAAAGTATAAGAACTTGCTGAACCTAGTGCTCGGGGTCCTTGTTGAAACCCACTGCAGACGGTGGATATTTGGACCTCAGCTAGCTGGGACAATAAACCTCACTATGTGATTTGCATTGTTGACTTTGTTCTCTGTCCTTGAGTGATGGTCGATGCAGCTGGACTTTAACAAGACATACAAAGCTGTATGGACAGTAAGGTATATTCACAGTAAAGGACAACAAGGTTTCATCTAAATGGCTTTGTAATTCATGACTTTGAACTCTCCCAAGGTCTAGTAGCACTCCTGATTCTAATACAATATTGTAATACAAATATTATAATGAAACAAGCACTTCACTATTTATCGACTGATGGCTTTACCTGCAATTGATCTTTGGAACAACTGACATTTCTATTACTCTCCCTATTTGACATGGAGGAAAAATAAAAAGGTCTAAAAAATGTTAAGGGATACAAATCCAAGGTGAGACAATGTGACTTCAGAATGACCAGACACCTATATTCTCCTCTGTGTACTGACACATCAACCCGTGTTATTGTACTGCATCAGGACCACCTCAAGCCTGACCAATCTAAGGTCACTAACGGGATGATCAGACTTCAAACTCATCACCTTCTTCTGTTATAGCCTGGTGCTCAGGTTCCTGTCCCCAGGCAGTTAAGTCAGGACAGAAGACAAAGACCAGAATGTCAAATTCAGTAGAAATTTTATTTAAAGAGAGTAATGAAAGGAAAGGAAAAGATATGGAGCTCTGGTAGAGGAATCTTTAAGTAGGATGCCCAGAAAAGATTTTTTAAAAACCTTCTTTTATAGCTTCTTAACTAGGAGGATGGGTGAGCCCAATGTGTGTGGTTTAAGGCATAAAACATGAGAGGTAGCAAGAAAAGGAGGTTGGGAAGAGCAGGGGGAAGAGAGGATTAATTTCTGCATATCCAGGTCCAGATCCTGGGCCCATTCTCTTGACTGTCCATACCAGGGCTGGAGACATAGCACGGCGGGTAGGGCGTTTTCCTTGCATGTGGCTGACCCAGGTTTGATTCCTCTGCTCCTCTTGGAGAGCCCAGCAAGCTACCAAGAGTATCTCGCCCTCAAGGCAAAGTCTGGCAAGCTACATGTGACCTATTCGATATGCAAAAAACAGTAACAAGTCTTACAATGGAGACATTACTGGGCCCACTCAAGCAAATTGATGAACAACAGGAGGACAATGACAGTGACAGTCCATACTAGGAATTTTCTTTGCAGTCATTCTCTTTCTAATCTTACCCTATTTATCATCCTATTTATTTTTTCCTGAGGTACCTTGATTTCTAGTTCCCTTCTACTCTGAATCCTTTGTCAGTCTACTTCTTTTCCATGCCTCTCATTGTTTAATACTCTTTTCACTCTAACTAATCCCTTCCTCTCTCCTCATTTTAATATTAATGCACCAACAGGGAAGTGGGGAAAGAATTGTGTTTAGGAGCCAGATAAATACCTAGAGTTACCTTGCCTCCAGCTCACAAAGCCTTACCTAGAGAAAAACGGATTCTCATAAATACAGAAACGAAGATAGATGCACAAGAGAAGAAAAGTGTTCTGTCCCGCGGGACTAGTCAATATGGGTAACAGGGAGAGGGTGAGAGAGTGAAAGAGAAAGACAGCCAGAGTAGAGCATAGTAAGCCAAAAGCTGAAGCTGCTTTATTGTAAATTCAATAGCACTTATATACGTTGAGCTTAAGCTTTGTCCCTCATTGTTTAGGGGCAGAGGCAAAAAAAAGGGTAGTCCTGGGACAGATGGGAGAGATAACGGGTTATCAAGAGCACTTCAGAAGGCTACTCTTTAAGCCACAGGCTGACATCAAGAATGTTCTAGTTCCTGTTGGCCAACCATCCTTTTCTCACAAAATGCCTTTCTTAACCCTGTAAATATTCTATAGGCAATGTCTTGCGAAAGCTGTCCACCCAAGAGCTCGCTCACTACAGAAAAGAAGTTCTAGGGGCTAGAGAAATAGTAGAACAGGGAGGGTGAACTTGCCCTGCACACAGGTTCTATTCCTGGACCCCAGAAAATGGTCCCTGAGCACAGAGCCAGGAGTTATCCCTGAGCACTGCCAGGTGTGGCCCCCAAATAACAACAAAAAGAAGAAAAAGCGGGTTTTGTGGGGACTATTTTTCATTCACTACAGTCCAGCCCAATGACAGCAGAAATTGAACCCCTCCCAAATAATATGGTTTAAAGTGATATGGTTCCTTCCTTCCCTTTAGAACTGATGCTTTCTCAAATTGATTTTTAAAAGAAGAAAACCCGTATGTCTTCAATTAAGCAGATGGTGCATTTAATGGAACAAGAACAGAAGCAAAAAGGGCAACAGCACCCAAATCCAGATTAATTTACCTTCACATAAGAGTGAAAGGAACCCAAATTGGTGGAAAAACTTATTAAGCAATAAAATCCAAATGGAGAATTTAGCAGCACAGGTGGGTACTTAAAAATGATTTAAATGAACTGGCATGTAGTAGTGACATTTTCCATTCTGCAATCATTGTCATCACGATGTGTTATGATCTCATTAAATTTGCACACTAAACCAAAATAAGCCAGGCTCAATATCTGCAGAAGGCAACAAAACTAAGCCAATGATAAAAGAGAAATCCAATATATTAGATTTCTTTTGCACCATTTTTTAAAAAGAGAGAGAGACAGAGAGATGTATTCATATAGGGACTCAAGATGCAGGCATAATGCTGACTGAAAGAAAGTTAACATTTAATATAGGTGGAGAGCAACTCAGGTTTACAGAACAATTCAGATACCAATTACCCTTTCTGGGTGGCACAGGGTTTAATGGGCCAACTTGGTTGTAAAATGTGTATTTCCAACGAAATTGTCATAAAAACATTAATTCATGAAATCACATTCAGATACTGAGAATTTAACTTTGTTTCTTTGGAGTCTATCTAACTTTTGATCTTCTCTAGCTAGTTTATGTGTCATAGAGTTGGAGTATTTTTGGCATGTTTTGACGTACAATCAAATTTCAACAATGCAATTTCACACAGACTTAAGGGACTCTCGTGAGGCCAGAGTGACAGTACAGTGGGGTAGGTGCTTGCCTTACACAGCTGACCTTCATTTGATCCCTGGCATTTCCTATGGTCCCGGCAGCATCATCAAGAGTAATTCCTGAGTGTAGAGCCAGGAGTAGTATTGTAGCACTATCCTCCCATAGTTCATTGATTTGCTCGAGTGGGCACCAGTAACGTCTCCTTTGTGAGAGTTGTTGTTACTGTTTTTGGCATACTGAATATGCCACAGGGAGCTTGTCAGGCTCTGCCATACGGGCAGGGTACTCTCGGTAGCTTGCCGGGCTCTGAGAGGGATGGAGGAATAGAACCCTGGTCAGCCACGTGCAGGGCAAACGCCCTACCTACTGTGCTATCACTCCAGCCAGGAGTAACTCCTCAGAATCACAGGGTGTTGTACCCAAATTTTTTTAAATTGTTTTTTACAGAGAAAAAAAGAAACTCTTCAGAAAGAAATAAAATAGAACAAGAAATGCAATCATCTTGGCGTAGTTCTTGGGAAATCACATAAAGCATACATAGATAACCTTTTTCCATGCAGAGACCAGTTTGAAGGGCATATTGGACTTCTCACTTATTTGAGATTAAATGGTCCTAAGTTATGCTCTGCTTCATTAAGTAATTATTCTACTTTATCCTACGAAGGGTTGCATTTCTTGACTGACCAAATTAATGGGCAGAGTTTCCAACTGACAACAGCATCATTTCAAGTAGAAAGCACTGCTTAAATGCCAAATAACCCTAATGACTAATGAAAAGCAGTTATACTTTGCAAATAAATATAAAATGTGGTCATTCTTGTACTTATTGACTTAAAATTTTATAATAACTTAAATCTGACTATTCTATTGACACAATGATAAAATATGTATAGAGATCAATTTGGTATGACTTTGCTATGCTTATTTAATTTCACAGCAAATTTATAATACACCAGTAGGACTCAAGGGAACCATTTGTAACTTTAAACTTAGTATTTTTATTAAATATAATGCAATTTTATTGACTATAAAGCAATTATATTGAATTTAATAGTGTACAGGATAAATGTCAAAGTTAAGTGATGTAATTTTAAGAGATTACCTTAGTTTTGTCAAAATTTATACATGGCCAATTTAATTCTCACTGCAAAAATGTTTCTTCTTGAAAGAATATCTCGAAGAAACATAAAATGTGTTAAATATTTCTCTATACATGTCAGATTAAATTTTGAATATTCGTAAAACATCTGGTACATCTTGGCTTTGGAAGCTATTATTACTGTGTTTAGAGATAAAGCATCCTGGTTAGCTCTAATAATGCAGGTAAACATAAGAAATTTTAATCTTCAAATATTAAATAATGATGAAAGAAAAAAACTGAGCATAGGTTATCACAGCAGACATAAGAATAAATATTTGTCAAATGCCTGAGTGGCTAGTTTTTTAATTTCATCCCTACCTACTGTGACTTACTCCTGGCCCTGTGTTCAGGAATCACTCCTGGTGGGACTGGGGGAACCAAATGAGATGCTGAAGACAGAACCCAGGTCGGCTATGCGCAACACAAGCACATGATCCCTGGACTATCTCTCTGGTTCAGCAGTTAATAACTATTGTGATTTGTCCTGATCATGTTAAAACACAAAAAGATAAATTAAAATATCAATTGAAGGACTCTTTTTTGAGTGGCTATAACAAAGTATTCCCATAAAGAACTATTTAATAATTAGTATCATCTGTAAGAAAACCTACAAATAATATGTAATAAAATATAAAAATTAAAGAAGAATATTCAGGCAGATAATTTCCAAATTTTGAAGCTCTGTTTCTGCTATATCCCAATGTATTATGATAACCTATGCTCAATTCTTTATCTTTCATAATTATTCAATGTTTGGAGATTAAATTTCTTCATGTTAACCTGCTTTATTAGAGCTAAGCAGGCATTCCCAATTAATATTTCACTTCCCTTTCCAACATACAAACACAATATTAAAAATTAGGGGACAGAGTGATAGTACGGCAGATAGGGTGTTTGCCTTGCACGTGACCAACCCAGGTTGGATCCCTGGCATTCCATAAGACCCCCCCAAGCACCACCAGGACTAATTCCTGATTTTAGAGTCAGGACTAATCCCTGAGCATCCCTGGGTGTGACCCCAAAAGAGCCAGATAAAATAAAATAAAATAAAATAAAATAAAAATTATGACCCTAATTATAGTTTTCAAATAAATAACAGATGGTTCCTCCAAATGGCCATCAGATTTTTTCATTTTAGTATGCAAAAATGATGGCATCTTCTGAATTACAAAGTAAATGTATTAACACCCATAAGCATTTTCTTTCTTAAAAAAAAATAGAAACATAGTAAGAGAATACACATGGTCAAAGTCATGAGAGCTAAAATTTCCATCTATGGAACTAAGCTTCCATGGGGGACGAGGGAGGACTTTGGAAAAGTCCTTGGGACACAGGTGGAAAGAAGCAAACTCTCTGATGATGGGTCTGCTGTTGGAATAATATATACATGAAAAGTGTGATTAACAGTATTGTTAATCCTGGAACCTCAATAAACATGGTTTTAAAAAATTAAAAATAAAACAGCAAAATGCAGTGCAAAGCAAAGCAAGCACTTAAGGAACCAATATGAGAACATCAAAATCAAGGATTTTTCAGTGATCTGCTAAATCCAGGGCTCTATTTTGATTAACTGCAGAAAAGGTTGTACGGCTTATTTTAGACAAGCCTCCTTAAATTCTCTGGCAAGCTCTAAATGTGCTAAGTAGGTGGCAATCAATTTGAGAATAGGATCCCCTGCAAGTGTATTCCCAGCAGAAAATGCAGTTTGCTACGTGGATAATGAATAGGCTCGAACAACCTGTCCAGAAAGTGCAGGAATGATGGACATTTCTCAATAAAGAAGAACATGAGCCGAAAGTGAATTCTACCTCAGCTCTCCTAGGAGGACCTGAATAAGTACAGAGGTTAAAGTATATCTGACACAGATAAAAGAATGATCAAATTCCTACAGTTCATCCACAAGGAATGATCACAATGGTGTTAGATTGGAGAGCGTCAAAATCAAGTTAAAACGACACTTAAGGAAGGTCTTAACCTTCATAACCATAACTCAAGGTCTAGCTGGAATAAAGAGACCTTTCTGATAATGCCAAGAGAAACTGAATGACAATCTGAGGCAACTTTCTACTCCAGACTTCCAGTTCTCCAAGTAAGAAGACAAAGAACATTTAGTCTAGTCATGAGAATAGTTGAATAATTAATTGATGGCAGAGACTAGAATTCTGGGTTGGTGATTGATTAAACATATTTGAGCTTCTGGGGATGAAATGAGAGCACACCGGTAGGGTGCTTGTATGCAGACAACCCAGGTTCACTTCCAGGCACCCCATCTGGTCTCCAGGGCACTACCAGGAGTGATCCTTAAGTGGCTGGAGTAAGCCCTGGACCTCTACACACAAAAAATCCAAGCTTCTGTTACTAAACATAATATAGAGAACATAATACATAGTAGAGAATGTTTCTCTTACTGTAGTTTGTGGTTGATCTAATTCATCCTACAATGGTATTTATCCATGAGAGCTTAAAATGTGTAAATAGATGGAAGATGTAGCAATTCCTATCTAATAACAAAGAAAATTATCCTCTGATTTCTCACATTGTCACTTTTATTGATCCTGAATATAACCACTCTGTAAGAGTCTTTTGTTTTGAGTTGTGCTAGAAAATCAGTAAGGCAAGGTTTGAACTGAATCCATGGTAGTTGACTCAATCATGGATTGCAGTAAGCCAAGTCAGAGGCAAAGAATAGCCCATTAAAGCCACAGATTCTCTTATCACATTCCTGACAGATTTCTCCAGCAGGTGGTAGAGTACCAGGAGGGTTGGCTGTGCTGAGGCCACCTGTGCCTGGAGTAGAACCTGGCACAAGAAATGCAGGCTCGTGGCTTACAAGAGAAGAACTGGCAAGGATTTCAAAAGACTGTCCAATGAGCCATGGGCATATAATCTGGGGAAACCAAAGGATTCTTTTCAAACATAAGAGAACATTCTGAATAATTTGAGAGTATACTAAATAACAGTAGTAATCTGATCGAAAGTCAAAATGTCAAAGTCTAACAATGTGGTTAATTTTTATGCTGTTTGAAAATATCAGAAAGGAAAAAAAAACCCAGATTTTCAAAGTGACTGATTCATGACTGAAAGACAAACATAAACTAACTCACAATTGCAATTTGTACTAGAGTCCTTGTTCCTGAAAGCAGCTTTTAGTAATTTCCCAAACAGGGTAGAGGGTAATTAGAACCCACTGATGATGCAAGAGGAAAGGTCTGAATCTCCAGGATTTAAGGACCAGCACTCGCCTACACCCAGACACTTGCCCCTACCTTCCTACCCCAAATGTGAGTCTCAGAAGGACAAGAAATTGTCTTTATTTTTTGTTTGTTTTTGTTTGTTTGTTTGTTTGGGGTTCACACCCTGCAATGCTCAAGGGTTACTCCTAGCTCTGTACTCTGGAATGATTCCTGACAGGTTCAGAGAACTATATGGGATGCTGAGAATCGAACCCACGTCAGCCATGTGTAAGGTGAGCAACGGACCCACTGTACATCTCACTGGCCCAGGACAGGGCTTTGTGGGCTAAATTTGTCTCTTGCTTTAACCTCAGCCCTAAACATACACCCTTTCAACAGCAGGTGCTCTGAAGATATATATATATATATATAAATATATATATATACACACACACACACACACATATATATACATATATATGCATATATGTGTATATATATGGGGTTTTTTGGGGGTGACACCCAGTAATACTCAGGGGTTACTCCTAGCTCTGCACTCAGGAATAACTCCTGGCAGTGCTCAGGGGACCATATGAGATGCTGAGGATTGAACCCGGGTCGTCCATGTGCAAGGCAAATGCCCTACCCTGTGTACTATTGCTCCAGCCCCAAGTGCTCTGAAGATATTTTGAGAGTGAACTAGTGAAACTAATGAATGAATGAATGAATGAATGCATCTGGCATACTGGTGTTGATATAAGCAGAAGCATCATTACAAGGATGGTTAGTTTCCAATATTAGCTTCTCAAAGCCACTTTTGTTTTCAATTTTATTGAGACACTGGGATTTAAAGTACTGTCCATGATAGAGTGCCATGCTATTTTAATTTTATTTTCTTGTAAATAATCCAGTCTACATGCCCTGTTGTGCTGCACTGTTGCTAGGGAACAAAGTCCTCCCCAAAGCCATGTCTAGGTAGATGTTAGTAATAAAGTGTTCTCCACATCTTCCTCAAGAATCAGTGTTTGTGCGCTGTCTGTGCTTGTGTGCTTGTGTTTCTTTCTTTCTAGGAGATAAAGAAGTCACATTCTGAGTTTCAGAAACACAACAATATACCTCTCCTCAGAGTTGAGGGAAGCGAAAGTGGTGAGTCATCACTAAAAATGTGACATATACTTCGTTTTTCTCCCATTAATTCCAAAAGCAAAATGATAAATATTTGCTCAAAACTTCCCTTTCACACAATGTTGTATGACTTCTCTTCATTTAAATGAGCAAATATTAATGGCTTTCCTTTATTCTATAATTGGTAGCCTTGATGATCCCTGAATCCACTGGGTCTAGGCAGCACAGAATCCTTAGGCCCTCCCATTGATGTCAGCCTGGGTGTAGCCCTTGGACTCCCTAAGTACTATTTGGGAGGCCCCCTAGAAAAAAAATCTTTGATCAATTCAACCTCCTTGGAATTGAATATGGTTCAGAAATCTACCAGACGACTGCTCTCTCTCTCTCTCTCTCTCTCTCTCTCTCTCTCTCTCTCTCTCTCTCTCATTGCGTTGGCAAGCAACGCAATTGCCCTTTTCAGCTTCATGGCCTTAATAACTATAGTATGTGACTATTTGGGTTTATTAGTTATAAGGGAAAAAGGGGTCATTAGGAGAAAAAAATAATGTATTAATTATAAGGTCACTTGAATTCTGACATGTAAAAGATACTGGAGGACAAGCATAATTAAATACCAAAACAGACAACCAAACAGAACTGCAGAACCATTTTTCCTTAACACTGTTTGAGAAAGAAAAGTGTATTGTCTTCTTTCTTTGCAAGATTATGACCTTGGAAGAGTCTAGAGTGTCTAATAATGTTATTCAGTACAATGGGTAATAGCCATTAAATAATACATACCTTTCTCTGTAGGCGAAGTCTACTGATTAACTTCCACTACCACAGACATTCAAAAAACCAGTACATAGTGGTAGTGAAAGAAAAAATTGCCCTCAAATACATTTAGTTTGTACCATAAGAAGAAAGTGAATTCCTATATTTTGGGTCTAATGGAAGGGAACATAGTTTAATCAAGGTTATTGATGTGTTTAGGAAGAAATCTTAGAAAACAGAGTGAACAATATAGAAACGTACAGAGCAGAACAAAGTCTGGCAAGAAAAAAATGTTATCAGTGTTAGGGTTCTCAGAAAAACTGAACGGCAGGATGTTTATACTTACCACTATCTATCATTGCATCTCTATATTCCTACATAGAATGTGTTTATACAAGTGAATATCTCTGTCTGTCTGTCTGTCTGTCTGTCTCTCTCTCTCTCTCTAGTATTACAGACAGACATACAGACACACAGAGTAATTCATCTGCATGACTGTAGAAATTTGATTAAGTCCAAAAATCTGGAGGGTAACCTTGAATATATAATGTTCTTCACAGAGGACCAAATGGACATATAAAACATACAGTATTTTACATACTACTTGGGTCTTAAAACTCACTTTCACCAGACACGTTATAATAATACCAGAAAGAATTTTAACAGATACCTACTTTGTTAAACACAGACTAACTAGATATAAAAGACTATTTTCATTCATCACATAGTTTCACAAAATTTGTCTCTGTATATTTTCATAAGCAATTGTGCACAGTCCAATATTAGTTTGTACCTTCATATATCGTTCCAGCTGGAACGATAGCACAGCGGGTAGGGCGTTCGCCTTACAAGCGGCCAACATGGCCGACCCGAGTTCGATTCCTCCGCCCCTCTCGGAGAGCCCGGCAAGCTACCGAGAGTATTTGATATGCCAGACACAGTAACAACAAAGTCTCCAATGGAGACGTTACTGGGCCCGCTCGAGCAAATCGACGATCAACGGGAGGGCCTTTACCTTTACCTTTACCTTTTACCTTCATATATGTTTTAAATGTTGACTCACTTTAGCGGGGGTTTCACCGCTAAAGAGAAGGTAGTGTGGTTTCTTTTTTCACTTTTACATGAGTCCGTCAGTGTAGAGCAAAGTCAGTACACGGAGATTGGACACTGGGTGGTAAGGCAGATGCCTCTTAATTTTCTCCTTTCAGGGGTCTGGCAGGTAACAAATTCCTCTCTAAGGAATCACAAGTCAGGAGTCCATGAGTTCTCTGCCAAATTAATCAAACTGAACTTCACCAAAAACTTAGTGGCGGTGTCTTCCCAAGCACTGGTAAATAGGCCTGGGGACCACTCCCTGTGATAAGAGTCAACCAGCCCAGGCAGTTCAATGCTGGGGGCAGGCAGATCTCAGGCTATGGTACTCCTGGACATGAGGTGCTGGAGTTCAAACCCAGGTCTATGCAGATGCAAAGCAAATTCCTTTGACCCCTGAGCCATCTCCTTTGTCCACTTCCAAGATTAAAAAAAAAATCAAGTAAGATAAAAGGTAAGAGGGAAATGTATTTGCAGGTTAGGGAAAATTTCTAACTCAAATACAACCAGTTTCATCAAGATCCATTTAAGAGAGGTTGGATAATATGTTCAGAACTTGGATCAATGCTACTATGACCCATGATAAATACAAACTTTAGCCCCAAATCAACATGAAAAGGTCTGGAGAATATTATCAATATATAAAAGATATTCATGCAAACCCCCAAACACATATGTATTGGAATGAGAAAATGTAAGGCTAGTAAAAATATGGGCTGGAGCGATGGCACAGCGGGTAGGGCATTTGCCTTGCATGCGGCTGACCCAGGTTTGATTCCTCCGTCCCTCTGGGTAGCTTGCCGTGCTTTCCAAGAGCTTTCCAAAAGCCCAACAAGCTACCAAGAGTATCCCACCTGCACGGCAGAGCCTGACAAGTTCCCTGTAGCATATCCAAATATGCCAAAAACAGTAACAACAAGTCTCACAGTGGAGATGTTACTGGTGCCTGCTCGAGCAAACTGATGAGCAATGGGAGGACAGTGCTACAGTGTTATAGTGCAGTAAAAATATTGAAAATGATATAGATAGGTAGATTAGAGACGACCCCAGGGCAATGGAATTCCTGGGAAGTAATAACCGTCTAAGGCTAGCCCTAAGGCTATCAGGACCCACCTTGGCAACTCAGGAACTAAGGCCTGATAAGACTTTACCTCGAACTAGTGCAGATCAAAGAAGGCTGGACCCACCCTCTAAGAGAAGCTCCAACAGGAACAAAGGCCAAGGAAAGGACTATTGAAGAAGACCATCAACCACTCCTCACTCTAACCCCATGACAACCACCCTAGCAAAGAACTCTACCAGCTAGAAAGCCCCAGTGGGACAGCTTTGGAAAAACCTTATAAAAGCCAACCTGAACAAAGGACGCACACATGCCCATGTGGCCAAACACAAGTACCTGAACACACGTGTCACTTTCATGTCCCCTTTTGAGATGTATACTGGGGCTCTCTCTCTGCCTTTGAAGATGCTCTCTCTCCCCCTCCCCCTCCCCTTCCCCTCCCTCTCCCCCTCTCTCCCTCTTATCCTCTCTCCTCCTCTCTCCTTCCACCTCCCCTTCCCCTCCCTGTCCCCCTCTCCCCCTCCCCCTCCCCATCCCCTTCCGCTTCCCCCTCCCCCCTCTCCCCTCTACCCCTCCCCTTTCTCAAAAACCTCCAAATAAAATCTGCTTTAACTTCAGTGCTCTACTCCTGAAATTCTTTTCTGTTAGAAAGAAAAGAAGATACCCCAAAGGCCTGAGTAAGGCCTGGGTAAGACCTAGGACTGGCTACTCCGTCTGAGCCTTCCCAGTCAGTCCTGGAATGGCAGAGGTGGGTTAGAAGAAAGTGGCCCTAACTCTCCTCTCCACTTCACATATGCCACCCTCGGGGAGAGTGGGGCGGGCACCGACTTCAAAAATGTCAGTAAATTTCAGAACTCTTAAATGTGCACTAGCTAATTTAATGATTTCTGTCTCTTGCAATACTGCCAATATTGCTAGCAACAGATGTTTTTACTGAGAATGCTAATTATTAGGTGCCCGAGTCACCAGCTAGCTCTGTGTGTTGGTCTCTTTTGCTTTCAGCTTGTATTAGCAATTGCACCTGTGCATGTATAAACTCCATATGATTTGAAGTTATGTGAAGTCACCACCCTCAGATGACAGCATTCGTTGATTGCATTTTCCAATGTTAACCTTTTTTTTTCATATTCCTGTCTGGAATTTCTAAAAACTATTTGAAGGTCTAACTACAATAGTTATGAGATCACACTGGTTCCCAGTCTACTTTCTGAACAACTCTCAAAGATAGGAATCGCTGCTTTTTTACTAAACAGATGTGGAATACAGAGTTCACACCGCTTCAAAGTGTGAAAGTATTTACTTCAAAGACCAAACATTCTGGAATTATATAGAAACAGAAGTGGAAATAAGGATCAAGAGGGAGACAAAAGTCATATCCCAGATATTTTTCAACCACTCCCCTACTAGTTTAATTTAAATGTATTTTATTTATTTAAATCCAAAAGTTATGAATATTGGTAATAAACAGTATCAATAGTAACTGTCATGTTAAGAGGCATACTAGATGTAGAATTAACTTATAATATTAAATATTAAAATATCAACAACAAGGGAATAAATAACCCCAACAGAAAATGAAATTTCTCCAAAGAAGACATAGAGGTAGGCAACAAGGACATGAAAAAATACTCCATGTCACTTAATAGTGAGCTCTTACCCCTATATATGAGAATGGCCTATTTCAAAAAGATTGGAAACAAGTATTGGTGGTGAGACAGAGAAAGAGGAATCTTCATCCATGGTTGGTAGGAACATAAAATATTTCAGCCTCTATTTAAAAAAAGGAGGGGGGGGCGCAGAGCGCTAGTACAGTGGGTAGTGCGTATACCTTACATGCAGCTTACCCGGGTTCAATCCCCATCATCCCATATGGTCCCCCAAGCACTGCCAGGGGTAATTCCTGAGTGTAGAGCCAGGAGTAAGTCCTGAGAATAGCTGGGTAAGACCCAAAAAGAAAAAGAAAATAAATTTATATTTAAAAAAGAAAGCAATAGTATGGAAGCTGCTCAAACACAGGTCTAATGCATTGCCCATCAATTTCACTTCTAGGTATCTACCCAAAGAATTAAAATACACTAATTCAAGAAGATACACACACACCTCAGTTCACCATAGCATTACTCACCGTAGCAAGATCTGGAAGCCAGTAACAGGTGAATGAATAAAGAAGATGTGGTATAAATACACAGGGGGAAAACTATTCAGCTATAAGAATAAAGAGGCAATTTGCCCTCTGAAAGAACAGGGAACTGACAGGGAACTGGAGGGAGATGCTAAGCAAAACAAGTCAAAAGAAGAAAGGTAAAGGTAAAAAGGTAAAGGCCCTCCTGTTGATTGTCGATTTGCTCGAGGGGCCCAGTAACGTCTCCATTGGAGACTTTGTTGTTACTGTGTCTGGCATATCGAATACGTCACGGGGAGCTTGCCAGGCTCTGCCGTGCGGGCGAGATACTCTCGGTAGCTTGCCGGGCAAAATAAATATGAAATGATCTCCTTCATGCGAGATGTAGAAAGAAGCAAAGCAAGGGTACAGACAAAACCAAACAATAGCAATCACTTAACACTTAGCCCCAGATCCTATGACGGTATTATGGTAACCAGACAAGGAAGGGAGAAAGAGGACCCATGTAGGGAAGAAGTATAATGGATGGAAGTGGGCGGGGGCAGGAAAGGGGCAGAGTGCTGACAGGCACTTTGGTGACATGTGTGCTATGTCATATTTTCAAGGGCAGTGAAAATATATTCTCCAAAAATATGTAGCTGTGCACACCTATATTATCTTAATTAAAAAATAGCGATAGTGCAGCAGGTTGGGCGTTTGCCTTGCAGGCAGCTGTCCAGGGTTTGATCCTGGCATCTCCTTATGGACCCTGAGCACTGCCAGGAGTAATTCCTGAGTGCAGAGCCAGG
The DNA here is from genome assembly GCF_029834395.1 of Sorex fumeus. Taxonomy (NCBI): domain Eukaryota; kingdom Metazoa; phylum Chordata; class Mammalia; order Eulipotyphla; family Soricidae; genus Sorex; species Sorex fumeus. The sequence continues at coordinate 20,404,315 of NW_026606118.1, forward strand.
AGTAACCCCAAAGCATGGATGGATGTGATACAAAATGCAAAATAAATAAATAAATAAATAAATAAAACACCAAACCTCCATAACTATGTATGAAGAATTCCCCCCAAAGTGCCCAGTGACACAATTTTAAATATGTTTGTCATTTCTGCTTTTATAGTTTATTTGTAGAACTATGGGTATGTTTTACCCATAGTAAAACATTTGTAGAACTATGGGTATGTTTTATGACTTTTGGGGGGTGCATGAGGGTATATCAGTGGACTGATTCTTTTCATAACTGCTATATAAAATATTTGGAAAAGAATTTACTTGGTAACTTCTAGAACAGAATCACTTATTAAATAATATAAAGGTAAAAAGGTAAAGGCCCTCCCGTTGATCGTCAATTTGCTCGAGCGGGCCCAGTAACATCTCCATTGGAGACTTTGTTGTTACTGTGTCTGGCATATCAAATACTCTCGGTAGCTTGCCGGGCTCTCCGAGAGGGGCGGAGGAATCGAACTCGGGTCAGCCATGTTGGCTGCTTGTAAGACGAACGCCCTACCCGCTGTGTTATCGCTCCAGCCCACAGTAACAACAAAAAAGTCTCCAATGGAGACGTTACTGGGCCCGCTCGAGCAAATCGATTAAATAATATAAATTTCCTAATGTGAAATAGAGGCTGAACCAGTGCTAAAACATCAGAAAAATATAGACAGACACTGTAGCACTGTAGCACTGTCCTCCCGTTGTTCATCGATTTGCTCTAGCGGGCCCACTAACATCTCCATTGTGAGACTTGTTGCTGTTGTGTTTGGCATATCGAATACGTCATAGGTAGCTTGCCAGGTTTTAATGTGTGGGCAAGATACTCTCAGTAGCTTGCCGGTTTCATAAGTAAAGGGTCAATAAATATAAAAAAAATCAAACAGGTAATCAGGGGCTGTTATGTGAGATGATGAACTTCTCAAAGCTTTTAAACTCATAAAATGCAAGGCCACCAAGAGGACGGTAAACTCGGGCACTAGGAAGATTCGGGTGATGACGTTTCTGAGAAATCAAGGTTTCTGAGAAAATCCTATTGTTCCAGCAGAGCCATTAACTGGAAAATATCCTATAGAAATGCAACAATCACTACTGAAATCAAACCACAAGAATTAAATTGTAAAATGTATCAGCCAAGGTTTGGAGTTGGGAAGAAAACTAAGGTCCTGAGTGGGGAATGAGGTAACAAGTTGGTGGAACCGGAGGTGGAGAGCTTTATATTTATAACTGAAATCTATTTATAATCTATTAATAACTAAAGCTATTTATAACTAACACCCCACTGCAAATAACTTTTTAAATCATGATCTACTCAAAAATGTATATATCAAAAAATATTTTGAAGCATTATAAGATCAACTTTTTTTTTTATTTTTGGGTCACTCTCAGCAATGCACAGGAGTTACTCTTGGCTCTGCACTCAGGAATCACTCCTGGTGGTGCTTGGGGGACCATGTGGGATGCCGGAATCGAACCTGGGTTGGCTGCTGTGCAAGGCAAATGCTCTACCCGCTGTGCTATCACTCCAGCCCCAAGATCAATATTTTTTAAAGTTAGTTAGCTCACAATATACAACTAAATATCTCACACCTACATTAAAAATGTGATTTTTTTAGGGGTCAGAAAAATAGTATAGCAGTTAGAGTGCTTGCCTTCCATGTAACCAACCCAGGTTCAATCCCCTAGAGGCATCCCGAGCTCCTCCAGAAGAAATTTCTGCATGCCGAGCCAGGAGTAACTCCAGAGTACCACTGGGTGTGGTCCCAAAAAAGCAAAAGAAATCAAATATGTGATCTAAAAAAAGTTTAGACAATATTAAAATACCAAAGTTGGGATAGGAGCAGACAAATCAATCAAAAATCATCATATAAAATGATTCAAAATGTGTATAAATATGCTTTATAAATATATACCCAAAGAAGAGAGAAATGAACTAGTAAAAGTAGTTAACATTCCATTCTGTGAAGCAAAATTAAAATATGGTATGTTTTATTTTTATTCCCTTCTTTCTTTATGTGCCTTTTCTTTTTAATATATCCAGGAGTGAAACCATAAATGCTATATTTAAAACTAATGAAATCTGTTTTCATTTGCCACACTGAATTAAAGGTATGTTGCTATGCATATTCAAAACTGTCACTTTACTTCTTTTGACATTATAATTCACAGATTTTTCTATAAAAAAACAAATTTTTATACCTCTGCACCATTTTTTGAGAAAAAAAATAAAGGCTCAGCAAAGCTAAAGTTAATGAATAATCATTTCACTTGATAAAGAAAAAAAGGGCATTGGAAAGATCATCTCCAAGTTCTACCTCTCATTCTCCTTCCACTATCTCAGAGACACACCCAGCAGTACTCAGGGCTCATTCTTGGCTCTGTGCTCAGAGGTCATTCCTGGTGTTGCTGAGGGGTTCATAAGTGGTGCCCCGATCAAACTTGGGTCAGCCAAGTACAAGATGAGCTTCCTACTCATGCTCACTGCACTATCCCTCTGGTCCCCTTTTTCTTTCTTAATTAATTAGGTTGGGTCACACCCAGCGATGCTCAAGGCTTATCCCTGGCTCTGCATTAAAGGATCACTCCTGGCAACGCTCAGGGAACTTACGGGGTACTAGAGAAGGCAATGTCCTATCTGCTATACTATAGCTCCAGCCTTTCTTTTTTTAAAAAAAGAAAAAAATAAGTAAGGGCCACTCTAGGTGGGGCTGGGTACCATCATAGTCACACCCTGGGGGGGGGACAGGGCAGGGCATATGCTTGATCACTTATCTCAGCCCTATCTCAGGTACCCATGAATTCCTAAGCATTTTATTATCTTAAATTTTAATCTCACCAAAGGTTTTCTTCAATGCAATTGTGAAAAACTCTATAAATAATCCAACTCTGAATAACTACTTCTTTCCTTACCCTAAACAGAAATAAAACAGGAATCTTGTGGCAGGGTAGATTGCTAGTTTTGTGTGCGTGCATGCGTGCGTGCGTGTGTGTGTGTGTGTGTGTGTGTGTCTGTGTCTGTGTGTCTGTGTTTATTAAACATGTTACTGCTCTATACAGTACTTTCAGTCTTAAAAGCAACTTCTCCCAGACAGCAATAAATATTTGCTAATTGTAATTTAAGGAGCAGGAACTAATCAAGAGCAATTAATGAAGAGCATAAATAAATAAATGTTCTGAAATCTTTCAACAACTCTATTACATATTACATAGTCTCAGCAACACAGCATTCCAACTCATTCTTCAAATACAGTATAAAATGTGACCCACAAAAATTTTAGCAAATAAGGAACAACTTTTGTCTCAAGTATTAGAATTTCTTTCTTTTCTTCTTTTTTTTGGGAGGGTGGGGGGCACACCCAGCAATGCTCAATTCTGGCTCTGTAACTGAATTCACTCACAGATGTGCCGAGGGACCCTATTCAGTACCAGAATTTGAACCCAAGTCAGCTGAGTACTAGGCAAGCACTTCACCACTTTTTCTCTCTCCAGCACTCATACATTAGAATTTCTATTATTTATTCACCGGATGAAAAAATTTAATGTATTTAGCAATGCAAAATGTGTAACTTCCATCAGTGATGAACTCACATACATCCAGTAGGCTATACCCAGCCTAATTGTGTTTTGAGGTTCACCATCTAAGTATGTTGACTTGTATCCTGTGAAAAGAATACAAGGCCAAAATTGCCCGACACATTTTTCAGAATATTTTGCCTATCATTGTGATATGAATATGCTAATGTACAGAAGAAAAGAAAAACTTAAAGATACTAAAAGAACCTCACTCGGGTGATTAAGACAAATTACAGGAGAAGAGTTTTTAGTAGCCATTCAGGAGAAATAAGAAAAGCAAAACAAAAAGATAAAAATATAAAGGACTTCTGCAATTATCCTAATGTGAGTAAACTGTTCCTTTGACAACACTTAAGAATCTTGACAAAATAAGGACAAGGACAATCACAAAGAATGGTTTCTTGGGGCTGAACGATGCAATGCAGCCAAGTTCTCCCTCAAAGTCTATTCCTAATACCATGTAGTCTTGAGGGTTTCTCTGGAGACCTCTGACATCCTCAAGATAGCCTGGGTGATCGCCAGCATCTCAGGAGCTGAGAAGCATCACATCCTCAGGCCACTGAAGCGCTGCTGGCCAAGGTTGGCTGAAGAATTGTCAGTGAGTCTCTAGGCCTGAGCACTAAAGGGAACCTTTGCCCCAATATGGACTGATCAACCTGCTCTGATCAACCTCTACTAACCTTTCTCTTGTAAAAGGCAAAGACTTTATGTAATTACCCCAAATGCAACAGCCCCCAAACCAGTCTCAACAAAAGTAATCTATTCCAAAACAGAGCTGTAAAACCTTGTTAAATAAAGGTTCAAACCACACTTTCCTATTATACTGAATTCTATCAAGAATGGAGTCTTTCATAGAAATAATTTCCCTTCTACTCTCTATAGGGATTGGTAAACTAAAATTCATGATGACATCAATACTATATATTCTGTGCTTTGTGAAATCAAACTTGAAGTAGGCTTCTGATTTTTGTAAAAAGAAAAGTGAGTTCATAAACGCCTCTTCTTCAATTCAAATAAATGTAAAGTACCCATATAGCAAATAACTGTCATTAAGAATAGTGAGACCCTTAAACCTGTTTTACATGTGCCACAGAAATGAATTAAGAAAAGGTGAATATACAAAGAGAGGAGTCTCAATATTTTATAAAACTTTAATCGGATCAACCAGAATCATAGCAACATCTGCTACTTTAGAAACTAGCATCAGGAAATCTTTTAAGTATATAAAAGAGTTGAAAGAATAGTAAAACAAACATTCCTATACTGACAATCCAATTTTTATTTATTTGGGAGAAAACCATCTCCAGGTCGATCATCTGTGCCAACTATTAGATTTATTTGGGAATCAATAGTTCATCTCAGAAACCTATAAAATGAACTTGATAACTGAATCCCAAAACATCTGAAAATAGGATTTATTTTTATAGAAACAGTTCAGTCAGTGTCTAAAGGAAGAGAGAGGAGTGACAGAGACAGAGACCGAGCGAGGGAAGGAGGGATGGAGGGAGGAAAGGAAGGAGGGAGGGAGAGATTAAAAGTACCTGCCATAGAGGCAGACATGGGGTTAGGGAGGAAAAGTGGCACGAAATGTTCACTGGTGAAGAGGCAGGTGTTGAAAAATTGTATGACTGAAACTAGTTGTGAACAACTTTCTAACTGTGTATCTCATGGTGCTTCAATAAGTAAATATTTTTTTAAAAAATTCAGTCAATGATGATAGTTACAAATAAGCTAGCACAGAACACTCAACTCCTCTAAGCATCTGTCTTCTAGTATTTAAAAGGAAGAAGTTAAACTTGGAAACTGCCAAATCATCATTATTTTGTTTCAACATTACACTACTACCCACAAGAAAACTATTCCCACTTTATTGTACAATCTACCTTCAGAGAAATCCAGAGACACTGTGTGATAGCAATAAAGGTTTAAGACACCTGGCTAGATGCAGTCCTCTGTAGCAAATCTCAGAAATGTCGATGCATTTCTAGAATCATGATATTTGATTTGATTTTCTTATTGAATTTCTGTAGTGACAGCACAGTGGTAGGGTGTTTGCTTTGCCAGCTGCCAGTCTGGCCTAGCCAGGTTCGATTCCTCCACCCCTCTCAGAGAGCCCAGCAAGCTACTGAGAGTATTTCGCCCACACAGTAAAGCCTGGCAAGCTACCTGTGACGTATTCAATATGCCAAACACAGTAACAAGTCTCACAACCGAGATGCTAATGGGCCCGCTTGAGCAAATTGATGAACAACGGGAGGACAGTGCTACAGTGCATTGAATTTCTGTAAAATACAGTTACAAAGTTGTTCATGATTGATTGAGTTTCAGTCATGCAGTCTTCCATCACCCATCCCTTCACAAGGAATTGCTAGATTTTAAAGGAAGAATGAGATTTGGCAAAAGTGAATTTCTGAGTTATTTGATTATCACAAAGTATTATTTATTTATTTATTTATTTGGTAGGGGGCACATCCAACTGTGCTCAAGGCTTACTTCTGACTCAGGGCTCACTGCTGATGGGGCTCAAAGGTGCTGGGGATCAAAAACAGGTAAGCCTCAATTAAGGCAAACACCCTACCTGCTGTACTATAGCTCTGGCCCAATTATCACGATTTATCATTTATCTCCACTAAATGGATTTTTTAAAAAATTTGATTGGGGGGCACCACACCCAGTGATGCTCAGGGGTTACTTCTGGCTCTACACTCAGGAATTACTCCCATGGTACTCAGGGGACCATTTGGGATGCCAGACATAGAATACAGGTTGGCAACGGGCAAGGTAAACACTCTACCAGCTATACTATTGCTCTGATCACTAAATGGATTATTTTGATCACAACTTACATCACACTTTCTCAAATCTTTCATCAGTTTCTTATGATGCTTTCTTATGAAGCATTATTTCTCAACTTTGAGAATAATTACAGTAAGTTACTGAGTTTCCAGTAAATAATGCTTTCTTCTGAAGCATTATTTCTCAACGCTGAGAATAATTACAATAAGTTACTGGGTTTCCAGAAGAAGCAAATACTTCAAAACTAGAAAATGTTTACCTTTCTTCATATGAAAGATCATATGAAGATCTTCCACAATAACAATTATACAATGAAATCTGGTACATACACACTCACTCATTTTGGAAGTAACTCAAATGTTCGAAAGCAAACATGCACGTGTGTGTGTGCACGTGCACACACACACATACAACCACAGTCACAATCCATCTCAACTGCAAGAAAAGATAAATTATTGCCAAGTCGAAGAGATAGTAGCACTTGCTTCCCCACAGCTGACTCGGGTTCAATCCCTGGCACCACATGTGATCCCGTAAGCAGGGCCAGAAGCAATCTCTGAGTACAGAGCCAGGACTATGTTGGAGCACCACCAGATGTGGTCCAAAAAGAAAAAAAATAAAATATTCCTTTTTTTCTACAACATGGGTGAAGCTAGAGGTGTCATGTTAAACAAAATAAGTCCAAGGGACAGAACAAATTACAGAGGACTCTCACTCATACTAGCAGATAAAGAAACAAAGCAAGGGATGGAACGTAGACAATAACATAAACAGAGGAAACCAAGTGGAGGAGGAAGGAAGAAGCGAACTGGAGGTGACATTACAGTATTAGAGATTTAGTCTGTGGCACTTAGTGGTGGTAAAGTTGCAATAAAGCATAAAAGCATAAATGCCAATACTCTTACAACTCTGCTACAACCGCAAGAATAAAAATATTTTCAATAAATTTATTCGGGGGGGGGGGAGAAGCAATTTAGCATTTCCTTCAAGGATTAATGCAACAGTGCTCTATAACTTTAAATTAACATTAATTCAGGTTATTTATTAACTATCAAAGGAGAACTGGTCTAGGGTAGGAAGTTTGCTACAAGTTAAGAAGGAGGCTACAGAGAAGGAAGCGCTATGGCAATGATAGTTGGAAATGATCACTCTGAACAAGAACTGAGTGCTGAGAGGAGGTAAAGTGATAGACATGATACCATTTTGGTAACATTATTGCAAAATTCAGTGCCAAAAAGGAAAAAAAAAAGATAAAGGAACAGAAAAAAAGTGTCTGCCATAGAGGCAGGTGGTGTGGGGGTGGGGGGAGGAATTGAGGACACTAGTGGTAGGAAATGTGCTTTGGTGAAGGATGGGTGTTGGAACATTGTATCACTGATATCCAATCATGAACAACTTTGTAACTGTGTCTCCCAGTCATACAATTAAAAAAAACTCATTCTCAAAATGAAGATTATATAAAACAAGCTAAGGATCATGAGAACATACAACGATTATTAAAATCCAAGAAGGATCTTCCACAGGCCTTTTAGGTATTACCACAGTCTTGGAGAAAATTATTGTGTAAATTATCAAATATGTCTGTCCTAGCACTGGATTAAAGAAAAAAATTAGAATGTTTCTTTTGACTAGATGGTGCAGTTCCTGGGCCTTTAGTCCTACTCAAAAGCAGTGTCTCTTTCATGATTTTCTACTGAGGGTCTGAAATACTGTGGTTTCACTGGCACTGAATGTACCTTAATTTCCTGGCTTGGAGTCCTAACAAAATGGAAAGATGAGAGGACCCTTACTACAGGAAAACAAGAGATTCTTAGCATTAAACATTATCCTTCCTGAGTGGAACTGAAGGAAACTGAAGGAAGCTTTTACTTAGTGTGCTCTTTGACTATTTCAAAAAGTGCTCTAGCAATGAATCACAGTACACACATATGCTATACATAGTATCTTGGTTTGTTTACAGAACAAAAAAATGCAGGAAATTTAGTATCTAGTTGTACCAATTACTAGTTCTATGATCTTCTTCTGAAGCATATGGAATGACTATTATCACTATTATCTAGATGAAGAAACAGTCTATGTTGCTCTGTTGCTTGAACATTCCAAAAGATCAAAGAGCAAGTAAGACATTCAAACATAAGACTTCAGATTGAAATTCAGTATTTTTCTCATTGTACTTTATTTTCAGGAGATTCCCCAGAATTAACATGAAAAAACTATGTTTATTATAATGTCATATGGCTTACAAATTATCCTAAGTTCTATTCATAATTATCCTAAGTACTATTCATAATTGGGCTGGAATGATAGCACAGAGGGTAGGGCATTTATTTGCCTTGCAGGCGAATGACCTGGGTTCAATTCCTCCATCCCTCTCAGAGAGCTCAGCCAGCTACCGAGAGTATCCCGCCCGTATGGTAGAGCCTGGCAAGCTCCCCATGGTATATTCGATATGCCAAAAACAGTAACAACAATTCTCACAATGGAGACATTACTGGTGCCCGCTTGGGCAAATCGATGAACAACAGGAGGACAGTGACTATTCATAATTAATTAATAATTAAAATTTGAAAGCAATTCTGTAAGATAGAAAGACTATCACTATAAACTAGAATTCTTTTTCTACCTCTTTCAGCAAACACTCATGACCTCACATTCTAATGGTCAAAAGAAAAGACAGAAAACAGAGTAGAGGTTCTTACTGCTGGAGAGTGGAAAGGGAGGGAACAGGAGGTAACTGTTTATGTTTAACAGGGTATGGAATTTCTCTTGGAGCAGGAAGACCTCTACCTGGTGGAAGTGAGGGGCTGGGGAATGGGGGTAGTACACGTTTTAAAATATAATTGTGGTAATTACTGCACAACCTTGTAAATATGCAAAAAGGTGACTAAATTGTTTACAGTAAAAGATTTTGGGGGCTATTTGTTCAATATTTACAAGCATTTGGCCTTTAAAATCTCTTCTGAAGTAAGATACAGCCTCCAAATCAGATATTGACCATTCAGAAGCCAATACTGAGAAGTAAATATTGAATTATAATACTTGGGAAAGTTAAATATAAATTCTATAAAAATGAAAAATCATAAAATATAATGAACCCTGGAGCAGTATCCAAGAACCTTCAATAAGTAATTAAGTTTCACTTGGCTGTGTAGCCTTGAATAGCAGAAAATAATATATTAAAGTATATAGGGACAAAGTTCCACTAAATATTACGGCATTATTTCCTCATTTATAAAACAAAAAACTCGGGGGGATGAGGGGTGGGAGGGATGCTGGGACCCATGGTGGTGGAGGATGGGCGCTGGTGGAGGGATGGGTACTTGACCATTGTATAACTGAAACCCAAGCACAGAAATTTGTAAGTTTATAACTGTACCTCATGGTGTTTCACTAATAAAAAAATAAAATAGAAAAAAATCATCAAATAAATTCTATATATTTTATAAACCAAAAAGTTTTATATGTCTAAAATTTAAAAGTAATTTCAAATGTGAATTCACTTTTTTCTTTGAAATACAATGTCATTCCCTCCTCAACTGAGACATGCCATAAATGCACAACTTTGTTTTTGTCATTTTTATGCCAAAATGCTTTACATTCAAAGGGATACTATTCCCTTTAAAGGAAACATTCAAGAAAAAAAACAACTATGCTCTTATTTCAAAGATAAGAATATCCTGCAATTTTTCGTTCTAGAATTTTCTTTCGGAATAGTCTTCATGTTTGAATATCTTCAAAACTCACATTTTTCCTTAACACAGACTAAATTTTGGAAGCAATCAGAAGTCAATAATCTGACGTACAGAGCTGGCAATCAGAAGAGTAATGTTTTTATAAGATGAAAATGTTAATGAGTGAATTTCACTGCCATTTTTGATAAACAAGGACCAAATGTTCTCTGAATACAATGAGCAAATCTTTGTGCTTGTCTTTGCTCACTCACTTGTCTCTGTTCATAACCCTCAACCCTCCTAAAGCTTATACAACTCCAATCCACATCAGATACAGTGTTCTTCTCAAAGCTTTTTCAAGTTACACTTCACTATCTTTACTTCTGCGTTCCAATAACTTCTAGCTTTAGTAGATGGTATTTGTCATATCCTATTTTAGACATTACTGTTTAGGTTTCTAGTTTAGTAGCTAGGGTTCAGAACATTTCAATCTCACACAAAAAAATCATCAATCCTCATCAGTTTTTAGTTTATATTACATAGAATGGTTATATATTTTATCTAAGAGCCTAATAAAGTAGTTCTCCTTGATTTCACCTATTTTCTGGGAGGGGAGGGAACATTAGGCACTCAAACTGTCAGACAGCTGAGAATATTACCTAGCAAAAGGGAAATTAGGCAATATATACCAAATGTTTCTTAAATGTGTATTTAATCCAGTTACTTTTTCTTAAAACTTATCCTAGAACCAACCAAGATGCAACCAATGATTTGGAAGAATTTTTATCACAGAATGAACTTTTGTGAGAACACTGCAAATAACTTAGTCAACTACCCATAGTGGATTAATAAATTATGCTGTAACAATTCAGTAGAATTTTAACAATATTGAAACATCAAAAACAAACAATGTCCTCCTGTTGTTCATTGATTTGCTTGAGCAGGCCCAGTAACATCTCCTTTTTGAGACTTGTTGTTACTATGTTTGGCATATTGAATACATCATAGATAGACTGCCATGCCGGTGAGGCTCTCCGAGAAGGGCGGAGGAATCAAACACAGCTTGGCCAGGCTGGCTACATGCAAGGCAAACACCGTACCCCTGTGCTATCGCTCCACCCCATTAAAACATCAAAATATAAGAAATGTTCATGGTCATGGATGAATATTCATGATGTGTAATATTTAAAGGTAAGCTTAAAAAAATCTCGAAAAAGCTAAATCACAAACACTTCCCTGTTTCCATATCACAACCACCTTGAGAGAAGGAAACCTAGTTCTTGGGAACCAATATTGGTACATATACAAACATCTTGAGTTTCTTTTTTAAATTTTGAACACCCAAATCTCCCAAATTATGTTTTCAAGACAAAATAAACAAAAAAAATGGGTTCCCCTTTATTGCTTTCTTTCAACACTTCCAAGGTGTCTGAAGCAAATGAAACTCATTCTCTATGGATTTGGGCCAAATATTTCAATACCTTTTTCCAAGACTCTTTAATTGGGAATTAAAGTTCTCTAACAAGAACATTAAGTTCAGTTTTTTTTTTGGGGGGGGGCTGATTTTAGACTGAAGCTTAAAAACATCATTGTATCACTGTCATCCCATTGTTCATCAGTTTGCTCGAGTGGGCACCAGTAACGTAACCATTCATCCTAGCCCTGAGATTTTAGCAGCCTCTCTTTACTCATTCTTCAAATAATTCTTGAGAAGAACATTTCAAATTATACTTTGTTTTAATCTCTTAGAACAGCAAGCAGGCTCCTTTACTTGTCTCAGTAAAAACAAAAGTATCCCTTTGTTCTATTTCATTTCTGATAATGAGACAGAACTTCTTTATATGATATTTTGTGTAATTCAGGATTACATCAGTTTCACCATGGGTTAACTAAGATTTTCAGGTGCTATCAAGAAGCCTGGTCAACAATTTAGAAGAAATCTAATAATTAAGGAGTTAGTCATTCTATAAGATTCTCTCTGTCATATGCTCAATAAATAGCCAAAGGAAGCTTTTTCTAATATTTCTTCAAACAGGGTATGAAAATAACAACTACATAGTAACTTCAAAGTTTTTTTTCTGAACACCTTTGCTAAAATTGGGAACAGCCCAAATTTCATCCCAGACTTAGTAATTTATAGACTATGAGCATAAATTGTTCTGAGAGGTTCCCTGGCCAATACTAACAAGCCTCCTTGCTCTGATATTCAGGGTTAATGAGAATGAGAAAGATGGTAACTAACACTGAACACCCATGAGACATCACAGAACTTCTATTCTACAAGCATCATGCAGGACACAGTGTATGGATCTTCATGTTTTATCCACACAAACCCTTGGACAAGGATAATCATGGCAGTAGTGATAAAAATCAATTCTTGTACAGAGTAATCAACACTGTTGGAGCTCATAATAAAAGTAAAGTAAAGTAAAGGCCCTCCCGTTGATCATCGATTTGCTCGAGCGGGCCCAGTAATGTCTCCATTGGAGACTTTGTTGTTACTGTGTCTGGCATATCGAATACGTCACGGGGAGCTTGCCAGGCTCTGCGTGCGGGCGAGATACTCTTGGTAGCTTGCCAGGCTCTCCGAGAAGGGCGGAGGAATCGAACTCGGGTCGGCCATGTTGGCTGCGTGCAAGGCAAACGCCCTACTGCTGTGCTATCGCTCCAGCCCATAATATGCCACCCTTTATTTTACAATATTATAAACATTGAATGCTAAAACTGTTACAACAACTCTTAGTGAGGAAGAAGGAAAGGAAGACTAACTTCAACTCTATTATCGGAACAGAAGTTGAGACACAGAGAAAACTGACCTGTACAAAGTCACAAACAAGTTAAGTGGCAAGACTGAATGAAGTCACCAGACTCAATTAAGTTGAATTAAGTGACAAGATTGTTTGAATTCAGTCTAACTGTAAACTAACCTGAAATCTCTTAAGCACTGAAATTTTTTCAGAACATGTTATTTGAACTTCTTTGACTTATGCTAAAATTGAAACCCAGCATTTTTATGTTTGTCGAACTTAACATGTACTTTGGAATATGACAGCCAATGAATGCACATTCCTTGAATTGAATTGTGAAGAATAAAAAGAGGAAGAAAAGAGATGGGAGGAGACTAGTGGAGAGGAAGGAAGATAAAATACTTAATCAAAAAAGAACCAGTTTAGAAAATTATTTTAATTTTTAAAAATTATTTTAAAAGGCCTTTAAATTGCCCTTTCTTTTTCCTCCTTATCCTATTCTTCTTCCTCCTCCTCTCCTCCTCCTCCTCCTCCTCTTCTTAATTTTTGGGTCACCCTGGCAATTCTCAGGGCTTGCTTCTGGCTCTGCTTGGGGGACCATACAGTATGTTGAGGATCGAACCCAGGTCAGCCACATGCAAGGCAAGTGCCCTATCCACTGTATTTTCTCTCTGGTTCCAGAAAAGCTCTTTATGCCCTTTCAAATAAAATTAAAAACAAATGATATTTTGGTATAGAGAATTAGGTTCAGTAAATACATTATTCAATACTTGAGGTATCAGGACTGAAACCAAGCTAAATTATGAATCAAAACCCAGAACCAACTATATTAATTTTAATTAAAATGAACCAATCCCTCTTTTTCTGTAAAACCACTAAATGAGCCAATTAAAAAAGCATCTGGTGTACAAATTTAAACTAGAGTAAAATTTTTGTTCTCAAAATAATATGGCTGAACTCAAATATCAGTGTTGTTTTTATAAAAGAACATATTTCATTATGCTTAAACTTCTGCAAGAAAACAAATATATCTCATCCCACAACTTAGATGCAATACAAAATCCATTGTGGGTGATCTGTTTCCTCCTCTGTAAAATAAAATGGCTGAATCAGATGGTTTCTAATCAACCAGGATTCTATATAGCTCATGTCTTAAAGGATAGTACAGGTTAGATTTCCTTGAAAATGAAAAGCATTCTATCTGGCACCTGATCAAGCTGCTTAATGGCAATGATCTCAGAGACTCAGAGACAAATCTGAGAACCCAGCAGTTTTTGGCAGAGATGTGTCTGGTTCCCGCAGTAGGTTACCAGCGCCGGGGCACCCCAGGTGGGAATAGGTTTCGTTCCTTGACCAGTTCCCCCTGGTGGCTCGGTGGCCTCCATCCTCCAGAGGCCATTGGACAGTTAGGTTTGGACCCACAATGAAGAGACACGCGGGACCTCACTGGACGGGGGTGGAGCCAGCCCTTTCCTCCCCACCCCAATGAAACCCCAGGTCACCACCCACAAACAGCCTCTCTGGCTCCTGGCTCCTGATCAAACTGCTTAACGACCATGATCCCAGAGACTCAGGAACATATCTTGGAACCCAGCAGGTTTTCTCAGAAATCCCTGCAGATTTGTTAAAATTTCGGAATTCCAAAATTGCGCGGCCACTACTGCAGCCACATGACATCATATGTTAGTCATAACCAGCAATAGAAAACAAATTGTTTACGGTTGCCTTTTCAGCAGATCTGTGTTTTGGGGGTTAAAGTCCCAAATTTAATGGTGAGTCTGGGGTCAAAATTTTGAATGAAATCAAAGTGGAGAGAGAGAGAGTAATATGGAAATCATCTGCCCCACAGGTAGGGGGAGGGTGTGGAATGGGGGTTATACTGGGTTTTTGATGGCAGAGAATGGGCACTGGTGAAGGAACAGGTGTTTTATCATTGTATGACTGAGACCTAAACCCAAAAGCTTGTAACTGCTCTCATAGTTATTCAATAAATAAATTTATAAAAAAGAAAAAAAAGCAAGGTAGAGTTTGAAAGCAAGATTGAATAAAACAAAAACTATTTAAACCTAAAAAAAATTTAAAAATAACCCTGAGCACAGAGCCAGAGAGAGCTACAGAGCAGATCCTGCCAAACCATCCCTCCCCACCCCAATCCCCTCCCGCAAATGAAAAGCACATAGAGATAATTTAGTATAGATTAATATCTACTTCTAAAATACTGTGAGTTTTCTTTCTATACTTTCTTTTCTATACTTTCTATACTTTTTTTTTTAGGCTACACCTAACCCATTTCTGCCCGGTAAAATCCCTAAAGCTATATGAAATGAAGTGCAGAGAGATGCGGGCTCTGGAATCAGAAAAAAATTGTGTTTAGTTCAACTTGTGCCACATAGTAGCTGAGCAGCTGCTGGTATGTTCTTTCACCTGCCAATTTTCCGAAACTGCTTCTCCACTGGTCAAATGGGAATGAGTATTTTTTTTATATATATATATTATATATAGTATATGTATATAGTATATTAATGTATACGTAATGTATAATATGAATTTAATATATAAACATACTATATATGTATATATGTTTAATTAAAGCACCATGATTTACAATGTTATTCGTAGCTGAGTTTTAGACATACACTATTGCAGCACCGATCATACCACCAGCGTCAACTACCCTTTACCAGTGTTCCCCGGTTACCTCCAACTCTTCCCTTTTCCATCCTGCCCTCCTGACAGATACCTTTCTAAATTTAGTTGTTAAAGTTTGTATCTCTCGATTTCAGTGTTGTTGATCATGTGGCTTGGATATCTGGCTTTCTATCATTCACACCATCTTTGTACTTTAATTCCCTGATCTGGCCCCTGTTGCTTCTCATCTCTCTCTATTCCCCCACCTCTCCCCTCCACTCTTAATTTCCTTCTCCTCCCGATACTATGGGGTCAAGTTTGATCCAGGCATCCCCCTTTAAAACATTGCATTCCCTGCTGTATTTATTCTAAATACCATAAATAAGTGATTTTATCCTGTGCTTTTGCTTCTTCTTCTGGCTTACTTCATATAACCCAATATCTTCGAGTTCCACCTATGTTGCAGCAAATTGTATAATTTCATCATTCTTTACTGCTGTATAGTATTTTAATGTGTGTATATATACCCCATATTCATGATCCACTGATTTTCCATTGGATATCTAGGTTGAGTCCAATCTTAGCTGTTGTACTGAGTGCTGCAATGAGTAATGGTGTGCATATTCTCTTTTGAATGAATTTTTTTCTGTCCTGGGAATAGATACCCAAAAGTGAAATTATTGGCTCATATGGGAATTCAATTCTGAACTTACTGCATACCCTCTATAATGTTTTTTATAGGGGTTGAACCAGACAGCATTCCCACCAGCAGTGACTTAGGGTTCCTTTTTCACCACACCTCCAATGAGACTGGGGAATGAGTATTTCTTTGCTATCTTTCATGGATGAGTATGTCTACAGTCATATACATACAAAATGATAATATGAAATGCATAAGAAAATATACTGTGAACCTTTAAATACTCTAAAAGTTACAAGAAACTGTATCAGCAGCAATGAAAATGACTTTATTCATCAGGAGAACTAGCAGCTATATATATTTTTTGCTGTTTCTGGCCACTATTCTATATTTTATAGAAAAATAATCATCTACTGTGAAAACAGTTCACTGCTTTTCTTCTTTTGATGTTTTTTTCCAAAATTCTTGCTTAAGCTTTATCAAGCCATACTTATACATCAGACTATTTTTAAGCACTGAAAGAAACTGCTTTTATAAGTAAACTTTGTTATAAATTAATCTTCTAGAATGCCATAAAACTGAACAAAGTAGAAGAAAATGAAGAGAAATTCTTGGATACACTTCATATCCTTTCCAGTTTCAATTATGAGGACTCATTTACCTTGTGCAGAATGAATAAACTTGGCAAAACTAAGAAAGCTATCATAGCATGAAATTTTCTATATTCTTTGTATTCTTCTTTCTCTATGGTTAAGAGTTGTACTAATTGCTAATTTTATTTTAGAGAATGAAGAACACACTACTAAATACATTAAGATAAAATAGCAGCACTCATGGTCATTAGTAAAGAGAAAAAAGAGAATGTCTATACATGTTAAATAGAGTTAAAGGACCAAGAGATAGCTTGGTGGCCAAAAGTACTTGGCTTGCAGAAGTAAGGACAAGAGTTTGGTCCCCAGTTCTGCTATACAGATTCCAAGCATCCAGCATGACCATGACAGCTCTGTTAGTGACTCCAGGACTACAGGAGATTTCAGGCTGCTCTGCAGAAGCCAGGTGAGAGCAAGTGCCACAACTAAAAAGATGTTTGCACCCTGCCATCTCCACAGAGCACACTCGCTGGCACTACCAATAAAGGAATTCTAGTTCAGTAACCATCAGGGCCCAGAGCTCAAGCACTGCAAAGCTGCTGGAGACCCCAGCCATGGAGCACAACTTCAAGTGCTGGCACCACCAACAAATGTGAGTGTGAGTTCCTGTCCCGCAGGGGAAGGAAGGGGAGAGCAGACACAGACATTCATACCGGAATCCAGCTGACATTCAGCTTGGAAATTTCCCCGTGAACTTTCACAAATTTCACAGCCTAATAAACAAGTCACCAGTGTGGTACTGCCAATGATCAAATAACAATTTCAAAATAGGGTTGGGATTTAGAGAGCGAGTGCTGTGGGTCGGGCTGACTCAAGTTCGGTCTCAGTACCACCTCTCCATCCCCTAAGTCCCACCAGGAATGATCTCTGAACATAGAGCCAGAAGTAAACTCTGTTAACCACCTGATGTGGCCCCCAAACAAAACAAACACACAGAACCCATATGGATGGGAGACTATGAGGTCGTTGCTGTGCATTCCAAATGCCACATGTCCTCTGACCATGGTCAGGTTCGGCCCTGAAGACCCCCATGTGCCTCTGGGATGAGCTGGTAACCCACCGCATTGGAGAAGCAGGGCGTCAGCATCTATCCTCACACCCCAGCACTGAAGAGCAGTGTCCTCTCAGTGTCCCTGAGAGCCACCTGGGAAGCCCCACACCCCCCAAATAAAAACAAAGTATACATTTATCATACTTTGACCAGTTTGTCCCTGATTTGGAAGAGCACAGATCTAGACTTCCACAAATGAAAATGGTGTCTTGGCAATTAAAGAACTATTTAAAATGCAATCTTAATCGAATGGTATCAATTATTCCTTTGACAATTGGCGAAGCATTAACATCACATTGAATGAGACTACTTTTAGCCAAGCATCAACCGGAGCAGGAGTTTTCAAGTTAACAGAGTGTAATGAGATACAATAATTTTGATGTTTACACTGGTGCTGCTGTTTCTGGAAACCGTAGATATATATCTGATGACACATAGGGATAAAAGCACCGTCACTTTTAGCTGTCATCAGGATCCTCCAAGGAGGTGCAGGAACAGAGGGAGAGGAGGGGAAGAATCAGCACAGGCATCCATACAGCTGGGATTCGGGATTCAACATACTGAAAGCATCAATGAAGTGGATCAGACGCAACCTGTCCTTCATATCTAAGCACTGTTCTCCATTAAACCTCAACAGCACAAAGTTTCTGAAACTCACAAAGCCCAGAATTTCTTATCAATTCCGGAAGAGAAAAGTCTTTTATAAATCAATGGAGTTCAACTAAACATTCAGATCAATTGGCTTAACATTTAGATCACGACAAAGCAAAGATCTCTAACCCTAGAACACTTGAGGATTCAATTAGCCAAAGACAGTTGTCCCCTGAGGAAAAAGTAAGTGGGGAGAATAACTGGGAATAAAATACATGCAATTTAACCATACGGGGTATAAACCATTCTTAAATGGAACGGGATAGGGAGAGAAGACAGGTAGATTGGATAGTGGAGGGTATGGTATTGGACCACAGAAACTCTACCACTAACAGTATTCTAAATCAGTGTGTAACACACACACACACACACACACACACACACACACACACACACACACCCCTCTCACGCCTTTCCCTTTCACTATCTCTTTTGGCTGTTGTTGCTGTTGTTTTTGTTCTTTGCTTCACACCCAGCTATGCACAGGATATACTCCTAGCTCTCTGCCCAGGAATCACTCCTGGCAGAGCTCAGGGGATCATATGCAGTGCTAGGGATGAAACCCAGGTTTGCTGTGTATTAGTAAACGCCTTACCCACTAGCCTATCTTTCCAACCTCTTATATCTCATTTTAAAAACAAAGATGCTAATATCACCACCTTTAAGTAAAAAGGGACCTTAAAAATGGTATGTGAACCGACTTGATCAGTGATTCTGAACATCCGTGCAGGACTGCCTACTTTGGTCCTCACACACATCCTTCACGCTATTGCCTCCACAGCCTTCCTGCTGTGAACGTGTGAACACACATCAGCGAGCTTTGTGTTATGGGTCAACACAGACTTGCGGGTTGGGTTCCTCGGGTCTTGATTTTTCACGAAACACTCAAAGGCAGTTTCCTGGTTACCAGAAAAGACATGACTTTTCTGGAATTACTCTGACAGCAGCACTGTCTTGAAAGTCTAAGGGCTCTAGAGAAGGCCAGCTTAGAAGACACGGTCACTGGTTACCAAATCAGTGGTTACCAAAATGGTATGTGCTTCCTTCAGAGACAGGAAAAGACAACCAAGTAGGGGGCAAGGAAAACAGAGAGCAGGAAGAAAACTACACATTACTAATATTGAATATATGTTTTTACAATGACATATGTGCTTAACTTATAAACATATGCATAAAATTATTTTAACTTCTACGACCACATGATCCAGAAAAGTTCAAAAATGATTAAGTTCATGCAAGATAAAATAATTTAAACATATAATACATCAATAAATATAAATTAAATTTATAAAATAAAAACACTTGATGTTGAAATAATGAAAATACCAATTTTATACTTCAAAATTTTTCTATTCTGGTTCATATATTGACTTCTTTAAATAAAACAAAAACCCTGATTTTGTCACCTGTTCAATTATTATTGTATGAAAATTGGCAGTCAACTCTTAAAGAAAAGATTTAATGGTGAAATAGCCCTCAATTAATCAGATATCTATAATACCAATTTTATTTTTTATTTCACCTGTATTCAGCTTTCCTTAAACTGTGCTTTGAAAGAAAAAAATTTTCTTACAGATATTATTAGTTATTATAAGTATATTAAAAGAGCTAAGCAATCAAAAGCCAATCTGGAAAATTCAGCATCCAGCAAAAGGTGATTTTAGGTCAAAAGGGCAATTTCAATGCTGCTAATTATATCTCCAAGTAAGCAGTACTTATGTTTCACATTCTGGCTCAAATTTGATGGAATATATGAACAGAAAGAATGATTTTTTTTTAAAGGCAGGAAACACAAGTGTCTATATAAACAGATTGAGGGAGGGAAGCATATTTAAACTCGAAGAGCTGTGAATCCAAGTGTCTCTTTTTATTTCTACGCCCTCTTGAAAATTTGCAGGGGAAAAAAATACGAAATGAAAATATTCAAGACAAATTTCTACACAATTGTTACAATAAATCATAACATATGAATGATTTTATGACACTTAAGAGAAGTATGAAAATAAGCAAAAAAAATGAAATGCCACAAATGAAAAAGTCTGATAAAGACTGAATTTCCATATATTAGTTTGTGTAAAAAGGGAAATCCTAAAGAGGAAGAAAAAAGTGAACAAAAATATTAACAGTCACTGGGTTTCAGTCTACATGCCAATAGGAATTTAAAATAGACTAGTCTCCCTTAGATTATGCGACATTTATTCTCATTCATTTCTGCTTGAAAATACATTTACAACAGACTTTATATTTTTACGAAGAAACACTGATATTTAATGCATTTTTTTCCAAGAAACGAAATCTAGATAATGTAGGAAGTATGGGGGAAATAATATCACTATATCATTTATATTTAAAGGAAAGATGAGTTATAGTATCACAAAGCAAATAAATATCAAACAGTCAAATCTTTAAATAACGTGCACAGACTATCATTAAAAATATAATTTAATATTTTCATTTGATATTTAGTCAGTTTTTGAATTTACAATTATTAATACTTAATTCTGAACCTTATATTTACATCATAAAAGTTAATACATATCAGTAAAAAATATAAGATTTTAAAAATATAAACATGCAAATAAATTATCCCTGTTACTAGTTGATTTATAGTAATTTTTCAAGTCCTACCCTGGCGATCTAGTTCCTTAGCCAAAATCTTAAATTCTACTGCCTTATATTGACACCTGCTGGAAAGTACTGGAATTGTGTATTTCTCATTTCATTATTTAGGCAGTTGGTAATTTTGAATCTGAGAAAATGTGAAAGATAACACTTCAACTGCAAGTAATATAATTTTTAATTTTCAAAAAAGTAATGTTTACTCTAAACATTTAAATTTTAATGATTCATTTAGAAAATTATAAATCTAAGGAAATTTGCCCAAAGAGTACGTCTGAGGAAAATTAACTTATCAATGACTTCTATAACTGAATATATGTTTTATTGAGTATAATTATAAAACTAATCAAGCAACTTTTGCTAATGTTTGAACTTCTACTGCTTTCTAACTCAGACTTACTTAATAATTTGGTCACATGACTTGATAAAAATGCTTGACTTTGAAAGTATGCATATAAATGGATCAGAAAAATGACCCAGATAATGAAACAGTATGTCTTTTATATTCCTACTTGTCTCTCTCTAGAAAGATAAAATAATATACATTACAGAATAAGATTTTTTTGATTAGCAAAACTGCCTCTGATGAAACATTTATCTTATCAGATTAAATTTCAGAGTGCCAGAATAACATATTAAAACAATTCCTTTACTAATCTTTGCACTTGAATTAAGTTTTATTAATTTTCAATTCTATTACAAGTGAAAATACTCTTAAGTGTATCTACAAAGAATCTATTATTATCTTCTATATTCTTAAAACAAGATTTTTGAGAAAAATGTATTTAATTGATCACAATGTAAAAATAGAAATATGCCATAAAGTTAACAGAGTGTTACTTTTCCTCCTGGCAGTTACAAAATATGGCCAATTTAGTTCCATTGAGATGTCATACATCATCAAAAATAATATTTATACTAAAAACAACCACTGCAACTACAAATGAGTTTGAACAGCTAACAAGACAAGACAGTCTCGAGTAACACTACCTATATGATATAAAGGAAGAACTAAACCACTCTTATGTTATATAGGTATATCATATAGGTGCTAAATAACTTGCTTGAGCAATCCTTGTACGACTCATGCCTCTCTTTCCTATTAAATTGTCTCCATTTTTGACAAAAGTAATGCAACTGTCTGAACAGTTCTAATAAAACAAAACTATAATCAAAAAGAAAATAGCTAGCTTTAAAAAAAATACAGAAACTCCCTCAATTCTTTATTAGTATGACATAGTTATGAAATTTACAACTGTCAAACAAGTTGTCTCCTGAAAGTGCACTTAACTCACCTGTCCAAATAAAATTAAGTTCTCCAAGTTTAACTATAGTATGTAAAGATTCAAAGATATACGGGTTATTTTATGACGAGATTAAGTCTGATAATTTCTAAATTGTGTGTTTTTTAATTTAAAAAACAATTAGCTATAAAGAAATTAACAGTTTAAGAAAAATTATTTATGGGTTATTATAGACTTTTATTAAGTAATTTACTAAAATTTTTCATAAGATTAATGAGCCATTCAACTCTAAGACACTACAGAGGATCACAGAGGTAACAGGTCCATCTGAATATAGTTTTTGTCATATTTTCTCCAATTTGTTATATTTTCTCCAATAGTTTTGTCATATTTTCTCCAATTTTCTGAGCCCTTCTCAGAAGACAAGATTTTAATTGCAAAATAAAATATGCACTAAAACAGTAATTGTGTCAGATTCTTAAATAATATTTAAGCAAATCACTGTAGTAGCTATTTACAATCAATCACTAAGAAAAAAAGGTTCTTTCCTTGATAAGCACCCTGAAAAGATAGTTTTTAGAGCCCGAGAAACAGGAGAATTATCAGATACCCAAGATCCTTATTTTGAAACACTCAGTTACCTTACAGAGCTTCTGATACCGAGGAGAAGAAACTGCCATCCTTTGTAAACGATGCAACAAAACCACAACTTTCTGCAGAGATGTTCTCACCACAGCCATCATTTTAAGTTTACCACACTTCTGGAGACACCTCAGAATTTGCATTATAAATGAAGAGCAATGATCATTTCCTCCCGGTCACTGGACAATGATTTGCCAGTTCTCTGAGCATGCTCGTTTCCAGGAATGCATTTGAAAGATACAAGGACTTAGGTGCTAGGGAAAAGGAGGCTCCTATGCCTTCAACTTCTCAAATCACCAAAGACATATTTATATTTACAAACGCCAGGCAGAAAGCCCCCTGGACAGATGCTCACAGCCAGTACTAGCTCAGCCCGGCATGGTCAGAAAATGAAGCAAGTTGTAGAGCAGCCAGACGCTGCCTGCCGCTGAAGAGTGCGCTCAGTAGCCAAAAAGGATATTAAGTGAAACATTAAAGCTGCAGATACAAAGCAGACATCCCCTGGGAAAAGAGATTCAGCACATCACCATGGTGCATGCTTGTAGCGGGTGTATATTAAGAGATGGAGTGGCATTCACTCTCTCTGAAGAGAGATGCATTCTCTACTCACTACTCGGCTAAATGCAGCGCAGCCTGGGCTCCGTGGGATGAGAGAAGAGAACCTGCTGTAAATCTTGAGAAGAGCACAAGGGTACCTGACGCTAATGATATCAGCCCCCAACGCTGAGTGCTAATAAATCACCCCACAGACAAGTATCAGAATAAGATCCTCTAAGACGACACAAAACAAACACAAACACAAAAATGCCTAAAGGAGTGTGTGGCTTTACCTAAAAGATCCTAATAGCAGAGTAGTGCAAGGGCTCTCTCTCTCTCTCTCTCTCTCTCTCTCTCTCTCTCTCTCTCTCTCTCTCTCTCTCTCTCTCTCTCAGATGCCTGCCTGGGAGAAAAAACCATTAGAAATCGAATTTCTAATGTGAGGTTAAGACTCCTCTAATTAAACAGCCAAGTTAATAAAATGCCCCAAATAAAAAAAAAGTCTGTAATTGACTACAGAACATTCCAAATTACCACATTTTCTCTTAGAAGGCATCTTCATGATCTCATTTTATTTGCCATAAAGCTGTTTAAATTTTATGAGTAAGAAACATAAGCCATAATTATATGATATAAAAAAGCTAGCACAGAATTGGACGGATGTATATGCGTGTGTACATATTTAAAATGCATTTTTTTTTACTGCAGCTTGAATGCCATTACCAGTATTGTAGGGGGTAAAGTAGTGTTAGGAAATGAACATAATAACGAAAAATGATTAAATGACTGGGTCAAAGAGCACAGACAGAAATCAAACCCAGATGTTTCTCATTATCAGCATTCAGCTCTAACCCCAAACCAGGCAATGCCGCGTTTTCATCTTTCTCTGCAATTGCCATGACTCTTTAAAGAAACGTACAGTTTAGAGTGTTTCTTTTCTGTTTCACCTGCCCTCTCAGCCCTTCATCTTCACATGATGTAAAGCTTTCTATCGTGTCTTACAGAGTTGTGTTGAACAGGCAGTATTGGAGAGGTGGGGAGGGGTTGAAGGCTTGAATTTTGTCCCTTGCAGGTCTATACTGCCTCCCTCTGGACAAACTCATGAAGTCAAAACATCACAACAGCAAACTGGAAGGAGGTAGTTAATAATAAAAATTATTAAGCTCATCTGGAACTGAGCTGATGATGCTACCGAGAGTATTCGATATGCCAGACACAGTAACAACAAAGTCTCCAATGGAGACGTTACTGGGCCCGCTCGAGCAAATCGATGATCAACGGGAGGGCCTTTACTTACTTTTACTTTACATCTGGAACTACACAGAAATGAAAAGAAAATTCACGTTCCGGAGGTACTGGCAATTTGATTAAGAAGTACAGGGCTTGTTTTTAAGGTGAGAAAAATATTCTAAGTTGATGATGGCAATGTATTCTATGCTACAGATATACACTAAAATCATTGAATTGTACACACTAACATACTGATTTTTAAGGAATGTGAATTATATGTCAAAAAAAGCTCTCCAAAAAAATATAAAGTGTAATTCCTGACCCTGAACCAGCAGCTAAACTGTTCATGACTCAGGTATTTAATACCACCACCTTCCACCCCTCCGAACCCCTGCCTCCCACAATACCCAGTAATTGGACAGGAGCTGAGGACCGGGGACAGATTTGAAACCATCTCCACTTAAGCAAGAAGACCATTAAATTAAGGTTAAGGAAGGTGCTTGTCTTGCACACGGGCTACCCGGGTTTAATCCCTGACATCCTATATGATTCCCCAAGTACTAACGGAAGTGATCCCAGAGCACAGAGCCAGGAGTAAGCCTTAAGCACAACCAGGAGTGGCCTCAAAACCAAGAACTGAGAAAAGAGAACACAGAAGGTGAAAATACAATAATACCCCAAATAATACCCAAATAGGTACTGTTAGGAAGCAAGAATAGATAGTTTATATGCAAACCATTCCAGCTAGGTAACTGGGCAGAAGAATTTTACCCAGGAAAGAGCCAGAGCATTTCAAATTAATGGTACTGCTAAAATGTAAAGCTGACATTTTAAAAATACAATCCAAATGATAAAAGCATGTAAGCATAAAATAATAATAATCGGGCTGGAGCGATAGCACAGCAGGTAGGGCGTCTGCCTTGCACGCAGCCAACATGGCCGACCCGAGTTTGATTCCTCCGCCCCTCTCGGAGAGCCCAGCAAGCTATTGAGAGTATTCGATATGCCAGACACAGTAACAACAAACTCTCCAATGGAGACGTTACTGGGCCCGCTCGAACAAATCGATGATCAACGGGAGGGCCTTTCCTTTACTTTTACTAAGCATAAAAATTAAAAATAGATGCACATAACAGATAAAATGACCAGGATGTCAAAAGTTCCATTCAGAAGTAAAAATAAGTAATAAGCATCTTCATCTTTAGGAAAATTCTCTCACTGAATGTAGAGTCATAGTGAAAATCTGCATAGCCAATATCTCCCTCCTGGTTATTACTCAAATTTCTCATTTCAATTTAGTTAAAATGAAATGTATCATCATATCACTCTCCCTTGTAAGCAGCAGACCTGATGATTTTTCCCCCTGCAGTTTCAATCTCAGGTTTTAAAATACACCTGGCAATCATATTCATTTCTATCCCTTCTTTCTCTTAGTTCACTCACACTAGGAAATCATTAAATCTGACCCACTGTTATCAGCTCCCATTTAGTTATTATCACCTTTGACCAGATGCCTACAAGAGGATCCCAACAGAATTTTCTGTGACTGGTGTTGCCCTATCCGGTGCATTTTTCAAATGTCATCAGCTTAGATTCCTATAAATTACAAATCCCTTAATATCCTTAATGACATTACCCATTGCCACCAGCATCGACTAAAAAACACACAACAAACCGTAATAGATCCGCTAAGATCTGGTCGGCTCAGTATCCCAATGCTCCTTTCTCCAGAACCGTGGGTTATCTCATGTTCTCTGCTGACTAGTAAGACCTAACTTTCTAGGCAGGCAATAAAGGATACAGAGATATATAAATCCAAATGATCATCCAACCCTTAAGAGATAATATTTCACAATACACTCAGAAATTCATCACTGTGCCTCCAAATGATCATCAGCCAAAATGTACCCAAAAAACTTCTGAGCTTCGCTAAAAAATCCCGAGGCCCAAAACTCATTTGTCAAAAGACATGAAGCAAGGACAATTAGTGACCATCCAGGGGTCATTCTACACATTCCTGTATTCAGACCACATCCATGCAGGACATGGACATTTAGAGATAGTTGCATACACACACTGTCACCAGAATATTTATTCCATAATTTCAAGGTGATATTTAGACATCCTTGTTCTTCAAGGGACATCTTAATTTCCACACGAGTTTTCATTCAAACTACCCACTCACAGACACAAAAGAAGAGTCATTAATACAAAAGTCCAAGGAGAATTAATCCCTTGCCTTAGCAAAAAATAGTTGAGTCCTAACAAGCAGCAATCTATGAACTAGAAAAATTGAAAATATAGAGTTTTTTTTTAATAATATGCTCGAGCGGCCCAGTAACGTCTCCATTGGAGACTTTGTTGTTACTGTGTTTGGCATATCGAATACATCACGGGGAGCTTGCCAGGCTCTGCTGTGCGGGCGAGATACTCTCGGTAGCTTGCTGGGCTCTCGGAGAGGGGCGGAGGAATCGAACTCGGGTCGGCCATGTTGGCCGCGTGCAAGGCAAACGCCCTACCCGCTGTGAAGATTTCAAAAGTAAGAACATCTGATAAAGGAACATGGAATGCAAAATTATGCAGATAACCATAATGTAAAACATCCTAAACAGAGAGACATGTTTATTTTTAGATAAAGGAACTTAACAGGCCCTTAATAAAAGTCCTATTAACTATTTATAATGAAGCAAAACAAATTTAGCAACATAAAATTAGCTTGGAGAAGTACTTACCATACAAGCTATAGCATATTTTAGTACATTCATCAGCAACTTTTCTTTCTTGAAGCTGACTGCCACAGACAAGTAATCCTTCGCTAAAATATTTTATTTAGAAATGATTTAAAATCTCTGCATCTATTTGTTCTACAGTATAGTATGAGAACTCATTAAATACTGGGAGAAAGTTTGGCTGGGGTAACCACATGTCCAAGATAAAACATGTCCAGAGACATTACTAAACTCTGGAGTAGTTCTGTGTTCCAGGACAGATCTGTCCACAAAATCTCACCTGCTCAAAAGCACAGCCCAAAAGTTAAACAACATTACACAAAGTATCCATGGGCAGACTTACAGCTATTTAAATCATTAAAATCATTTAAAACTGGCATCTTTTTGAGTCTATAGACACAATTAGAGTTCACTATAACCCTCTGAAAAATGTGATGGTAACTAAATATTGTACCAAATAACACATTGGGTGACCTCATGAGACTCCAGGAGGTGAGATAAATAAACAGCTTTAAATTAGATGCTTCTCTGGACACCCTTATTAGTAAGTCACAAGTGTAATATCTGATGAATCAGAAATAAGCCATGTGAGTAAACACAGACTTTCTTTAAATTATTTCTGAGAACCAGAAAATTCACGAATAGCCATTATACATGGTAACAAACCATTTAAATACATATTCCAAAAAGATTTTTAAACATTTTTGTATACTTTTTCAATGACAACAGTTTTTCAAAATTAGAGAAAAACGTGTAAAATTGAAAATACTTCCAAGAAAGCTTTGGTTCCCTTTATTCAGAACCACATACTTGCCAGTATTTTATAAACAGTCCTTTGAGTGTTTCAAGGGAAGAGAGTTCCAAGAGAATTCAGAAAAGACCATCAGACTGGATGTCATAATGTGGCAATTTAAGATCCAAGTATGAATCTGTTTTCATCTTGCATTTTTGCACATGGAGCAGAGTTTGCACACTGACAACTAGGTAGATGAATGGCATCTCTTCCCTTAAACCATCATGGGAAAGAAGACACACATCACTAGTCATGTGCTTACAAGATCATGTGTATACAAGCACATCGTAACTGTCAAAAATTCTTATTCTAATGCCACATTAGAATGGCAGGGCTTAAAGAAATGACAAATATAGAAGGATGGTAAACAAGACTTCTCTAAGGAAAGAGGTTTGAAACCTGCTTTAGGTGAGAGAGCCTCTCACTGTTCTGACAAACAGAAGAGAAAGGTCAAGGGCACTGAAGCATTGTACATGGGGTAGGCTCAAACATTCTTCATGTGTGTCCTCATAAGTTTTTTAAAGAAAAAGTGCCAAATGTAAAAAAATGTCTTGAGTGGTAGATACAGTGATATCTGTAAAGTTTAAAGCATTACAGTAGTACCTTCAACCTTAAAGTTCAGAGTTCTCTAAGTCTTAACGCCCTCACCATCTTCATAGTGGCTTTATAACAAATAGTAACAGAAGGGATTTTATATGAATGGAAAATTATTTAGGAGTCAATAAGGCTAACTGAAATAGGGCCTAAAATGAGCAAAATATATGGTCACGGCCACGGTCCTCCCATTATTCATCAATTTGCTCGTGCGGGTCCATCGTGAGACTTGTTATTACTGTGTTTGGCATATTGAATACGTCACGGGTAGCTCGCCAGGCTTTTCCATGGGGCGAGATACTCTCGGTATCTTGCAGGGCTCTCCAATAGGCGCAGAGGAATCGAACCCGGCTCAGCTGGGCCGGCTGTGCGCAAGGCAAATGCCCTACCACTATGCTATCGCTCCAGCCCAAGCAAAATATAAATTAAATGAAAATTGAAAACCCAGAAAACCTCTGAGCCTGCAAAGTCTAAACAACTGATTCTTACTTCCATACACAAGCTGGTCATCTACCATTAAATAAGCATCTCACAGATCTTATTTCCAGAAACCAATTACTCACATGTGGACACGGCTTCTATAAGAGAGAATCCTTCACCTCTTAATGGTAATACCTTTGCAGGGAAGTAGATCAAAAGAGCACGAATGCAAACCCTGCTTGTCATTCATTTCTCATACATGCACTTGCCTGCATCTGCTGGGTGAGTTCCCTGGCCAGGAGCGTATCCTGAAGAGCATTCTCCCTCTGAGACGCATCTGCAAGCACATTGACAGTGGTTTCTGCTTCTTGGATCCACTTTAAAAAGTTTTCCAGGTCTCTGCGACTGGCCTGTACTGTCCTCAGCTCAGCCTCCAGGGCATTCTGTCTGTCAGTGATGCTACAGGGAAAACCAAGATAGACATATTCTGTGACTCAGTGTGACAGTCCACATCACACGCACTTGAAGCAAAAAGTGAGCAGGCAGCTGCAAAGGAACCTCTGTGTATTTATGAATTTAACATCATAGATGTCAGTACCTTAAACGACTTTTAACACTAGGGAATAAAGGGAAAAGGATGACGTGAACTGTAACGCACCGTGATATATCAACATTAAGGGAATCATACCCCTACCATAAAATAATTATTATTCATAAAAAATGATTTGGGCTGGAGCAATAGCACAGCAGGTAGAGCATTCGCCTTGTATGCGGCCAATCAGGGTTGGATCCCCAGCATCCCATATGGTCACCTGAGCACCACCTGGGGTAATTCCTGAGTGCAGAGCCAGGAGTAACCCCTACGCATCACCAGGTGTGACCCAAAAAGCTAGCATTGTAGCATTGTCCTCCAATTGTTCATTAATTTGCTCGAGCGGGCCCAGTCAAGTCTCCATTGTGAGACTTGATGTTACTGTGTTTGGCATACCGAAGACATCACAGGTAGCTTGTCAGGCTTTGCCGTGTGGGCGAAATACTCTCGGTAGCCTGCTGGGCTCTTCAAGAGGGGCGGGGAAATTGAACCCTGGTCGGCCTATGGCTGCGTACAAGGCAAATGCCCTACCGCTGTGCTATCACTCCAGCCCTGACCCAAAAAACTTTAAAAAAAAAAGTACCTAGGATATACTTGAACAATTTTATTTCTAAGCATTTACCCAAGAGAAATGAAAATCCATATGGAAATGTTTAAGACAACTTTAATTATAGTGGCTTCAAACAGGAAATAACTGAAATGTCATCTACCAGTAAAGAGATAAATTGTGGTACATGCATATAGTGGAATACTACTCACCAATGTAAATGGATTACAGATAGATGCAAAGAAATGGAGAGAATTTCAAAAGTTTTCAGCCATATTCAAAAGCTATGTAATATGATTTCATTTAAATTATATTCTGGGGTGTCAACAACTTTATCTTAACACTTATTTAAAAGTAAAGTAAAGTAAAGGCCCTCCCGTTGATCATCGATTTGCTCGAGCGGGCCCAGTAACGTCTCCATTGGAGACTTTGTTGTTACTGTGTCTGGCATATCGAATACTCTCAGTTGCTTGCCGGGCTCTCCGAGAGGGGCAGAGGAATCGAACTCGGGTCGGCCATGTTGGCTGCGTGCAAGGCAAACGCCCTACCCGCTGTGCTATCGCTCCAGCCCTAAAAAAAAACAGTGTACAGCTATATAGAGAATAAATGAAACTCCTTTGTCTGAAATTTAAGGTTCTCTATAGTATTTTACAATTTTACATCCCCTTTCTTTTATCTCTTTGTTTTCTTAAATACTCCACTAGCTAAAAATGCTAATACTATTAGCACATAAAAATTTTATATTCACATAAAAATGACTGTCCAATCACTCCCTTTACCAAAATCCTGCTAATCCTTTAAGATTTAAGGATTATCTCTTCTGGCACATTTCGGATCCAGTAGATTAAAAGGGGATAGGGCATACTTGCTGCTGCTCAGGGCTTCCTCCTGACTCTGTGCTCAGGGATCACTACAGCATGGCTCAGGGAATCATATGAGGTACCAGGGGTTGAGCCTGGGTTGGCCACATGCAAGACAGGTGCTCTATTCATGGGATTATCTATCCATCCGCTCCATTAAGTTTTTCTGTTTTGAGTCACACAGAAATGAATCACATGTCTCCTAGAGAGGACCTTGGATTGTGATTTTATTTCACTCAAATTTATTATCACAAAGATCTCTCGTTACTCTATTCTATAAACTACGAATGAACCATTCTTTTTGTACCTTGATATTTCTGGGTCTTTGTAACAGCATTATAAGTAATAGAGATAAATACAAACTACTGATGATATCCTATCATTAAGGATCTCTCAAAGACCAATATTTCAAGAAGCTATTGAGACATTCAACACAGAACTCAGTTTTTAAGTCAAAAAGATGATATGAGCAGCATAAAAATAAAAACTAACAAACAAGAAAGGAAATAAATTTTCAAGCTTATAGTAAAAGGAGCATTCCAGAAAACAGGGCAAAGAATCAAAAACCCAATTAGAGGAAGACTGAGATCACAATTTCATGTTTACCTTAACAAATGTAGTGAAATATACACCAGGATAAAACAAGTAAATAGCACCAAGGAGGACCAAAAAAAAAATAAGATTCAGGAAACAAAGATATTAAGTTAAAAGGAAAACACAGAAAATCCCAGGATGATGGCCACACAGCAGATCTAGAAAAGTCTCTCCAGAAACAATGAATGAAAGGAGGAAAATATTAGAAGTGAAAGCCTACTTCATGTGATTGACACTGAGAAAATTATCTTGTCAGAAAAAAATCAAGTGGTGCAAAGAAACATAAGCATATAAAAATAAGACCATTTTAATTTTAGGAAAAACAGAAAGGAAGAAAACCACAGTAGGTTTCATAAATGAATGCTGTTTAGACAGGCACTAGGATGTCGACACTGAAGATCAACTTATCTGAGAAAGCCACGGAGAGATGGAAAGGCTGCTGTGGAATATGATACAGAAGTTCCTAAAAATATGAATAAAATGCGACCCAGCAATTCATTTTTCTGGGTATATATATATATTCAAAAGAATTAGAAGCATGGTTAGGGGAGATATCTGTACACCCATTTTCATAGCAATAATATAGATAATAACTAAAGTGAAAAAGCAGTCCGGTGCCTAACCACAAAGATGAACTGATAAGACAAATGTGATGGATCCTCACAATGGAATATTATCCTTAAAAAAGAACTTCTATAATAAGCAAAAAATGGATGAGCCCTGAAGGACATGATGCCAAGTGAAATGGGATAATCACTAAAAGACAGTAATAGTATGATTCCACTGACCCGATATTAAAATCATAAAGAATGAAAGTAAAAACGGCAGTACCCAGGGCTTGGGAGAGTGAAAAATGAGGAGTTATTGTTCCATGGCTAAAGAGGTCCAGTTTTACATGAGAAAACCAGTTATGGGGATGGATGTTAGTAACTGCTGACCTGTAAATGTGTTTAATACATCTATTACCTCTGAACTATAAACTTAAAATGGCTAATATGCTCAATTATAAACATACATGCATTTTTTTGTGAGGCAAGATAGTTTTACTGAGACCTATTTAAAAATACGCGAGTGAGAGAAAAAGAGGAATACAAGTTCAAGAGAGAACATGGTCATTTCCACAGCTGAAGAAGCAAAAAGATGACCTAGAGACAGGTGAGGATAGACAGAGATAGTAACAGAGATAGATAGAGACAGAGATAGAGATAGATATATGCATGCATTTTACCATAATAAAAAATGAGAACTTTAAGATGAAAGGAAAATATTTGTGATATAAGAAAGCTACACAATACATATATGCAAAATAATCTGCCAACAGACAATTTCGAATTTTTTATGATTATTTTATTAGAAAAAAGAACTTATGAACAGCATAGGGAAAAACTAAAAAGAAAAGAAATAACTGGACCCCTAGAAAACTACATTAGAGAGAAAAGTAAAATAACCATCAAATTTCGGTACTCTCAAATTTTTATAGTCATAAATATATACTGCTTTAATGTTTAAAATCCAGTACTTCCTACCATAATTTGGGTGGTTCGGGTTGGAAATAGTTTACTTTCAAGCAGACCCTAATCATACTTTCTATTTTAGAACAGTAACAGAAAAAAATACCTTTAAAATAGCCAAATAAAGGCTCTCCCAAAATATACTAGAAAGCAAAAGATTAAAAGACTGCAATTAATTAGGCAAGAACAGGTGGTTCCTATTTTAAGAACACTCATACAAAATTTAGTAATTATGAAATTTAATAAAGTCAAACACTTATTTAACATAATCAGTATCTTATTTTTAAGACTATTAATATGTACATAATATGCTCTGCAACTGGCAGCCAATGTAAAAATATATCAACAAAAACTGCTCATTAAATCCTAAAAATGCCCAGGATAAGAAACATATGTAAGTGTCCGAGCACACAATGGGTGGGTGAGAGAAATAGAACAAGAGGGAGGACATTTCCCTTGCACGAGGCTGCAGCAGCTGAGATCCCGGTTAAATGGTTGGCACCTGAGCACTGCCAGGAGTCATCATGAGCAGAGACCAGGAATAGCTCCTGAGCACTCCTAGCTATGGCTCAGAACCTCCCCCCTCCCTCCCCCCAATTTTGTTCTTTCAAAAACCCAGTGGGTGAAGTCAGAGGATTTCCTAAACATGGGAGACATTTACTATGCCCAGCAAGCATAAAGTACCGGGCTAGAAGCGGAGGTGAGAATTTAGAGATGTTTCCAAAAAATGAACTAAGAAGACCATGAGCAATTGGCTCTATACATGACCCTCACATGAGTAATGAATATGAGCAACACACATTGGTGACCAGAGGAACATTCTAAATCCAGAAAGGGGGCTGGAGAGAAACCACAGCAGGTAGGGTGTTTACCTTGCATGTGGCCAACCCAGTTCGATTCCCAACATACCATATGGTCCCCCAAGCACTATTATGAGTATTTCCTGAGTGCAGAACCAGGAGTAACCCCTGAGCATCGCTGGGTGTGACCCAAAAAGAAGACAAAAAAAAACTGTCCAGTAGGGACCAGTTATCAGTGGGAACAGAAATTCTGCTCTGTACATATAGAGAGATAGTATAGTACAGTACTTAAGGTGCTTGCCTGTGCACAGCTGCACAGCTGAACTTTGTTCCATCTCTGGCACCACAAAGGGTCCCCTGAGCACTGCCAGGAGTGATCTACTGAGCACAGAGCCAGCAGTAAGCTCCCAGCAGCACCAGGTGTGGCCCCCAAACAAACAGAAAAACCTACTTACAGAGAAGTAGCAAACAACAGCTTCTAGATGACAAAAGGTGTCTGTCATCTTTTGATCAGAAACCCACAACACATGGTTTTGGATCAAGGCAGATGAAATTCCCTGTGACTAGCTCCAAGAGCCTGGCAGGCTTCCTATCAACTCAAGCATAATTGTCCTCATTGCACAACTCTGCTCAGAATACAGGGGTGTCCTTAGTGAGTCTTGCATATTCCCCAGGAACCACCTCACCAGTCCAAGTCTTAGGCTATGCTGATCTAAAAAAAATCATTCAAGGTCATCCCCATAGTAATCACTGGTAGTCTCATCTCATCTAGAATTTCACATTTGTTTTACTCCTTTTACCTTAACTAACCTTCCTCTCTTCCCACCTACCCTAAACTTCCCTTCTGATCTGGCTAATTTCATTAGAGTTTCCCTCCAGAAATTGCCCGCAGACGTCTTCCAAACTTGTGGCTCCTCATCCCAGAGAGTTTCATGATTCCCTTACGTGCCTTCCAACATGCCACTGTTGCTCTTACAAATAACCACAGGCGCAGAGGTTTAAAGCAACACCAGTTTGTTGTGCACAGCCCTGATGATTAGTTTCAATCAGTCTCTGCTGCCACATTTTCTTTCTTCAGGGTCCAGGAGTGAATACCTTGCCTTGTCTTTACTATACCTAATAGGGGCTGCCTGCATTCCTTGACTCATCTCTCTTTTTTTTTCTTCTGCTTTTTGGGTCATACTCGGCCCAGGATTTACTCCTGGCTCATGCTCTCAGGAATTACTCCTTGTGGTGCTCAGGGGACCATATGGAATGCTGGGAATCGAACCCGGGTTGGCTGCGTACAAGGCAAATGCCCTACCTGCTGTGCTATCACTCAGACCTCTTGTTCCATCTTTAAGTAACAAACGGAGTTCTCACCTCATACCTCTCTGTTCTACACTCCTGGCTCCTCCTACACAATTTTTTGTTTGTTTTGTTTGATTTGGGGCCATACTCAGTGTTGCTCAAGGATTATTCCTAAATCTGCCCTCAGGAATCACTTCTGGAGAGCTCAGGGAAATATGATAGAATGCGGGGATTGAACCCGGGTTGGTCATGTTCAAGACAAGCGCTCTACCCACTGTACTATCTCTCTGACTGCCATTTTTCTTTGTCTTTTCTTCATTTTTTTTGTGGGGGTTAGATGGAGTGAGAAACATTTCTAGACCACATTTGGAGGTGCTCAGGGATGACTCTGGCTCTGTGCTTAGAGATCACTCCTGGCATTGCTCAAGGGACCATATGTTAATCACATGCAAGACAAGCACCTGAACTCCTATATTATTTCTCTTGCCTCTCTCTCCTCTACTTTGAAGGACATGTGTGATAGAATTACTGAAGTAATCCAAGTGTAACTCTTCATCTATATGGCTACTATTCTGAAACTCCTCATTAAATGAGCCATAAAGACTAAATCACTGTATAAAGCTCCAGAATCACCAGTGTATTTGGTACCCTCCATTGCTATACATAGTAGCAATTCAATGAGAACTTGATGAATAAATAAATACAAAATTGAGAACGATCCCTGCCATCTAGCAATACTTTAAAAAGGAAATGAATAATCTAGGTTTAAAATATGAATACACAGTAAGGACTGTTGTTATAATAAATATATGCTTAAAATGTATAAGAACACACTTTATACTTAGTATACATATAGTCAGGAATCTTATAGCCAGAAAATTTTGAAAATTATATAATTTCAAATAAATTTTTTGTCTATTTTTTGCTTGGGAGTCACACCAAGTTCTCAAGGCTCTCCTGGCTACTTGCTCAGAGATCACTCCTAGAAGGGCCAGGGGGACCATATGGGGTCCGGGGATGGAACCAGGATCAGTTGTGTGCAAGGCAAACACCCTACCTGCCGTTCTATCACTTCGCTCCACAAATAAAAAATTTAGTCAAATATAAGCATAAGTATCAATCCACCATACCACTCATTTTACTTTTTAAGAATATTAGTTCCAAGGCTAGAGCATGGAATATTACACGAACATTTGAACCAATTCATTCTCAAGGAATTTTACAGACTTTATTATAACAGAAGGCCAAAATAATTGCTAAGGTTAGAGGCTCAAGAATATACACTTGAACATAATAAATCATCAAACCAATAACTATATTCAATGTCATTTGTATACCACTCTCTGAGAGAAATGACCTATTTCTACCATCACTGCCGTTGGATAGCATTATATAGGTTAATCCCTTCAAATCTCTATTTTCCCCCATCTTGACCATAAAGAATGTGGATTAGTGAGAAAAGGGCCCATTTCAGAATTTCTGGGAGCTGTTTAATACTATATTTTAAATATCACATCAAATATAAAATCTATAAGAAGAAAGAGTTTCTCCATTCTCATCCCTTTGTTCAGTTTGGCTTCATTCAAAATCACTGCATCTATGTGAGAGGACACTTAAGAGAACAGATGCATGCGCACATCAGCAAAAAAAGGGGAAGCAATAATGTGGAAGATTCCTACAATCTCCCCCAGCACTGAATTCACAGTGATTCTTGATGCAGAGTTTATATCTTGCATCTCCCTAACTACATCCTAAGAAAAATCAGAACCAAGCTAGAGGAAATTCTGAGGAATGTAATGGGAGAAAATAAGGAACGAAGCGCTATTACAGAAAATGAAGTGACTCTGAGACTAGAAAATGTAGCCACTAGACCAAAGCAGAAACTGTTTTTGCGAAAGTTTATTTTAAACAATAAATCACTCAAAATAGAGGCGAGGCGGAAAAGCTAAAAGATACAACATCTGAAGTTGATATGGGTAACTGTAACGGAAATAATGTGTGTGTGTTTTACTTCACACAGAAGAA
Source organism: Sorex fumeus (assembly GCF_029834395.1). Taxonomy (NCBI): domain Eukaryota; kingdom Metazoa; phylum Chordata; class Mammalia; order Eulipotyphla; family Soricidae; genus Sorex; species Sorex fumeus. Next base: position 20,441,773 of record NW_026606118.1, read on the forward strand.
GTATATGAAGACTATATAATTCAGCTGAGCAGAAATAGTTCAGACTTTAAAATATAAACAGCTTCTCATAAAATATTTAAGAAATGCAAGGGTGACAGGTTTATAATAGTTTATGTTAAAAGGAATTGGGATTTTTTTTCTATGTAAATGCTTAACTGTTTTATAACAGATTTCTGTTAAAAAAGCAACACTGAGAAGCTCCAAAATCACTAATAGATATTTTTCAGCATAACATAACTACCCAGCTACCTGACTTTTTAAAATGTTATTTTAAAGATGTCAAATAATGCTTAATATTTAAGCTATAGATATATACAGAGAGATATTGTTAAATCAGGTGCACATGTACTTACAGTCGGTCAAAATGTTTGAACACAAACAGGCCTTTCATCTTTTTTCTCTCCAGAGTTAACTGAGGAAAATGCATCCTCAAAGACACAAATATGTGATACTAAATTTTATATACTTTTAAAAAATGACCTTTACAGTTAAGTGGGATTTAAATATATTTGTCTTACTTAGAGCAGAAAAAAACGGTAGTATCTGTACTTTGAGTGGCATGCGGTAAACTTCAATGAAGTAATTCTTTAAGCTTCTCAAAGGTTACCTTTCACAAAGTAACTTTTCACAATGGTTACTCTTCTACCTAGAAACTTACTATAGTGCACTTGGAAAAAAAGCAGTCTATTTAATGAAAATTTAGTCCCTGCAGATACCTCAACAGAGTGTGGTATTTTGGTGACTAATCCTTGTTACACAGTCATTGGGTCATCAACAAGGACTTAAGACTTAACCCAACCGGAACTTAAGGGGACTACTCTAATTTACTAATGCCACACCAGGGTTCTAGTGTGAATCCCAACCCCATGGCCATTTCATAAAGTCTATCCACAACCTTACATAACACAGACAAGCACTAGCTGCAGGAGTGTTAGTGCCAGGAAGTAAATATTCAAGACCACAGAGCTATTTCCATGGGAGGATTTATGTCACCACATCCTATTTCTCTTTTGGTTGAATCACTACCAGACATTCAATCTTCATTAGTCAACCATTATTGGATCATAACTCCAATTCTACTCTGCACCCTTCCCATCTGCTGCCAATTCACCCTCTGAGCACTTCTTATTATGCCCAGAATGTCACATTTCAATCAGAAAATTCCTCTAACCAACCCCTTCACCTTCTTTTACATCAAATTGGTTTCCTCAAAGTGATCCATTCCCCCTGCAAATATTTAATAACTTCCTGTTTCCTTTTTAGTCTAAAGGTAAGGAGTTGGGAAAAGAATTCTTTCCCTTGATTTCTCCACCCCTCTCGAAGAGCCCGGCAAGCTACCGAGAGTTATCTCACCCGCATGGCAAAGCCTGGCAAGCTACCCGTGACGTATTCGATATGCCAAACACAGTAACAAGTCTCACAGTGGAGATGTTACTGGGCCTGCTCGAGCAAATCGATGAACAACGGGAGGACAGTGATACAGTGCTACAGTTTGTATGAATTACATGTGTTTATATAATTATATTATCTTATTATCTCATTCTTGCTTTGGACAACCTGGCAGGCTACTGAATGTAACCTGCCCACATGGCAGAGTCTGGCAAACTCCCCATGGTGTACCCAATATGCCAAATACCAGTAACAATGATGGTCTCATTCTCTTAACCCTGAAAGAGCCTTAAATGTGGCACTTTTTAGAATCTCAGGGCTAGGACAAAGGAGACGTTACTGGTGCCTGTTCGAGGCAATCGACGAACAACAGGATGATTGTGATCGTGATCATGATTTTCAGTACTATTTCCAAGATATTATTCTTCTATATTCCAGACAAAATCACATAAAAAGATATTTACCCATTATGTTCAAACTGACCCTTGAGTTCATAGTCACAGCTATAAATTTAGTGGTGTTTCACTTGCCTTAGAAGGCAAGTGAGGTCTGAAATCCAATTTATTCATTTACTTTTTTTTAATTGGATCACCATGAGATACACAGTTACAAAGTGGTTCATGATTGGGTTTCAGTCATACAATGTTCCAATACCTGTCCCTTCACCAGTGTACACTTGCCACCACCAATGTCCCCAGTTTTCTTCCGCTACTACTCCCTTCTCCTTCTACCCCACCCTGCCTAATCCCATCTCAGTCTGCATCTATGGAAGGCAGTTTTCTTCTTTCTCTCTCTTTCCTTCTGGGCATTGCAGTTTGCAATACAGGTACTGAAGGTTATCATGTATATCCTTCTACCTACTCTCGGCACTCAGATCTTGTCCAGAGTTGATCATTTAGTCCTATGCTAAGTTCCTCCCCACTTGGGGAGCTCCTTTTCTTTTCTCTTCTACTTTTCAACACATCTTCCTACTTTGCCCAAAACCACATATGGTCCCCCAGCCCTGCCGGTGTGATGCCAGAGAGCAGAAGAGCCACAAGCAAGGCCTGACTGAGTACTTCGAGGTGAGCTCCCACCCTTCCCAGCCTCCACAAAGAGAGACTGACTTATCACTGTACTTAATATAAACAAATTACTTTCTGTCTCTTAAAAATTTCATCATGATCTGGCATCTTTCCCACTCTTTTGCCCTACGTAGAATCATACCACCTTAGTCAGACTATTTAAACCCCATTCTATGCTCTTTCTACCTCATTATTTTTACATTTGCTGCTCACTCTGGACTTTTTTTTAAATGGTTCCTTTTAACCTGAATTATCTCAAGCACTACCTTTAAATCAGGCTTTCTAAATTTATTCTAGATATATAAGGACTCCAACCCCAACACACATACACACACATACACATACACACACACACCTCTCTTTATTTCCTTTTCCTCTAAAATAACCACTTATAGTTATTATTTTCTAATTTATGGCATGACTTTCCCCATGAAAAACAACAATAGGGAACATATTTATATTTAAAGCTTATCACATAGCTTGATAAAAATACTAAATAGATATTTAATTAATAAGAAAAAGAACAAATGAAAGCAAAATAAGACTATTGGCAACAGCCCTTTCATTTGTTTGATATGCACTGATATATATTAGAAAATAGCTACACACTTGAGTTTAATATTTCCAAAATAAAACACTGCCATCCTTAGCCATATGCCACAAAGATATTGCTGGTAAATACGTTTCAAGGCAATAGTGCCTGAAATATTAAAACAATGCAACAGAAGAGGAAACTACATAAGAAAATAATCTTCTACCTTTCTTCTTTGCCAGCATGATTCCTGGTCCAGGAGGGCAAACTATAAATGAAGTGATAGCAATGAAATAAAAGAAACATGTTGAAAAACAAAACTTTCAGGGAATAAGAAACCCGCTAAGAGGGTAAGTCAAGTTGACTGACCCAAATTCCTAATTCATATATTGCGATTAGACTGAAAGGAGAGGCTACCAGTACTTGTTACCTAAGTCTACAGAATTGGGAGGAACCTGAACAAACTAAGACACGGGCCAAGAAAATTGCATTTTGTAATAAGTTTCACCTGGTAATAAGTATTTAGAAGAGCTATAGTTCCTTTGTTAATGTTGCTAATCAATTATATATCATGAATGTAAGTAGAGATTGCTCAACTTGGACAACTATTAATGACTCTACCTTCTGCTAATTTATCCGCAGACAGTGCTATTTAACAGACAGAAGGGCAATGTAGTCTTAATGAAGGCATAGCATGAAGAAGCAACTGAGAGTAATTTGCATAAACTTTTGTTGAGCACATGTCATGTATGAGTAATAGTTTACATAATTTTTGCTCCTCACAATAATCTTAAATATTCTATATGTTCTTTAGAACGAAGGAAACTGGGACTTGGTGAGTTGAAATAGCTCTTGCTCAAGGTTCACACAGATGGCAAGTGAATAAACTGTAATAAAGAATGGCCAGAAAACCATAGTTAGTATACCTACTGTTCTGTCTTTAAAGACCAAGAAATAGGTAAGACAAGCTTAGTTTCTGAAAGATAAAGTATAGAAAAATATGTCACTGTCCTCCCATTGTTCATCGATTTGCTCGAGCGGGCCAATAACGTCTCCATTGTGACAACTGTTACTGTGTTTGGCATATCGAATACGTCACGGGGAGCTTGCAGGCTTTGCCGTGCAGGTGAGATACTCTTGCTAGCTTGCCGGGCTCTCCGAGAGGGGTGGAGGAATTGAACTCAGGTTGGTCTAGTTGGCTGCGTGCAAGGCAAACGCCCTATCCACTGTGCTATCGCTCCAGCCCAGAAAAATATGTAATAATCAATAAATTTGTCTTTAAAATAATGCAATGCTCAGTTTTATATTTCAGTATATAAGATGCATGTGCATGGATGTATATACATATATGCAAGTCTATATGTACATAAACAAACATAAAAATATGTACATAGATACTTCAGGGCAAAAATAGTTATTCAGACATAAATAAAGTACTTATACTCCAAAAATTACTCAAATATCAGGTTCTTTTTTTTGTCAGGGGGGTGGGGACATATCTGGCAGTGCTTAGGGCTTATTCCTTATGGTTTACTCCTCACTCTGCTCTTTGCATAAACTTCTGTTAAGCTGCTCAGGGATCACTTCCGGTGGGAAATTGGGGAACCATATGCAGTGCTGGGGATCAAATACAGTTCAGCTGTGTGCAAGGTGCTGTTCTGTCTTTCCAATTATCTTAATTTGCATGAAAGAAATTGTTCAGGGCCAGAGTGATAGTACAGTGGGTAGGGAGCTTGGCCCACATATGGCCAACCTTGGTTCAATCTCTGGCAACACATATGGTCCCTGATCCCTGCCAGGAGTGATTCCTTACAGTATACACAGGAGCAAGCCCTGAGCACCGCCAGATGTGGCCCCAAAACAAAAACTATTCATTGACCTTGAGAGAGGCGGGGGAAAAAATGTCACAGTTAAAAAGAGTTGTGGTCAAGGTATTTATTTTAGCCTTACACCTTAGAAACAGACTTGCTGACAGAATTCAAAATAATAGGTAACAACTTAGTTTTTAAAATTAAGAACTTTGCAGGCTGGAGAGGTAGTACAGCAGGCAGGACATGCCAACCTGAGTTTGATCCCTGGCTCTCCATCTGTCCTAAGCTATCAGGAATGATCCCTGAGCACTGCCAGGTATGGACCCAAACAAACCAAAAAAAAAAAAAAAAAGACTTAAGAACTTTCTGTGAATCAGAAGCTATTACTATGAAAGTATCTATATGATGATGATGTCCCATCCCCAAGGGTCTAGCTATCAAACACATTAAAATTTCTGCAGCTAACTCAAAGCTATTCACACTAAGCAGGATTAAAAAAAAAACTATAATAGTTTCTTGTCAATTCAAAGCTTTTTGTTATCACAGTGTATTGGATTTTGAGTATTGCAGATAAGGGATTGTGGACTTGTAACTGTGAACGATCAAATTACTCAGACCAACTGCAATTCATATAAAACATTTGCTTTGAAAACTGATATTTAAGCTTACACTTTATACCATAATCAGGGTGTTCCATGCGTGAGTACAAAAACCCCTTCACCCTTCCCAAATTTGGCTGACAGTGATATATACAATGAACGGAGTGGAGGGAGAGATAAGAGCAGAGCCCTGAGAGGAGACCCCTCAGAGCCCTGGCAGCAGGCACAATGGCCACATTCTAGAAACTGTTGCATCATTCCTAGCTGAGCAGCCCCTATTTTAGAAGCCCTGGCTTCCAAACTCAACCAAGATAAGAAACAGAAAGCAGAATCATGGAGAGTTCCAGGAGGCGGAAGCGGACATCAGCAATAATAGACAAAGAAGCCAAAGAAAACTCATTTTAAAGAAGATAACAGCCAAATTGCACATTTCTAATTGTGGGGAGTCTGTTCCCAGTTCTGTCCATCGGTGATGTGGACACTTCCTTCTAAACCTTTCTGCATGTTAGCTTATTTATCCACAGAGCTCAGAGGAAAGTGCTGTCTTGGGCCAGAAAGATAGATTGTACAGCCAGTACAGTGCTTGCCTTGCAAGCAATTGACCCAGATTTGCTCCCTGCATCATCTACGGTCTCCTTGACAGCACGAGGAGTGATCCTTGAGCACAGTCAGGAGTAAGTGGTGAGAACAGCTGGGTGTGGCCAAAACCAAACCAAACCAAACAAACAAACAAAAAAATACCCCAAAACAAAAAAAGAAAATGCTGCCTGGCTTCTATTCTGATTGTGTGATTAAAGAAAGAATATTATGAGAAATGCTTAGCACAGCTCACACAGCATTTTGGCACCAAGAAACTCCTCGAGAACATATATGCCTTAAAATAAAGCACAAACCCTCACAAAGCATAAAACAAAAATAAATTTGACTAGCACATCTCCAGAACTCAGAGCACAGAGGACATTACAGTTATTCAGTACAGAAAAACATCATCTTGGTAACTCTGTGTGGCTCTGAACATGTCATTTAACTTCCCTGTTTCTGGTGCCATTAGATTAGACCAGGAGTCCTCAATAGAGGTTACAGGTGGTTCTTCGGTGGTTGGGAACAGCACTGTAGCACTGTCCTCCCGTTGTTCATCAATTTGCTCGAGCAGGCGTCAGTAACGTCTCCATTGTGAGACTTGTTGTTACTGTGTTTGGCATATTGAATATGTCACGGGGAGCTTGCCAGGCTCTGCCATGCGGGTGGGATACTCTTGGTAGCTTGCTGGGCTCCCTGAGAGGGACGGAGGAATTGAACTCGGGTCAGCTACATGCAAGGCAAACGCCCTGCCCGCTATGCTGGGAATATAGAAAAAAAATCACACTTTTTTTTCTAAAAGCACAGCTATAAAGTATATAGTTTGTCTATGGTATTAAAAGATTGGGAGGTGAGGTGCTTTCAAAGTTCCTTAGGGAGTAGCTGATAAAATCAAGATTAAACAATATTGATTTAGGGGCAGGAGATTTAGAATGGGGAAGGGTGCTTGCCTTACATGGGATTAATCTCATTCAGTTTTGGCACTGAATCTGGTCCCCCCAACCAGCCAGCTGTAACTGAGCACAGAGCCTGGAACACAGCCAAATGCGGCCCAACTCCATATAGAAAAAGTGCTGATTAAGACAAACTTCAAGATTGCCAATGGCTATTAAATTTCTTTAGTTCTATCTTCACAACAATGATGCCAAGAATTGAAAAGATGTTTAACACAGATAAACAGAAGAAGATAGCAGGTAGGGTGCTTGCCTTGCATGCAGCCAACCAGGGTTCAATCCCTGGCATCTCCCTATGGTCCCCTGAGCCTCCAAGATGATCCCTACACATAGAGTCAGGAGAAATCCCTGAGTACCGCCAGGTGTTGCCCCCATACCAAAAAAGAATAAAAAAAATATATATGAGGAAAGACCTGTATATTCTAGAAAGATCTCCATTAAATTGAATTTTAAAGTATATAATTTTATATAATGTATGACGTTTTATAATTAAAATGGGAAATATGATTGGTTTTAAAAGAAGAAATGCACTCAATACTACAATACCTCTCTGGTCACTTCTGATACAATCTGTAAACCACAGTTTGGTTGCACTTTCCTGCTTTACTGATGACATTAATTCCAAATCCTGCCTAAATATAAATATATTTATTTATTTCCATAAAATGTAGAAAAGAGAAGAAGGACAACTGCTTGTACCTAACATAAAACTAGAGCACAGGTTGTCCCAACTATGATAAATGAAAGATCACCTTGGAATATAATTCATTTTTAATTGCCTCCTCCATCTAATCTAACTACCGCTGTAGGCTGTCTTAAAATATTTACAAAGTAAAAGCAAAAAAAAAGAATTGGAGATACTAAATGAAGCGGACCACACATTCCTAAGTGATCAATTTTTCTGGCATTGTTTACAACAGGAACCAGGTCATAACTCATAGAAGGAATTTCGGGAAGCATATGCAAAAAATGTATATTTGAAGAATATCTTTCTGAGTGTTAAACCTGCCTGTTTAATAGATATTTAATTGCTATTTAAGAGTGTGTCTGCTTCATGTGCAAAATCTGATCAGTTGCTACATGTACATAGAGCAAAAAGATGACTATACAAAATTTATTTATAAGCATCTACCAAGATCCATGGTTTTATATTTATCCTGTTATAAGAACTTTTAATAACTTTTTTCCGAACAACTCCCATGGATGGACACTGAGAGTATTACTAACTACAGTTCCATGTTGGACATTATATCTCAAGACTCATCTTAGAGCTTTTACCTTAAAACTGTATTTTTGGGGGTGGAGCAATATCACAGCGGGTAGGGCACTTTCCTTGCACACGCCCAACCTGGGTTTGATTCCCAGCATCCCACCAGGAATAATTCCTGAGTGCAGAGCCAAAAGTAACCCCTGTATATCACTATGACCCAAAAAACAAAAAAAAAACCCTGTATTTTCTTTTTGTTCACTTTCTAACACTATTACCCAGGTTTCTCCCCCCCTTCTTTTTTACAACATCACTGTGAGACACTCAGTTACAAAGTTGTTCACCATTGGGTTTCAGTCATACAATGTTCCAACACCCATCCGTTCACCTGTGTACATTTCCCAGAACCAATGTCCCCAGTTTCTCTCCCTTCATCCCCCTTCAGCCTGCCTCTGCAGGAAGCAATTTTCCTTCCTTCATTCCCCCCCTCTTTGTCCCTCCCCCTCCCCCACCAGTCCCCTGCACTACACCTCTCCAATCCACAGTCTCTCTCCTCTCTCTCTCTCTCCCCCTCCTCGCTCCTTCCCTCCTCCCCCCCCTTTAGGCAGTAAGATTTGCAATGCTATTACTAAAAAGGTATCAGCACTAGGTTCCTGTCCAGAGTGATCATTTTCAACTATCATTGTCATAGTGGTTCCTTCTCTGTCCTAACTTAACTCCCACACCTCGATCCACTTGTACAACCATGGACCAGTCCTCCTCGCCCATCTCCTTCTACCATCACTGGTTATTATTCTCATGTTATGTTTTGTCTTTACCCTACAAATGAGTGCAATCATTCTATGTCTGTCCCTCTCCGACTCATTTCATTCAGCATGATACTCTGTGTGTTCAGGTAGAAGCAAATTTCATGACTTCATTTTACTTAGCAGCTGCATAGTATTCCAATTGTGTAGATGTACCATAGTTTCTTTACCAGTCATCTGTTCTTGGACACTTGAGTTGTTTACAGATATTGGTGATTGTGAATATTGCTGCAATGAACACAGAGGTATATTCCCAGGAGTGGCACTGCTAGGTTATATGGAGGCTCAGTTTCTAATTTTTTAATGAATATGCACATTGTTTTCCAAAAAGGCTGAACCAGTCAGCATTCCAACAAGCAATTAATGAGAGTCTCTTCCTCCCTGTGTCTGTGTTATCACTAGTTGTTCATGTTCTTTTTGATGTGTGCCAGTCTCTGTGGTGTGAGATATCTAATTTTTGTTTGATTAGCATCTCCCTGATGATTAATGATTTATTTATGTGTTTTGGCCATTTGTATTACTTCTCTGATGAAGTTTCTGTTGATTTCATACCCCCACTCCCATATTTTCATGGGATTGGAATTTTTTTCTTGTAAAGTTCTACTCGTGCCTTATATATCTTTGATATTAATCCTTTATCAAATAGGTGTTCAGTAAATAACTGGTCCCATTCTATGGGCTGTCTTTGTATCCTGGTCATCATTTCCTTTGAGGTGAAGAAGCTTCTTGGTTTAATGCAGTTCCATTTGTTTATCTTTGCTTCCACTTGCTTGGCCAGTGGTGTTTCATCCTTGAAAAGGCCTTTCACTTCAATGTCATGGAGAGTTCTGCCTATGTTTTCCTCTATATACCTTATGGATTCAGGTCTGATATCATGGTCTTTAATCCATTCTGATTTGACTTTTGTGCATGCATGGCTTTAGAATGAGGTCTAAGTTCTCTCTTTCTTTTACATGTAGCTGACCAGTTTTACAACACAATGTCACTGCTCTATTTCATATTTGCTCCATTATCAAAGATTAATCATATACCTGAGGATTTGGCTCAGGATATTCAACTCTATTCTATTTATCTGAGGGTTTGTCTTCAATCCGATATGATGCTATTTTGATTACTACCACTTTGTAGTACAGTTTGAAGTTGAGGAAAATGATGCCTGTCGTTTTCTTTTTCTCAAGGATTGCATTAGCTACTTGGGGGTGGGGTTACTGATCCATATGAATTTCTGTAATGTTTGATCTATTTCTTTAAAAATGATATGAGTGGAGAGTATCACGCTAAGTGAAATGAGTCAGAAAGAGAGGGACAGGCATAGAAGGACTGCACTCATTGTGGAGTACAGAATAATATAACATGAGGCTGACATCCAAGGACAGTAGATACAAGGGCCAGGAGGATTGCCCCATGGCTGGAAGCCTGCCTCATGAGTGGAGGGGAGAAGGAATATGGAATAGAGAAGGGATCCCTAAGAGAATGGTGGCTGGAGGAATCAGTCAGGATGGGAGATGCGTGCCAAAAGTAGATAATGGACCAAACATGATGACCTCTCAATGTCTGTATTGCAAACCATAATGCCCAAAAATAGAAAGAGAGAGTCTGGGGAATATTGTCTGCCATAGAGGTGGGGGAGGGTGGAGAAGGGGGTTTATACTGGGAAGATTGGTGGTGGGGGGAATGTGCACTGGTAGAGGGATGGGTGTTTGATCATTGTGTGACTGTAACCCAAACATGAAAACTTGTAAATTTCTCATTGTGATTCAATAAAATTTAAAAAAAAATAAAAAATTAAAAGATAAATAAATATAAAAATGATGTGAGTACTGTTGTAGAAACTGCACTGAATCTGTACATTGCTTTGGGGAATATTGTCATTTTTATGATATTAATCCTCCCAGTGCATGAGCAGGGGTTGTGTTTCCATTTCCTGCGTCCTCTTTTATTTCTTGAAGTAGTGTCTTAAAGCTGTTTATAATGTATCCTCCCTATCTTGGGAAGAGTTTAAGTATCCATACTATATAAAATAACCAGCTATAATAAACAAAAAAGCTGCAAAAGGCGCTAGAGAGATCAGTATTCTAAATCTATACTGCTTTACATAATTGTGAGGCTTTAATTTGCCTACTTTCTCTCATTTCCTCCAGAATCCTAGGTATTTCTAGCAAAATATTCATGTTCACATACTTTTCTCATCAGTCTCTTTTTTGAACTTAAAAAAAACCTGCAGAGTCTAACTAAAAATGACATACTTAAAATGTATAAAATGCCTCAATGTAAATGTGTTAACAAATACCCAGTCATCTTTACTACCAGTAATATATATATAATAAAGTTTTTTAATATTACCATTTTATTCACTGCAAACTAAATTTTGATATCAGTTAGCCTTTGGGAAGTTGCATTTGGAGACACATAAAGAAATGTGAAATTACAATTTCACTTAGACATAGGCATTCCCAATATAATGCAAAAGAAACACTTCATGCTAAATATAAATATGCTTCTTCAAAGAGATGCCAACCATTATTTATAGTCCCTTAAATCCTGGGTTCTCATGCGACAGAAAAGCCTCTGATCAATACTGCCTATTTTATTTTGGTTTGGATACACTAGTGAAAAAATGGGAAGGAAATATAATAAATATTAAAGCCTAAAATACACATATTTCAGAGGGTCCATGCTGGATCCTCAACTAAGGATGATTTAGACAAATGACACATTATTTCGATTATAATTAGGAATAATATAACCCTCAACATCTGTGAACTTCTGTTGTACTTCCAGACAACTAGAAGATATATTCTTGGGAATAACAAGGTGAATAAGAAAAATCAGGACTCATGAAACAGTCACTGCCAATGTTTAGACTTACTCAAAGGAAGGCACCATAAGTTGCTATTGTATTGTAAAAATATACATTCTGCACTGTGATAATACTCAGCACAGTCTAAAAATTAGATGAAAATAAAATGTACTTCTAGTAGTCCAATTTTTGGCACATTTTCACAAGAAGTTCATAGCAAACAATTCTTTGTTGACAACAGCACTTAACCAGAGGACCTATGCATTACCTTTGTTTCAGATTGAGCCATGAGGTTTTCAAGTAGTCAGTGGTTTCCTTCACATTCCGAGTGTCATCATTGCCATAATCTTCTAGCAATTTCTGAAGAACATTCTCAAAGGCCATTACAACACTATCCCCAGGCCCCAGTTCTTGAAGCAGCATCTAAGGTATAATTTCAGGTATAATTGTTAGACTTAATTACCCAGTACCTCATATTACAAAACACCCCTGTATGTTTTAACATATATTAGACACAGCTCAAAGAAAGAAAGTGACTAGATAAACTATTTCATATAAGCTTAAACTGAAATAATCTTAGAAGTAAATATAAAAATGTTTAAGAAAGTGATCAAGTACATAGCAGATGATATTCAATGATTACCATCTTGTTGCATTTGCAATCCTTTATATGCCTGAGCCATTAATCTTTTCAGTCCTTCTGCTATAAACCTGGGCATTATGGGAACAATCAACATACAGCAGTGGACTTAGAGCAGAGAACTTCTTTATTTACGTGGAGAAATGGAAAGGGTGACGATTTTGAAGTCTCTCAACCCGGATGATCACATTTTACAAAATTAACTACTTGGACAATTCAATCAGTCAAGCAAGGTGTGCTGAGAGGTCTCTGAATAACTACACTGATATTGAGTATGTCAGTGAGCCTTACTTAGTTTCTTGATACATTCCTTCATCTATAAGAGCTCCGAGGTCAAGTGATTTCCCTTTAACAAAATCTGTGATGAATTATGCTGTGATTATTTTATAGCCACTAGCATTACATTTTGCTCTAAAGTTTCAGAATAAAGAATCCATAATGCTGAGAAGCAAAGAGAATTCCAAATAGGATGAATGAAACACTGATAGTACTTTTAATTGCATTTTCCTAGTTAGGAATCCAGGGGGGGTTGCTGCACTGGAGTCATTCAGTGAAAAAAATCTAGAAATGTATTAAATGCAAAAAATGATCTAGGAAACCAGAGTACATGGCCACTTGCTTTCTAAATTACAACCATGGGATATCTAAATACATGATGAATAAAAGCGCATTCTCATGGTTTAAATTTTTTCCCATACATTCTTTATTATATTCTTTACAAATTCATACTTTCATACCTTCCTCCTAGGCTATCTGAAGGGCAAATAAAAATGTTATACTAAAATATAACCTAACAATCAAAAGTCTAATTCAAAAATATTTTCTATGATTATAATGGGAATTGAAAACAGCACTTAAAAAATACTTAAAATGTGCAATTTCATCATCTGTGTTATCAAACTAACACAAGAAAAGAAACATGTAATGATGATATTGATAAATCATCCTGTCAACATGGTTATACAGATATCAAAAGAAACTAAACTTACTTACTACACAATGCCTTCACTACAAGCCTTCAAATGAAAGTTTCAGAAAAATCCCATAAATGAAAAAAACCCTTGAAGGCAGAGATGGAATCTGAAGCATAGGTCTTGGGATCCTAAAACTATTCTTCCTAGATGCTGGTTCACACATGTGTTCTAATTGCTTATGATCAGTGAGCATATAACATATATGTTTTTATTTATTTCACCCCAGAACTTCCATAAACAGAATCTAGTCAAAATTTTATATACATTTCAGTTAGCCTATAAACTTGGAAAAACATCAAGTCAAGTCAAGGAATCTAAAAATACAATTAGGGGGCTGGAGTGATAGCACAGTAGGTAGAGTGTTTGCCTTGCACACAGTAGACTCGGGTTCGATTCCCAGCATCTCATATGATCCTCCGAGCAATGGCAGGAATGGCACTTTCCTGAGTGCAGAGCCAGGAGTAACCCCTGTGCATCATCACCGGGTGTAACCCAAAAAACACACACACACAAACACACACATACACACACACACACACACACACACACTAATAATAATTAGTGATGAAGAGAAAAATAAGTGACAAATTGAGTTCCTAAAAGGTCTCTAATGAGTCTTACTTGGTTCTCAGCGATCTGTTTGATTAGCGGCTCCCTTCGGGCCTGCTGAAGAACATAGAGCTGAGCCTCGTGTTTTCTCAGAAGTTCCTCAGTTTCCTCCTTGTGGTCTTCCCACTGAATACTGTCGATGATCATGTCCTCCAGTTGCTGCTGTCTTAGCTCAACACCATGCTGAGTACCATCCCATTGGTTCTTGACCTTTTCCACTAGGGGAGGAATTGAAAAATAGGATCCCCCAATGTCACTATTAGGAAAGGGAAACATATCTAATACAAAAGGATCTTAAATAAAGCTGGATCATTTCGCTTAACATGATACTTTCCATGTTCATCAGGGGAACATAAAGTAACAAAATAGGAGACTAACACCCAAGAATGGCTGACATTAGTACCAAGAATTTTGCTCCCTGTCTTGGAGGCCAGCCACACATGCTAGGGGAAAAGGCAGCTCAGATAGAGAAGGGAACACCAAATAAAGGGTGTTGGGAGGATCCTCCCAGGATGGGAGAAGCATGCTGAAACTAGACCATAGACCAAACCTGATTGTCACCCATTGTCTCTTTTGCAAACCACAACACCCAATAAGAGAGAGAGAGAGAACAAAAGGGAATGCCCTGCCACAGAGGCAGGGTGGGCTGGGAGGGATGGGGGTGGGAGGGATACTGGGATTCATGGTGGTGGGAAATGGGCACTGGTGGAGGGATGGGTATCTGATCATTGTATAATTGAAACCCAAGCACAAAATTTGTAAGTCTATAACTGTACCTCATGGTATTTCACTAATAAAAAAAAATAATAATAAAGCTGGAATCAGAAAGAGAAAGAGGGCAAGTTGATACTATAATTTTATAGAATTTTAATACATATCTGCCGTGCTGAAACTACTATTTAAGAAAAATCTTGTATTAAATTCTATTGCAAATGCACGAAAGATATTTTACAAGGAAGGAACTAGTGAGAGAGTACATGAATAGGGCACTGGCCTTGCACGAGGCTGACGCATGTTCAATCCTGTGCATCCCATACGAACACCTGAGCCCCACCAGGAGTAATCCCTGAGCAAAAGATCAGGAGTAAGCCCTGAGCACAGCTGGGTGTGGCCCCAAAGCAAAAGTAAAAACAATCCATTTACAATGAAAATATCTATTTCTAAAAACTTAACAAAAAATATAGAGAAAATAAATTTCATGTCTGGTTTGACAAAGGTAGAGTTTAAGAGAACTTTGTGATAAATTTTTAAGGCATAATAACATCCTCAAAAGGAGAACTGAGTTCTTATTATAAAACAAACCAAACTATTGAAAATAGCTTACATATTTATTTTACTATGTGATTCAATTATTTTACTCTGTGATTAAATTTCTCTAAAAGCAATATTTTTTAAGTACTCAGGTTCACAAGGTGTTGGATTCGAGTGCTATATATATATATATATATACATACATATATACACATATTATATATATATATAGCAGCTCTTCATCATTATAAAAAATAGCTATGTAAATGCTTCCCTTCCCTATTGTTATTTTTCTTTGTCATTTTTATTTTTTTTTTACTCCACCCTTTTTGTCTTTTTTTTTTTCCTGTGCCTTCCCTTTCTGTCTCTCCTCTGACTTAGCAAATGAGTTAAGAAAAGAGAGCTCTAAGGAAACAAACTTTTGATTAATAGGTTTGGGAGCAACCCTTAACACTGACTACAGGGTTTGTAATCAATAGCTTTGAATATTCTCAAAAAAACTATTGATCAAACATAAGTGAAAAGGAAAACAATCATCTAGAGAATGCTCTGGATGCCACATAGACTATAGCAGGTAGTTAAATACCAGATGCAAGAAAAACAGCTACAAGTTAACATTCCAACTCAGCTATGATGGGACTTATTGGTAAAATTCTTGGAAAAATAAAATTATTTAATATATTAATTAATTTCAGTATTAATTAAATGAAAGCACCCATCAGAGACAACAGGATGCAGAAGATGCAATGTCTATAGATACTGAAATACACCTAGGCTATTTTGGAAACTGGAAACCAGTTCTTTATAACAACATGGACAGATCTGGTAAGCATAAGGTTGAGTAAAGTAAGTCAAAGCCAAATACTACATGGCTTCACTCATGAGTGGAAGAAAGAGAAAAACTAATAAACAAACAAGAAAACAAACAAACAAAAAAAAACCTTAGACAACTAAAACAAAACAGTAGTTACCTAAGGGGAAGAGGGAAATAGAGTAGGCAAATTGAGTGAAAGAGACCAGCAGTAGGGTAGAAACTGAACTCATCATGGTTAATATAGCGGAATCTATGTAAATGTAATGCTGTATATATCAGTTCTCTAAGTTATAAGTGAATATTCAATATATTGTTTTTAAAGAATCATACATTGTGTGTTCAAAAAGTGTGAGTACGCATAATGTGTGTTCCGTGGTCAAGAGCAGCTTCCCCATCCCCCATGGCTGAGAAGAGATGGACCTGAAGAAGGGAACAGGATGACAACCTGTTGCTGATCAGTTGTCATTTATTCCAATGCCCGTCCTGCTGTTTATTCCATTCTCCCTGTGAGCTTCTTTCAGTCTCATTCTGTCCCCCATTCTAGCCTCACACTCTGCCCTCCCCCCTTCTCCCAAGGTTAGTTAAGAGGGGAAAAGCTCAAGGGTTGGGCATAGCAAATACACATAGATGTGGTAGCACAATCAAGATACGTAAATCCCTTCCAGGAAGCTTCTAGGACAAAATCTCATCCTGCTAGGAGATCCACCCAAGGGTAGAATTCCATCTAAGGTGTATTACTTTCTCTTTCCTTACCCAGCATTCATTTACAAAGTCATCTTAAATTTACTTCTTATTAATATTTCTGGGCTGGAGCGATAGCACAGCAGGGAGGGCGTTTGCCTTGCACACAGTCGACCTGGCTAATCCAAGTTCAATTCCTTCACCTTTGGTTCCTCCGCCCCTCTCAGAGAGCCCAGCAAGCTACCGAGAGTATCTTGCCTGCACTGCAAAACCTGGCAAGCTACCCATGACGTATTCGATATGCCAAACACAGTAACAACAAGTCTCACTATGTTACTGGGTCCGCTCGAGCAAATAGATGAACAACGGGAGGACAGTGACAGTGACTAATATTTCTAATCACTGAGCTTAAAGGGTGGCTCTTCCTGGGGACATCTCACTATATATCCTAGACTACAATCCTCAGGCCAGGTTAGTCTTTCATAACCCAGTTACATCCTTTTGGATCATGGTCAGTTTGTCAGTCACCATGCTCTTAACTTATTATATGTTTTATGGCACTTGGCCTGTCCCTTTTTGATGTCAGGGTAGCTTACAGATTGTCCCTTTTCAATGCTTGGATAACTTACGGCTTGCCCTGGGTATATCCAAGTCCCTTGCTGGGACCCTCTTTTTGGGATAATAGAAACTAAGGTCAACTGAGGCTTAAATTGATTAAATATGACAGGTGTAAATATTATTTGGAGTCAATTAACTCGCAAGTTACAAAAGCATAGCATTAATAGTCTTCCTGTGCCTATACAAAAAGGACAGTGCTCTAAAATAAAATATGCAGGACATAAAGGACAGAGAAAGGCAATATTTCACTTACAAATACAAAATCCAGAATCCTCTGAAGAATCTAGATTTACAAGTCATAGGGTCTGATTTGGGGATATAACAATTAACAGGGGAACAGGAGCACAAAGGAGAAACTAAACACCGAGGACATGGGAGTGCTTCAGGAGCACTATATTGGGTGTTACTCAATAAACCTACGCTCCTTGCAACAGAGGAGAAAGGATGAACCAATGTTAAGCCTAAAATTCCTAGAACTATAATCCAACAATATGATAACACAATTATTTTAAATATTTCCCCCAAAGTAAAAAGAAATGTATATATATATAAATGTACACATATATGTATGAATATATGGTATTTAGTAATGATCAAATTTATCAATTTAAGTATGTTTAGAAAAATGAAATTACATGTAATTAATTATTAGAATTTCTCAATTGTCTAATGTTTTATCCCTCTTGGTTTGTACTTTATATTAATTTTTAGGGTTTTCAGCTTGAGAACAAATTGAAAGTACTTGTGACCAGTTTCATCAGTAATTGAATCACTTAGTATTATGTTACTTAGTTAATATGACTTTAGTTAA
This sequence comes from Sorex fumeus, assembly GCF_029834395.1. NCBI lineage: Eukaryota > Metazoa > Chordata > Mammalia > Eulipotyphla > Soricidae > Sorex > Sorex fumeus. The sequence continues at coordinate 20,459,911 of NW_026606118.1, forward strand.
TATAACTGTCTAATATAACTAAATATGTCAGGAGACAGTAAAAATCAACAGACTCATCATAAAAATAAACAAATTAACATAGTTCGTGTGGATGATGCTAACATTCCATTACTGTTAGTAAATTACAGCTTAAACTAGTACTTTGTTTTGGGGTCACACCGGAGGGTGCTCAGGGATTTCTCCTGGTTCCGCACTCAGGGATTGCTCCTGGCGGTGCTTGGGGGAACAAGTTGGGTGCTGGGGATCGAACCTGGGTCTGATGTGGGTAAGACAAACACCCCTTCTCAGCTGTACTATTGCTCAGTCCCCTGAAACTGGTTTCTAATATAGTGAACAGTGAGGAAGACCATGAAGAATTCACACCAAAGAATAAACAAAGAAAGAGACACTTACGGAAGAGAGTAATAAATTAAAAATTGGAAAGGAAACATTTGGAAGAAGAAGAGCTTATTTTTAAAATTTTAGAAATTCTGGATAGAAATATCATGGAAAGAACAAATATTAGGGGGGAGGAAGACAAAAGAGAAATGGCTTTGTAAATAGTTTAACTGTCATCTGGTAGAAAATAGGAACATTCCAGAGTTCCACACAGGCAATTAATAGTGAGGGTAAAAAGAGAGAATGCCTAATTTCTAGTAAATATTATTCTCTGCTGACCATCACTTTTCATAGCTTTGTTGCTGCCTCATTGATTTTGAAATAGAAATATTTTTTTTTCTGAAGGGAAGACTGGACTTTTTTCTCTTTAGAAACATTAGGCAAAGCCAAAAAAAAAATCTTTCATATTCTGCCACAAATATTTGTTAAGTGCCTGATCTATGCTGGGCTCTACGGGAGGTCCTGCGGGAGGAAGGTGAGCACTCCCCATCCATGGGAGGGAGTGAGAATTAAAGTACTTGTGAGCTCTACAGTGAAATGATGAGGGAAAAGGTCACGGCAGGAACTAAAGATAGAAAATATAGTTCACCAGGGATGAGAGAAGGTAGGGATGAGAGAAGGTGGGAAAGACTTCACAGAGAGGGTGACATTTTAGCTACCGAGTAGAATTTCACCCGGAGACAAGAAGGCCAAGAGAAAAAAATTATTAATGGGGTTAAAGGGAAGGAGATCAAAAAATGTCAGAATATTTTTAAGAACATATGTAGTACAGAAGGGCCACAGACAAGGCTAAGGCTCTAGGGAAAGGATGATGAAGCCAGACTGACCAGCCCCATGACGGTTCTGAGGACTGGGCTTCACCCACCACAGAAACTTAACGGGAGATTTAAAAAAATAGTAGGGAGATGGAAACAACGTGGGGAGGGAAGGGATGGGATGGGGGAGAAGAAACGGATGAGAAACAACTGAGGCCAGGTCAGAGGAGTCAGGTACAAAGGTGGTTAAGGAATGATCGAGCTAAATATCCAAACCATGAAGTCAACAACACTAAAATCAACAGATGAATTCTTTCACAACGGTACTTAGAAAGGTGCTTGTCAGGAGGGCAAGGATATGGGAGGGAACCTGGGAACACTTGATGGAGGGAAGTTGACACTGGTGGTGGGAATGATGTTGCAATAGTGTATGTCTAAAACTCGATCATGAATAACTTTGTAAATCGCAGTGCTTTAATTTAAAAATGTGGTGGGAAATGGGCACTGGTGGAGCGATGGGGATTTGATCACTGTATAATTGAAATCCAAGCACAACAATTTGTAAGTCTACAACTGTACCTCATGGTGTCTCACTAATAAAAATTTAATAAATAAATAAATAAAAATGTGGAGAAAATTTTAACTGAGTCATCATAAATTACAACATTACTGAGATATTTATGATTGGGTTTCGGGCGTATATTGTCCCAGCACTAATCCCTTCCCCAGTGCTCACTACCTTCCACCATTATCCTCAATTTCCCCCGAGGAGCCCCAGTCTGACTCTGTGGCAGGTACTTTTCCCTTCCCCCAATGTCCGAGTGTTCCACTCCTTAATTTATTCCCACCCCTGCCCCAGTGACAAGCTTCTGTTGAAAGGAGTTTTTTTTATGCCAGAAAGCAAATTCAAAATAGCAATCAATGCTTTTATTATTGTGTATGGTCTTCTTTTTTTTTGGTTTTACTTTGTGTTAAATAAAATATTCCCTTTTTAGTGGCAGGCACAATGGTATAAGTTATTGTTCAATAAATACTTGGGGAATACATATTGAGGAGATGAGTTAAAATCAAAATGACAAGATCTTCGTTGAGAGAATAAAATAGGAGAGGGACTTGCATTTCCATGGGTTTCTCTAACTCTGGAGGTTTAGATGTTTTTCTCAGTTTCTCTTAAAATAATTATGACATTTACAAGAGAAAAATATCTAAGGTATCGGCTCTTCAGTCATTAGTTATAAGTAATGTTAATAATTTAAAGAATTATAAGGGGATCATGTTAATGTTAACAAAAATGATAAAGCTAATTAGATAAGGTTAAGTTTATTAATATATAAGGAAACCAAATAATATTCATTTTCAACTGTATAATATTTGTACATGTATGTGTGTATTTGGGGAAAAAGTGGCTAATCATTTATAATGAATGTTACAATTTTTAACTTACATTTTTCTGTGATTGCTGTTCTCACATCAGAACTGGAAGCTTTATTTTTCAAATTCTGTGCCAATGTAAAAACATAGTCGAGTTGAGGATGGCGTTGTTCCAAATCAGCCTTTGTGATCTGTTAGGAAGAAATAATTACTCAGATGGTTTGAATAATCATGTAAGAAGAACATGAAGGAAGCAAAACTGCTGTGCTGACATCTCAGTTGTTTTTTACTCTTATGCTGGCAATGAGGCATCAGCAATGCAGCAGAAAAAGTACAGGGCCTGAAGTCAAAAGTTCTGAGTTCACAATACAGTAAGATAAGGCAGCAGGTTACAAAATTAACACACAATACCTGTGGCATTCCTGTATGCAATTAACTAGAATTAAAAGAAAATTTTAAAAAAAAAAAGGCAATCTTGTTCAAAACATTGCCCCTTGGAGGCCCAAGAGATACTATAACAGGTAAGACAGTTGCCCTGCACACAGTTGACCCAGGTTAGATCCTGGCATCGCATATGGTCCCATGAGCACTGCCAGCAGAAATACCTAAGTTCAGAGCCAGGAGTAACCCCAGAGCATTGCCAGGTGTGACCCCTCCATCCTCTCCCCAAAAAATTAAAACAGTGCCCCCAAACATCAATACCTAATCATCAATTTAACAAGGGAGATGAAAGACATATACAATAAAAACCATAAATCACTGCTAAAAACAAATGGAAGAGGACACCAAAAATGGAAAGATGGTACCTAATCATGGATAGGAAGAATTAACTTTCTCAAAATGACTTCTTCTTATCAAAAGTATTTTACAGTACTTAATGCAATGCCCATTAAAATGAAATACCTAAAGTGCTTCATGCAACACAATAAAATTTCATGATGTTCTTTAAAGACTTAGAACAGGGGCTGGAAGGATAACACAGCAGGTAGGGCATTTGCCTTGCACACAGCCGACCTGGGTTCAATTCCCAGCATCCCATATGGTCCCCTGAGCACCACCAGGGGTAATTCTTGAGTGCATGAGCCAGGAGTAACTCCTGTACATCACTGGGTGTGACTCAAAAAGAAAAAAAATACTAAGAACAAATGCCACTAAAACGTATATAAAACCTAAAACTCCCTGAACAGCTAAAGTAATCCTAAGAAAATATAAGGAGATGGAGGCATTTTCCGTTCTAACTGTAAACTAACTTTAAACTAAACTACGAAGTTGTTATAATCAAAACTGCATGGTATTGGATAGACACATAGAACAGTAAAACAGAACTGAGAGTGAAGTTGAACCCCCAAATTTATGGGCAGTTAATCTATGACAAAGGAGTTAAGTGCATAAAGTGGGGCAAAAAATCTCTTCCATAAATAGTATTGGGAAAACTGTACAGTCACATGTAAAAAAAAAATTGGAACTATGTCTCACACTTCTCACAAATATATCAAGGACCTTGAGATAAGATCAGAAACCATAAAATACATTGAAGAAAACAACCAAAACTCTCCATGAACTATTTTGAACTCAAACATGTGTATCAATAAGATGACTACAGAGGCACAAAAAAAAAAAAAGAAAAAGAAATCAACGGGAACAATTTATAAATAAATAAAGTTAAAAACCTCTACACATCCAAAAAAAACACACCTCAAACCATAATAAAAAGATTACCAACTGAAAAGGAGAAAATATTTGTATACAATGCATCAGATAAAGATGATAACCATAAACAAAGAATTTACAAAGTTCAACAACAACAACAACAACAACAAATCCTACATCCCCAACCAAACATGGGGATGAGAGAGTGAACAGAAACTTCTTCAATGAAGACATCCAGATGGCCAATAGGCATATGAAAAGGTGCTCATCATCATTTATGATTAGGGAAATGCAAATTAAAACATCACTGGGATATCATCTCACATCAGTGAAAATGAGCATTTATCAAAAAGTCTGGAAACAAACAATGTTGGCAAGTGTGTGGTGAGAATAGAACCCTCAATTCCTGTTGGTGGGAATGTTGTCCAGTTCAACCTCTATAGAAAGCATTATAGAAATCTAACCAAAAACAATGGGCACTGGTGGAGGGATGGGTGTTTGATCATTGTACAATTGAAACCCAAGCACAAAAATTTGTAAATCTACAACTGTACCTCATAGTGTTTCACTAACAAATTTTTTTTAAAAAAAATGTAAATGATGGAGAACGGGCACTGGTGGAGGGATGGGTACTGGATCATTGTGTAACTGAAACCCAAGCACAAAAATTTGTAAATATACAACTGTACCTCATGGTGTTTCACTAGTAAAAATTAAAAATAAATAAATAAATAAACGTGATTGTGGAGCATAAAAAGATAGGAATAGACAAAAATAGATGACTGGAGGAAGAAACTATGGTACAAATACACAATGGAATACTACACAGCATTAGGAAGACTGAAGTAATGACATTGCTTATAAATGAGTGGACATGGAGAGTATCATACTGAATGAAATGAGTCAGAAGGAGAGGGACAGTTACAGAATGACTGCATTTATTTGTGGGATATAAAAAGTATATATATATATATATATATATATATATATATATAATGAGACTGATATCCAAGGTCAGGGTAAACAGGGGCCAAGAAGATTGGTAAATGGTTGGAAGCGTACCACAAAAGTGTGGAGGGGAGGTGGAGGGAGCGGAGAAGCAAAGGGTAGTTAGGTTAGATAAGGGATCAGCATGACAATAAGAGTTGGAAATAATCATTTTGGATGGGAACTGACTGTTGAAAGTAGGTAAAGAGATATACCTGATAACCTTTCATTGTCTGTATTGCAAACCATAAGGTCCAAAAGGAAAGAAGAGAAAGAGAGAGAGAAAGACATAGAGAGGGGGGAGAGAGAGAGTGAGTGAGAGAGAGAGAGAGAGAGAAAGAGAGAGAGAGAAGAAAATTGCCTGCCATAGAGGCAGTCTGGTGTCAGGGAGTGGTGGGAGAGAAACTGGGGACATTGGTGGTGGAAAAAAATGTACACCTATGAAGGGACAGGTGTTGGAACACTGTATGACTGAAACCCAATTATGAACAACTTCGTAACTATGTATCTCACAGTGATTTCACTTCCTTTTGGCTTTTTTTTCACACAAAAAAAATAATAAAATGCTTAAAATTACAACTACCGAACCCAAGTAATTCCAGTGAAGAAAATCGCTTTGAAAACAAATAATACTCTGAAAACATGAGCAGCGATTACTTCTGTTGCTCGCACATCTGTTGTGCATCAGAGTTTCACACAAACTCATGTCACCTCAGGAAGGGGGTGAGCAATTAGAAAAATGCTAACTGGAACAACTTCAAACCCAATACTCTTTTTACATAAGAACAACAGATGTAGAAAGCTTGTGTTTCTTAACAAACTTGGGAGAAAAGTCGACATCAGGAAAATAGTATGCTTCAAGTATAGAATTTAAAAATAGCTACAGAGATCAGAAAATCTATACTCAGTACAAGGTATTAAAGATGCTCACCCAGCTCTTCCTCCTTATGAATTCACTGATTCTGAAGATTTACACGACTTCTCTGGTGTCAGAATGATTCCTAAATGGCTTGCTCACAGTATTTAATCCTGAATCCCAGAGCAGTATTTCTACAAATGTTGACCATTTTCTTCTAGGGGTGTAAGAACCTCTCAACGCAGCATATTCGAAATGAAACCAATCAAACCCTCACCTGAATTCTGTCTTCTCTATTCCCAGTTTTCCTGGATGGCAAAAGCAGCCTCCTGGCCACTCCAAAGGATTTTTCCATGCTTTAAGCATCTCTTTTCACCATTTAATCCAACTCGCTTGTTCCCTGTCAGCTGACTAAAATGGAACCTCACTCTCATTCATCTCTAATCACACTAAAAAGAGAAAAATTAAAGGGAACTAGATAATGGACAACAGTTATAGACTGCAGGTCCACAGGGCTTTGCATGGCCTGTAATTTAGTAAATTTGTTCACTGAACAAATTGGAGTTGTCTCTGCTATTTTACTGCCCACTATATTACTTTATGGAACAAATGTTAATTCACTTCACATCCCTTACATTCCCAGGCGTGTCTATAGTCACCTCACTTCACCAGGAATGTGACCAAATGTCAAAATCCCAAATAGGGTACCATCCATCAAATAGAAGTAAGAATCTTCCTCATCATCACTCACTGGCAGATCAGCAGGGCCAGCCTCTGAGCATCTTGACCTTGTCTGTACTAGTGACTTATTGATCTACAGGCATTTCCTACCTCTGCCTTGGTTTGGTGTAATAAAAGAAACAAGAGCCCCGTCACAATAATTGCTACAGTAGTGAATGAGAAAATACATGGAATATGCTTAAAATTCAGCATATAAATAGTTAAGAACAGTTAGCCAGCACTGTCACTGTTGTATGGTCCCAATTCCTATCGGACATTAACTTCAGCATCCTTTGATAATGCACAGCTTAGAACTATTGCACACTGAATAGGAACAAAGATCTTTAAAAACTTCTATTAGATGTATATGTCTACTCATCAACTGCGAGTTGGGAAATACCCTGTTTTAGCCAGCAAATAAATCAGCTCCCAGGGAAATAAAAATTGAAAAGGTACTTGAAGAAATCATCGCACTTCACTGGAGGCCTAAGTGTCACCCTAGTTTACAATGATGTGGACTTGACAGGCTGAGATCACTTTTAGATTTTGAGAATACATCAAGTCTACAACTCAGGTCTAAACACCTGATCTTACCAAAACTTAACTCACCTGGGAGGGCGGTTAGAAGAATAGTTTTTGTTGTTTTTGATGTTGATCTTTACTTTTTTTTTTTAAATCACTGTGAGACAGTCCCCTACAAAGCTGTTCATGATTAGGTTTCAGTCATACCATGTTCCAATACCCATCCTTCCAGCAGTGTAATTTCTCAGCACCAAGTGTTCCCAGGTTCCTTCCCATCACCTCTCAAACCCCCAGCCTGCCCATAAGGCAGGTGCTTTCTGTCTCTGTTTTCGTCTGTCTGTCTGTCTGTCTCTGTCTCTGCCTCGATCTCTCTGTCTCTGTTTCTGTCTGTCTTTGTCTCTGTATCTCTCTCTCTCTCTCTTTCTCTCTCTCTGTATGTATGAAATAAAAATTGAAATAAAAATTTGTAAACTTTTTATACATGTCATTGTAAACTAGGGTGACACTTAGGCCTATGGAGATGTGCAATGATTTCTTCAAGTACCTTTTCAATTTTTATTTCAATGTTTTAAAGCTAGCTTAAAAGGAAGCTAGCATCGTTTGCCTATCATGAAGACTCCAGGTTTGCCCATTTGTCTATGCACCGACCTTCATACGGGAAACCGTCTGGTTGATCTCCTGAACGTCCCCGACAGTGACAATGTTGGACTTCAGCATCTGGTCGATCAACACCAGCCAGTCAGCCAGCTCTGTTATCATCTTATCCAGGTCAGTGGGAATGGAACTGTCCGAGGTACGGTGAGACAGAACAGGCATCTCTGATGCAGAGGAGGCTAGCACCACCTTTTGGACGTTAGGAAGAGCTGAAATAGAATTGTTTATGAATAAATATGAATATATGAGTAAATCCACAAGCCAGCCTGACTGTGGTGGTGAAATGTGCGTGTCAGTTAGCTTAACCCGCAACGCGGGCATTGCAATTGGTGTCCAGTAAGTCTCATCCAAGTGTGAATCACAGGGGCTATGCACCATGAGCACTGAATTTAGGGGAAAAAAAATGTTCTTGGTTTTTTTTGTATCCTGCAGTGGTAGTTTTTGTTCCTTTGTTTAGTTTCATTTTATGGCTGTACCCTGCAGGACTTAGGGCTCACTCCTGGCTCTATGCTCAAGGATCACTCCTGGAGAAGCTCACAGAAAAAGCCATATGAAGTGACGGGATAGAACCCAGGTCAGCCACATGCAAGGCAAGGACCATACCGGCTTTGCTGCTTCTCCAACTCTCTCCAACATTTACTGTCATGTGAAGTCCTTGGTAGCCATAAAGTCAATTAAACACAGTCCACAATATTTGAGGGCCATAGTAACTCAGAAGTAACTCAAACTGACAGCAAGAGAAAATTAATTTTTTTCTCAAAATCAACCATGAGAAAATTTGGAGTTAATTTTTTCAGGACATTTTTACCTTAACTATAAATACAATTCATTCACATTTCTTTTACTATTTTTTAAATTGAACCTTGTGTGCATTTTTCATTCTTAATAAGTAAGACAATAAAATTCCTATATAATATACATATAGTCACAAAGTTCTAGCTCATTCTTTCCTGCAGACTGATACTTAGATTGCTCATAAAATCTTACTTGACAAAAGAATTTGCAAGGAATATCTTTTTTTTGTTAAGGTATTTTTCATATACCTTATCATTACCAAGTATAAGTCTCCCAAAGTACAATCACTGGATCAGTTATCCCCAGTTGTTTTTAAATGTGAAACACTGAGACTCACAGCAGAAAGCATGTGGAACTCAGAACCAGAGTGAGAGCACAGTGAGTAGGTCGTTTGCCTTGTAAGCAGCCAACCCAGGTTCAATCCTCAGCTTCCCATATGTTCCCCCAAGCACCGCCAAGAGTAATTCCTCAGTACAGAGTCAGGAATAACCCCTGAGTATACCCCCCCTAAAAAGAAAGTATGTGGAACTCATTAATACCACACTGCAAATATTCTATTTCAGCGGATGAACATCCCTCATTTCACCGTCTCTTCCTGAATAGCTTTCTGATGACTGGTGAGAGTATATGCACTTGTGTTTATGAACCAAATATGATATCACTTAAAAGTGAATTCTTCATGGAGGCAGGGGGAGGGTAGGAAAGAGGGAGTATACCGGGGATATTGGTGGTGGGAATGTGCGCTGGTGGAGGGATGAGTGTTTGATCACTGTGTGATTGTAACTCAAACATGAAAGCTTGTAACTTTCTCACAGTGATTCAATAAAATTAAATAAAATAAAAGTGAATTCTTTATGTGTGAACATGGATAAATTTTTTTTATGTAAAAAAGTAAACCCTTGAAATATTGTTGAAAAGAGCCATTTTCTTTTAGGACTCTATGTTTTTGTTTTGTTTTTGTTTGTTTTGGTTTGATTTGATTTGATTTAGTTTTTGAGGGGTCACTCCCAAGCAGTGCTCAGGGATTACCCCTGGCTTTGTGTTCAGGGATCACTCCTGACAGTGCTGGAGTGCCAGGGACTGAATCTGGGTCAGATGCATGCAAAGCAAGTGTCTTGCCCACTCTACTAGCTCTGTGACTCCAGGATTTTATAATGCTTTAAATATACATATATATATATATATATACAGGTGTTCTCAAAATTGGGGTGATTTAACTCCTAAATCTATCATGGAGCACTTTCTTCCCAGGATCTCTAGAGCTGCTTGTCTTCTCTAGAGGTGGCCCAGGAGAGCAGGGCCAGGTGGTTCCGAGAGTGCTCTGGGCTCTGGGAAGAGCGGTGTGCTGACTCAGCAAGGAGAGAACAAAGTGAGTCTGGGCGCCACACCCTCCAGGTGGAAGTGGGGGGCATCTTTCAGCAATGTAATTTCCCTCAGACACAGAGAACTTCTAAATGCCCGGCTCCACCTGACTCCAAGGCTATATAGACATTTTTCATTTTTTGCCATCATCAAGTAACTAATCACACATTCCCCAGAATATGTAAAAATGGTTACAGTTGATCTCCTCAAACACTGTCCCCCGAAAACAAATCCCTACCTGGGCCTCCCCCTTTCCTTCAGTAGAATCAACTGAGGAAAGCCTAAAAAGAGGGAAGACCTCACATATAATATTGTACTATTTTGTTTGTTTTGTTCTTAGTTTGGGAGTTATACCTGGTGGTGCTCAGGGAGCCCTCCTGGCAGAGCCTGGGACAATACTGAGTGCCGGAAGTTGAACCCAGGTTGGCTGAATACAAGACCCTACACCATCTCTCCAGGCTGTACTGTTTTTTTATTGTTGTTTGTTGTTGTTGTTTGTTTTTGGGGTCACACCTAGCAATGCATATGGTTACTCCTGGCTCTTCACTCAGGAATTACTCCTGTTGGTTCTTGGGGGACCATATAGGATGCTGGGAATTGAACACAGGTCGGCCTTGTGCAAGGCAAATACCCTACCCACTGTGCTATCATGCCAGTCCCACTCCTACTGTTTTTACATTTAATGATGTACTTTACAAATAACTGAATATAATCCACAATTCCATGGTGTTTAAAGTACATTCTTCTAAGCCATAGATGATGCTCACAAACATAATTTTTTTCTTAGTTTATCAGTGACATTTTTGGTAAGGGAGAAAGCATGTCTTACCAACAGCTCTTGTCTGAGAAACGGAAGAGAGTGCTTGGATATGTTCCTTCAGTACAATAGGCACTTCTCTGGATATCTACAAACCAGGCCAGGTTAAAAAAATAAAGAATAATGCATAAGTAAATATGAGTATAACCCTACAGAGGCTTCATGGTAGGTAACAGCTGTGCCATTTCTTACCCTTAGTACCCAAGCTTCTAGTTCAACCATCACTGCTCTTGCTTAAGGAACCCCTCTACTAACAATACCATCAAGAAAGCATCTAATATTTAGCTGCCCTAGCCCCTTGCATAATTTGATGCTTTCGTTTTCTTCCTCTGCACTGTCACTTGGTAGCAAACTTGACTTTACTCTAACTGGGCGTCAAGTGCCCTTCATCAGCTCATTATCCTTTGCACATCCATCAAATCCCAGCATGAGACAGAGAAATCCTCTGCTTGTCTTCCCCTTGACCCTGGTCTCTCCCTAGGTTTTGGTTTTTAGCCGATTCATTCATCATAAGAAGGTTTTAGAGGCTGAAGAATCCCCCAGAAACCTATTTTTCAATCCAGCTCTCTGAATAAACTCAAGGAGACAAATCCAAACCTGAATTTATTTTCTGTCTCATATCCCCTTCACAGTTTTTTCTGATACCTCGAACTCCTTTTTCTATATTCATCTTTAGGATCAATCTATCCACCTCAATGGTACGAATACAGTGATCTTTCAAAATATAAATTTCTTCTATTTGAGATCTACTAATATTCCCCATTGACTTCAGGGGAAGTAAACCGCTGTCAAGAAAGACCTTAAATTTTTTTATGAAACCTGGTAATGCTCCTAGGATCTGCTCTGTGCAAACCACTCTCATCTTTTTTGTGGGGAGACTGGGAATGAGGACAGTGCACATGTAATCCTGGCTCTGCACTCAGGAATCACTCCTGGAAGTGCTTGGGGGAATATATGGGATGTCGGGGATCAAACCCAGGTCAGCTACCTGCAAGGCAAGTGCCTTGCCAGCTTTACTATTGTTCCTGCTCCAACTCATCTTTGGTGTTCAAGCTACTACCAGAATCAGATACATTGTTCATCTCATTTAAGTACTTTTGACTGGCTGCTTCTCTCTGCAATGCCTTCTTCCCCGTTTTCTATCTAACCAATATCTTATATAGCCTTACAAATTAGCTAGGATGCAATAATCTACTCCAGAAAACTTTCCTGGGTTGCCCCTTAAAGACATAAACGTGCCCTAGCTGTAGGGTGCCCAGAAATACTTCTATGTTATAATTATCTGTCGCATTCATGAAAAGCTCTTTGGGTTAGAAGCATTCTCAAACTCTTTAATCCTTGTACTTAAAATAGTACCTGGTATAAAATGAGGGCACACCAAGAACAGACAAGTGAATAAAGAAACTATGGCACATCTACATAACGGAATACTATGCAGCTGTCATATGAAAATGAAAAATGATGAGGACGTGGAGAGTATAATGCTGAGTAAAATAAGTCAGAAGGAAAGGGAATGATTACATTCATTTGTGATAGATAGATAGATAGATAGATAGATAGATAGATAGATAGATAGAGTAGAAGAAGAATATCCAGGGTCAGGGAAAACGGGTTAGGATGACTGGTCAATGGATGGAACTAGCCATAAGTATGTGTGAGGCTAAGGGTAGGTAAAATAGAGAAGAGACCAGTAGGGCAATAATAGCTGGAAATGATCATGCCAAACAATAGCTGAGGGTTAAAAATAGGTAAGGGATATTCTTGATAACCTTTCAGTATCAATATTGCAAACCACAATGCCGAGAGAGAGAGAGAGAGAGAGAGAGAGAGAGAGAGAGAGAGAGAGAGAGAGAAGAAAAGTGCCTGCCATAGAGTCAGATAAGGGGTAGGGGGTGGGGAGTGATGGGAGGGATCCTGGGGACACTGGTGCAGAGAAATGTACACTGGTAGAGGAATGGGTTTTGGAACACTATATGAAATCCAATCATGAACAGCTTTTATGTAGACAGACTATTTGTAATAGTCTGTCTCACAGTGACTCAAAAAAAAAAGTATTGAAAAAAATATGAGTGTACACTGAAAACTACTGAGTGAATGAATAAAGACATGCATGAATGAAATATCCAAGTTTAGCACTATAATAAGCATTTCTTGATCTTGGACACTCATCATTCAACTTTTTTTCGTTTTGTTTGTTTGTTTGTTTTTGAGTCACAACTAGAAGTGCTCAGGACTTGGGGCTGGAGAGATAGCACAGCGGGTAGGGCATTTGCCTTGTACACGGCCGACCCGGATTCGATTCCCAGCATCCCATGTGGTTCCCTGAGCACCGCCAGGAGTAACTCCTGAGTGCAGAGCCAGGAGTAACCCCTGTGCATTGCCAGGTGTGACCAAAAAGCAAAAAAAAAAAAAAAAAAAGTGCTCAGGATTTACTCCTGGCTCTGTGCTCAGGAACACTCCTGGCAGGCTCAGGGAACTACATGGGGTGCTAAAGATGGAACCCGGGTCAGCAGTGTGCAAGGCAAATGACCCACCCAGTGTAGTATCTTCCCAGTCCCCTACGCCACCTAGTCTCCTTCAATTGAGCTGATATTTTTAAATAAGGAACTTATAATAGCAATGAGAAAAAAATGTTTTGTTAACCAAAATATAATTCACTTATCATGCTTATCTTCAAGATTTTGGGTCTTAATAATATGTTTGCAATTATAAGTAACAGAAGAAGGTGAATACGAGTTCCTTTGAGTAGAAAGGCAATTACATGTGTATGTTAGAGCATGGAGAGAGCCTTGTCAGAGAGGCTGTGGGTGAATGATTAGTCACCATGGATCATAAAGGCAAACGATGAAAGATTGGATCAATAAACTACCTGTATCTCTCGATATGGGATGAGTGTTGCCATTTCAGAGGGGGAAGAGGAGGGAAAATGACTGACATAGGATCTGCTCAAACAAAGGCCAGGAAAATGCCATTAAGTGTCCAAGACAGATGTAATACTCTGTTATGCTATAAGCACCAAGCCAAAACAGGGTTGCATGGCTTGATCTTCTCATAGAAATTTCAACTGTAAAGGCATTCTTGAAAATGTTTCTATGACACAAAATAAAATAACCTTTAAGAGCATTAGTTAAAATGACCACAGATGGATATTTCCAAAAGCAAAATACCTAGAGCATATTATGCTTAGTGAAAAAAAAACAGAGAAAGAGAAACATTATATGATTTTGTTCTATATGATAGAGAAACCAAACAAAAATATGAACCAAATTTAAGAAATAATCTGTTACCTAGGCAGTTTCCAGAAAGAAAGGATAAAGGTGTGAGGACAGCAAATCAGGGCAAAGAGAACAAATATATGGTGAAGAATAGAACTGGACACTTAATGTCATATACGCACTTGTTGATTTTCAATGATGTTCACCTAAAAATTATATAAAGTTACAATGCAATGCTAGTACAATAGGAAAAGTAAAGCAGTTATGTGATCTCACTTCTGAAAGCAAAATCAATAAACACGAAAAATTTACCACTGTAATTCCCAAAGCATACCTTATTCCATGTTGCATTTACAGTTCTTAAGCTTTCTGAAATTTTCTCTTTTTCATGTAAACTTAGACTTTTATCCGAAAGCATTTCCAAATCAGTTCTATTCAACCATTTGAGCTTCTCATCTTGTATGCTCATCTGCTGGTTTAAGTCCTACACGAGTCAGAGAGGAGTGTGATTAGAGTTGAAACTTCAAGAATTTTATCAATTTTCACCTGTTCCACACAGACATAAAAATACATATGTTTCCAAAAGAAAGTAATATAGATTAGAAAAGTATTCTCGTACATGTGATTCTCAATTTCTTAAATAGAAATACACATCTATGAAGCCTGAACCTGGGGCCAGAAAGACAGTACAGTGAGTGAGGTGCTTGCCTTGCACATAGCCAAACTGGATTCAATCCCTAGTACTGCATATAGACCACTGAACACTAGAAAGAGTGTGTTTGTACACTTATATAGCAGTCAGTTTGACACAGAAAGAGTTGGGAGTAGACCCTGAGCACAGCTAGTGTGAACCCCCCTCCAAAAAAAAAAAAGCTAAAAGAAAGCCTGAACTTATTTTTTTTTATTGAATCACCGTGAGGTACAATTACAAAGCTTTCATGATTGAGTTTCAGGCATACAATGATCGAACACCCACCCTTTCACCAGTGTACATTTTCCACCACCAATGTCCCTACTATCCCTCCCGCCACCTCCACCCCATCCCATGCCCTGTCTCTGTGGAAAGCCTGAACTTATGTTAACAAATTGACTGCTATATAAATGTACAAACCCACAGTGTATGTTTGTGTTCTCCTCTGCCTTCCCCTACCCTTTCCATGCCTTTCTCTTAGCAGGGACATAAATAGCACATTACAGATTAAACATCCTATTCTTAAAAAATGGGCATGAAGTCTATTTAAAAAGGGCAAGAAAGTTAAAAAAATGACAGTGAACAGGGCACAGGGGTGAACTGTAGGGTGACGGGTACAAGACTATTGAGCAAATCTATTATCTACAGATGTTGGTATACCTATCAACACACACAAAAAAACTCTATCTATACACATATTGCTTGACCTCCCAATGTTATTTCAATTTCCAAAAGAACAGGAGCATTTTGCACATCTTAATCTGCTGTCCTAGACAAATATATGGCCTCATCCATTTGTGACTGCTCCAAACTTATTCATAAAAGGATATGAAGAAAACTGCAATCTTTAAACAGAAGCAAATTATTATTTGTCATATTTTGAAAATAAGATTTAATGATCTGCTTTCCCTATCTTATTTTTCATAATCATGAAAAGTTTATTTTCCAAAACACCTTGACTATATATGCCTTAAAAAAATGTAAACTCCTCTCTGGGCACGCGCAGCTAGAAACAGCCCCGAGACAGCCGGTTTTCAACCCCTGAGCCGCGTGGGACGGGCACAGAGGCCCAGCTCTGGGCAACAAAGCTGAACGGCTCCAATTCCAACAGGTACAGCCTGCCCCCAAGGGCCTGGGTTCCTCTCTGGGCACGCGCAGCTAGAAACAGCCCCGAGACAGCCGGTTTTCAACCCCTGAGCCGCGTGGGACGGGCACAGAGGCCCAGCTCTGGGCAACAAAGCTGAACGGCTCCAATTCCAACAGGTACAGCCTGCCCCCAAGGGCCTGGGTTCCTCTCTGGGCACGCGCAGCTAGAAACAGCCCCGAGACAGCCGGTTTTCAACCCCTGAGCCGCGTGGGACGGGCACAGAGGCCCAGCTCTGGGCAACAAAGCTGAACGGCTCCAATTCCAACAGGTACAGCCCGCCCCCAAGGGCCTGGGTTCCTCTCTGGGCACGCGCAGCTAGAAACAGCCCCGAGACAGCCGGTTTTCAACCCCTGAGCCGCGTGGGACGGGCACAGAGGCCCAGCTCTGGGCAACAAAGCTGAACGGCTCCAATTCCAACAGGTACAGCCTGCCCCCAAGGGCCTGGGTTCCTCTCTGGGCACGCGCAGCTAGAAACAGCCCCGAGACAGCCGGTTTTCAACCCCTGAGCCGCGTGGGACGGGCACAGAGGCCCAGCTCTGGGCAACAAAGCTGAACGGCTCCAATTCCAACAGGTACAGCCCGCCCCCAAGGGCCTGGGTTCCTCTCTGGGCACGCGCAGCTAGAAACAGCCCCGAGACAGCCGGTTTTCAACCCCTGAGCCGCGTGGGACGGGCACAGAGGCCCAGCTCTGGGCAACAAAGCTGAACGGCTCCAATTCCAACAGGTACAGCCTGCCCCCAAGGGCCTGGGTTCCTCTCTGGGCACGCGCAGCTAGAAACAGCCCCGAGACAGCCGGTTTTCAACCCCTGAGCCGCGTGGGACGGGCACAGAGGCCCAGCTCTGGGCAACAAAGCTGAACGGCTCCAATTCCAACAGGTACAGCCTGCCCCCAAGGGCCTGGGTTCCTCTCTGGGCACGCGCAGCTAGAAACAGCCCCGAGACAGCCGGTTTTCAACCCCTGAGCCGCGTGGGACGGGCACAGAGGCCCAGCTCTGGGCAACAAAGCTGAACGGCTCCAATTCCAACAGGTACAGCCCGCCCCCAAGGGCCTGGGTTCCTCTCTGGGCACGCGCAGCTAGAAACAGCCCCGAGACAGCCGGTTTTCAACCCCTGAGCCGCGTGGGACGGGCACAGAGGCCCAGCTCTGGGCAACAAAGCTGAACGGCTCCAATTCCAACAGGTACAGCCTGCCCCCAAGGGCCTGGGTTCCTCTCTGGGCACGCGCAGCTAGAAACAGCCCCGAGACAGCCGGTTTTCAACCCCTGAGCCGCGTGGGACGGGCACAGAGGCCCAGCTCTGGGCAACAAAGCTGAACGGCTCCAATTCCAACAGGTACAGCCTGCCCCCAAGGGCCTGGGTTCCTCTCTGGGCACGCGCAGCTAGAAACAGCCCCGAGACAGCCGGTTTTCAACCCCTGAGCCGCGTGGGACGGGCACAGAGGCCCAGCTCTGGGCAACAAAGCTGAACGGCTCCAATTCCAACAGGTACAGCCTGCCCCCAAGGGCCTGGGTTCCTCTCTGGGCACGCGCAGCTAGAAACAGCCCCGAGACAGCCGGTTTTCAACCCCTGAGCCGCGTGGGACGGGCACAGAGGCCCAGCTCTGGGCAACAAAGCTGAACGGCTCCAATTCCAACAGGTACAGCCTGCCCCCAAGGGCCTGGGTTCCTCTCTGGGCACGCGCAGCTAGAAACAGCCCCGAGACAGCCGGTTTTCAACCCCTGAGCCGCGTGGGACGGGCACAGAGGCCCAGCTCTGGGCAACAAAGCTGAACGGCTCCAATTCCAACAGGTACAGCCTGCCCCCAAGGGCCTGGGTTCCTCTCTGGGCACGCGCAGCTAGAAACAGCCCCGAGACAGCCGGTTTTCAACCCCTGAGCCGCGTGGGACGGGCACAGAGGCCCAGCTCTGGGCAACAAAGCTGAACGGCTCCAATTCCAACAGGTACAGCCTGCCCCCAAGGGCCTGGGTTCCTCTCTGGGCACGCGCAGCTAGAAACAGCCCCGAGACAGCCGGTTTTCAACCCCTGAGCCGCGTGGGACGGGCACAGAGGCCCAGCTCTGGGCAACAAAGCTGAACGGCTCCAATTCCAACAGGTACAGCCTGCCCCCAAGGGCCTGGGTTCCTCTCTGGGCACGCGCAGCTAGAAACAGCCCCGAGACAGCCGGTTTTCAACCCCTGAGCCGCGTGGGACGGGCACAGAGGCCCAGCTCTGGGCAACAAAGCTGAACGGCTCCAATTCCAACAGGTACAGCCTGCCCCCAAGGGCCTGGGTTCCTCTCTGGGCACGCGCAGCTAGAAACAGCCCCGAGACAGCCGGTTTTCAACCCCTGAGCCGCGTGGGACGGGCACAGAGGCCCAGCTCTGGGCAACAAAGCTGAACGGCTCCAATTCCAACAGGTACAGCCTGCCCCCAAGGGCCTGGGTTCCTCTCTGGGCACGCGCAGCTAGAAACAGCCCCGAGACAGCCGGTTTTCAACCCCTGAGCCGCGTGGGACGGGCACAGAGGCCCAGCTCTGGGCAACAAAGCTGAACGGCTCCAATTCCAACAGGTACAGCCTGCCCCCAAGGGCCTGGGTTCCTCTCTGGGCACGCGCAGCTAGAAACAGCCCCGAGACAGCCGGTTTTCAACCCCTGAGCCGCGTGGGACGGGCACAGAGGCCCAGCTCTGGGCAA
This sequence comes from Sorex fumeus, assembly GCF_029834395.1. NCBI lineage: Eukaryota > Metazoa > Chordata > Mammalia > Eulipotyphla > Soricidae > Sorex > Sorex fumeus. Next base: position 20,478,503 of record NW_026606118.1, read on the forward strand.
CAAAGCTGAACGGCTCCAATTCCAAACAGGAGACATTCCCAACTCCTCGCCCAGTGCCAGGGACTCTTTCCGGAGCCGCGGCCGCTAACGCGGCCGCGAAATATTTTCCCACTACATATGCCATAGGAACCATAAGCTAACTTCTTAGATGGAAACTTCTCTATTTTAGCTCAGCCACTAGAAATACAGTTGCCAATAACTCATAAGCCTATCTTAACTCACACTGCATATCAAGCAGAATAGTAACACTGAACGTGAAGGACTAAACCACACCTCTCACAATGGTAAAGCAACGCAAAAGCCCACCAAACATTCATATTGAAGAGTCTAGCCCAGATGACACCAACAGTACTGTAGTGTTAGACAACCTCTCTGACAAGGAATTCAGAAGGGAGCTACTTAGGATGCTTAGGGAATTAAAAGAAACAATGGAAAGCAATGCCAATAGAAGACAAGAGGATCTGAAGGCAGAAATGAGGAAAATGCAATCAGAAATGTCAGACCTGAAAAATCTCGTAGGTGAATTGAAAAGCTCAGTGGAAGGCCTCAGCAGCAGAGTAACAGCGGCTGAGAACAGAATCAGTGAGCTCGAAGATGAAGTTCAGAGACTCTCCCGAAAAGAGCAGAAAATGGAAAAGAGACTCACAATTCGGGAACAGATGGCAAGAGAAGATCGTGATGAAGCCAAGAGGGGTAACATAAGAATTATTGGAGTCCCAGAGGGACAGGAAGAAAACCTCGATGAAGAAGAAACTGTCAAAGACATCATTGCTACAACATTTCCAGAGCTGAAGAAAACTTGTGACCACATTCAGGAGGCCCGAAGGGTACCAGCTAGAAGAAATCCGAATAAAAATACCCCAAGACACATTCTGATCAAAATGACCAAAACCTTAGACAGAGACAAAATTCTGAAAGCAGCAAGATCGAAGAAAGAAATCTCTTACAAAGGAGCATCCTTAAAATTCACAGCTGATTTTTCTGATGAAACCCTCATGGCCCGAAAACAGTGGTGGGACATAGTAAAAAAACTCAATGAAATAAATGCCTCCCCCAAAATACTTTTCCCAGCAAGACTCTCATTCATAATAGAAGGAACAACACACAGTTTCACAGACAAACAACAGCTCAGGAACTTCATAGACTCAAAACCATGGTTACAAGAACAACTAAATGGGCTACTTTAAGGCAAGAAAGGCCCCTCAAATACACCCAATTTTAACATAACAATGGGACAAAATCCCATAACAATAATCTCTCTCAATGTCAATGGGCTAAACGCACCAATTAAAAGACATAGAGTGGCAGGATGGATTAGAAAATTGAACCCAACATTCTGCTGCCTGCAAGAAACGCATCTCAATAGTCAAAGCAAACACAGACTCAGAGTCAAAGGCTGGAAAACAATCCTACAGGCAAACAGCTCCCATAAAAAAGCTGGGGTAGCCATCCTTATATCAGACCACATTGATTTCAGAGTGAGGAAGGTCATAAGAGACAGTGAAGGCCATTACTTATTGATCAGAGGATCTGTACAACAGGAAGAACTTACAATAATAAATGTATATGCACCTAATGAGAGACCAGCAAAGTACTTAAAACAACTACTCATAGATTTGGAAAAAGACATCAATAGCAACACAATACTAGTGGGAGACTTCAACACTGCTTTGTCACCTCTTGATAGATCAACCAGACTCAAGCTTAGCAAGGACATACTTCATTTGAGGGAAACAATGGAAGAAAGGGACTTAGTAGATATATACAGGACACTTCATCCACAAAAAGCTGAATACACATTCTTCTCAAGCGTACATGGAACATTCTCCAAGATAGACCACATGCTGAGCCACAAAACATGCCTCCATAAAATTAAGAAGGTAGAGATTGTATCAACAATCTTCTCAGACCATAATGCGCTGAAATTAGAAGTAAATCACACACAAAAACAGAAAACTAAATCAAACACCTGGAAATTAAACAGTGCACTATTGAACAACGAGTGGATTAGACAGGAAATCAAAGAGGAAATCAAAAGATTCCTAGAAACGAATGAAAATGAGAACACGAGTTACCAAAACTTATGGGACACAGCAAAGGCTGTGTTAAGAGGAAAGTTTATAGCTCTACAAGCATTCCTCAGGAAGGAGGAGCGAGCACACATAAGTAACCTAACCTCACAGCTTAAGAGCTTGGAGAAGGACCAAAAAAAGGAGCACAACCCGAACAGGAGAAAGGAAATAATAAAACTCAGAGCAGAGATTAATGAGATGGAAACCCAAAAAACAATCCGAAAGATCAATGAAACCAAGAGCTGGTTCTTTGAGAAAATTAACAAGATCGATAAGCCTCTAGCAAAACTCACAAAGAAAGGGAGAGAGAAAACCCTAATAAACCGAATCAGAAATGAAAAGGGGGTCATTACAACAGAAACCACAGAAATTCAGAGGATCCTCAGGGAGTACTTTGAGAAGCTTTATGCCACGGAACATCAAAACCTCGAGGAAATGGATAAATTCCTAGACTCCTACAGACTCCCAAGGCTGAACCAAGAAGACCTGGAATACCTGAACAGACCTATCACCATCAAGGAAATTGAAATGGTAATAAAAAGTCTCCCCAAGCACAAAAGTCCTGGCCCGGATGGATTCACTAGTGAATTCTTCCAAATCTTTAAAGAGGACTTACTCCCAATACTCTTTAAGCTTTTCCACGAAATTGAAATATCAAAAACACTTCCAAACAGTTTCTACGAAGCAAATATCACACTGATACCAAAAGCAGACAGAGATACCACAAAGAAAGAGAATTACAGGCCGATATCCCTGATGAACACAGATGCAAAGATCCTCAACAAACTACTAGCAAATAGAATCCAACTACTCATCAAAAAGATCATACACCATGACCAAGTAGGATTCATCCCAGGGATGCAAGGATGGTTCAACATTCGGAAATCAATCAACATAATCCACCATATCAACAAAAGAAAAGATAAAAAGCATATGATCATATCAATAGATGCAGAGAAAGCATTTGATAAGATCCAGCACCCCTTTATGATGAAAACCCTAGCCAAAATGGGTATAGAGGGGACCTTCCTCAACATAATTAAAGCCATCTACCACAAGCCTACAGCAAGCATCATCCTCAATGGGGAAAAACTGAGAGCCTTCCCTCTAAGATCAGGGACGAGACAGGGATGCCCACTCTCTCCACTGCTGTTCAATATAGTACTGGAAGTACTTGCAATAGCGATTAGGCAGGAAAAAGATATTAAGGGCATTCAGGTAGGAAAGGAAGAAATCAAGCTCTCACTATTCGCAGATGATATGATACTCTACTTAGAGAACCCAATAACTTCCACCAAAAAACTCTTAGAAACAATAGACTCGTATAGTAAAGTTGCAGGTTATAAAATCAATACCCAAAAGTCCATGGCTTTCCTATACGCAAACAGTGAGAGAGAAGAAAGCAACATGAAAAAAACAATCCCATTCACAATTGTGCCCCAGAAAATCAAGTACCTAGGAATCAGCTTAACTAAGGAAGTAAAGGACCTGTACAAAGAAAACTACAAAACGCTACTTCAGGAAATAAAAGAGGACATGAGGAAATGGAAAGATATCCCCTGCTCATGGGTCGGGAGACTTAACATTGTCAAAATGGCAATACTACCGAAAGCATTGTATAAATTCAATGCAATCCCTATAAGGATACCCATGACATTCTTCAAAGAAATGGAGCAAACACTCTTGAAATTTATATGGAACAATAAGCCCCCACGAATAGCTAAAGCAATTCTTGGGAAAAAGAAAATGGGAGGAATCAACCTCCCGAACTTCAAACTGTACTACAAAGCAGTAATAATTAAAACAGCATGGTACTGGAACAAAGGCAGAACTGCAGACCAATGGAACAGGGTTGAATACACTGACATTTCTCCTCAATCATATGCTCATCTAATCTTTGATAAAGGTGCAAGTAATGTGAAGTGGAGTAAGGAAAGCCTCTTTAATAAATTGTGTTGGCATCACTGGACGGCTACATGCAAAAAAATAGGCTCAGAACTCTGCCTAACACCATGTACAAAAGTAAGATCAAAATGGATTAAAGACCTCAACATCAGACCAGAAACCATAAGGTACATTGAAGATAAAGTTGGCAAAACCCTCCATGACATTGAAGCTAATGGTATCTTCAAAGATGCCACGCCACTGGCCGAGCAAGTGAAAACAGAGATAGATAAATGGGACTATCTTAAACTAAGAAGCTTCTGCACCTCCAAAGAAACAGTGACCAAAATACAAAGACAGTCTACAGAATGGGAAAGGATATTCGCCGAATACACATCTGACAAGGGGTTGATATCCAGGATATACAAAATACTGGTTAAACTCCACAAGAAGAAAACATCCAACCCCATCCAAAAATGGGGCAATGAAATGAACAGAAACTTTCTCAAAGAAGAAATCCGAATGGCAAAAAAGCACATGAGAAAATGCTCTACATCATTAATCATCAGGGAGATGCAGATCAAAACCACAATGAGATACCATCTCACACCTCAGAGACTGGCCCACATTCAAAAGAACAAAAGCAACCGATGCTGGCGTGGATGTGGCGAGAAAGGGACACTCCTTCACTGTTGGTGGGAATGTCCACTGGTTCAGCCCTTCTGGAAAACAGTATGGACGATTCTCAAAAAATTAGAAATTGAGCTCCCATTTGACCCAGCAATACCACTCCTGGGAATATATCCCAGAGAGGCAAAAATGTATAGTCGAAGTGACATCTGCACTTGTTTGTTCATTGCAGCCCTCTTTACAATAGCCAGAAACTGGAAGAAACCTGAATGCCCAAGAACAGATGACTGGTTAAAGAAACTTTGGTACATCTACACAATGGAGTACTATGTAGCTCTTAGAAAAGATGAAGTCATGAAATTTACATACAAGTGGTACAATATGGAAAGTATCATGCTAAGCGAAATGAGTCAGAAAGAGAGGGATAGACATAGAAAGATTGCATTCATCTGGGGGATATAAAGTAACAAAGTATGAGATTAATACCCAAGAATAGCTGAGATCAGCACCAGGAGGATTACTCCATAACTTAGAGGCCAGCCGGGTATCCTAGAGAAAAGGGCTATTCAGATAGAGAAGGGAGCACCAAATAAAGGATGTTTGGAGGATCCTCCCAGGAGGGGAGATGCATGTCGAAAGTAGACTATGGACTGAACATGTTTGCCACTCAATGCCTCTTTTGCAGACCACAACACCCAAAAGGAGAGAGAGAACACAGGGGATTGCCCTGCCACAGAGACGGGGGGATGGGGGGATGGGGGTGGGAGGGATATTATCCATGGTGGTGGAAAATGGGCACTGGTGGAGGGATGGGTATCTGATCATTGTATAATTGAAACCAAAGCACAAAAAATTGTAAATCTACAACTTTAAAAAAAAATAAAATAAAATAAAGGGGAAAAAAATAAAAAAAAAATAAAAAAAAAAAATGTAAACAAATTAGTGGATATTCTTATCTGCATGAACATATTTTGCAATAAAATGTGAGTATGATATTATTGTTCTGTAATAAGTATTTGTAACTAGAAAATAGAAGTATTAATGGACACTATCTCCCTAAGTAAATATTTATGTATTTTTATACCAACACAAACAATACTTTGTGTTGATTTTAGATCAACAGAGAAGACTATTAATACAACTATGATATTAACCTCACACATAGTAAACAGTGATGACTTACTATGCAAGCCACTGAGTTTTTTGTAAAACCCAGTCTTAGAGATAAAATAAAAAGATCATCTTCCAAATTTAAAGCAAAAATATGTTTCACATCACCATTATAGCCTAAATGAATTTTAAAAAATCAGCTTAAAATATCCTTTAAAATTTATCTAGGGAACTGGAGAGTTAGTACAGCAAATAAGGCACTTGCCTTGCACGCGGCTGACCCGTGTTTGATACTTGGCATCCCATCTGGCTCACCAAACACCGCCAGGAGTAATTCCTGAGTGCAAAGCTCAAGGAGTAACATTGAACATCCCTAGATGTGCCCCCAGCCAAAACAATTCATCTCACATGATAGTTATCCATCACTTTTATATAAGAAAAGCCTTAATTTTACAAGACCAAAATTATAGTCACTTCTTTTTTTTAAAAAAAAAAAAACCTCTTTCCAGTTCACCACATTTACAACAAAGCAGAAAGTTTCCTTCCCTTTTCTTTCCCAGTCATGCAATGTCTTATTCTCAGTGTAAATGTTCATGCATCAATAACCATTGGCAAATACAGAGATAAATAAACTACTCACTGTTAACTCTTGAAGGTTTTTTTCCAGATCAGTGGATGATTTTGTTTGCACAGCATTCTCAGCCTTTGTTAACCAACAGATGACCTCACTTAGTCTTCTTCTGTATTCCATCACCTGTTTACTCTCACCTTTTAACCTAGAGGAGTACATTATTGAAAATTACTGAGAAGGAATATTCAGCTAGGTATACTGTACACTTGTTTTTAATATCCTGACTAAATTCATCAAAAATAAATGATTCTTATTAATTTTATTACTTTCAAAGTGGATTAGTAGTATTTTATGCATTCTAAAATATCAAAAATTACTTGAATCCTTGCCTCATTAGATTCAAAATATTGCTACTAAAGAATGTGACCTTCTTTCATAATGAGAACTTATATAGAAATGCGTATATTGCTTCAAGCTCTTCACCACAGTCCAGTATAATGGACTTAAAACTAAACCATGGAAATGTCTTTATCTAAAATAAAAAGGAAAAAGGCATCATTCTCTCTGAGCACTCCATGGAGACAGAAAGCCATCATTATGTGACATATTATTCACAGTAGATGGCAGCTATTACTTTCCTTATTCATAGAAAAGAGTATGAACAAGGCAAGATACTGAGGATTGGACATTATTATAAGTATCAGGAAAAACAAGAGAAAAATATGAATTTGGTTAGCTCATTAATAGTGTTAAATTTGAAAGAGCTCTGAGTTATGAAAAGAGATCTGGAGAAAGATAAAAGTCTATATAATTTTAAGAAAACAAATATTCATCTGAATACAAAATAATTGTCATAATTATATTTATAATATTATAAGAACAATATAAACCATATGTCAGAAGTGTATAGTTACATCTTATATAAGAAACCAGATCATGTTTTGTTTTGGTTTTTAGGTTGTAGGCCACACCCTGCAATGTTCAGGGGTTACTCCTGGATCTGTCCATAGGAACTACAACTTGTGAGCTAAGGGATCAAATGATTCCAGAGATAATATCCAGTTGGCCGTGGTCAAAGCAAGTGCCCTACTAACTAAATAAATATCTCTTCATCTGGAGATCATGTATTTTTAAAAATGGGGTTTGGAAGTTATTTAGAGCTTGGTGATGATATCATTATTTTTAGAGATGCAGCTATTATTTGCTGATTTAAAAACAGAATGCATTTTTCAATACCCAAAAGTCCATGGCTTTCCTATATGCAAACAGTGAGAGAGAAGAAAGCAACATGAAAAAAAACAATCCTGTTCACAATTGTGCCCCAGAAAATCAAGTACTTAGGAATCAGCTTAACTAAGGAAGTAAAGGACCTGTACAAAGAAAACTACAAAACGCTACTTCAGGAAATAAAAGAGGACATGAGGAAATGGAAAGATATCCCCTGCTCATGGGTCGGGAGACTTAACATTGTCAAAATGGCAATACTACTGAAAGCATTGTATAAATTCAATGCAATCCCTGCAAGGATACCCATGACATTCTTCAAAGAAATGGAGCAAACACTCCTGAAATTTATATGGAACAATAAGCCCCCACGAATAGCTAAAGCAATTCTTGGGAAAAAGAAAATGGGAGGAATCAACCTCCCGAACTTCAAACTGTACTACAAAGCAGTAATAATTAAAACAGCATGGTACTGGAACAAAGGCAGAACTGCAGACCAATGGAACAGGGTTGAATACACTGACATCTCCCCTCAATCATATGATCATCTAATTTTTGATAAAGGTGCAAGTAATGTGAAGTGGAGTAAGGAAAGCCTCTTTAACAAATTATGCTGGCATCACTGGATGGCTACATGCAAAAAAATGGGCTCAGAACTCTGCCTAACACCATGTACAAAAGTAAGATCAAAATGGATTAAAGACCTCAACATCAGACCAGAAATCATAAGATACATTGAAGACAAAGCTGGCAAAACCCTCCATGACATTGAAGCTAATGGTATCTTCAAAGATGCCACGCCACTGTCTGAGCAAGTGAAAACAGAGATAGATAAATGGAACTATCTTAAACTAAGAAGCTTCTGCACCTCCAAAGAAACAGTGACCAAAATACAAAGACAGTCTACAGAATGGGAAAGGATATTCGCCGAATACACATCTGGCAAGGGGTTGATATCCAGGATATACAAAATACTGGTTAAACTCCACAAGAAGAAAACATCCAACCCCATCCAAAAATGGGGCAATGAAATGAACAGAAACTTTCTCAAAGAAGAAATCCGAATGGCAAAAAAACACGTGAGAAAATGCTCTACATCATTAATCATCAGGGAGATGCAGATCAAAACCACAATGAGATACCATCTCACACCTCAGAGACTGGCCCACATTCAAAAGAACAAAAGCAACCGATGCTGGCGTGGATGTGGCAAGAAAGGGACACTCCTTCACTGTTGGTGGGAATGTCCACTGGTTCAGCCCTTCAGGAAAACAGTATGGACGATTCTCAAAAAATTAGAAATTGAGCTCCCATTTGACCCAGCAATACCACTCCTGGGAATATATCCCAGAGAGGCAAAAATGTATAGTCAAAGTGACATCTGCACTTGTTTGTTCATTGCAGCACTCTTTACAATAGCCAGAAACTGGAAGAAACCTGAATGCCCAAGAACAGATGACTGGTTAAAGAAACTTTGGTACATCTACACAATGGAGTACTATGTAGCTGTTAGAAAAGATGAAGTCATGAAATTTACATACAAGTGGTACAACATGGAAAGTATTATGCTAAGCGAAATGAGTCAGAAAGAGAGGGATAGACATAGAAAGATTGCATTCATCTGGGGGATATAAAGTAACAAAATATGAGATTAATACCCAAGAATAGCTGAGATCAGCACCAGGAGGATTACTCCATAGCTTAGTGGCCAGTCGGGCATTCTAGAGGAAAGGGCAGCTCAGATAGAGAAGGGAACACCAAATAAAGGGTGTTTGGAGGATCCTCCCAGGAGGGGAGATGCATGTCGAAAGTGGACTATGGACTGAACATGTTTGCCACTCAATGCCTCTTTTGCAGACCACAACACCCAAAAGGAGAGAGAGAACACAGGGGATTGCCCTGCCACAGAGGCAGGGGGGGATGGGGGATGGGGGTGGGGGGGATATTATCCATGATGGTGGAAAATGGGCAGTGGTGGAGGGATGGGTATCTGATCATTGTATAATCAAACCCAAGCACAAAAAATTGTAAATCTACAACTGTACCTCATGGTGTTTCACTAATAAAAAAAAAATTTAAAAAAAAAACCAGAATGCATTTTTTAAAATTTTATTGCAATACCTAATAGTAATTTCTATCTATGTTTGTGACTGTATTTTTATCACAAAGAAACTCAACCTGATGCCATATGTGTATGGGTGTATGCATGTGCAATGCTAAATGATTTAATATTTGAAAAATGTTAAAGTTAAAAAATAACATAAAATCATGTTTTTACTATTAACCATCTAATAAGAAAGATTGCTGCTTCAAGGTGAAACAGTAAATCAAGACAACAATAGTACTGATAGCTTAAACTACATTTGACTTAAATAACAACTTTGGAATCACCTTTTTTACTCTGAAATTATTTGTTATCCAAAAGGCAACTTGCAATTCAAATTTTTCAAGGTTTCTTAATCGTGACTAATTTGATATTTTGAAAATACATCTAAAGTGAAAAATCACATTATCAACAATTTCCAACAAGACATATTTGAGTCACAAAATTTTCATTTCAAAATGCTAAATATAATCTACATTTTAAATGTTATTTCTAAGAGTAAAACATAGCTATGAATTTATATTTAAACAGTAGCTAACAATTGCTCATTATAGAATGACACTATGTGTTGCTGAACTGTATGAATATTTAACTAACGGTATTCAATACAAGACACTGGATCTGTGTGCTAGTGCTCAATCACTTTGATAACAGTACATATCCAAACACTTAAGTTTACAAGGTTACCCAATTTAAGAGAATTCACAATCTGAAGTAAACTTAAACAGAAATTCATGAAAAAAAATTTACATTACCAAGATATAGGAAGAGAAATTCAGATTTCTTTTCTCATTCAAAAAATGGAATAAAATATGGATTGCTTCACTAAGTTTATTCTAGGAAGGAGCATCACCATATCCCATGGAGATCCATTTGCAAATATTTAGAGAAATTCTGAATTTATTGTTAATACCATGCCAGTAGATACATCATTTTTCATCAGAAGATTGAGGAGTGTATTTATTTTCATGCTGAATAACTTTTTTAAATTAGTTTTTGGATCAAAACCAGCAACTTTCAGCACTAACTCCTGGCTCTGTGCTCAGGAGTCACTCCTGGAGGGTTCAGGGGATCAGATGGGATGCCAGGAATTGAACCCAGGTCAGCCATGTGCAAGGTAAGTGCCCTACTCACTGTATTAGAACTATTGCTCTGGCCAACCACCATAACATATACCTAAGATCCAGGGGGCCTCATATCCCAAGGTTGACCCTGGGCCTCCCAACCTTCTTCTCCATCTAACTTTTACAAACCTTTCACCTGGCTGAACCATTCCATGCCGTTCACCAAGCCTGTTGTTCTGCCTCTTTTGCCTGAAAGGACCTAACGAGAATGATCTCAAGGGAAATTGCTATAATTTTCAAAATTTAGTTTCAGGATCCCTCCCACCTATAGTCCATCTGGCTTCTGAAACTACCATACATACAGCAAAAATATAAAGTGTCTACTTTAACCAAAGTATATTGTTTTTTCCCCAAACACATTTATTCTAGTCTCAGAGATTCTTAGTATAGCTATATCCTCACTGCTAATAACAAAACCCCATAAGTACCAAACCAATCAAATTTTTGAGTGACAAAAATTTTTAAATGGAAAACTTTGGCAAGAACATGTATGGGGAATAAATTCTTGATTAACTAAAAGAACTAGATATTCTGAGGGTTTACTGATGGACAGGGCATGTGTATTTCACAAACATTCTCAAATCCTCACGCCATGCCCTTGAGAATACATCCCAGTTCTTTCTATGGGGGAGGAAGGAGAGATGGACAACTGGCCAGGAGCATCATGGTCTTCCTCAGTTTACCCAGCACAGCACCTGGGAGACTGAGAAAGAAGTACCTCTAACCAATAAGCACAAAGAGTGACTTAACTTCCCTTCTTTGGGTCTCAGTGACAAAGGTCGAAATCAGTATAGGATACCTCTGGGAAGGTCATCCTAAAAAGTATTAAATGACCAAAGTGTACAGGATGTCATACATGGTCTCTGTCATATGATATCTCAATCAAAACACCCAAACTTTTATTTCTCTCTTGCCAGAACAGACAATATCAGATGATATTGTTCTATTAAAAGAAAATCATAAGTTGGGGCTGGAGCAGTAGCACAGCGGGTAGAGTGTTTGCCTTGCACACAGCCAACCCAGGTTCGATTCCCAGCATCCCATATCCCGAGCACCGCTAGGAGTAATTCCTGAGTGAAGAGCCAGGAGTAACCTTTGTGCATCACCAAGTGTGACCCAAAAAGCAAAAAAAAAAAATTCATAGGTCAAATAGACATATTTAAATGCTGAATGTTATAATACTAAACTTGACAAAAGCATCAGATTGGCTTTTAACAAAACAAAATATCATCTACAGAGTTGAAATCAGTGGAAAAAAATAAACAGGACTTCTTAACCCAAAGCTAATATTAACCTCTGCTAAAAAGATTATTACTGAGGCAGATGTTTTAAGCAAATTAGAATCCATTAATCATGCACAAAATCTTAATTGTCGCAAAAATTAACTTCAAATCATTTTAAGGGCCAGAGATATAGTACAGGGGTTAAGATGTTTGCCTTGCATGCAACCAACCCCAATTTGATCCCTAGTACCACATCTGGTCCCCTAAGCCCCACGAGGAGAGATCCCTGAGTATAGAACCTGAGCACACCAGATGTGTTGCAAACCCCCCTAAAAAGAATGTTAACACCTAGTACCACACATGGTCCTCTGAACACCACTACTAGTGATGCCTGAGCAAGGAGACAGAAAAAAGCCCTGAGCACTGCCAGTTATAGCCCAGAAATAAAAACAACAAATGAGCAAAAAAAAAAAAAAACAACCACAAATCATTTACAAATGACATCATAGAGGCCAGAGAGATAGTACAGGGTTAAGGTCCTTGCATGCTGCTCACCACTGCTCAGCATCAGGCTCCAGCACTGCAGTCAGTCCCTAAAGCACAGCCAGGATTTACCTCAAGGCAGAATCAGGACTGAGCCCTGAGCCTCACTAGGTGTGGCCCAAAGCGTCTCTTCCCCCCAGCAAAATGACATCACATTATAAAACTACATCACACTATACAAAGTAATCTGTGTAACACTGACCATTCTATTCATTGGTAATCAAGTATCCCCACCCAGAGATGCCCTAATAATATCTGGGGGCACTGTAAGATAATCTGGCACAAAAACCAACAATGCAACATTCTATTTTTTACATTGCTTAGATGAAAAAAATGTTCCTACTTGCAAGGCACCAATATACACTGATATACATCTATATTATATACGAGAGAGAAAGAGAGTGAGAGCGAGAGCGAGAGAGAGAGAGAGAGAGAGAGAGAGAGAATATACCCTTTGACTATTTGACAGTAAGGATGAGGGTCAATTCTTTCAAGTTCCTGCCACTGCCACATGATTAGCATGATGATCATATCATAACAGATAGAAGTAAGAGGAATCTGGGGCTGGGTCAAAGGACTGAGTATCTGCTTTGATGAAGCCTGGATTAGATGCTAGGCAGGGCAGAGCTGCCTGAGGATGACTGGGCAGACCCCAGCTCTGAGCTGTGAGTAGCTTTTGAGCACCAATGGATATAACCCAAGAGGAAAAAAAAAGAGGAATAAAGGCCTTTTTCACATGTGTGATCAATATTTGAGCAGGAAAAAAAAGTGAAGGGCCAGTTCTCTGAAAATAGAGCTGGGGGACAGTTATAGTACAGTGGGGAGGTCAAATGCTTTGCGCAGGGCTGACCTGGATTCAATTCCCAGTACATACATGGTCCACTGAGCATCCCTAGGAGTGATCCCTGAGCTTAGAGCCAGGAATAAGCCTTGAGCATAGGCAAGGGTGACCCTTCAAACCATCCAAAGTAAATTAAAAAATAAAAATACGAAGCAGAGTTCTTAAACGTGAGTAAAACCCCAATTGTAAAATCACATGATAAAAGAACTTTGCTTTCATCCAACTGCATATTAAAAGTCCCTGCCTAAAACGTCTTTCCCCACACCCTCACATTATACCGACTAAATCACCTGGGCCTCCGATCCTTCACGTCTGCAACGACGGCCGTCCAGCGCAGGTTTAAACCTGCCAGCTTGTCCTTCAAGAAGCTTCCATCTGTGGGGGAGAGCTTCTGTACAATACTGTCTCCCGTTCTGTTCAGTGCTGCAAAACTGGGCTGGTGGCTGCTGATTCCCTCTTCCAGCTCCTGTTAAGAGATTAATTCCACCCCTAAATTAAACTGTTCAGATGCAGCCAACCCACCCAGGAACCACAGCGTCAGTCTGAAATGTCAGAAAATCAAAGCCCTGCAAGGATATTCCATGTTTGCACAAAAGGCATTTTGAGACACCTCGATGGTATTTCTATGAACTCACGAAACGGAATCTATTTTGAAGTCTAACCCCCTTTCATCAATGTCATCAAACAAAACACAGTTAAAGAGGACAGACTAATAATGAAAAATAAATAACTTCTATTTACATTGAAGCATGAGTATCCATCACATTTGATTTAGGTGCACTGTTAAGTTCAGCTTCTTTCAAACATATGCCTGAAAGGGTCTCTCTTAAGGAAACTATTGACTCTGTACACCCTACACCCTATTAAATTATTAGTAAACCTCAATGTACATTTTACTGAGTTAATGTTTCTCTGCTCTGCACAATTTTAACCAACTGATTAAAACAGCATATCAGTAAGTAAAACTGAAGCACCAACTATAACACTAGAAATAATAAAAGGCATTAACAACATAATAAAAGCATAAATTGTTTATATAAAATATATTTTGAAAATTTAATAAGTGGTAAGTAGAAATTTTAGTTGCTTCTGATAATGATTTTAAAGACCTATCATTATGAGAACTGATTTAGATACTGTGAGAGATTTCTAAGACCAAATTAGACTTACATGAGCAGCTGCCCTGACGTAACTCAAGAATAATTTTCGTTTATGATAATTATCAATGCTACAAAGAAAATCAAATGTCTCAGAGTGTTACGGTACAGAAATCAGAAGGGAGGCATGTATGTATATATATATATATATATATATAATTCTGTCCTTATGAAATTTTTTAAATAAGTATGCTTATCACAATGTTCATTGACAGGTATTTTTTGTTTACTATTTTTGAAAACCCTGATGTTAAATTCTAAATAATATTTTTTTCTTAAATCTTTGAAAACTAAAACCTCAGCTTGGATCAGAAATTTACAGATTGTCTACATTCCTGAAAAAAATGTGTATATTGGGACCCTCTATCTGAAGTGTCCTTGCAATACCCCCTTTTCTTTTTTTTTCCTTTTCTTTTTTATTATTGGTGAAACACCATGAGGTACAGTTGTAGATCCCCTTTTCAGCAGATGCTTCCTGCTTTGCCACAGCGCTCACCTGCTGATGTCTCCTGGCCTTCTCTAAGTCGAGGCCCCCATCTGGAGCAGAGGACTCAGCCAGTAACTCCTCAGCTTCTGTGACCCACTGCACAAGGTCATTAAGGTCACAATGGAACTGTTTGCAGTCTTCCACTGCTCTCTCAAAATGACTAGAAGACAGAAAAATAAAACAGCTTTTCCAAAGTTGCAGGGACAGTCTAGAAGCAATTCTTCTGGGAAGGGCAATTCAAATCTCATCAAACTAAAGGTTCCAAACAAATGAGTCCACATCTCGCAGCTCCGAATCACCTGTCTGCACAATGGATCATGGCTAATGATTCCTTTTAAGGAACAATGCACACCCAGGCTAGAGCTCTCTGCATCTCCAAACATCCCGCCATCTCGAACTCACACATGTCCATGTACACACCGGGCTTCATTTGCACGAAGAAAAGTGTCTTTGATTTGATTAGTTGGAGGCACATTACCCAAATCAACTCTGAGCATTTCTAACTGCATAAAAGCTAAAAATGTAATTAATTACTGTATTCTCTTAGGAAGAAAACCATGGTGCTTGACTTTGAAAATACTTGGTTCCAGTTAGAGCAAAACTTCAAAGGCTGAAACATTTCACAATTTATTTGTACTCTATTATCTCTGTGTCCCCCACATACCCCATATTCAAATATCAAAACCCTCAGTGCTCAGGGCTTACTCTAAGTTTTGTGCTCAGGAAACCCTACAGAGTTCCAGGGATTAATGGTATGGTGGTTGTGCAAGGCAAGTGACTTACCCACTGTACTCTAGACAAAAACTCCAAACCCTTTTTTTGTTTCTGTTTTGGGGCCATGCCCAACAGTGCTCAGAGCTTATTCCTGTGTCTGCGCTTAGGGATTTTTCCCGGTGGGCTTGGGGACCATAGAGAGTGCCAGAGATTGAACTGGGGTTGACTGTGTGAAAGGCAAGAACCCTACCTGGGGTACTATCTCCCCAGGCCCGTAAGATCCTAAACTCTTCATGTGAGGGTATGTAGAAATAAGCCACTGAAGAAATTATGATGGTAAAAGTAAGATAATAAGAGTTGGGTCCACATTCATATGACACAGAATTAGTGTCGTAAAAGAAAAGAATGCATACCAGATTCTCTCTCTCTTTCTCTCTCTCCTCCCCTTCTCTTTCTCTCTCTCACTCTGTGTACATATCTTATATATATGCAAGAATACAGAAGGAAAGTCATTTAAAGCCAAGAAGGCAGCTGCTCTGCCTCTTCAGCAGGCAGTGATATGCCTCTTTCAGAAACTAATCTCTTAGAGCCAGAAAGACAGTACAGCATATAAGGAGCCTGACTTGCATACAGTCAACCTGGTCCATTCCCTGGCATGACAGATAGATCTCTGAGAACTGGCAATAGTGATCCTTGAGCACAAAGTTGTTGGATTATCCCTGAGAACAGTTAGGTGTGACAGAAAAAGAAGGCAGAATGGCAGGGAGGAAGGCAGGAAGGCAGGAAGGCAGAAATGATTATAAAATTTGATTTGAAATTCAGACAAAATTATTTCTAAGAGATACAAAATTTACCTGCTTAATCTCAATGAAAGGTTGATTTAAACACATATGGAGGAAAAAAGAAAAGATGATACAATAAAATTAAATCAAATTAAAATTTGATGGGTGAAAAAACATTGACAAAAAGTTGTCAAAATTAAGGAATAAAATATGAACTGTTAATATGCTAAGTATACAAAAAACTTTTTTATGTTAATAAATAGTGCAACAGAAAAAATAAAAAAGCATAAAAATTGATAGAAGAAACAACACTGAAACCAACAAGTGCATTTAAATATCCACATCTCATTAGTGATCAAATAAATCAAAATAAAATTAGGACCTAATCCATCAGTATAAAACGGGTCAAGGGCTAGACAGATAATAAAGCTGGGAAGGTGATCGCCTTGGATGCAGCTGACCCAGGTTCGATCCCTGGCTTCATACAGGGCTCCTGAGACTTAACCAGAGTGACCCCTGAGCACAGAGCAAGTAGTATGTCCTGAGCACCACTGAGGATGGCCCAAAATCAATCAATCAATCAGCGGCAATCAATACCCATTGCACCAAAAAAGTTTAAACTGGTCAAGACTGAAATATATTGAATCCTTTCAATAAGAATCTTTCCTATATTGTAATAGGTACTTAATAATCAATTTTGTGATGTAAACCGCAGTCTATAAGTGTTATTTTTTAACGTTACTTGTTAAATTTAGTTTTCACCCTATCATCAAGTCCAATTAAGTAATTGAAGGTAAAGGTAAAGGTAAAGGCCCTCCCGTTGATCGTCGATTTGCTCGAGCGGGCCCAGTAACGTCTCCATTGGAGACTCTGTTGTTACTGTAATTGAAAGTATGCATAAAAAAGAAAGTATGCATAAAGATGTACATAAAGGAATACTCTCTAAATGGACAATTTCAAAAACTCAGATATAGAAAAGAACCCCCAAACATGAACTATTACTCTCTTAAGGACTATTTCATCATGTTGGAAACACATGCAGTGGGTTGGAGCAACAGTACAGCAGGTAGGGCGCTTGCCTTGCATCAGGTTGACCTGGGTTCAATCCATGGCACCCCAAGTGGTTCCCGGACCCACCAGGAGAGATTTCCTTGGTCCAGAGCCAGGAGCAGGCCCTGGGTTCCACTGAATGTGGCCCAAGAACAAACAGACAAGAAAACCACAAGCAGTGAACTGGAGACATAGTTCAGCCACAGAGAACCCCTGCTTGCACCTGAAGCCTTTGGTGAGATCCCCGCATGCCTGGCCGTGTTCTACATCATCAAATGCCATCTCTGGCACTGCCATTGTATCTGTCAGCTTTGAATCAAGTGTGAGCCCTGTACACTGCAGCTACTGAGGAGACTACCACAGGGGTACTGCAGCCAAAGATGACTTCAGCAAACACCACCTTCAGACTGTGATCCCTGGTGACCCCCACCACCAGGGAGGCAAGCCCAGGTGCCACAATGTCAGTAAGGAGAAAGAGAGGAAAAGAATGAAAAAACAAGGGTTAAAAAGAAAGATGAAGAATATGGTGCCCAGTTTTTGCATCTAGGTCTGTGAGATTTTCCAATGAGTCTGTGTTAACTTTCTTCTTATAGGGTTTTATTTATCATCTTAGATCTTTTTCCAGTATACACACAGCTAGAGGCAAAATCTTATTAGCTTTTTTTCTACCTAGTAAAAAAACTTGTGAAAATCTAGGGGAAGAGAGCCACCAATATATTTTGTTAAATAAGAGTTATTAAAAAGGGGGGGTATATTATAATACAAATTTCAATTAAATAGTGCTGTCTCTGTTCTTTATTCATGTTAATCAAGAATATAGAAAACTTGATCATTCATGAAACCTTCTTTAATATTTTAAAGGAACATATACACTATTAAATATAAAAGGTACTTCATTTCGTTAGTAAGCTATTAGAATATTATGTTGTTGTGGTCATCTATAAGTCATTGGATTCCCCTTTCTCTAAAGAAATACACCTCAACAAAATTAAATGAACAGAGTCTATATGAACATATGAAATATGTTCCCATTAATCATAATGTGCATCGGATCTTCCTCACAGCTTATGATTTTATAGGCCTTATTAAAAATAATTAGTTCAATTTCTACATACCTTTTATGATCATCAAACAATCTATTAACTCTATCCCATTTTGCATTCAATTGTGTAAGTGAATCTCGGATCTGGATAGCTTCTGGCCCAGAAGCTTCAAGGATAACATCTGGTTGTTTTTCATGAATGACTGCAATCTGCTCTCCAAGTTTGTCCAGTTGGTCTTTGATAGTCTACAAATACAATATCATACATTAACAAAAGCCAGCAAAGAATTGAATAAAAGAAACTACAGTTGACCAAATGTTTATACTGTATATAACTTATTTCACTATAATGAGACAATAATTACCACTAATCAAAACTGGAAATTTTATGGGTCAGAAAGATTATACAGCAGGTAGGGCATTCGCCTTGTGTGTAGTGGATGTGGGTTCAATCCCTGGCACCAATTATTGTCCCTGGAACCCTGCAGAGCTAGGAGTAAGCCTGAGCACAGAAAGGTATGGTGAAAAAAACAAGTGAAAAAAAAATCTCTAGAAAAAAATACTCTGTACTGGCCTAAGCATGATAAATGCAACATAATAGCCAAGTGGCAAACAAAATAATTTTCAGATATTCAACATGGCTTTTGTACAGGACAAATGAAAAGCTTAAATAACATTCTGTGAAAGTATAAGGTACCTGAAGTGGAGCTATTTTTTAAATAGTTAATAATGCTAATATAAACAGCAAAAATGAGCTACCAAAGTATCAGAAATTTTATTATGACTCTTTAAAGAAATGAAATAAAATTATATGAAAAAGTCTTGATGGTATTCAGTAGTTCTTTAGATGAACTAAACACTTTCAGATCGATATAAATTACAGTCCACCTGCCATTCTATAAGGCAGCAATTGGCTAATCTTAGGCTATTACAGAGGCATTTAAAAAAGTAACATTTTCCATCAGGTTCTATCAGGTTTATGATTATCAGGTTTATATGAAATGAAGACGCCTCGTGCCTGTGACAAATATTAAAGGTGTCTGATATCACAAAGAGTGAATATGTATGCATGATTAAAAATCCATCTTGCAAATGTTGGGGTTTTTACATTTTAAGGAATTTGGGGATCACAAAGTTAAATAATCTAAAATGCATGATAACAAATTTTCCTAACCTGAGTTCTACATTCAATGGAACTGTTCAAATGCAATGCCTGGAGATTTACCTTCAAAGAATCTTCCTGAAAAGAGAAATCTTCATAGACAACAGTGCTTAACTCTGGAGTATTAAGTGATAATTCCACATCATCCACAGAAAATAAAACTTTGTTAATTTCTACCAGATAATCTGCAGGGAGAAGTGATGATCTCATTCCAGAACCAAGCTGAACTGTTTTCCTCAGCTGAATAGGAATTACCTATCAAAACATTAAAAATAATAATAAAGCACTTCTCTATAAACATTCACACAACAAATAACAGCAAGGAAATTCAGTACCATGAAACAAATTTTTTTAAAGTTTTGAAAGCTTTACACTTTAGGTCTGCAGTGCTATTGAGATCCTAAACAATCTCGATTCCAATTTTTTATTTTAACCTGCTGTTAAACCACAAAATAGATCACTATTCCTTTAGAAGTTCAAGTATTTGACTCCAGAATAGCTACAATTTAATAAATGCTTTCTACCACTTGCCAAATGCCAATGTGAATTAATGAAAAAATTATGCAATTGTCTGTGATTTCATTAGAGTTTCTACCTAAAAAATTATATCACTCTGTAAATTCACAGATGACATAAATTTATAAATCCATCTTTATCGAGTTAGTAATCCTGAAAATTTCTAAATGAAACCAGGACTCAAGACTAAAAATCACCAAACAAAAACCATGATATTTAAATTAGAGATCGATATGCATTTGTCTCCTAAAATTCAATAAACTATAACATTCACCAACTGATGAGAGTTCTGGATAGTCGGATTAAAAGCTACAGATTCCTTAATTTTAGTCGCAGGTAATAATTATATTAAAATTTAAGTTAATAATCATAAGTGATCCAAAGAGTCAATCATGCTTGGCACTGACATTAACTTCATCATCCTAATACCACTTGTTCCAAATTTAGTCAGAAAGTATTTCTAGATATTCACCCTCATGTATAAAGAGGCAAATTATTCTTTTAAAATAAATATTCTTCTTTTTTGTAGACTATAATCCAAACATGATGGCCACTCAATACCTCTATTGCAAACTACAACACCCAAAGAAAAGAGTGAGCAAAAGGAAATGCCCTGCCACAGAGGCGGGGCGGGGTGGGAGGGATACTGGGAACAGTGGTGGTGAGCACGAAAGTTTGTAAGTCTACAACTGTACCTCATGGTGTTTCACTAATAAAAAAAATAATTAATTAATTGTTCTTCTTTTCAGATTCTAAGTTTAAATAAGCCAATATTTCGGATGATTTCAAAAGTAATTCATTTCTTTTAAGAGACAAAAGAAAAAGAAGCCACTGAATATTCACAGGTTAACTATTATGTCAAACAACTAAAATACGTGGGGCTAGAGCGATACTATACATATATTTGTCTTGCACCTACGCCTTTGCCTTGCACCTGGCTGACCCAGATGTGGTCCCTGGCAACATATATGGTTCACCAAGCAGCATCAGGAGCTCAATGCCAGGAATAATCTCTGAGCACTGCTAGGTGTGTCCCCCTGACCTCCCCCCAACAAAATTTAAAAAATCAACCATAAAATAAGAATTTAGAAGCTCCAATCTATTAAACACGGTCTTGGTAAGAAATCTGTTTCTTCAAGAAAGAGGAAAAAAATAAAGGCTATAGACATCCAACTACTTGGTACGTATTTGTAGGAACCTTGACATTGTGAAGACTTTGCTCATCAGCATCACTATTATGCCACATTTTTTAAAAATTTGCATTCATGAATACTTAGAGTCACTCTTAAGCCTTAGCAAGAATTTCCAGGCCAGGAATCCTTTAGAAATCAATTCCATCAGAGATGGACATTCTGCAAAGCTGCGTGAACCTGGAGACTTTCAGAGAAAACGGGGCAGGTCAGCAGATAATGTAAAAAAAAGTTCCAAGTTTTCTTTTTAAAATCATGTTCATTAATTCTTTCTTCCACTATCTCTGCTAAAAAATAATGCAATATTTCCTGAAGCCTCATACTCCGTGGAAACAGCAGCGTAGTTCAAGATTCAAATGTATGCTTTCCATGTTCCCAGAATAGATTTTACCCCAAGAGTGATCAATCAAAATGTCTTGGGAGAAAAACAAGTGTCCTTAAGATCTGACCCAGACTTTCTTTATGCTTACGTTTATTTCTTTAAAGAATTCTTCAAGAACACAGAAAAACAGATATATTATGAAATTATACTAAAATTAAGATAATGTTATGGGACACAGTCATGGCCCCAGCAAACTAAATTTCAGGAAGAGTAAAAAAACATATTAAATACTTTATAAACATTTTCTACGTTTTATTAAACTTATGATTTAATAAGTAGCACTATCTCCCATTGTTCATCGATTTGCTCGAGTAGGAACCAGTAACATCTCCATTGTGAGACTTGTTACTGTGTTTGGCATATCAAATACCACATGGGGAGCTTGCCAGTCCCTGCAGTGCAGGCGAGATACTCTTGGTAGCTTGCCGGGCTCTCCAAGAGGGGCAGAGGAATCCAGCCCAGGTTGGCCTCGTGCAAGGCAAATGCCCTACCTGCTGTACTATCGATCCAGCTGGAGGGAAAAGTAGAACTGAAAATAATTGAATGTTCAACAAATCCCAAAAAAATAAGGATTTTTGGATTCCAAAAAAAAAACTGAAAAATTTTTTTTACAAATTTAGGAACTGATAGACATTTTTTAAAAAACATGGCCAGAACCTTCAGATATCAAATGCAGACGTGAAGGAGGAAGTGACTTTTGAATGGCTCAGGTCCTTTTCAGCCTAAAGTTAAATACGTTATCAGAAATCCTGAGATGTTTCCCACTAATATTTCTGTTTCTGCTTCTGTTGTTTTTGAGTCCTGCCCCATCCCCAAACATAAATCTATCTAGAAACACACAGAGAGAAGAGAGAGGATATTTCCATCAATTTGCTTTGTCCATGAATGTAATGTAAAATATCTGAATATCAACAACTCAGTTATCTAGGAGACAACTACCTTAGTTTTATTATATCTTGTGTGCAAAAGTAATAACTGCAAACGGATCTTCTCTTTTTTACTATCCTCCATTGGTTGGTGTAACATTTGCTCTCCTCTCTGAAGAACTTCCTCAATCTGGGCTCTCTCCGCATCCATCTGAAGTTTGAAAAGAAAATAATTATTTGAAAGGAAAAAAAAATCCATAAGATCACTTACGAACAGTTGCTATTTGTATTACTCTTATGGTATACAGTCAAAAAGTTCATTTCTGGGCTTAAAAAAATATTTCACATTTGAAGTTAAAATATCTCACTAAGAATGCTAGCTTAGCACACCTTGGATAGCTCTAAGAGAATAACTTTAATCAAAAAGCGTGTTTTGGGATTGGATTGAGAGTACAGCATGGAAGGCTCTTTCTTTGCATGCAGTCAACCCGGATTTGGTTCCTGGACCAACCCTATATGATCTCCCAAGCCCCGCCAGGAATGGTCCCTGATCTCAGACCCCAAGTAAGCCCAAAGCACCACCTTATGTGGTCAAATAACAACAACATATAAAAAAAAAAGTGTGTATTTTTCTTTTTCAGGCATTACATATATTTTTTGTCAAGTTTTATCTTGTAGTCAATAGAAAACCACATAGATCTAAAATCTATCATGTTCTATTATCTTAGGCAAATATCAATGTTAAAACATAACAGAGAAGAAAAGAACACTGTGACGAGGATCATGGTTTTGAAAATTTCGAACCAACCTTTTCCTCTTCGTCACTGGGTTCCACGCACTTTTCCACAACTTTCAACATACTTTCTATGTCCATTTCTAATTTTTCCAAGTCATAGAAAGGTACTCCTGCTTCAAAGTTTTCCACTCTGGTCAGACGTTGGTATGATAATGGTTCCTGGCCAATCAGCAACTACGGAAAGGAAAGAATTCTTTGAAAAGAATATTCTTACTTGACCTTCCATCATTAAATCAAAGAGAAGCAGTGTCAAGTGATGAACTGAAATGTATCTAAATTGTTATTTCATTCAAAGAAAAAATGATTAGAACTGAAAAATAACTACTATCGCAAAGGAAGAAAGTCAAAGCACAGGAAAATAAAATTAATGCAAGATTTTTGTTAGATTTTCTTTAAGGTGTGAATAACCAAAATGTGTCCATACCTATAAAAATAAGTTTAACCTATTATAACTAAATAAACTAAAGCGAAGTTAGATAAAATTTACTTCTAGCAAGAAAGTAGATAGTTCCACCACAGTGCTCTCCAGAGTTCATGCGTTAATATGCCCTGTACTTAATATGCCTGGGAACTAACTATATTTTTTGTCATATCACTGCACTGTAGCACTGTCCTCCCATCGTTCATTGATTTGCTCAAGCGGACTCAGTAATATTGTAAGACTTGTTACTGTGTTCGGCATATCAAATACATCACGGGTAGCTTGCCAGGCTTTGCCATGCAAGTGAGATACTCTCAGTAGCTGGCTGGGCTCTCCGAGAGGGGCGGAGGAATCGAACTCGGGTTGGCCGCATGCAAGGCAAATGCCCTACCCGCTGTGCTATCACTCTGCCCCTTTTTGGTCATAATATCATCAAATGAAAGCATATCTCTACTAACATATCAGTCATAAGAAAGCAATAATAAAAATGTCTCATTTACTAACCTCAGAACAGAAGGGTAAAAACAGAGAATGAAAATAATACATACACAGAAAGATTTACTATTGTCACAAAACACCTTTCATTACTATTTTAGAAAAACTATTTATCATTCATTCATTATTATTTTGTTTAAATTTAAATAGCTCAAATAAATGAGGATAGAGGAAATAGAGAGATGCGTGCCATGTTCATGGACTAGGAAAATTAACATTGTCAAAATGGCAAAACTCCCCCAGAGCATTATAAAGATTCAATGCAGTATCTATAAAGATACCCATGACATTTTTCACACAAATAGATCAAACACTCCTGAAATTCATATGGCACAATAAACCTCCAGGAATAGCCAAAGCAATCCTTGGGGAAAAAGATGGGAGGCGTGACCTTCCCAAACTTCAAACTGTACTACAAAGCAGTAATGATTAAAGAGCCTGGTATTGAAATCAAGATTGACCTGAAGATCAATGGAGTAAAGCTAAATATCCTGACACAGACTCTCCAATATATGATCACATAATCTTTGATAAAGGAGCAAGAAATATGAAGTAGAGCCGGAAAAGTCTCTTCAACAAGTGGTACTGGGAAATCTGGGCAACTGCATGTAAGAAAATAAAACTCAAACCTCTTTCTAACACCAGGCACAAAATTCAGATAAAAATGGATTAAGTATCTCAATATCAGACCTGAATCCATATTGTACAATGAAAGAAAACATAGGCAGAATGCTCCATGACATTGAAGCCAATGACAACTTCAAAGATGAAACACTACTGACTAAGCAAATGGAAGCAAAGATAAACAAATGGGATTACACTAAACTAAGAAGCTTCTGAATTGCAAAGAAAATGGTGACCAAGCCCACTAAAGGGGAAAAATTATTTACCCAATACCCTTCTGATAAGGGGTTAATATTAAAGATATATAAAGCACTGATAGAATCTTACAAGAAAAAGTATACAACTCCATCAAAAAATGAGGAAAAGGAATGAACAGAAACTTTCTCAAAAAAGAAATATAAATGGCTAAAAGGCACTTGAAAAGATATCCTACATCACTTATGATCAGGGAGATGCGAACAAAAACCACAATGAGGTATCATCTCATACCACAAAGACTGGCACATATCAAAAAGAACAAGAGCAACCAGTACGGGCATGGATGCGGGGAGAAAGAGACTCTGATTCATTGTTGGTAGGAATGCCAACTGGTCCAGCCTTTTTGAAAACAACATGGGAATTCCTAAAAAGAACTAGAAATTGAGATTTCACATGACCCAGTGATACCACTTCTGCAAACACACCTTGGGAGCCCAAAAACACACAGCAGAAACATATAAACTTCTATGTTCATTGCAGCACTGTTCATAATAGCCAGAATCTGGAAACAACCTGAGTGCCCGAGAACAGACAACTGGATAAAGAGACTATGGTACATCTACACAATGGAATACTACGCAGCTGCTAGGAAAAATGAAGTCATGAAATTTGCTCATGAATGGATGGACACCGAGAGTATCATGTTGAGTGAAATGAATCAAAAGATGAGACAGACATAGAGAGATTGCACTCAATCTGTGAGATATAACAAAAATAACGTAATATGAGACTAATATCTACAGACAGTAGAAACAAGAGCCAGGATAGAAATTTGCCACAAGTGGAATGGTGGAGAACAGTTAGGATAGAGAATGACAGTGACAATGAGAGTCGAACAAATACTGAGTGCTGAACGTAAGTAAAGGGATACACATGATAAGCTGTCAGTACCTGTATTGCTAACCATAATGCCCAGAGGAAAGAAAGAGGAGAGAGAGAGAGAGAGAGAGAGAGAGAGAGAGAGAGAGAGAGAGAGAGAGAAGTACCTGCCATAGAGGCAGACTGGGGCAGAGGTGGATGCTGTTGGTGGTGGTGGTGGGAGGGAAACTGAGGGCATCGGTGGTGGGAAATGTACACTAGTGAAGGGATGGGTATTGAAACATTTTATGACTTAAACCCAATCATGAACAACTTTGTAACTGTGTATCTCATGGTGATTCAATTAAAAGTTAATTAATTTAATGAATTTAAAATAAAATAAATAAATTTATATAGCTCCTTTTAACATTTATAAGAACGTTTATAAAATACAAACTGCAATTTTGTGTGGTAGATATACAATGTAAAATTACTTTCAACTATTAGACGTACTAATAATGAGAACAAAAAACGGGTCATGAGTTTATATTATGAGCAATTTTATAAGACCTGGCTATAAAAATGACTTTAGCATCCATAGCTCAATATTGAGTCTTACTATTTAATATGTGTTTAAGATGTTGAAAGATGTCCTTTTTCAGAGAGGTTATTTTTATTTTACTTTAATTTTTTGGTTTGGGGTTCCTATCCAGCTGCGCTCGGGACTTACTCCTGGTTCTGTGCTCAGGGATCACTCCTGGCAGTGCTTGGGGACTTTTGGGGTGCTGTATTTCAAACCAGGTCAGCCACATGCAAAGAAAGTGCCCTGCCCTCTGCACTATCTCTCCAGCCTTAGCATAATACTAATTTATTGATTACTTTCCTTCATGCACACAATCTGGGCTGGAGCGATAGCACAGCGGGTAGAGCGTTTGCCTTGCACGTAGCCAACATGGCCGACCCGAGTTCGATTCCTCCACCCCTCTGAGAGAGCCCGGCAAGCTACCGAGAGTATCTCACCTGCACGGCAACGCCTGGCAAGCTACCTGTGATGTATTCGATATGCCAAACACAGTAACAAGTCTCACAATGTTACTGGGCCGACTTGAGCAAATCGATAAACAATGGGAGGACAGTGACAGTGACAGTGACATGCATACAATCTAAAATAAACAAGGGCAAATGCTCCACTCAAAGACACAGCGAGAACCCAAGAAACTAGCACAAATGTTAGGGGTGTATCCTTTGCATGTATGAAACCTGGTCATTTTCCGGTACCACATGTCTCATCCAGCATTGGTTGATGGCCTGAAGGTCCTAGAGGACCACTTACGAGTGACGGTCCCTGGTGCCACAGGGCCTGAACAGCACTGCACCCTCAGGTCCTAGAATTGAACTGTACATCCCAGTTGTCCAGTTTTGGATATTAAAAATGAATATATAACATCACTGGGAGTATCCCCCAGACTTAGTATTACCTGGAATGGATGTCCACCCCCCTAAAAAGAATATTAAAAGTGCTTAAAAATCACTTTAATGTTAAAAGTTAAACTACCATTTAGTTGTATGCCAACAGAAAAATGGCTTAATATAAGTTTTTTTAAAAAAAAAAAACTTGCCTTGGAATTTTTGATATGTTGAGACACCTTTTCAAAGTTTCTGTTGAGTTCTTCTAATTTGGGTTCTACCAGCTCCCTGCTTGAGCCTCCACGAGCACTCATCAGAATGTTGGCTTCATCTCGGACACTTTCAACTTGAAGCGTAGCATCATCCAGCTCCGATAATAAACGCTAATGATAAGCAAGCACAAAATGATCACATGGGAAAAATCAAGATCAAACATGAGAGCTACATTCATTCAAACAATAAAAGCAGTTGAAATAATTGTCTGAGATTCATAAAGATTTGAGAATAATTATTTCGAGTTCACATGTAAGATGTGTTCAAGAGGTTCTGTTTCTGCACAGAAAGAATGTGTGTACCATTACTCAGAGCACCCCTGAGAGAAAGATGATGCAGAATCCCCGCCCCCCCCCCCCCCCACACACACACACTTCCACAAGACTCTGCATCTGATACCTTCACAATTTCTTCCTGTTTACTTGCTGTTTTTTTCTCAATTTCATCCAACAGGGCTTCAGCCTGATAAAGCCAGGTACTTATGTGAGCAACATTCCCATCAAATATTTCCAACTGGTTCTGATGATTCTGGAAGGAAATTAATAAAATGCTGATATAATAATATGAAATATATATAAAAAATAATCCTGGCAAAGCTTTAAAGGTCTTCAAAGTGTTAATTGTAGCTGAATTGTAAGGATGTCCATATTCTTGCCAAGTTCTTTCCCATTTAAAAATCATTTGTTTTTTGACCTCAATGAAATAAAAAGCTAAAGATCATAAAAAGTGAACACTTCTTTTACTTACTCTCATTCTGTTAGTCTTCCTTACTCTTATCTCAAAATCTCACTTTCTCCTACAGTCGTAGTTGTAAAAACACTCATTAAGATAGTAACAGTATTTTAAAATACTAAATTTGCATTAACTAAGATTTTACCCATTCAATAAACAATAACTACTCAGAGATGAGGGCCTATATCTCTTCATGTCACAATAAAAAGCCCTAAATTTCTATGCCCTATACATTCTGATTGATTCAATAAACATTCAAGTACAGTGCAATTTATTTTTCTCTGCTCAATCCATTACCCAGTAAGCTTATAGCCTTGGAAAAGTTCTATCTCAAATATGTCAAAACAAAATAATAACTTAAAAGAGGTGACTCTACCTCAAAAAAGGAAAGAGTTAGGCTTTATATTCATTACTTGGATAAGAGAGACAGAAACCAATAAGAAATATAACAGAAATAATAAACAATGTCATTAATAACCTGTTTAACAATATGTAATATTTAATATTAATCATAATCATAATCATCAGAAGAATATGTAAAACTGGAAATTTAAGTAGTAATAGTAAAAGTAATTCCATATTTTAAAATCACAATCACCTAAAAAATATGTGAAGTAGAAATTATACTAATGTCCATTTTATAAGAAAAGCTGAAACTCAGAGAACCTGAATTTGATCAATATCACCCAGCTAGTCTTCGAAATGTTTATAAACCCATCAGATGCTGCAACTTATTTCCTTAACTTCCTCATCACTATTTGAACTTTATATAGCTCACATATTTTGTATAGGATGAAAGTCAAATAAAATATTAACTCTTGAAAAGGAAACAAATGGAACACAGTTACTAACACCACAGAAGTCTATGACTATTACAAATTATTGAAAACTTGATAAATAAATGTGAAATTCCTTCAGCTATTTCTTTTTAAAAGAAAAGAATAAAATGTAACCCAAAGAAATTAATTCATGAGCAAAACCTTGATGTGAAACATAAAAAATGAGCTGAAAAATCTAACTTTTTTTTTAATTATACTGTTGTTTCTTTTATTTTTTTTGGGGGGGGGGGGGCAAGGGATTGGATGTTTCGGACCAAACCCAGTGGTACTCCAGGCTGACTCCTGGCTCTGTGCTCAGCTTTAAGGACTGGCAGTACTTGGAGGACCATGTATGGTGCTAGGGATTAAACCAGGGTTGGTTGCATGCAAAGCAAGCACCTTAAGCCCTGTACTATTTCTCTGGCCCCAAGAGTTGAAATTTTAATCAGAGCCTTTTCATTTCATGGAGGGAAGTTTCCTCATTAAATTTTCTCGAAACGTACCAGCAAGGTATTGCACCAGTCCTCGGTCCAGGTACGGACTCGGCTCCAGCCGGCATTGAGCACGCAGAGTCTCTCTTCCAAAACAGGCTCACTGCCCTCGATCAAACTCTGGAGGGCAGCACTATTCTCTGTGATGGTATTCAGATCAGCTTTTCTCTTTTCCAGATCCTTCAGAATATTCTAGAAAATGAAAGTACCAAGATCTTTCAAAACCTTATAACAGCTTACACAATTTTATTTTTTTAAACTTTCTCTCAAACATGAATGCACTGTAGTCTATGATGCCCTAGATAATATATATGTCAAAGGCTTTTAAAAAACAAACAACCTGCATTATTAACCAGGAGAGATTAAGATCCTAATTAAATTGAACATTTATTATTTCAAATACCAAAGAATTTAACAGATCCAGATATGGAAACCAGAGCTATTTCATTTGAGTGTAAATTCCATTAATTATATGCAAACACCTATTCTCTCCATCCTGCAAGTACTGATTTCATATTCAGCAATGACAAGTTGGTAAAACAGAATTCTCCCAGAACTCAAAATTTTAAAAGGTTCTTAACAAATATAGCTTTTTATCTCTTATAGAAAATTACTAGTGTTCACCATATTTACTTCCAAGAATTAGAATTAGAATTAGAATCCTCTAATTAGGTAAACTGACATATAACCTATTGAAAAGGCAGGCAGGACCAAAAGTATTTCATCTTAAGTCAATCAAATGAAACTAGCACAGATAAACTTTGGTCTTAAAGTTGTGATAATACACAAATTCTATAGAAGATGAGATGATAACCTGATTCTCACATTCCTTGCTTAATTCCTTGCTCACATTCCAGGCAATGAGGTACAGGATCTATGCTACCTTTAGAGAATGTTAGATTTCAAAATTGAAACTACAAAATTCTTCCCATCAAAACATAAAATTCATTTCTCTCTTACTGCTGTTGTATTTTTAAAAACCACTTAAATTTAATTTCAAAAAGCTTAAGTCTATTTTTAATTTCACATTCCTAAATTACATTTTGGGAGGTATAAAAACAGCAAATTAACAAGTGACTCAAACTTTAAGCATTTACTTGGCTATATCTGTTGTCTGCATATTTATAAGGGCACTAAGATATTTCTCTTATGTGTTCTTCACCCATAGGGCTTTACAAAAATAAATATCCATAGCTATGTTCTCTGAGTTGTTAAAACACAATATTTTTTAAGCGGGTATGTATCAATGTACTAGAATAATTTTTAAAAACTATAAGAAATTACTATAAGTAATTTTATTGTAAAGAAAAGGCCATTAAAATGATGATACTTAAGCTATGAAATAAAAATATCATCTATTAAAAATGCTGGGCTGGAGCGATAACACAGTGGGTAGGACATCTGCCTTGCACACAGCCGACCCAAGTTCGATTCCCAGCATCCCATATCGTCCCCAGAGCACCTCGGGGAGTAGTTCCTGAGTGCATGAGGCAGGAGTAACCCCTGTGCATTGCTGGGTGTGACCCCCCCAAAAAAAAGAAATTAGAAATGCTGTTTAGATTATGCACAAGATTATTTTATGTAATTATTGAATGAAAATTCATTAAGATGTAAAATATGTATATTTCCTAAATTAAAATATATAAAATTTAAAAAAACAGTGATTATGTACTGATGTTCCACTTGATTTAGGTTCAGTGAAAAGAATATGCTGGAAATTCATGATTATTATACACCATCTTTATTATCTCAAGTATGAATCAAGATTAAGTAAGAATTTACAAATGAACAGTTCCATGAGATAAACATCATAATTTAAGTTACCCAAAAAATGATGAGTCAATTTAAAAACTCTTAAATTTGGTCACACAAAGATGGCTGATTAAAAATTAGGTATACAAAAATCTATGTTATCTAAACATAGCTACAGCAATTGGTTTATAAAAAAGAGTAAAAGCTGGCTTTTATATTCCAATAAAACTAAAATAAATCTGTCAGAAGAGACTTCTTTATTTTATGTAAAGTTACTTGCCTTGCATGCAATGGCCCCAGTTCTAGCCCTGGTACCACACACATGGTCCTCTGAGCACAGAGCCAGAAATAAGCCCTGAGCACAAAGCCAGGAGTAAGCCCTAAGCACAGGATAGTGTGGGGGAAAAAAAAAGGAAGTCTTAGGAGAATAACTTATATGTTATTTAAAAGTCAAAACAGGGGCTGGAGCAATAGCACAGGCCAGGTGCTTGCCTTACATAAAGCTGACCTGGGTATGATTCCCACTCACCCCAAATGGCCCCCGAGCACCACCAAAAGTGACCATGAGCACAGCACTGGGGATAAGCCCTGAGCAACACCAGATATGGCCACTGAAAACAAACAAAAAAGTCAATATAACAAGTTATAAAATCCTCTCAAAACAAATCTAAGATTAGGGGATATAGCTCAGTATTAAATAACATGTCAAGTATGCATGAAATCCTAGGTTCAACTTCTGGCACTACAGAAAAAAAAAGGAACAAAAGAAAAACCTACAAATTTAAGATAATTAAAATAAAAATCCCTACAAGAATTTGTTTCAAAATTTGAAAAATTTAAATCTGAAGTTCATGAGTTTATGCTAAAATATATGCACAAAGACAGGAATTAACGACTCATTAAAATATATTATAAAACCATACAGTTAAATAGCTGAAAAACTAAAAAGGCCACATAAGTAAGGCAGAAGACAAATAAAATCAATAGGCAAAAAAGAATATATGAACTTATATATGACTTAGAATGTCCAGTAAGTAAGAAATGGATAATTACTTAATAAATGGTTCTGGTACTACTGGTTACTATTTTGGAAAAAGAAAGAGCCTTACCTCATGACATACAGTAAAATAAATTCTAGAAGAATTTAAAGCATTAAAGTTAAAAAGAAAAATATATAAAAGAATGTATAAGAATATAATTAAAGAATATAAACTTGGACTCTCTAAGCTCTAAATGAAGAAATACTGAAGATGAATAATGAATTATTGCTTAAAAATATATAATAAGGCTAAGTTTTAAAAAATTCAGAACAGAAAGAAAATTATTGTGGCAAATAAAAGTTTTGCAGCAATTCAGAACAAAGCAATAGTAATGATAATAGTTAAAGAGTTCTAAATCTAAAAATCAAACCTGAGAGAGAATGATCAGAATTATAAGAGGAAAAATAAAGTTCATAAGAGTAACAATTGGCCTGCAAATTTATGAAAAATGGTCTGATTGAATAGCCAAAACATGCTATTTGCCTACCATTGTCAAAGATATAGTTAAAACAAGTAAGTAGGAATTCTCACTCGCAACTGGTGGGAATATTTCTGAGGATAATGTCATAAAATCATAAAGTAAAAGTAAAGTAAAGGCCCTCCCATTGATCATCGATTTGCTCGAGCGGGCCCAGTAACGTCTCCATTGGAGACTTTGTTGGTACTGTGTTTGGCATATCGAATACGTCACGGGGAGCTTGCCAGGCTCTACCGTGCGGGCGAGATACTCTCGGTAGCTTGCCGGGCTCTCTGAGAGGGGCGGAGGAATCGAACTCGGTCGGCCATGTTGGCTGCGTGCAAGGCAAACGCCCTACCGCTGTGCTATCGCTGTCATAAAATCATAAGATTTTTAAATGGCTATATCTCTTGACCCAACAATTTCAGGGCTAGAATGATCTAAAGGAAATATTATGAAGTATACTATGATTTAGCTACAAGTATATCCACCATAGCATGTGTTACAGTAATAAAACTCAGTCATTTAAATGACGTGAGTGGAATAATGGAACAATAAAAAACAAAATGTGATGTAACACTGTCTTCTCTAGTATGTGATAAATTCCTTCGGAGAGAAAGAAAATGTTAAAACACTAGTCTTCAAAAGGTCATGAATTTTAACCAATATCTATTTTAAATTATGATCATTATTCCCGAATATTGGCAACTATCGCCCAATCTGCCTATTGTCTGTCATCTACAAACTATTCACTCGAGTCATCCTGAATAGGATTAGCAGAACACTAGATGAAGGACAACCATGTGAACAAGCCGGATTCCGAAAAGGATTCAGTACCATCGACCATATCCACACAATAACCAAGCTCATTGAGGTATCTCGAGAGTTCAAGATACCGCTCTGTCTAACATTCATTGATTTAAAGAAGGCCTTTGATTCTGTTGAGATTGAAGCAGTCATTGAAGCCCTAGCTAGGCAGGGCATTCAAACTCAATACATCAGGATCCTTTGTGAGCTCTATTGCGGATTCACTACCAAGATCTCACCATTCTACAAAGAAGTAATCATCCATATCAAGAGAGGGGTTCGGCAGGGTGATACCATTTCACCAAAACTCTTCAGTGCCACCCTCGAGAACATCATGCGACGACTGGAATGGGAAAGCATGGTAATGAAGATAGTAGATGGTCAGCAACTACACCACCTCCGCTTTGCTGATGAAATCGTTTTAATAACACCAAACATCAGCCAAGCGGCACAAATGCTGAACGACTTTGACCGTGAATGTGGAAAGGTCGGACTACAGCTGAATCTTACGAAGACAATGTTTATGAGAAACAGCCTTGTTCCTGACGCTCCATTCGCTCTCAACGGAACCACCATCTCCGAATGCAACAGTTATATATACCTAGGTCGAGAAATCAACATGATGAATGACCTGACACCTGAGTTGCGCAGGAGGAAGAGAGCGGCTTGGAATGCCTTCAAGAGCATTGAAGAAATAACTAAAAGGACAAAGAACCTCCAGCTACGAGCACATCTCTTTGATTCCACTATTCTTCCTGCATTAACATATGCCTCAGAGACCTGGACCCTACGAAAACAGGATGAGAACGCTATTCGGGTCACTCAAAGAGGAATCGAAAGAACTATGCTTGGAATATCACGATTCACTCAAATGAGAGATAGAATCCGGAGTTCTGATCTTCGTCAACGCTCAAGAATCAGGGACGCTGTCTCATTTGCCAAGACATCAAAAATCAGATGGGCTGGACACGTAATGAGGTTTACAGACAACCGCTGGACTAGAGCCATTACTGATTGGATTCCACGGGACATCAAAAGATCACGTGGACGCCCACCTATAAGATGGTCAGACTTCTTCGTCAAGACCCTAAATGATCGGTTTGAGGCTCTGCATGTTCCTAGAACGAACAGATACCATTGGGCTACGCTAGCACGCAACCGGGATGAATGGAGACGTTACTGGCACCCGCTCGAATAAATCGATGAATAACGGGGATTAAGTGATTAAGTGATTCCCGAATATATGCTGGTGTTCAGTGCATGTCTGTCTGTATTTGTAGAAACTGAAACTGAAACCAGGCCAGAGTGTATGTCTAACATGGACCACCCAACCCAAATTTGATTCTTGCCATATCAGGTCCCCCCAACACCACCGAGTTGGCCGTGGAGATCCAAAGCACTATCACATCCTTGGGCCCTTTCATTAAACTGCTGGCCTGGCTGGTCAAGACAACATGGAAGGGACCCAGAGGTCTCTGCTTGAAAGTCCTCTTTTAATAAGAAGATAATGGCTGGAGAGACAGCACAGGGGTTATGGTATATGCCTTCCACGCAACTAATCCCAATTTCATCCTTGGAACCTGATGTGTCCAAGATCCCCAATGGTTCCCCAAGCATTTTGGGTGCAGTCCTAAAACACCCCCCACCCCAACACTGCTAGTGAACCCTGAAGGTCCCAGAGCATTGCTCGGTATCCCGGGTAATCCCTGCTAAGCAGAACCACATTCTTTTTTAATGTGTTCCATCTCTTTATTTTTTTAAATTTTTCTAGACTCTGTCCATCTGTAGTTTATAATAGAAAGATCAGTTACAGGTACAAAAGTTATCCAAGGTTTAATAAATCCAGGACAGTACTTTGTAAAGAATAAACACCAGAAAATGTCACCCACTTTGGAAGTGATAATGATAATTATAATGTTTTCAAGTACCACATAAGCATGATGCTTACAAAGGCCTGGTTAGTGATCCACATGACTTCAGTGGTTTATTTTTTTGTTTGATTGTTTTTATTTTTATTTTTTGGAATCAAGGTAAAAATATATTGCTAAGAGAGTTGTTTTCAAAAGACTTATTCTTCTTCCTTAGAACAGAGAATTTGAAAAACAATCAGAAAAGAGAAGGTTTTATCAAAAATGAAGTGGAGAGAAATGATATCAATCCAAAATGCCCTGAACAAAATGCCACGAGCTACACTGGCATAAAACTGGTAGTTCAATGGAATTTCAACTTACTTTTGCCCAGGAAATTTCTGTATCCAAGTCACCGAACAAACCTTCTGATGTAGATTTCTGCACCAACTCTGTCTCAGTGACAGAAAGCCAGTCAGAGAGAATACCAGCCTCTTTCTTCAACTTCCGGGCCAATTGTGATGCTCTTTCCAGATCTTGTTTGCTCTCAGTCACCTGAAAACAGAAATGGGGAGCAAAGAGAGAAGGTGAGGGAAGAAGCGTGTGGTGAATGGACATGAATGAAAGTAAAGCAAAATATTGCACTGGTGGAAGAAACGACTGCTCGATCACTGTATGACTGAAACTTAAACACGAAAATCTTGTAACTATAGCTCACGGTAGTCAATAAATAATAATAAAAGGATCAGAGAAAGAGGAGAGTGGGTAGGGGTCTTGTCTTGCATACAGAAGACCTGAGTTTGATCTCTGGCATCCCATATGGTCCCCCAAGTTCACCAGGAGTGATTTCTGAGCACAGAGCCAGGAGTAAGCTCTGAGTACTGACAAGTTTGGTCCAAAAATTAAAAAAAAACAAACTACAACTAAGGATTCTAAGCAGTTCATATTTAACCCATATATATATATATATATATATATATATATATATATATAAAACCATTATCTCTGGTACCTAGGCTACTTATATTCCTTAATTCCTACAAAAAGATGATACGCTGAAATTGTTCATATCAGACAATCCTGGGTTTTCATTTTGCGTTTACCAGTTACTAGCTAAGTGAAAATCCTACAGGTATAGTCCTCAAAAGGGTACTATAGGTATTCAGTGAATAAAATACATACATAAGAGGTAACAAAATCAAGGTATCAAAAAGCAGTATCTTTTATCAGATTGAATAAAAGATGCCTTATATTCTCTTTGAAGGATGTATAAAAATGACACAATACATATTATTATCTAGCAATTTGAGGGGGACGTACTATACTTTTCTTTATTCTACACTAAATCTACTAAAACAAGGTAAATGACTATGCAACATAAACCTGCATCATTATATTTTATTCTTATTTTTCATTTTTTTCTTACTCTTACTCTCCATTGAGTAAGAATGAAGAACATGAACCGACATAACATTTAGTAGACTTAATTAGCTCCCACATCACACTACAAAATCCTACATAATAAGTAAGAAAACATAGCATCTTCCTTTGTAGGGGGTATCCTCTCTGTTTTCACAGATTTGGGAAGCAAAGTTAAAGAGACCCAGGCCATAACCAGGACATTGGGGTAATTTGAATGAACCTGGTTTGACCTTTATATCACATGCTGGTTCTCTCCAACTAAGCAATCATTCGTAATCTGCCGCTTAGAAAACCTCCTAAGGAAAACACTATACAATTCGTAAACAAAGCATGTTCCTTCTTTTATGTACACAAATGTACAAATAATAACATTACCTAAGTAGAGTGATAAGTCATGCACAGGATGAAATATTTTTAATAACAGAAAATTACAAAGACTGATTTTTTTAATGAGTAATACAAGTTTCCATTTCCTTATTCTAACTCCCAAGGCTAAATTTTACCTCTTTCATTTATCAAGAATACATTAGTATTTGTGTTCTCCTTAAAAGTAGAATTTTTTTCCTCTAGAGTTTAATTAAATACATGATTAACCTGCACTTCAACACAGATTTTTAGGAGACAAATGCTTACATCAAAAATATTTAAGTGTATTTCACAAGAATAGCTGAGATCAGTACCAGGAGGATTACTCCATGGCTTAGAGGCCAGTCGGGCATTCTAGAGAAAAGGGCAGCTCAGATAGAGAAGGAAACACCAAATAAAGGGTGTTTGGAGGGTCCTCCCAGGATGGGACATGCATGATGAAAGAAGACTATGGACCGAACATGATTGCCACTCAATGCCTCTTTTGCAGACCACAACACCCAAAAGGAGAGAGAGAACAAAAGGGAATGCCCTGCCACAGAGGCAGGGCGGGATGGGGGGATAAGGGGTGGGAGGGATACTGGGATCCGATCCGTGGTGGTGGGAAATGGGCACTGGTGGAGGGATGGGTTTTTGATCATTGTATAATCGAAACCCAAGCACAAAAATCTGTAAGTTTACAACTGTACCTCATGGTGTTTCACTAATAAAAATTAAAAAAAAAAATTAAGTGTATTTAAGTGACAATTATCTGGTTCAACATGTCTAGGCAGTAAATGATCCTAAAACTTACTCCTACCTAAGACATGTATAAAGTAAAAAGTAAAGGCCCTCCCGTTGATCGTCGATTTGC
Organism: Sorex fumeus; assembly: GCF_029834395.1. Lineage (NCBI taxonomy): Eukaryota > Metazoa > Chordata > Mammalia > Eulipotyphla > Soricidae > Sorex > Sorex fumeus. The sequence continues at coordinate 20,516,834 of NW_026606118.1, forward strand.
TTGAGCGGGCCCAGTAACGTCTCCATTGGAGACTTTGTTGTTACTGTGTAAGGCATATCGAATACTCTCGGTAGCTTGCCAGGCTCTCTGAGAGGGGCGGAGGAATCGAACTCAGGTCGGCCATGTTGGCCGCTTGTAAGGCGGACGCCCTACCCGCTGTGCAGGAAGAAAATAATTTACAATTCAACCTATAATTTATATAAAAATAAATCTAATCAATACATTTAAGGTGAAGTGCATATGAAAATAGGTAGTATCAAGTTGAAAATCTTTTATGTAACCATTTATCCCTTTGCCCTATTGAATATTCAAGAATTCCATCTCAGCAGAATCATTCCATTGAGGCATGAAACACACACATGTCAGCCTGTAAGGCTATCTCTAACTCTTATTTCTATCTCTGTCTCTGTCTGTCTCTCTGTCTCTGTCTCTGTCTCTGTCTCTGTCTCTCTCTGTCTCTCTCTCTCTCTTTCCCCCCTCCTTTTCCAGTCACCCACACCTATCTTTGGTCCCATCTCACCCTAAAGATTCTTCCATTAATTCCTTTCAAAAAAAAAAAAAAAGGTTCTATCTATCAGTCACACAAACTTCTGGGCATGTCACAAACAAAGGCTTCTACTACCATCGCCCCATAGCCATCCCTAAAAATCAGTTTTGTAAGTTCACTAAGTCTCCATGACAACAGATATAATTAATATTTTTGAGTTGACATTATATCTAATTTTTCAAATAAGGTGCTAATAATCACTCACAAAATCCCCTTTCCCTGGCTTCCCATACCAACTACTCTGCTGATGCTACTAACTTTGCTACTTGCTGTAGTGTGAATATAGATATATGTGGGAGGCTTCTCCCTTTGCGTTAAATTATCATCAGTTTAAAATATTACAGAATTTAAGGATACAGCTAAACACCAATATACAAGAGTAGGATTCACTATACCCACCACAGGCCATGTGTTTAGGTAGTGCCATGTGGAATTAAAAGTCATAAAGTGTGTGTGGGGTGTGGGGGGGGGGCTGGAGCAATAGCACAGTGGGCATAGGGCATTTGCATCCCATATAGTCCCTGGAGCACTGCCAAAAGTAATTCCTGAGTACAGAGCCAGGAGTAACCCCTGTGCATCGCTGGGGTCACCAAAAAGCAAAAAAAAAAAAAAAAGTCACAAAGTGTGATAACTTTATTTATATATACACTATGAAATGATTCCCACCATCAGATTAATTATATCATCTTACAGCTACCATTTGGGGGCCAGAAAAATTAAGTTCTACTCATTAGCAAATTTTCTCAAAAATAAAAACATAATTACCAGTTGATTTGGCCACTCACTTATGGAAAATACCCAAAGGAAATCCCCATGTGAGAGAGATATCTTTATTCCAATGTTCATTTCAGTGGTGTTCATAATGAACAAGATATAGCAATAAAAAAATTTTAGTGGCTAAATGATAAAGGAAACGTGCTTTTAACCCACTCACCCTGAGTAAAGCAATCCTAGGAAAAATGAATCTGGAAGAATTTCATTTCTCTAACTTTAAAATTAAACTATAATCTATAGTAATAAAGACAGCATGGTAGTGGAATAATGACAGACTCTCAGACCAATGGAATAGAACTGGGAACACAGACATAGACCCTCAGGTACACAGACAGCTAGCTCATCTTCAAAAAAGTACTTACATATGTAAAGTAGAATGAGGAAAAGCCTATACAATAAAGGATGTTGATTAACCTGATCAGTCACATGCAAAAAACCTGAACATTGTGTCCTATTTTATACCTTCTAAGAAAGTAAATTTAAAATGGATCAGGGACCTCTATATGAGACCTGAATCCATAAATTATATTGAGTAAAACATAGGCAGAACGATTCACGGCACTGAATCTAAAGGCAATTTCAATGATTCATTGCCATTGGTCAAGCAAGTCGAAGAAAAATAAGTGGGATTATAGTAGACTAACAAGCTTCTGTGTTGTAAAAAATATTTAAAAATGAAAAAATAAAACCTGATCACTAAAATAAAAATACGCCATACATTATGGAAAAAAGATATTCGTACTCAATACTCATGTAACAAAGGATTAATATCCAAAATACATAAAGCACCTATAAAAAATTAACAACTAGAAAACAAATGACTCCATCCAACCCCATAAAAAATAGCATGGAGGGCTCTTGCCTTGCATGAGGTTAATCCATATCCAACCCCCAACACCATATGCGGTCCCCAGAGTCCTCCAGAAGTGATCTCGGAGCACACAGCCAGAAGTAAGCCCTGAGCACTTCCACGTGTGCCCAAAAACCAAAAACTAAAAAGGAGGGATAAAGGACATATCAACAGACATTTCCTCAAAGAATACACGCAGATGGTCAACAGATAATCTTTATCACCCCTTCAACATTACTACCACTGGGCAGATGACCTAAAAAACTCTTATCCTCAGTTCATAAAGATGCTCCAGACTTGAATAACTTTGTTGAAAGGTGACACAACCAATAAACACTCACATTCAATTAAAATGTCTTATCAAATGCATGCTTATGATTTCTTCCTATCTCTTTTTCTTCTCAACGATGGCCACAGGATCTTTCACTTACCGAAACCAGAAACCCCAGGATTTCTTTTTTTGCTTTTTGGGTCACACCCGGCAATGCACAGGGGTTACTTCTGACTCATGCACTCAGGAATTACTCCTGGCAGTACTCAGGGTGACCATATGGAATGCTGGGAATCGAACCCGGGTCAGCCGCATGCAAGGCAAACACCCTACCCACAATGCTATTGCTCTAGCTCCAGAAACCCCAGGATTACCTTCATCCTTTTTGTCCTATATTCCCACATCTACTCTTTCAACAAGTCATGCTCAGTTCACTTCCTGATTATCTGAAGCCAATCTGTCCACACTATCTCCACTGATCTACCTGAATTCAAGAGAACATCACATCTACTGAGCAGAAGAGGATTTCCTGTTAACCTCTTTACATCCATTCCCGCCTCTCTCCAATTCACCCTCTAAAGAGCTGAGTAAAACGAACAAGCATACTCATACACACACACACCTGAGCATGACAGTTCCAGTTCAAATCCTGTGGTAGTATACTGACATTAAGTCCACTGTCCACTGTCCTCCCGTTGTTCATCAATTTGCTCAAGCGGGCCCAGTAACATCTCCATTTTGAGATTTGTTGTTATTGTGTTGGCATATTGAATACGTCACAGGTAGCTTGCCAGGTTTTACCATACGGGCATGATACTCTTGGTAGCTTGCCGGGCTCTCCAAGAGGTGTGGAGGAATTGAACCTGGTTGCGCGCAAGGCAAACGTCCTACCGTTGTGCTATGGCTCCAGCCCGACATTAAGTCAGAGGTGAAAATCCTTATTCTAAACTCTAATATACTAAACAGCTCTGGTCACATCCCATTTCTCCAGCCCCATGTTCCTCACACTCACACTCATACTTTCTGCTTTAATTACATGAAAGTACCATCAACAGGTGTTTTCCTTCTTGCCTTCTCCCTCAGCCTTCATACTGTCAGTATCTGCACCACTTTTTCAGGAAAGCTTTCTCCTTCTATTCTGAGTCAAACTCCCCAGTAACACATATTTTTAAGTGCTAAGTACATTCATTCATAACACATCAGACTAACAATTTGACATCACTTTCTATGATTAGGGGATGAACGATTTCTTCTTTCATCATCCCAAATCCCACAGGACATAGAACACTTAAGTTCTTGCTTATTCCTGCATTTCTACTGCTAGTACAACTATTAAAACTAGTACAACTACTAGTAAAGTTTCAATGGTGCTGAATGAGAAAATGACAGCTATAAAACCAAACTCACAATTAGAGAACTGGTGTACAAATCAGCAATAGCACTCCCATCATCTATAAAATATCCAGCCAATAAATAAATACACGTTTAATAAAGAACATCAGCTGTCTAATGCCACAAAGGAACTCTTAAAAAGTCTATGTTCCAGATGTGCAATGTATCAAAAAGATAGAAAAATATCACATCAATAATAAAATCTTACAGGAGAGGTCAAAACTGCTTGGAAAATTTTTGCTGATTTGAAAAACGATAGCAAAATTTGTTAGCTTTCTGAGGGCTTGGGGAGAAACGTAGTTAATAATTAATAACCCAAGAAAAATGGGAAATATTATCCAACACAGGCTTTCAATACTGCTGAGAAGTTTTTACTTCCATACATTTTTTCTGCTTGCCTGGTTTTAGGGCAGAGATTCTCGGTGAGAAAAGACATTAAGCCCATTGATTTCAGTCCATCACTCACGGTAAACATCTAACAACTGCCACGCAAATTTGCTAAATTGCCCAAATTATAGATGCTTCTCAAAAGAATTCTTAATCCCGCGCGATTAATGTGAACTAACGGCCGTTACGATTTATCAGAGTCCTGCTGTTCTACCATTTCTCAGTAGACTGGCAATTTGATTTAGAAATCAGTGACCAATAACTGGAGTTTATATGGATGAGGACTATTATTTGTAGATTCCTCATAATAGCATAAAATGTCATGAGCCTTGACTATAAAAATTAATGTGGATGGAAGATTAAAATAAATGTGAGATCACAATTCATCAGGACAATATTAACACATACATTCAAATAAATATAATAACCGTCATTGGCATAATTGAAGACATGAATTATTTATGTTGTAAAATTGAAAGAAGTTTTCTCCCAGCAGTGAATGTTTCTAATGCATGAATCGGAGGATGGTATGAGCAGTGGGGCCGCGTGCTTACCTGGGCACCCAGGTCATTGTAGAGGACCTTCAGGGAAGTCAGCTGCTCATCCATGTCCCTGGGGTTGTCAGTTTGCTGCTTTTGCACAATGTGCCTTCCGGTTTTGATTACAGTCTCCACTTCAAGTTTGACTTCACTCAATGTTTTGTAAAGTTTCTTTAAAAAAAAATTAAGCAAGATGAATTTTCCACCTTGGAGTGAAAATCTATTTAGTAGACTCTTTCCTGATCACAGTCTACATCAACTAACATCTGATCCACGGTCTTGATCTTTCTCAGATTTGGTTCAAAGGATGAATTAAAGTAAGACCAAAGTTTTAATAACATTATATTCAGATACAAAAATGAACTAGCACAAATTGTATTTTTAGAAACTCACTGTAGCACTGTAGCACTGCCCTCCCATTGTTCATCCATTTTCTCGAGCAGGCACCAGTAACGTCTCCATTGTGAGACTTGTTGTTACTGTTTTTGGCATATCAAATATGCCACGGGGAGCTTGCCAGGCCCTGCCATGCTTGCAGGATACTCTCGGTAGCTTGCCAGGCTCTCCGAGAGGGATGGAGGCCCCTATATAAAACAGATATATAGGGCCAGGAAAACAATGTGTGGTGAGAGCACATTTTCTGCACGTGTGGAACCCTGGTTTGCTCTCTGGCACCACATGATCCCCCAAGCATCGCTGGTAGCACAAGACCTGAGGACTAAACTGTTTGGTGGAGAATCACCAAGTGTGGCCCCAGGAATTCCCCCAAATACACAAGTGCCTAAAGCATCTTGTCAAGTTGGAGAGACAACCAGAAGTGAATGCTAAATCTTGAAAAACAGTCTCCAGACATTCCCCCAAACATCTCAAGATTCTCCCCAGCTTTCATGAGCAAAAGCAGGAGTATATTTCTCATGGCAGTGAGAGGGCACAGAGGATGCTGGGACCCAGACACAGGGCAGTGAGCGGGCACAGTCTCTGGATGTAGCTGTGGGAGTATAGCCAGACAGGGGCCCTGTGTCCTGGCCTAGGCAGAAGGGGAGCTCTTGAAACATATGCCATGACAGCATGTTGGGGTGCTCCTTCTGACCCCCTCGTCCTTCCACATCTTCCACCTTTAGAAACTCAGATGGACATTTTTAAAGGTTTTATGGAAACATTCGATAATATGAGTGTATTTCTTACATAAAGGAGGAAAATATTAGGACTCCAACTTGAAGGCCTATCATTTTTTAATTCAATTTTTAAAAATCTCAAATGCTATTGCTAAAATAAACCCAATATTAGATGCCCCCAGTCAGAGTCCAGGATGAGCTTTACCCAGAAATTAATCTGTTGAAAAACTCAAGTATGCAGGTTTTGTGACTGAAATCTCCAGGCTTTCATGGAGTCAGATATGAACTACCTCGCCCCATCTCCTTGTAATTCCAGAAGCCCCAGCAGTAACACAAACTCCCCAAAACTGCAAGCCAGTTTAAAATTTAACTCCAACTGTTGCACTGTAGTGCTGTCCTCCTGTTCTTCATCGATTTGCTTGAGTGAGCACCAGTAACATCTCACAACAAGTTGTGAGACTTGTTGTTACTGTTTTTGGCATATTGAATATGTCACGGGGAGCTTACCAGGATTTGCCATGCGGGCGAGATACTCTCAGTAGCTTGTCAGGCTCTCCGAGAGGGGCAGAGAAATCAAACTGGGGTCGGCTGTATGCAGGGCAAATGCCCAACCCACTGTGCTATCGCTCCAGCCCCCAACTGTATCACCCATTAAAAATTTTGAACTTCCTGGAGCAATATCTCAAACTCAACAACACTGATAAACCAGGAGTAGCAGACCAGATTGGGTGTAATGTAATGAAGAAAGCAACCAATCTCAAATAACAAAATATAAACAAAGAAGATTTAGCCTGTTACAATATCTTAGTAATTCCTTATACAAGGACTTTATGGCTCCATGGTGAGATAAAACAATCTTCACTAACTTTTTTCTAAGGAAACAGTTTTTGATCATTCTGTTCTGTTAGCAATTTATTGGTAACATGCAATATAAAATAAATTATTGAGAGCTTGCTATGAAGGCAGGCTTAAGGGGTTGTTGGGAAAATTGGAGAGAATGGTATTGGGAAAGTGTAATGGTATTGGGATTGGTGTTGGAATATTGAAACCCTGTAACAAATCATTATGAACAACTTAGTAAAGAAAAAGGAACCGGTAGGGCTATTTCTGATATTAGAATTTAGAATATTAAAGTTATTTTCTCTTTGTAACTCTTATAAGTATCCCACAACGAGTTTAATTATTTGCATAAAAATAAATATAAACAAACTATATCAAGATGTATATAAATGCTTGTGTATAGTCTTACTTATAGTAAGAAATTGAAATTGTACAAGCAAAATTAAGAGCTTTTCTCACTCTTGTTACCCTGAAACCAGTCACATATAAAACTTTACTACACTAAGTTACATGAAGTCAAGGGCAGTGCTTGATATATAATTTATATATAATTTAACTTTCCTTGAGGAAACTTTGTGTACAGTAATATCCCTAACATTCATTCTTATAATTGTTCTTTTAACTAACTTAAACGTTCTTAAAAACTTGGCTTGTTAGTCACATTCTGAGACAGTCTTCTGAATTTAAGATCTTATCTTAATCTAACTGCTTATATGTCTATGCCAGTTACCTTTCCTCATTACACAGAAATGACTGAGTTTACTCTCTACCATCTCCTATGTCTTCAATGTCTTCAAACTTCGTTAAAATAAAAGACAACACTTCCCACTCATTAACTGGATTTTTTAACAAGCATCCCTATTCTTAGCACACTCTGGACTAATAACCATAGACTAAGCCATAAATAAAATGTTATACGGAGCTATATTTGTCTCTGCAAGACCCACTCCATAATCGAAACACCCAACAGACTCACCATACACTTGTCCAGGTGGGTCTGTATGACATCAGGGTCCACATCCTTCACAACCATAACCGGAAGTTCTGCTTTCACGCCATCCAACACACGCTTGCAGTCCAGCATGCGCTGCTCAAAGTTAGCAGGCTTCTGGAAGAGCTGGAACTTGGTGGACACCTCTCGAAGCTTCCTCTGTTTGCAGAAATTAAAACAGTAAGAAATTCACAGCAGTATAACAACTTACTCCTCTACCTGGTCACAAAACTGGAAGGCACAGCCATCTCACAAATTTCCTGACAATCAGTATCTGAGTCTTCAAGATTAAAAGAAAGGCTAGTCTGACATCACTGGAAAAAAAAACAAATAAACAAAATACTAAACCCTCCCTTAATTTTCTCCTCTCCTGTTTGAAAACACAGTTCAGGAGCATAGAACTTTCCAAATGCCCATCTAGCCAGCTCAGAGTGAAGGTCAAGCTCACTCATGGAACTAAGTGGTGCTGCCTACATGGGCTCAGCTTACCCAGTGTGTTTTCCACACCAGTCTTGATAAGTGCTCCACAACTAATGGACAAATCTTCATGAAACCATCTCTAAGTCTCTCTCTTTTTCTCTCTCTCTCTCTCTCTCTCTCTCTCTCTCTCTCTCTCTCTCTCTCTCTCTCTCTCTCTCTCTCCCCCTCCCAACTATGAGCATCACATTCAAGGGGGCAGAGAAACAACATAGAGACAAAAGCACCTGCCTTGCATGCATCTGTCTTAGGTTCAATCCCCGGCACCACATATGATCCCCTGAGCACTGCTATACGAGTGAGCACAGAGTCAAGAATAAGACCTAAGCACCACTGGGTTTAGATACAATCTTCTCATTTATCCATTACAGCTATGTAATTCAATTACAGCTATGTAGTTCTGCTGTCGTGACGCACAATGACATTTCAATCCATCACTCCCACTCACTGTCTACATCACCAAAAGACCTAAAGCATCCAAGTCGCCAGCTCTTTCTCATGTCCATTTTATGCCCAAACCCCTGAGAAGTAAAGGGTGCTGCTCCCCGCTACTCACCTGCAGCACGTCAACTTGTCCTCCTCCTCGTGCACTCCTACTTTCGGGGGAGGATGGGGGCGGAGAGCGGGTATTTCTTCTCAACTCCTCGAGAGTTAGCTCATGGGCTGTGATCTCTGCTTGGATTCTCTACAGAGAGTTTAGGAAAAAGAAAAGAACGGATTTTTCGAATGTAGGATTGATTTCATTTTATAATTTTTTAATGAAGTAACAGCTTGTGATAATGTTATGACTCAAGTATGTACAACATTGAAAATCAGCATGCACAAGTATATGGATCTACATGTACATGTACATGTGGGAGAGCCCCAGGTTTACTTCCAGCATTGCATGGTCCCCTAAGTACCTCATGATCTTCTAAGTTCCAAGGCAGATGTGGTCCTCTAACAATTTCCAGGTGTGGTTCAAACACACAAGCATGTGCACACACAAACACACACACAATATTGTTCATTTTTCCACCAAATAACAAAAACTGTAAGGGTTATCTATTTATCAAAGAGAACTCTATAACAAGCAAGCTAGTTCATTGTAGCATTGTTCACAATAACCAGAATCTGGAAACAGCCCAAGCACCAGAGAAAAGAGGACTAGTTAAAGAAATGTTGTTACATCTACACAATGGAATACCATGCAGTTGTTAGGAAAGACATATGAAGTTTGCTTATAAGTGGATGCTACGGAGAGTATCATGTTAAATGAATGAGTCAGAAAGAGAGGGATAGAAGAAGGACTGCACTCATTGTGGAATATAAAATAACATAATATGAGATTGACACCCAAGGACAGTAGAGACAAGGGCCAGGAATATTGCTCCATAGTTGGAAGCCTGTCTCATGAGCTGGGGGAGAAGGCAGCTGGAATAGAGAAGGGATCACTAAGTCAATGATGGTTGGAAGAATCATTTGGGATGGGAGATGTGTGCTGAAAGTAGATAAAGGAACAAATGTGATAGTGTCTCACTATCTATATTGCAAACCATTAATGCCCAAAAGTAGAAAAAGAGTACAGGGGAAATTGTCTGCCATAGCAGTAGGGGGAAGAGTTGGAAAAGGGGAGGGGAGGTATACTAGGGACACTGGTGGTAGAGAATGTGCACTGGTGGAGGGATGGGTGTTTGATCATTGTATGACTAAAACTCAAACATGAAATCTTTGTAACTGTATCTCAAGGTGATTAATAAAAAAAACAACAACCAATCTATCTATAGCAAGGTTAATCAACTGTTACTCTCTGTAAGGATGGCAGGAAGAGCATAATTCCTTGTGTCCGTTTTACAATTAACAAGCCCCAAATCTATGGCATACCTGTGCTTCCTGTGGAAGCTGGAAGGCATCTATTCGATCCGTCAAGTAAGTTGTGAGTTGCTTGTCTAGTTCCCCTAAACTCTCCTGTAAGACTTGAAGCATGTGGTCATTTTCCCTTAGGACCTGTAGTTGCTTTTCCAAAGAAATCTGCTTGCTCTCTGCCTACATAGGGGGGAAAGTTGATCATTAGTCACTCAGCACAAATATAACAAGCTTGGTATCAGAAAACCTTTATGTTCTTTCCACCAGAGAAAGAAATAAATTATAAATACACTAGTTCACAATTTTGGCCTTTATTATAAATGATAATAGCTGGCAATGGTAGTGAGATCTTTCCAGTATCTTATGTATACTGCAATGAATAACTCATTTTATTCCTCTATATATTCAACGACAAAAAAAATTTTAAGATTTCCTTCATACACATTAAACCGAATAAAAACGTGTCAGTTACTATAAATTTCAGGTGTTTGTAGGAATCAGTCATAAAACTACCAATAAGAATTTATATAAGCCATAACTAGAAAATCTACCAGTAGATAGGCAGGCAGACAGACAGAAAGACAGACACACACACGCGCACACACACACACACACACACACACACACACACACACACACACACGCACACACCAATTTATTTAATCAGTTATCTATTCTTGAGCATTTGGCTTATTTTCATATCCTTGGCTATTGAGACTAGTGATGTAACTAACATCAGAACACAAATGCCTTTTCAAAGTAGTGGTTTGGGACCCTTGGCCCAAACATCTAACATTTTCTTTAAAAAATATCATCTGATGATTTCCTAAACAAGTTCTACAGATGTGCTGAAGCACTATCTGCTGCTCTAGGAGTTTAATCTTTGATGCTATTCATGATTCACAGTAACTAGCTAATAAGATTTTGGAAGTCTATACATCTTTTCAATTGTCATAAAAATGGAGCCTTATAATAACTATAATGAACATGCAAGAAATAACAGATGCTTTCTGGATGTGTATCTAGAGATCATGGTATCTTATAATAGCAGATTATTATTGGATTCACATTCTGATGACCTTAATACCAGAGCAATATTACTTTAATCACATGTATAAATAATACCAAAAATAGATTTAAAAAAATAATCAAGTTAGCATATCTTATAATTGTTAGGCTTATTCTTTCCTACCTACTACTTCAATGCCCTCCACACCCAACACCGGCTTTCCGTGTAGTGAAAGTTCTTGAGGTTCAATAACACCCACCCAATGGCACATCCCAACTCTTACCAGGCGACTCAGTTCTTCATACCGACTATTGAACATCTCCAGTTTCTCACTGATTATATCATCAAGGATCCCTCCGTCGATCAGAGTTTGGCCTAGTTCTCGAATCTGGGTTCGGTTATCTGCTGGGTGTCGCAAAACAGATTCTAGAGACTGGATGGAAGAATAAAAAAACACAATGCATTTACTGAGGAAAAATATCAAGCAGTCTGAAAGTACATTTCTTTAATAATTTTATTTTCTATTTAAGGAATAAGACCAGAAATTAAGCAAATAATGACTTCTAATAAAATCCACCATGGTATGATAAATACATAAAATTGAAAATTAGGCATGTATAATGAAATGATAATGTAATTCCATAGTAGTGATTTTAATATTTATTAGTTACAAGGACAAATGTTCCTAAAATTATATAAAATTCAGAAGTGAAAAAGAACACTATACAAGCAAAACTATTCCAAAATATCATTAATAATGGGCTGGAGTGATAGCACAGTGGGTAGGGCATTTGCTTTGTGTGTGACCGATCCAGGTTTGATTCCTCCACCCCTCTCAGAGAGCCCGGCAATCTACCGAGAGTATCCCATCCACATGGCAGAACCTGATAAGCTCCCTGTGGCATATTTTATACGCCAAAAACAGTAACAACAAGGATCACAATGAAGACATTACTGATGCCTGCTCAAGCAAATCAATGAACAATGGGAAGACAGTGCAGTGCTACAGATCATTAAAATTAGATACACATTTTTCTACAGCATATACAAACCACAAAGTATTATCTTGTTTATATACTTTAAATATATAAAATATCAAACTAATTGTATCAGTTAAATATTAAATGGTAATAATATTATTACCATTTAATATTATTACTATTTAATGACTGGAAACTGAAGATCAGAAAGGTTAAGTAATTCGGCAATATACACACAGTCAAAAGCAAAATCAAGGTTGTAACTTAGCTCTGAAATCTCTGAATTCAAAGTTTCTGATAGCATACCACCTTCCAATGGGGATCCACTTAAAAAGAAATATATATATATACATATATATATAATGTGTATGTAAGAAGTAAGTAGGAAAAAGGAACACTAACATATTAGTAAATAGGAATAACACTTATAGTAGATTTTAGAGTTTGCCTTAAACTTTTCTCCATTTTCCAAATATAGACTGCACATGCTCTCTTAGGAAGTCAGGCATACTTTAAAGTAATCTTTTACATTTTTTAAAATTTTCTCTATCTCCCACTCTATTTTTCTGGAGAAAGAGCATCTTCCTCCATGAGAGCATCTGGGATCTAGGTACCACATTTGAAGTCTTCCTGATCTTCCTCCAAGTCACCTACTGCCCAGCTTCTTAAGCTGTGGGTTGCAACCCCATACAGGGGGGATATAATTGATTGCATGGCTCACAAAAAATGTAGCAACAATCAAAGATTTATGAACATAAAACACCTGAAAACTAATTCAAAATCAACAGTATAATGAATCTAAGGCATTTACAGCAACACTAGTTCAAGCTGCATTTCTCAGAAGAAAGGGAATCTGAGTGGAAAAGGTATAAGAAGTCCTACTTGAGGGTCAGAGATAGTACATGGGCACTTTCCTCGCTCATATCGGGCCAGAGTCCAATTCCCAACACCCCATACATTTCCCCAAGTACCTCCAGGAGTGATCCTTTAGCTCAGAAGTAAGCCCTGAGCATCCAAAAACAAACTAAAGAAACCTTGACTTCCCAGTCACTGCATTGTCATCCTATATGTGTAAAAGCATGTCTCCCTTCTTATTCTTCAAAGCAAATCTCCTCTCTCTCATTTTAATCCACTAAAAACATTGTTATCATCCGCCACACACTCTGTGCTGGGAACCAAAGAACATGAAGAAGTCAGGCATAGATTTGGCCTCAGGGAGTTTTAAATGAGCCTGACAACAAGCTCCTAAGACAAAACCCCAGGTCCCTAACGCTGCCCAACAATCTGCACTCGCTCCCACCATTCCCAGTGGAAAATGACAGAGCAGGGGTCATTATCAACACAGCCTCCACTGAGGCCAATGAGCAGAACTAACTAAGAAGGAACAAGAGAGCAATTGTCCTAATAATATAAAGCAGGTTTCATCCAGGGACTGGTTAGAAACAGACTGGAAAACCAAGAGAGTGCTTTGTGATGTCTAAAAGGGGCTGGAGCAATAGTACAGCAGGTAGGGCGTTTGTCTTGCATGTGGCCAACCCAGGTTCGATCCCCAGCATCCCATATGATCCCCCAAGTACCGCCAGGAGTAATTTCTGAGTGCAGAGCCAGAAGTAACCCCTGAGCATCACTGGGTGTGGCCAAAAAAAATAAATAAATAAATAAAAATGAAAAAATAAAAGAGATGAATTATCAAAAGCTAATGCCTCATAAAGCTGCCTTGGTGGGTCACCAATAATCTAAAGATACATAATTGTATACATCTTTCAAGCACTAGAGCGAAAACCAAGTTACACTGAAAATTACTGAAGAAGCAAATGTGCTGATTGGTGTGAGGCATCACATGCCTCATTTTAATGCTTTTGTGGTCTCCGTGAAACAAATAAACAAACAAACAAACACATGCCCCCGATCACACAGGCTCCCACCTCTAGAGCTTCGCTGACAGCCTCTGTCTTCTCAGGGAGGGTGTCTGTGCCCTTTGTTCGCTCTTCCAGAGTATTGAGCCAGGTGGTCTCGAGATCCAAATAGTGCAACAGTTCAATCCAACAAGACCAAACCTCCTAGTAGAGACCAAGAGGAAAAGTCCAATTAGACAAGCCATCTCATGCTCTACATCTTGACTGCCTGACATTCACACACCGATCGATTCTATTTTTATTTAGATCTGAGCAAACAGGAGGCTGCTCAGTGGGGATATCCAAACTGATCAAGTCAAAATCTCAAATAAGTGAAACAAAATGGGATTCTTGAATAATTCCTGTGAGATCCACTGATGTAGGCTGGGAGCCAATGAGGAAAGGGCTGTCTCATTTTCCTCACGTGAAAGTAATTCATGTTGAAGTGTCAAAAGTAAAACACTACATAATTAGTAAAGAACCTGAGAGAACCATTCATCTTTTTTAATCCAAGGTAAAAAAGACTCGTAGTTCTTTATAATTCATAATCCTTCTAGAAATTATACAGGAAATTGGAATTGGGGTCCACCTAACTCAGTGTTGTTGTCACTACAACTAACTAGCCCCATGCGCTGTCTTTCCCTCTCCATCTCATGCATGCGAGAGGATCACACTTCACTCCAGACAAAGTTGGGCTATTCTTACTATTCAGCTGCTGTCACTTATCCTCATTCTTATGGAATTTGGGGGAAGGTGACATACAGTCATAGTCTACTTCCAGGAACAGCTCCTGGCCTTCCCCCCAAATGAAGGCACTCTTGGACCTAGTCCAGTGGCTAGGATGCTGGCCTTGCACAGGCCAACCTGGGTTCGATCCCCAGCAAGCCATAGGGTCCCCCAGCACTGCCAGGAGAGATCCTTGAGCCGAAGAGCCAGGAGTAAGCCCTGAGCACTGCTGAATGTAGTCCTAAAAACCAAAGAAATAAATAATTACAAAAAGGAGGAGCCCGTCAAATTGGCTCTTTCTCATCTGATGACTAAGAAGAGAAGAGTCAGCCAGCTGCTCGGTGTGAGGCATGTTTATCAGATCAGATATCTGTCATTTTTTTTTCAGTACAAGTAAATATTTTTGGTGCTAAAGGCAATACGTGGCCTTTGTCACAGATACTTCTCTGGTTATTGTATGCGTTTGTTTTTTTTAACATTCTTTAAGAAAATAGTAACCATTTTTAGTTCAAAGGCCAAACAAAAGTAGGGCAAAAACCAAATTTGACCTTAAAGCTGTAATTTGGTAACTTCTGGATAAGAAAGAAAGAAAGAAAGAAAGAAAGAAAGAAAGAAAGAAAGAAAGAAAGAAAGAGAGAGAGAGAGGGAGGGAGGGAGGGAGGGAGGGAGGGAGGGAGGGAGGGAGGGAGGGAGGGAGGGAAGGAAGGAAGGAAGGAAGGAAGGAAGGAAGGAAGGAAGGAAGGAAGGAAGGAAGGACTCAGGACATCCCCATTCCTACCCCACCACTCATTTCTACAGGCAGAATCCAAAGGAAGAAATTGACAGGGAAAGCTCACATTCAAGAAGAAGAAATGGTCTCTGCACAAGCAACATTCTGGCCCCTGGATTTCAGGATAACCATCAGATTTCAGAGGTGGTGTAACAGTGATGTCACTGATCTCTTGTGCCAACTTCTCTGAACGCCAATATCCTCTGAGGTTTTCTGCATATCTGCCTCACCATTATAAATTAGGCTAATGGGATTTAGATGAATTAGTAATCCCCAAGTCACCAGATTGAGAGGTGCTACAATCAAATATCTGCATGTGAAGAAATCACTCCCCGGGGGCTGGAGCGATAGCACAGCGGGTAGGGCATTTGCCTTGCACGTAGCCAACATGGCCAACCCTGGTTCGAGTCCCAGCATCCCATATGGTCTCCCGAGCACCGCCAGGAGTAATTCCTGGGTGCATGAGCCAGGAGTAACCCCTGAGTATCGCTGGGTGTGACCCAAAAAGCAAAAAAAAAAAAAAAAAAAAAAAAAGAAGAAAAAAAGAAATCACTCCCGGGAGCCAAATTTATATTTGGACCTGATTCCAATCACAGAATCCTGGATTCCCAGCTTGATACTATTCGGGCTGGAACCCCAGACATCCCTGGGAGAGCAAATGCTATTTTGCATGGGGGAGGAGAGAGAACGTAACTAGTGCAGAGCAGAGAGAGAATGACGGGAGTTTACGATGGTCACAAGCTACTACTACCACCATTCACTGGAGAGATTGATTTATTTTTTTTTAATTTTATTGAATCACCATGAGATAGTTACAAGCTTTCATATTTGGGTTACAATCACACAATGCTCAAACACCAATCCCTTCACCAGTGCACATTCCCACCACCAATATCCCCGGTATACCCCCCCTTTTCCACACTCCCCCTACCTCCATGGAAGACAATATTCCCCATACTCTCTCTCTCTCTCTACTTTAGGGCATTGTGGTTTGCAATACAGATACTGAGAGGCTATTGTGTTTGGTCCACTATCTACTTTCATGGAGAGTATCATGCTAAGTGAAATGAGTCAGAAAGAGGGAGACAGACACAGAAGTACTGACTCATTTGTTGAGTATAAAACAACATAACATGAGGCTGACACCTAAGGACAGTAGACACATGGGCCAGGCGGATTGCTCCATAGCTGGTAACCTGTCTCATGAGCAAAGGGGAGAAGGCAGCTGGAACAGAGAAGGGATCACTAAGAGAATGATGGCTGGAGGAACCGGTCGGGATGGGAGATGTATGCTGAAAAAAGAGCTTGATTTCTCTTCTTCCAGAATATGGACTGGTTTTGTGACTGGCACAAGACTGCCATAGAGGAGACACTGGGACACACCGCAGATCTAACCTTCACAAGGACAGGCTGCTTCTCTCTCCCGCTAGGAAAAGGCAGCTGCTATGCTACAGAGATGCTGGGAAGCTGAGCATCCCTGTGCAAAGACCAGCTGGACGGGCTCTGAGTTGAAGGCAATCCCATAAGAGTCCTCCACAGAACTTGTGGAGCAGTGAAGACCCCAGGTGAGTCCACATCAACCCCCAACAGAAAGAGAAATAAAATGTGGTAATTTTTGAAAGCCACTACATGCTGGTGCAGTTTGTTAAGTGAAACAGAAATGTGCAACTGAAAAAAATCACTTTGTGCCACAGACATAATAAAGGGGCTATAGAGGCTTTGGCACTTGCGTGGCAGCAAGCTGACCCAGGCATGATGCCCAGCATCATCTACTATTCCAGAACACTGTCAAGAGTGATCCCTATCAGTTGGGATGGAGAAGGGACCACTAAGTCAATGGTGGTTGGAGGGCTCGCTCCGGATGGGAGATGCATGCTGAAAGTAGACTAAGAACCAAACATGTTGACCTCATAGTATCTGCATTGCAAACCATAATGCTCAAAGTAGAGAGAAATTAAGAAGGAAGGTGCCTGTCACAGAGGTAAGGGGTGGGATGGGGTGGAGGTGGCAGGAGGGATACTGGAAACATTGTTGGTGGAAAATACACACTGGTGGAGGGATGGGTACTGGATCATTGTATGACTGAAACTTTATCACGAAAGTTTGTAACTGTACCTCACCGTGTTTAAAAGCAAAAACAAAAAAGAGTGATGCCTCAGTAAGACCTGAAAACTTCTGGGTGTAGCCCTAAGCCCACAAGATAAAAAAGCACATTAACACAGAACAAAACATCAAAATGTTAACAGTAAGTTTTAAATCATCATGTCATCTGTACTTTAAACCCAACTGGGGTGGGGTTAATGGTAGAGCAAAACAGAAGTGGACCCTGGTTACTCTTTCCTTCAAATCACTAATTTTAAACTTGGATTTAAATTTAAAATAAAAAAAGAAACTTCAATTAGTCTCTGTGATCTCAACCAGGGGAAAAAAAAAAGAAAAATGATGCTCATATGATGTGATTTTTGGATTTTAGAACTGAAACAGATGCTGCAAATCATCTGTGATATAAAAACCATCATTTGACATTTAAAAAAATTAGAGCTGGAGGTTACAAAATGACTTTCCCAAGAACCTTTGACTAACTGGGGGCTGATCTTGGTCTATTTTTTTTCTTTTTTTTCTTTGAAAATCGATCATACAAGAATCACTTTTCCTTGGCACTCAGTATTTGAAAGAAATTAACCTTTTTACCAATATGTGAACACCATCAGTATAGAGCGTTTAGATTTCAGAAATACTGAAACAATCACATACCTCGAGAGTGTGGCACTTTCCTCGGATTCTGTAGCAAAGAAGTTGGTAATTCTCCAGCACAACATTCAGTTCAGAAGTCAATTCCTGGCCACCAGAGGGCGCTTTTGCAGCTAATAACTTGATGTTGTCCTTGAGAATCTTCACTCTCACTTCCTTTTGCAATACATCCTCTTTCGCCCTCTGTTCCAAGATAGGACACATTTGAAGATCATCTCCTCTGTCTTACCAACCAATTTCTTTTATATAGGTAAACAAATCAAAACCCCTACACCATTCTTTCTAGCTTGAAACATTACATAACCACTATGCAGTGCTTTTGAAATAACACTGCTGAATACAAAGTAACATTTATTAAACATCCTAATGTACACAGCCCCACACATTTTATTTTATAACAATGTCTAAACTAAATATCTAAATTGGTCTTACTAAAATTAAGCATATTTCAAAGCCTGGGTCATGACAAAAATCTAACTGAATTCATTTCAAATCACCACTAGAGGTCTGATCATGTTAGACTAAAATAAATATTTACAAAAACTCAAGTGTACCATGAAAGTGGTAGCTTTTTAATCTGTTGGCTTATTTTTCCCTAGAACACAGGTAGACCCTAATAATTAAAATTATTCCAAATAATCGCTCGGGAAGGAGATGTGTGCTGAAAGTAGACAGAGGACCAAACATAATGGCCTCTCAGTATCTGTATTGCAAACCATAATGCCCCAAAGTAGAAAGAGATTAAAAAGGAAAGTGCCTGACATAGAGCAAAGGGAGTGGGGGTGGCAGGAGGGAAACTGGGGACAATGATGTTGGGACATGTACACTGGAGGAGAGATAGGTGTTCGATTATTGTATGACTGAAACTAAATCATGAAAGCTTTGTAACTGTACCTCAAGGTGATTCAATTAAAAAAGTGAATAAGTAAATAAAAAGTATTACAGACATGAAGGTATCATACTGGGGAAGATTTGATCTAGAAATAATTTTTCATGACTCTATATTTAAGATATAGCTTCAATATTCAAGAAAATCAACCTTAAACAGCACTTTGTTTTCCATTTTAGTTTTTTTTTTATTGTTGTCTTGATTTAGACTTCCTTTAGTTCAGGGAAAATTAAGTATAGTTTTTTTCTAATTCTAAGGATTGTTTAGAAGAATAAAAATAAATAGAATGCTACCAAATCGAGAGTTTTAAGCTCGTTTTTCTAAAATCTCATTCATACCGTGGCTTTACAAAATCACAGAACTACAATGCCAACAGTACAGAGAATAAATGTAATAAAATAGTTCGAAACAGAGTAGGCTACCTTTAAAATATCATACAAAGTGAATAATTTTAAATCTTTCCCAAGAAGCTTAACATCAGTGAGTTTTCAGTATAAATACTGCACTAGCTTAAAAGTTCCTCTTCATATTTATTTTGACTTGTATACAACAATGCGTTGATGAAACAGAATCCATTTCTGGTATCTGCACAAAGACTTGCTTTAGTTTTACTTCTAGGAAAGTTGACTTTGAGTAAAGCATTCAATGTGTTGCTTCATATTATAAAACAAAACACCCTTTAAGGCACTATCTCCTCCTGCTTGAGCAATGAAGGACACTTGAAACAGTGTTGGAAAGATGGGAATACTGCCCAGTTCTTTCATTACATAAAAGGAGGGTGTTAAAGACTATTGACACTGGATTCTAAGTTTACAGGAAATATATCCCGTGGTTCCCATTGATATCAAATACTATGGGTTTTCTTACTGCTCACACAAAATTCTGGTACACATGTGTGCCTGTGTGTTAACTGGAAGACTTACACCTGAAAAAATAAGAATAAATGCCAATTGAATTGGAAAACCTCTCTTTGCTCCTTATTTAAAAAAAAGTCTTCATAAATTTTGGAAATGTCAGAGTTGTGATGGTTTAGCCTCACTGTGATTGTCCCTGAAGCTGGTGAATTTCTGCAGCATTTTCTCTGACTCCTCAGGGTTTAAACGGAAGAGACTTTCTAAGGCAGTCTTTAAGATTTTCTAAGGGGCTGGAGTGCTAGCACAGCGGGTAGGGCATTTGCCTTGCAAGTGGCCGACCTGACAGACCCAGTTTCCATTCCTCTGCCCCTCACAGAGAGCCCGGGAAGCTACCGAGAGTATCTCTCCTGCACGGCAAAGCCTGGCAAGCTACCCGTGACGTATTCGATATGCCAAACACAGTAACAACAAGTGTCACAATGGAGACGTTACTGGGTCCACTCAAGCAAATCGATGAACAATGGGAGGACAGTGACAGTGACAGTGAAGGTTCTCGAAGAATTCAGTTCATGGAGGAAGTTAAACAGAAAAGTCACAACTTCTTTTCCTACCAACATCCTGTCAGCGGCTCCCTCTCCTTTTCCTCTGACACCCTGCTGTAGAGCATTATTTGAACATATATATCATCATGCCTTTTCATTGGCGGGTGAGGTCCTGGCTTCCTGATTACTACTAATCGCTTCTAAGGGAGGAAGAGTGACGCCAAGGATGCTGGCTCGTCTCACCTTCATCTCCTCCACAGCATTCTCAAGTTCTTCCGGAGACTTGTATTCAAAATCCCTCTCCAGGTACTCCTCTTCAGCCTGGCTCATCCATTCCTGCATTTCTGCCAAGTCTTTCTTCAAGTTCGATGTCTTTTCCTGACTTTCAGACAACCTACTTTTTTGAATAGCCACCTAGAAAAGAAAAGCCAGTCACCCAAATATCCACGTTAATACATTAAATAAATTCAATACATTAAATTCTCATTTCAAATATCTAAAGACATCAACAAATTTCCATGAAGATTGTGATGTTCTTGGGCATTTTGGTGGTAGTACGTACGGTATAGTAACTTTGCACATCAGTAGCATAAACATCAAGACTATTGCAATTATGTTACCCAAACTACAATAAAAAAAACCATTAAAGACTAAGGATGCTGAGGCCAGAGGGGATAGTACAGCAGGCAGGGCACTTGCCTTGTATGCGGATGACCAGAGTTCGAACCCTGGCATCCCTTATATTCCCCACATTTCTTCCAGTAGTAATTTTTGAATGCAGAGTCAGGAGTAAGTCCTGAGCATTGCAGGGTATACTCTCCCTCACCACCACCCCCCCCCAAAAATTAAGAATGCTAAGAGTGGGGATTGGAGAATGCTGGAATAAAAGTGGAAGGGTATTGACACTCTGGTGGCTGGCATGGTACAGCAACACTGCAAGTATAAAATCTATAATATCAGTACTATGTTAAAAATTAAAATAAAATTTAATTTCAAGATTGTGATGTTCTAGTATTCATATAAAATCCCTTTTAGATCTGTAGTAATATCATAAAATATAATGAATAAATTTTATTAGTATGCATCTATATGAAATTTTGAATATTGGCCTAATCTGGAATTACCTATTAAAAATGTATAACTTTTGAACAGAGCATCTCAAATATACAACAAAATAAAATGTATCTTAAAGAAACTTATTACAGCAAAGTTTATCATGGAAAAAAAACCCATAAAGCAACCAAAGGGTCCATTTTCCATTATGAGAAGATACTCATTTAAACTTTACTTTTAAAAGACAGAGAGAAAGAGATTAACATAAAGCATGTTCATAAAATATTGCTCCTCAAAATTTTGATTTTGGAATGTAGCTATATATTTCAAACAGATGTAAAAATGTTGTATTAGAAAATTTGGAATTTGTTTGAACTTGATTCAATGATAAAACTAGGGTGAAAAATAGGCATAAAATAGTTATGATACATATGTATTTAAATTCTGCAAGCCCTCTGTCATGTCTCTACAATGGCCCTTAATAAATACATATATATACATGTAAATGGACGTCAGTTACTGAGCTTCAAGAATGACCTAGCCACATTTTCCCCTGACACTAATAAACTACTTATAAAACCCACTATATGCTTTACTGCCAAAAATCTTATTAGCACTTTTGAAAATTAAAAGGAATCGGGTGTGGCTGGATGAAAATTTGAATATTTGGACACGAAATATCTTAAATAAAGATGAGTGAAGTCCTTGAAATTAAGACATTCTTTTCTTGCCTTTTATGTAACTCTAAAACTTTAAACACAATAAGAATATAAAAAGAATGGCAATAGTATGGTTAGTATATTTCAAGTACAGAAACAATTCCTCTCATCTCCAGTAATTTAATTTTCTTACAAGAAAGCCAAGAAAGATAAATAAAAGACAAAAAAAATTCCACCTCAACTCAATCTTAGGTAAAATGATGGCCTCTGACGAAGTGAACCAAACATGAACAATCTCTCTCCTCAGGGCTGGGAGACGGATGAGGGCACAATTATCAGGGACTAATCACTCAGTTCTACCTCCTCCACATGGAATACCACGTTAGAGAATCGCCACTCACCATCATCTGTTTTCACTGCCACTTAGGATGGCTGAACAGATGTGCTAGATATTGTATTTGTGGCTGGTGAACAAAACAATCCTTTCAAGGCGATTGTTCCTTCTGTTTGGGTTTGTTTGTTTGCTTTTACTTAAACTTACATAGAGAGATGTGAGGCGAGGGAGAGAAAAAAAAATTTGTGTTCAAAAGCAATCACAGACTTCAGAGTGGAAACAGGCACGCAAAGAAACAGAGAGAGAAGCAAGCAAGATACACAGGCTTGAAGAATGGCAAAAAAACAAAAACAAACAAACAAACAAAACCTTAGGCTTCTGCTTCTGAATTGTCATTAAATGTCAAAAAAATAAAAAGATTTGTCTAAATCCCGTTCAATATATATTGGTTTGGGGGCCACCCTGGGCTGTGCTCAGGGCTTACTCCAGGCTCTGCACACTTGGATCACTGCTGATGGTCTTGGGGGACCATATGAGGTGCCAGGAATGGAACCAAGTCAACCCTGTGCAAGATAAGTATTATGGTTCTGGTCCTATTATAGATCATAATCCCAAAGCTCTTTTCTGAGCCATCTTCCCTCTTGCCACTGAGTGTTGTAGGAGCTTATACCAACTCACTGAGATGGTTGAAGTCATTTCACTAACCAACTTCCACACTAACTCAGTCTTCTTACGGGCGATCCCCTGGTTGGGCTGGTTGGACTATGAAGGTGATCTTGACAGCAGACCCGACAGGGAACGGGATGGGTCTCACGACAGTATGAAAGAAGAGTCGGTGACAAGAATGAAATCACGAGAACAGATGAGGACCAAAAATATACTGTAGGGGCTTCCTGATAGCAGTGTTCACAGTCCTGTTTCTCAACACTGACTGATGAACAGTTTCACCTGAGCTTTTAAAAATTATATGAGGGCTAAAAACATTGCTTGAATGACAGAGAGGGAAGGGATAGATGTTCTGTACAGAGAGATACGTGTGAGGTCCTAGACTTGAACCCTCACTCCAGTGGGTATGGGTCTGGTAGCCCAAACAACTAGTACACCCTACAAAATACAATAATAATTAGAATATATATTATTCCTGGACCCGACTTCCAGAAACACAACTGCTCCTTACCTACCATCCATTTCTGGACACTAATCAATTTTGACATTTTCATGGGTCCATAGAAAAATAAAAGAAATAACAATTTTTTAAACTCAAAATTATAATTATCTCTATACTCTATACTTTCTAATTGGAACCTTAAAATGTTTTTCCTTTCATGATATTTTCAGTATAGTAGATAAAAAAGACTATTTTGGTTCATTAATTAGTTTTATATGTCTGATTTTTCTTAGAACAGTTATTATTTGGCAGTATTTAGCTTGTCAATTACACTGACCTTTAATTACCCAGAGAAACAAACAGCATAGAATTGCTTTAGATGAATACATAACATATGGTTGCCTCCTTGCTGAGGAACATTAAGATTTCCCATACTTTTATTCTCAAGCATTAAATACTTAATAATTCAAAATTTAGGGGACCTTGGAACATTGATGGAAAGATGCTGGCAGTGATACTGGGTGTGGTGGTGTGCCTGAAACTATTAACTACAGCATTAGTTATGGTTACCTAAATGAAAATGAAAAATATTCACAATTAATCCGACATAGTTCTGTGCACATGAGTGTGTATTGTAGGTCACAGATAGCTAGATCCAAATATCTATGTAGACATGTGTACCAATAGCTACCTTTTTTTCTCTCCTTTTGTTACTCCTCACTGCTGATTTTAAACCTTTTCCTTATTTATTTCCCAAGAGTCCTGTAAGCTCCTTTGAGTAAAAGCGACTTAGATAATTACACACTTGAAAAAAAAATCCTAATTTGGCAGGAATGGTGCATAGCATTATAAAATTACTTTCTTACTTGTGATAGTGATTTACACTTTTGCAAAAAACTGTGGATATTCATGGAAGAAGCATGCTAAAGATTTAGCACTAAAATGAGTATTAAAAAAAAGCCTGTCAAAGATACTATTTTAACATACATAAAGGGAAATGTGTATATATGTATGTGAAGAGAACGAAGAAGAAATAAGACAAATCTGATAAAACATTAACTGTTACCAAGCTGAAGAGTTTGCTATATTGTTGGCCCTTGTACCATTATTTCAACTCTTTTCTGAGTTTAAACATTCAAATTAAGGCATGTAAACCAAAGAAAATATTTAGAGATATAAATATAAATGCTTCCTGTATAACAATTTACCAAAAAAAGTTGCATTAAGAGGTAAGTAGTATCTATGGAACTGTTTGCATATTTCTCTATTTCGTAACTTCCCTTCTCATTTTTTTTAATCCTTTCCCACTTGCTACAGCATTACTCAACTTCACTACTGTTTCTCTATCAAAACAGAAGCAATCAGAAGCTAACTAAATCACATGCCTACTCTTCCTTATGGAGAAACTCATTCCTTCAAAATCTCCATTGTGACTTCCTCCCTCACCACTACAAGAAAATCACTTTTCACCAGATCTTTACAAGTCTCTTTTTCCTCAGATCTTAACACTTATTTTTCAGTTCCTTTAGTTCTAATTGGGCTAAGCAATCTTTAGCATTTGGGCACCATGGAAAGCTTAGGTGGGCATTTGCTTTGCATACTGCCCACCCGGTTTCAATCCCAACATACCAGAGCACTGCTAGGAGTAATTCCTGAGAGCAGAGTCATGAGTAACCCCTGAGCATGGCTGGGTGTTGCCCAACAGTAATAGTAATAATAAAAATAATCTCAAACTTTACATTTCTAAAATGGAAATCATTTCCCCTGTGCCCAAAAAAGTTCCTCCTCCTTGATTCTTCATTTCAAAAAAAGATATCACAAGTCACACAAAGCAGAAATTTTGAAAACCTTGTTTTAAAGTTGTCTTAAATATTCACCTTTATCCTATCCAATACATTAATAGACTCCTGTTTTCAAAAGTCAGTCGAAACCTAGCAGTGCTCAATGTCACTACTATCTCTCTAGTCCAACAGGACAATCTCTCTCTCCCAAAATGCAAAAATCTTTTAGATAAGTTGTCTGTCTCCATTTTTTGTCTTATCTAGCAAGAATTATCCACATAGAAGTTCATGTAATCTTAAAATATCAACACAGATTCAATTCTCTATGCAAAACCCTTTATTTCCAGTGTGAATAAATGAGCTAAAACCAAAAGTCATTTGAAAAGTCATATACAATTCAACCCAACCTGTTTTCTCATCTCAAATCTTTCCACCCACTCTCCAACAGGCTAATTCCTTTTTGTTCCAGTCTATTTCTGCTTCACTGCCTTTTTCATTGTTTATTGAACATAAGAAGCCATACTGGACAATTAATACCACACCTGAACTTAAAAAATGATGCAGGAGCCAAGTACATACTCAATGCATCCCCAAGAGTTCTCACCAGCTGTGGCCCAAAGAGTCCCCACTACGATCAATCAGGCTCCAATGTCGCACAGCTAGACCTGTGTACTGAATCGGCAGAGCCACCATTGGGGTCAAATATAACAGGCTCTTATTTTTACAAGTGACCAATTTCTTGGCCTAGCCTCTGAAATCATGAACCACCAGGGACAATCTACCTAAGCCAGACAAACTGATTGAGATAAAAAGCCATAGCTCTCTTACACTCTGTTTTGCAGGAACTGCTTTACAGAAGCGCTAAACACGTTACTACTGTTTTGCAGGAAATAACAAGCATAAACACATTTAAATTCTTAAAAAAAACCCAACCAAAAAAATTCTTAAAAAAAAATTAAACAATAGCATCCAACAAGGGCAAATTCCTCTCTGTATAAGGAGGAAATTCATAAACATACAAACAAGAAAAGCTAACACCCTCCAGAAAAATCAAAAGAATTTCTGACTCCAATCCCCATTCTTTTTATCTAAAGAATCAATCGTGTCCTATTTTTCAAGTAACAGACAAGAGACCTCAGCCCCTCCTTCTCGTAAACATATTCTCCCATGCAAAGGGAGAAGCAATAGATTTAAATGTTGCTCCTATCTCCCTTGCACTCTGGACTACAACAAAACCTTTCCCTTCTTTCAAAAATCCGTGTGACAGGGGGCTGGAGCAATAGCACAGCAGGTAGGGCGTTTGACTTGCACGAAGCCGACCCGGGTTCGATTCCCAGCAACCCATATGGTCCCCTGAGCACCGCCAGGGGTAATTGCTGAATGCAGAGCAAGGAGTAACCCCGCCAGGTGTGACCCAAAAATAAAAAACAAACAAACAAACAAAAATCAGTGTGACAGTATTTGGCATTCTGGTAGAATGAGGAGCAAACTGAAGTTTGGCTTTGCATGCAACCCACACTGTTATTATTTTAGATAACTTCTTTTCAAACTAAATGGACCATAAAATCAATTTAATAGGTCAAGAGAAATGACTCTCTACCTTTTGATGACCACAGAAAGTGAAGACGAAAAACTCACCTCCCTGCTAAATCTCTCCAGCTGGGTTTGGTAGTCTGCTAGCTTTTCTTGCATCCATGTTCTCACTCCAGAAATAGGACAGCTTCGAAGTCCTGCTTCAATTTCCTTCATGTCTTTCAGAGATGACTCAACTGCTTCTATTTCATCAACAAATGCCTGGACATATAAAATAAATCCATGATGAATTCATTCCTACGTTAACACTCACACATACCATGATTACAGTTCGCTTGAACCTCCACATACATTACTGAGAACAGATTCCATAGAAGTCAGGACTTTTAACTACTTAAGAAATATGTTGCCTTCAGAAATTCATTTCACCTAGGTGCTTCATGGAGCCATCTGCCAAATTAGATTCAAAATACTTGACTCTCGGTAGGGAATAACACTTTAATTACTTTTAAGAAGCCTAATGATTTCACCAAATAGAAATTGCATTCCGTCTTACTGGCAAATTTCATTTGTTAAACATGTTTTTCTTAAAGCCTCACTGTGTGGCACGTTAAGAGCAATATACAATTGGTAATTATGACACAAAGATTGTCATCGTGGTAGAAAATAGCAGCTCCTAATCAACTAAAATTGTTCTTGTTCTCTCTATCCAAAATCCTACAGCCATGGTGGAAAATTAAAATATAAATACTGCAATCAGTCATTCTTTTATTAACTCTGAAGTCAAAAAAGGCTTGTGATAAAAGATATTTTATCTAGGTTTATTATCATGCCATCGTCTAACAATTTTAATAACGGCAGCAAATAATAAAGAAGAAGAAAATGTTCTTTATGACAGCAAGTTCTCGAGGTCAGCAAACTCACAGAGCACTGGTCAAGCTGTCTTTGCAGCCCTTCATCGTCCCCATGGACAGCCGGCTCTTTCATTACATCCTTCACACCATCCATCCACTTCTCAATGACTTTCGAATCAGCCTAAATCGAACACAATAACAAAGGGGGATATTACTCAGTGACATTCAACCTACTCTATCTCAAGATCTATTGCTACTGGGGGAAGAAAGCGAAAGCAACTTTCCAAAATGTTGTTATCATCATTTTCATTTATTTCTTTTTAAAACATATTCCACATGTGAGAATGGTGACTTTCTTCATTCTTGACTAAAATCCTTCAGAGACAGCAGCTTGGGGATCATTTCAAATATTTTAAAACATTCTCCAATGAACCTAGATATGCTGCTTAAGTGTGAGCGATGATATGATTTAAAAATCAAATTATACAGTTCTAGGTAGAACTGAAAAATATTTTGTTTTCAAGTAATTTAGAATGAAATCTCTCTCAGTTACTCAAATCAAGAATAAATTGAATGGTTGGCAGGATATTTTTTTCCTTAGGTCTACTCTACTCTGAGATGCCTTATTATATGACAACCCAGGACAGCTCACTGTTCAGCAACTTAAACTTTGTGCCCCATTGTGATCCAGTTACTGTGAATGGTCCTGGAAATATAAAGAAATCAGAAAGGAAAAATTCTGCAAAGATAAAAAAAAGACTTCAGAGGGGCTGAAGTGATAACATAGTGGGTAGGGCATTTGCCTTGCATGTGGCTGATCCAGGTTCCATTCCCAGCATCCCATATGGTCCCCCAAGCACTGCCAAGAGTAATTAATTCCTAAGTGAATGAGCCAGGAGTAACCCCTGTGCATTGCTGGGTGTGACCCCCCCAAAGATTTCAAAGATTTTAAAGAAGAAATGACAAAGGAACTAGGTATTAAAGAATGCAAAGAAGTAATTCAAACTCAAGCTCAAATGCAAAAGTGAAGTGATGGTCATTTCTTTCCTTTGCCTCCCATTCCATTATTAATATATCCAGCTTATCGGGACTGAATTCTACCCTCTTCTATTTGCCTCTCATTCATTGTTAGTAATAAATTTCCTATTCAGCTCAAAATGCTTCCATATTTGAATGCAACCTCTATGTCTTCCCTTCATCTTCTACTGGTTAAACATTGCCACTTCAATATAAAAAAAGAACAAGAAAAGTAAGAGATACAGAAAATCCACATAGACCAACTGATCACACCAAGAGTAACCAAAGGAATAGAGAAAAATTGGAAAATCTATATTCATTACTAAAAATCCACTTATGCAGTCCTGACATAGCCATTGTGCCCTCTATGAGAAAGACTGTGATTTGTCATTGAAGTTCAGCACCATACCAGCCATAAGACCTTGAGAAACCACTTTTTCCTCATTGAGACCCAGTACTTCCTCTACCAAATATCCCTTATAATCACATTGATCAGTTGCTCTGAAAACCCAGGGATAATGAACGGGATCTGGTACAGAAAAAAAAATACATAATAACTGTAGTTCCTAAGAGCAACAAACCCAAGAGCTTTGTAGCCTACGTTAACCCTCTAAAGAACCATCACTTCCAAGTTCTGGTGTTCATTCTTTCTAATTGAAGAGTGAGGGTGAATTCAGGTTTGCATCAGTGTCTCTGATCTAAATGCTGCCAACATGCATCTTGCTCTATAAAGGATTGTTTAAAAGTCTTTGTTTTCAAAAATCTTTGGAAGATCTACTGTTTCTGGTATATCTAACTTGACCTGGCCAAACAGTTCAGCAGAAAGAAGCGACACAAGTGCAAGGAGACCCACGCTTGAGAAACACTGAGCAATGGAATAGGGGAATACTAGGGGAATACTCAGTCTCTTGCACGCCATAGGAAAAGCGGTGTTAGATCACACAAACAGGTTTATATCAATAACAACTTGCATGCTATGACATGAGAAATCAGGAGCTTGATTCCATCCTTTGATATTTACTCTTTCACTGGGGGAAAAAATACCTCCTCAATCTATTTCTTGCAGATGTTTCCTGTACATTTTAAAAATAACCAAAATATCTTATCTTTAAGCTAAGTGTGCAGGAAAAAGATTACAGAGAGCTAGAAAGAAAAGTTTGTCTGAGCACTTCAGGAAACAGTCAATGTATGTATCCAAAATTTCTAATGGACAATAATGAGCAATTTTTTTTCTATCTACCTCTGACTGCAAATGAATGTCTGATTATATTCTGACTGGGTAATTTCTAATTTTCAGAGTCTTCCTGGAGGGGATTCTGATTCTTTAAAATGATACTAATTTAAAAAATGATAATATTAAAAATTTTTAATACTCATGAGTTTCTAAAACAAAGGTCTATTACTATTTCAGATGTAATAATAATCATAAATCATAAATTTTATTCTAGAGCTGCCATCTCTTACTCCTACTTCTGCTTAAAGTTTCAGTTATTTATTACAGGAGAAAGAAAATTCTACATTGACTAAGTGTTCAATAGCAACGATTTGTAAGCATTTGGGATAGGCAACACTCAGCCAATGGGTCATGAAAACAGAAAGTGAGGTCACTAAAATAAGTCGTATAACTTTATACATCCATCCTCAGCCCAGCCCCTCAGCTGGGACACAGGTAATGAGAAGTTTAGTGACTCTGTATTTAAACTCAGTAAGATTCCAACTTTTATACAACTACCTCCAAGACTGTGTTTACAGCTAAATTCTTGGCATTTTTATTTCACTCCTCCCCCATCGGTTGGAATGCCCACAGTTTTAAAGCAGCAATTTCTATCCTAAGACATAGGCAGGAAGAATTTTGGAACCCAAATTAAGACAGAAATGTAAGGCACTAAAGTTTTCTATTGTCGTTAGTTCTGTAACACTCACTAACCTGAAAAAGAATTGTTTGAAAGGGCACTTACTAAGAAAGACCAATAGCAACCTTGGTACTACATTTCTTTGATCTATAACACTTTCTTTCACTATTGTGGGAATCACAGCCAGTGGAACTAGAGGGCCTCCAGGTCCACACCCCACCCACCATGATGGGGGAGAGGAGTGGGATAATATAGAGGATTGAATCCAGAGCCTCGAATTGTACCCCCAAACCTTCAATTCTTTTTCATTTCTTAATTTTACTTGGGCTGGAGCAATAGCACAGCAGGTAGGGCATTTGCTTTGTACGCAGCCGACCCGGGTTTGATTCCTCCGTCCCTCTCGGAGAACCCGGCAAGCTACCAAGAGTATCCTGCCCGCACGGCAGAGCCTGGCAAGCTCCCTGTGGTGTATTCAATATGCCAAAAAACAGTAACAACAAGTATCACAATGGAGACGTTACTGGTGCCCGCTCGAGCAAATCGATGAACAATGGGAGCACAGTGCTACAGTGCTAATTTTACTTAAGCCTTCCAATATAGCAGTGTTGGGAAAGACAATTAAGGAGAGGCTGCTAAAATCTCAGGGTTGAGATGAATAGGGACATTACTGGCATCTGCTCGAGTAAATCGATAAACAATGAAATGACAGTGATGACAGTGATGAATTTTACTTCTTTCTTCGTTTTTTCAGCCGTAATATTATTTTCCGGCAAGCTACCGAGAGTATTCGATATGCCAGACACAGTAACAACAAAGTCTCCAATGGAGACGTTACTGGGCCCGCTCGAGCAAATCGATGATCAATGGGAGGGCCTTTACTTATTATTATTTTAGTGATTGGGCATGTTCAGGATAGGGCATTTGCCTTGCACGCGGCCTACCTGGCCAACCTGAATTCCATTCCTCTGCCCCTCTCGGAGAGCCCGGCAAGCTACCAGGAGTATCTCGCCCGCATGGCAAAGCCTGGCAAGCTACCCGTGATGTATTCAATATGCCAAACACAGTAACAAGTCTCACAATGGAGACATTACTGGGCCCGCTTGGGCAAATCGATGAACAACGGGAGGACAGTGCTACAATGCTAAATTATTTTAGAGCATTACAGAGCTGTTCATGATTGGATTTCAGTCATACACTGTTCCACCACTCATCCCTCCACCAGAGTACATTTCCCAGCACCAGTGTCCCCAGGCTCCCTCCTATCACTCCCCACTTCCCATCCCCTGCCTGCCTCTTTAGCAGGTGCTCTTCTTCTCTCTCTCTTGCTTTCTCTCCTCTTAGCCCTTAATTCTTAAAATTAAGACTTTAAAAATATCTTATGCCTCTTTTAATAAAAAAAAATATTCAATGGAAAAAAAACTCCTGCTATAATTATATCATTTATCTTATTGTTAATTTTATCATTCTGCCTCATCACTCTTAGGTAGCATGTATCATTACATTTTGCCCTAAAATGCTACCTAACATCCCTTTAACACCTGGTCCAGTATGTCTCTGAGCTCAAGGTATATCTGTTCAATTCATGCTTCTAACCCATCAGCAGTGAAAGGAAGGAAGGAAGGTGATTTTACACAAAGGAGCCCATCAGTCAGCCTTGTAACGGGTCCGAAGGATGAGCTATCCGAAGGCACTTCAAAGCAATGACATTCATGCCTACTTACTTGTTGAAGGCTAAACATGGCTCCAGTGCCCAAGAACTTATGCCCTGATGGATTCTGACCAAACTGAAAAATGGTCAAAGAGCCTGGGTGATAGTTCAACCCAGGGGCTGAGAGCAGGGTTTGCATGCAGAAGGTTCAGGTTGAGTCCTGAGCACTGTATGATTCCCTTAGCACTTCCTGAGCACAGAGCCAGGAGTAGCTCCTTTGGGGCATGTCCTCCCATCCCACACACACACACACACACACACACACACACACACACACAAAACTCATTTCATTCAGTTAAAAGTGGTCGAAGATGGGGTTATTGTGAAGCATGAACAAGAATGACAGAATCGCAGAGAAGGGAACAGTATCTGCTCATGTGTATGGGGATAAGCAAACCTGGAGACTGGGTGGAGAAAAGGGTTTTTATTCTTCCAAATTTAAAAAGTTAAAAAGGAATTTACTCTTGTAGGATGCATAAAGAAGAGGAGGCTGTGAAACCCAAACAAGTAAAGTGAACATTCTGGAAAGGCGGCCCCTGGGGTGATCTTTGGAAACAATCACACCCTACCAGACTCAGGTCACAGGAGGGAACGCAGGTGCTGGGAAGGAAATATAAGTGAATCAACATGGAAAGTACCATGCTAAGTGAAATGAGTCAAAAAGAGAGAGAAGGACATAGAAAGACTGCACTCATCTGTGGAATATAAAGTAACAGAATGGGAGACTAGCACCTAAGAATAACAGAGATAAGTACCAGGAGATTTGCTCCATGGCTTGGAAGCTGGTCTCACATAATGGAGGAAAAGGCAGCTGAGATAGAGAAGGGAACACCAGGTAAAATGTGGTTGGAGGACCCACTTGGGATGGGAGATGTGCACTGAAAGTAGACTATAGATCAAACACAATGGCCACTCAATACCTCTGCTGCAAACCACAATACCCAAAAGGAGAGAGAGAACAAAAGGGAATACCCTGCCACAGAGGTGGGGGTGAGAGGTGGGAGGGATACTGGGATTATCAGTGGTGGAGAATGGGCACTGGTGGAAGGATGGGTACTCAAACATTGTATGACTGAAACACAAGCACAAAAGTTTGTAAGTCTGTAACTGTACCTCATGGTGATTCACCAATAAAAAATATTTAAAGAAAAGAAAAGAAAAAAGAAAAGAAAATAGCCTGAAGACAGAGGTGACAGCAGCACAGAGCAGCAAGGCAAAGGCCACGGGCCTTTCCAGGAGTCTAACTCTGCCCTTGGGCTGGAGCCATAGCACAGCGGGTAGGGCATTTGCCTTGCATGCAGCCAACATGGCCGACCCAAGTTCGATTCCTCCACCCCTCTCGGAGAGCCTGGCAAGCTACCAAGAGTATTTCGCCTGCACAGCAAAGCCTGGCAAACTACCCGTGACGTATTTGATATGCCAAACACAGTAACAATAAAGTCTCCAATGGAGACGTTACTGGGCCCGCTTGAGCAAATCGATGAACAATGGGAGGACAGTGACAGTGACAACTCTGCCCTCGGAATGGCTGATTATTCAGAAGAGACCGAATGCTGGAGTCTGGTTTAGGTAGACTATAGACTGAGAACAGGATGGCCGCTCAATACCTCTATTACAAACCACAGCATCCAAAAGGAGAGAGAACAAAAGGGAATGCCATGCCCCTGAGGTGGGGTGGGGTGGAGTGGTGGGAGGAATACTGGGAACACTGGTGGAGAAGAATGGGCACTGGTGGAGGGATGGGTAAACGATCATTGTATGACTATAACGCAAACACGACGATTCGTAAGTGTGTAACTATACCTCACAGTGATTCACTAATAAAAACATTTTTTTAATTAAAAAAAAATAAAGGGTAATGGGACTGGCAGGACAGAGTTAACAAGAAAGTCTGAACCCAGCAGGAAGGCACTAGAGGGGAATCCAGAGAAAAGGGCTCTATTCTGGTGAATACAGGACAAAGGCCTTGGGGACAGCTTCCTGACTTCATAGCCCACCCGGCAGGAGATCTTGAACAAAAGGAGATAATGCAAAATAGCCAGCAGCCCCTGAATTCAAAGATATTACTGCTGTGTATGAGATGCAGAAGCAGCTTCTCAAGATTTTAAAACATTTAACCCTACTGTTCCTTGGAAAATCTTGTTGGTGAAATCAGTCATGGAAAAAAATACGTTTTCACACGTGATGTTTTCTACATATTTTGCTACCTGGGAGAGATGAGAGGCCTCTCCAGGTTTTCTTAGAGATACTGATGTAGCACTGCCCTCCTGTTGTTCATCGATTTGCTCGAGCGGGCACCAGTAATGTCTCACAACACATTGTGAGACTTCTTGTTACTGTTTTTGGCATATCAAATACCTCACGGGTAGCTTGCCAGGCTTTCCCGTGCTTGCTAGATACTCTGGGTAGTTTGCCGGGCTCTCCTAGAAGGGAGGAGGAATCGAACTATGATCAGCTGGATGCAAGGCAAATACCCTACCTGCTGTGCTATCATTCCAGCCCACATTTTAATTCTTTTCAGTTTTGTTCTTGGGCCACATCCGCAGTGCTCAGGGATTACTTCTTGTTCTGCACTCAGGGATCACCCCTGATGGGCTCAGAAGACCATGGACTGGGCATCAAGCCCAAGTCAGCAGAATGCAAGGCAAGCACACGACCCACAGTACTATCACTCCAGTCCCTGAAAATTTTCCTTCCAGAGTCCAGAAAGTGAGGACATCATTTTAGCCTGGAACGTAAGAATGCATTGAGCTTGACTCTCTGGATAGAATTTGCAAGGCCAATGCCTATCTGGGCAAAGGAAACAGCTTAGAAGACAAAGGAAATGGAGACAAACAAGGATAATAACCCAGAAGTCAAACAGCGCACAAACAAGTAACAAGATTGCTTTACAAGCTTTGTAAGTTGGTAGGGGGTAAAAAAAGCACATAGCCAAGATTGAGTTCAAGAGTGGAGCACTTGTAGCTGGAGCGATAGTACAACAGGTAGGGCATTTGCCTTGCACGCAGCCAACCCAGGTTTAATTCCCAGCATCCCATGTGGTCCCCTGAGCACCACCAGGAGTAATTCCCGAGGGCAGAGCCAAGAGTAACCCCTGAGCATTGCCAGGTATGACCAGAAAAAGCCAAAAAAAAAAAAAAAGAGTGGAGCACTTGACGTCTATGGATAAGACCATGGGCCCATTCCTTGGTACCACACATAACACAAAAACAAAATATAAAAAGCCCTGGAGTCTCCGGACCCCAAAATCAACATCCAGTTAGAAATTTAACTCCAGTTCTCACACCCTAATTAAAATTTTAGAATTCCTGGAGTACATGGTCCCATGGCATCTCATATGTTATGCCACTGATATACCAAGAGTAGCGCACCACATTTCCTTGGGTACAAGGTAGAAGCCAACTGATCTTGATCAAAACATTCATAACAAACAATACAAAATAAATTATTTAGTATCTGCCTTTGGGGCAGGCTTGGGTGGTGGTGGGAAAATTCAAAATAATGGTGGTGAGAAGGTGTAATGGTGGTGGGATTGGTGTTGGAATACTGAAAGTAATCAGTTATTGTGAGCAAATTTATAAAAATAAAATTTAGCAGAAAAAAAAGGTCCGGGACCAGAGAGAAAGAGCTCTTTCTCCTCATGTGGTCAATCCAAGTTCAATCCCTGGCACCTTATAAGGTCCCCCAAGAACCTCCAGGAATCAAGGCTGATCCCTGCACAAAGTTAGGTGGGGATAACACCCCACACACCCAAAAAAGTAAACTCATAACCATGAAAATATTTTCCTAGTTTAAATGGGCTATGTCCAGGGCTGGAGCTATAGTATGGCGGGTAGGGCGTTTTCCTTGCATGCAGCCAACCTGGGTTCGATCCCCAGCATTCCATCCCCTGATCACTGCCAGGAGTAATTCCTGAGTGCAGAGCCAGGAGTCACACCTGTGCATTGCTGGGTGTGACCTAAAAATGGCATAAATAAATAAATAAATAAATAAATGGGCTGTGTCCTGTTGTGTGGAGTGAGACTCAAACTCCAAATCCATGTATTTGTCTACGATCTATTTAAATATTCCTCATAAAGTTCCAGGATCTTTCTCACTCCTAGAAGAACATTTATTAGAATTAATAGTATTCATAAGATTTTCCTTCTGAACATCAAGTATGTTTTCCTGCAGCAAGGATCACTGTTAATATCAACTGTCTCCAGGAAAGGAAATGGTATTAGAGATGAAAGAGAAGTGTCAGTATTCTCTCTCAATACTTCTCTATTATCCAATTTAGTCACAATGTGCAGTCTTTACATGTTATTTATATAACTGAACGGCATTTTAATATGTCACCCCCCCTGCGCACTGATGGGAGTGGTCTCTAGGCACAAAGATAGCAGCAGCCTTGAGCACTCTGTGTGTGACCACCACCCCTCGCCAAAAAAAAAGAACAAAAAAATTAACAAATGAATAAGCAAATCTACCGCTGTGTTTCTCAGAGCATCATAGATTTTGTTCTTTTCTTTTTTGTACACGTTGAGTAATGGTGATACCTTTATGTGTTTCTTCTTAAACTTTTTTATTGAATCACTGTTAGATAGACCCTTACAAAGCTGTTCATGATTGGATTTCAATCATACGGTATTCCAACACCCATCCCTCTACATTTTCCAATTTTGCTCTTGACTTCAGAAATCTACTGGTTCTGGTGCTTTAAAGACAAACTGAAGGGCTGGAGGGATAGTACTGTGAGTAAGGGATTTGCTTTGCATATGATCTACTGGAGTTTGATTCCCAGCATTCCATTTGGACCCTGAGCCTGCTAGAAGTGATTCCTAAGTGGGAAGTCAGGAGTAACCCCTGAGCACTATTGGGTGTGGCCCAAAAACAAGCCAAAAAAAATACAAACTGAATTTCAATGCCTAAAATCCTGTGTACTGTGTCCCTGAGAAATGGGGGAAAGTTCTAATCAAAAATGAGTATTTATTATAATTTTTATCTTGGGGAGATGAAAATTTTTCCTCAGTGAATGTCACTTACTAATTGTCAAGTAATTCCTTGAAAGCAAAAACAGAAGTAATGATAACTCTTTAGAATTAAATATACATTGCAGCAAAGTCTGCAATTAGAAAATACAGGCAATGTCAATAGTTCTGTCATTAGCA
Source organism: Sorex fumeus (assembly GCF_029834395.1). Lineage (NCBI taxonomy): Eukaryota > Metazoa > Chordata > Mammalia > Eulipotyphla > Soricidae > Sorex > Sorex fumeus. The sequence continues at coordinate 20,554,327 of NW_026606118.1, forward strand.
GTGAAAAGAGAATGAAAGTCACTGGAAATTACAAATCTGCACTTTATTAACAATAATAACAACAAACTAAATATTCAGACAAACATCTTCAATTGGGATTTTCTTTCAGAAGAGGTCCTCTTCAGCAGTGCTCAGGGGGATGTGGGGTTAATTCCAGGGATATGGCTGATCTGGCAAAGCGGTTTGATGCTCAAGGATACAAAGCTACTTGGCCCTCCAAGGGTGATGGTTGGCACCTCGGGGACCATGTGGCACCTGAGCTGGAAACTGCCATGCACTGAGTTATCTCCCCAGTCCTTTTAAGTGGGATATTTCACTGAAATGAATTTGGCATGCACTCCACCAAGCCACTTCTGCTACCTGGTTTCACTGAATTAATAACAACCACCAACTAAAGTCTAAATCTGGATTACTGTAACCACAGGCATCTCTTTCCATGCTTGGGAAGAATATTTATTCTTTCTAAATTCTATCTGAAAATACTGGCACTTGTGTAGCTAACCCTAAAATACAATTTTAACAATGAAAAGGAGAATAACCTGGAGGTTTAATCCTGTACATTTCACTAACTTCACCTAAGATGTCGATGTGAAACAAAAGTCATGCTCCTTTGAAAAGACAGAAAATATCAGAGGCAGCTCGACTGGGTCTTGGCACTGCTGGGGTCAGGTAACTTCCATGGCAGGGGCTGGCCCATGCACCAGATAGCTGGTTGCAGCTGGGATACAATAACCTCCCATCTACCACAACTGTGAAAATCAAATCACAGTACCACAGTCATCCTGTTGTTCATCAATTTTCTCGAGAAGGCACCAGTAACATCACCTTCGTCCTAGCCCTGAGATTTTAGAAAGTGCCATATTCAAGGCTCTTTCAAGGTCAGGAGAATGAGACCCATCACTGTTTCTGGTTTTTGGCATACTGAGTATGCCACGGGGAGTTTGCCAGACTCTGCTGTGCGGGCAGGATACTTTTGGTAGCCTGCGGGGTTCTCCAGAGTAAGAACTAGATAATAAGATGTCACGCGGCTGCATTTGCAGCCACACGCTTCTGGGAGCTGGGTTTTATAGTCTCTGGGTCTTGGCCATAGATGGGATTACCTGGCGCCAGGGGCAATTGGTGGGTGTGATGCCTACCTACTGGAAGATGGGGGATCTGGGTAGAGGATCAGAGCAGGCTTGGAGATCTCAGCCCCAGGACCTTTTGAAAACCAAAAGGTATCCAAAATTATGGAGTAGGAGGTGGGTGTCAAAATCATCCCAGGAGAAAACAAATCATGATCCAATACTGGGATCATAATTTTTTTTTCTTTTTCGGTCACACCCAGCAATGCTCAAGGGTTACTCCTTACTCTGCACACAGGAATTATTCCTGGGGGTTCTCAGGGGACCATATGGAATGCTGGGAATCGAACTCAGGTCAGCCATGTGCAACACAAATGCCCTACCTGCTGTGCTATCACTCCAGCCCTCGGGATCATAATTTTTTAAAAAATTTTAAGACTTTAATATATGGGTAATTCTACTTTTAAAAGTTGGAAAGAATTACCACTGAAAACAGACTAGAGGAAGTAGATCCATTCACTAAGTTAAAGGGATCAGAAATCCTAAACTACAAAGTGAATGTCCTACTCCAATGAGATCTCTCTGGCACTACCAATAACACAAGCCGAAATTACCTCATCCTACTACTGCTAACACGCCCTCTGTCTTTAGCTTCCTGCTGGTAATTCAATGAAACTCTGCTGATGCCTAGAGCTTCCTTTCAAGTTCACTATTATGGCCTCACTTAGTTGGAACCCTTGACAAAAGTGTCTAAAGTCTACCAGATCCTTTTCTTCTGCACATTCTTTTAGCTTTGATCCTAAGGGCCATTTTTACACATGATAATCTTCATTTTTAATTGGACATGTTTTTAGCAAGATCCTTTACACAAATGCTCTTGAGGTCTAAATTCAAATCCATTTTATACATAAAAAGCCTGACATTAGAGAGAGATATTGAAGATACAGAGATGATATAAAACTAAATATAAAATCTCCACATCTAAATCCTATTATTAATCTCATTTTCATTCATCAAAATCTATTGGTGGATGCCTTTCCTAAACCAGACACTGTTCCAGAAATATATCTTGGCATATATCAGTGGAAAAACAAACACAGACATGGAATGATTGCACTCATTTGTGGGATATAAAAAATTAAAACATAGTATGAAACTATTATCCAAGGACAAAAGAAACAGGGGCCAGGAGGACTGGTCCATGGTTGGAAGCTTACCACAAGGGTGTGTAGGGCAAAGGGCAGTTAAGATAGAGAAGGGACCACTATGACAATAATAGTTGGAAACGACTGCTCTGAACAAGAACTGAGTCTTGAAAGGAGGTAAAGGAATACACATGATAACCTTTCCATACCTGTATTGCAAATTGCTATGCCGAGAGAGAGAGAGAGAGAGAGAGAGAGAGAGACTGAGTTTGAGACAGAGAGAGAGACAGAGAGACAGAGACAGAGATAGAGACAGAGACAGAGACAGAGACAGAGAGAGGAAAAGTGCCTGCCGTAGAGGCAGGCAGCAGGGATGAGTGAGAAAGAAAATACAACACTGAATATTTCTACTGGTAATAGAAAATGTACACTGGTGAAGGAATGGATGTTGGACCACTATATGTGTATGACTGAAAACCAATCATGAACAACTCTGTAACTGTGAAGGATTAAAAAAAAAAAAACTTAAGAAGGCATGGGGAAGATGGAGTGCAATGAGGAGAGCAGGGTTCATCCAAAATCTCCATCCACAATTTTTGTTTAGAAAAAGCAGATGATTTGGAATATCCACTTCACCAACTTTCTCAAAGGCTAAGTGTTTAAAGCTGGAACTATCTCATTTGTCATTGATTTTTCACTGCTCCCTGTTTAAGACCTCATATTTATCCTTTCTTCGAGAACTTTTATCACTGCTTTATCTGTTGACATTTTCAGATTAGTAGAGGACTCTGTTTCTGAACTTTTGTGTTCCTTGAATCACTTACTTCCCTAATCAGAAAATGTTTGTCAATGGTCTAAGTTCCAGAATTTAACTCCCAATATCTAAAAAAAAAAAAAAACCTTAGAAAGAAGCAGCAAAAACTTAGCTGAGCTATGTGCTACTTCCTGGGCAATTTCTCCCCTCTGAGCAACTCATCTGCTACGTGGTCCCAGGCTGTATTTCAAGAAGTCTCCTCACTCCAGTAGTACATTGGACATTTAAGCACTGTTATCTCATCCTGAAGATTCAACATACATCTAAAAGGAAGCCTTTATGAATGAAAAAGGCAATAAATGTGTTTCCCATTGAAAAGTATATCTTTGGTAAGCAAGTGAGAGGCCCCAACTAAGTGCATTAAAATGTGGAAGGAGAAAGAATGCAAAATACTCAAATAATAGATACTTGAGTCTTACATGATACTTATTGCTTAACCTGAAACACAGTTAAACTCCTAATGTCCTCTGGACTTACCTCAAAAGTCTTGAGTTTTGGAATAATTTCTTCAAGCAAAAGCAAATCTTTGGAAACCTTCATCTTTAATTTGTTCCACTTTCCTTGGACATCATCACATTCTTGCTTTATTCTTTCTATATCTGGAGAAACATTTTTCTCCAAAGTCTTCATTTCCTCTGCAAGTTTATGTAGCATAGGTTTTTGGCTCTCAAGGATTTCATCAAGGGCCTGAAAAAAATTAAATATTAAAATCATGCACAGAGAGGCATGCTGGGAATGGGGGGAATGGGGGTGGTAAGACAGGAGGGAAACTGGAGACATTGGTGGAAGAAATGTACACTGGTGTCATGAGTAACTTTGTAACCATTTATCTCATAGAGATTGAATAAAAATAAATAAGAATTAATTTTAAAAATAAAAAATAAAATCATGCACAGAAACCAGAGCAATACTATAAGGAGTTGGGAATTTACCTTACACATTATCGCACTCAGGTTCAACCCTCAGCATCCCATATGGTCCCCTGAGCACCACCAGGAGTAATTCCTGAGTGCTAAACCCAGGAGTAACCCTGAGCATTGCCAGATGTGACCGAAAAAGCAAAAATAATAAAAATAATAGAGCACTGAGCACTGTCCTCCCGTTGTTCATTGATTTGCTTGAGCAGGCCCAGTAACATCTCCATTGTGAGATTTGTTGTTACTGTGTTTGGCATATTGAATATGTCACAGGTAGCTTGCCAGGCTTTGCCGTGCAGGTGAAATCCTCTCGGTAGCTTGCTGGGCTCTCCGAGAGGGGCGGAGGAATCGAACTCGGGTCGGCTATGTTGGCTGTGTGTAAGGCAAATGCCCTACCACTGTGCTATCACTCCAGCCCAATAAAAATAATAAATAAAATTAAATCATGCACAATGAATTTTCGGTATAAACTGTCAAGTCACTTTTAAAATCATATAACAGAGTTGAACCTTTTTAACCTAACATAGCTTATACATACTTGATTTATAATAACATACACCAGAAACTTTTATAATGCCATAGTGCAATAATACTTGAATTAAAAAATAATGAAACTATTTTATTCTAAGAAAAACTACAAAAACCTTGAAAACACAGCATAATCAAAAAAGTTAAAGGTTTCTGGAACTACACAGCAAGTAGGGTGCTTGATTTCACACAGAAGACCCAGGATTCTTTCCCAGAACAATTTATGGCCTTCTAAGCCCACCAGGATTCATTCCTGAGTATAGAGGCAGGAGTAAGCCCTGAGCACCACCAGGCATGGCCCTCCTCAAATAAAAAAAAAAAAAGAAAAAAAAGTTAAAGGTTTCTCTTTATATGTTATTTGTGGAACAGATGTAATATGCTTTCAACTGTAAAAAAAAAACCACTGAAGAATGTACACAGGAAAGGTCAAGTGTGAAGTGCCCAATGATTGATCTCTTTTATTTGATGAACTGATGAGGAACAATACATATCCTAAGACCAGAGAAGAATTTTCCTTCAATGTACAAAATGAAGGGCACATTAATTCAACAAATTTTCTTAATTTTATTGTGCTATTTTGGGGGAAAATATATAAAGTTGAGAATTTTATGCTAATTACAAGAGATGGGTAAAATGGCATTTTATGCCATTTCAAAGTATTTAAGAGATTTTCATTTAGCCAGGGATCTTGGATTAAATAACTACCCTTCATATTGTAAGGAATTCTGACTCATTTTGACACAAATGAGTAATACTGCTGCAACATACTTCAAAGTCTGTGAAACAGCCAATATGACTCTCAATTCTAAGACCCACATGGACATTACCTTGGTTTCTTGCAGGGCCTTCTCTGCCTTTGTAGGATCATTCAAGATACTCAAAGATGCCTGGGCCTGCTTTTCTGAGTCTTTCAGCACCTCTTTCAGTTTTTTCAGTGTTTCCATGTAGGTGTGCCTGGGCCGGCCCTCCTTTTCTGTTTATCAAAAAACACTTACTTTGAGAAAAATCATCTTAGGAACCTAACACGACATTAATCATCTGGGGGATTTTAAACTCCGTCATTAAGTGTTAAAAGGGTCTTTGCTGGCTCCTAAGTTGTTGCATACGCAATTCTGAGGCAAATGGCGACTTTCTATCAGCAGATGTTGATATGTCAAATATTAATCAACCCACCATCGAATTCCTTCATTTCACTGTGATTAAGTGTCTCTCTAAAGATGGTACCACAAAGTTCCTTTTGTCTCACATAATCTCTATTCTCCCAATAACTACACAAAGAATACAGAAAAAAAGAGATCCCTTTCAGCAGCCTTCCTATAAGCACAAACTTGTAGATGAATTGCCATCACAGATTAGCGGCCATGGTACAGGAACACCCCAGTCAGGCTACTGCAGGTATGCAGAGAAATAAAAATGCAAAGAGGGACCACATCGACTTCATTCAGGAATGCAGAAATCACAGACACAGGCTGAGCATGTGGCTCAGTGGTAGAGTGCCTGCCTAGATTGCATCCTGGAGATCCTGGATCCGACCCTCTATACCCAGCACCACAAAACGTAAGCAAAATCATTCAGGAATTAACAAGCAAATAAACAACACTTGCACACAAGCAGCAGCGTGATGGAACAGCTCAACTGACGGAACCAGAGAGAGGTGAAACCAATTAGCAGCAAAAATTAAGAAATTAACTGCATTCTTCAAAACAGCTGAAAGATGGAAATAGTCCAAATGCTCGACTGTGAGCGAACAGATAAACAGAATGTAGTATATGCGCTCCATGGATTGTTTTCAGCATTAAACAAGGAAGGAAATTCTGACATACGCAAGCATGTGCATGAACTTTAAAGATGCTATGCTCAGTGAAGTTTACTCAGTGAGTAAAAATAACAATATAGACTCTATAATTCCACTTCAATGAGGTACTGAATCAAGTTCAGAGAAAGCTGTATGGTGGCTGCAGATGCTGGAGACAGCAGGAAATGGGAAGTGTTGCTGTTTAACTGGGCATGGACTTCCAGTTTCAGAAGATAAAGTTCTGGAGATTGACCATACAACCGTTAAATTTTCTATTTAAAATGACTTAAAACTGACCAATTTATTGTTTTGTGTGCTTTACCACAATAAAAAAAAACAAAACAGCAACCTAATTTTGTTTTAATTTAAAAACCTATATGTGTCAACTGCACATTGATTGTTGGTCAAAATTGAAAGTATCTTTGTAACCACACATTGAAAAGGTGGTACCCGGATCGTTTGCATAGTAGATGGATTTTGTGCAGAGCCTGATGCCCAAATGACTTTTCTAAGGAAAGAAATGCTGACACCTTTGCTTTCCAGGCACACACTCCAATTCCAACAAGTCACTGCACAATCTATAATGGCAGCTCACAAGGGGTTGGGTAAATGGAGTTTGTCAGCATGCACACCCACATTACATTATACAACACAAATTCTAATGTAAGCAATGACTAAGGAGGAAAAAGAACAGAATATATGAGAGATAAACTCTCAAAATCTTTGGCAGTTAATTTTTTATAATCAGGTTCACTTCTAAAGGAAAAACATCAAGAAATATTTTTCAAACGTTCAAAGAAGATTATGAGTTTTTTGGGGGGGTCACACCTGGTGATGCACAGGGGTTATTCCTGGCTCTGCACTCAGGAATTTCCCCTGGCGGTGCTCAGGGGACCATATGGGATGCTGGGAATCGAACCCGGGTTGGCCGCGTGCAAGGCAAATGCCCTACCCGCTGTGCTATTGCTCCAGCCCCATGAGTTTTTTTTTAAGGTGATGATAATACTTAATTTAAATAATAAAATTTAGTAGACACAGAAAGATTGCATTCATCTTTTTGCATCAACAAAATGGGAGAGTAACACCCAGGGGTGGCTGAGATTAGCAGGAATTTTGCTCCATGACTTGGAGGCCAGCCACAGGTGCTGGGGGAAAGGGAAGGCCAGATAGAGAAGGGAGCACCAAATAAAGGGTGTTGGGAGGATCCTCCCAGGATGGGAGAAGCATGCTGAAAGTAGACTATAGACCAAACATGACTGCCACTCAATGCCTCTCTTGCAAACCATAGGACCCAAAAGGAGAGAGAGAGAGAACAATAGGGAATGCCCTGCAACAGAGGCAGGGTGGGATGGGGGGATGGGGGGTGGGAGGGATGCTGGGACCTGTGGTGGTAGAGGATGGGCGCTAGTGGAGGGATGGGTACTTGATCATTGTATAACTGAAACCAAAGCACAAAAATTTGTAAGTCTATAACTGTACCTCATGGTGTCTCACTAATAAAAAAAATAAATAAAAATAAATAAAACCATTCTGGAAAAAAACAATTCAATGAGCCTTCCTTTTAGACCTGCTAGGATTGTTATTAGCTGACCTTTTCTAATATATGGAGAAACAGAACCCTAAAAAATGTCTTAAAAATCGTTATCTTCCAGGACAGAAGAGTTGAGGCACTCAGCTTTAATCCTGGCACTTCCTATGTTTTCCCAAGCACCACCAAGAGTGATCCCTGCATGCAGAGACAGAAATAAGCCCTAAGCCCAGTGGGGTACGGTTCGAATCTCCCCCGTAATCCTTCAATTTAAAAAAAAAGTCAAAGACATCATTACAGACATGATTTTACAGCATGTGAAAGCTGTCTGCAACTTTACAAAGGAGTGGGAATCTAGAAAATAGTGTGAATAGACGTTAATTCTTTTGCAACCTTGAAACACAGTGTCACCTGCAAAACTGTCACTTGCAAAATTGGTTAAGCATACTAGGTCTAACTATCTATCCTGAGTGGTATTTAAATTATGGCAAAGAGCAGATATTAACATCACATAAGAAAAAAACCAAATGAACGTGTGTACCATTCTCGAATTGTTCCTGCTGAGCCTCTAAATCGTGCAGCACAGCTTGGTAGCGGGCCAGCGAGCTCTCGAAAGCCTGCTGAACAAAATCAGGAGCAGAGGCCTGAGACTTCAGGGCAGAGCAGTTTGCACGCACCAGCTCAATTTGGGGGTGAAGGTCAAGGAGATGTGTCAATTCTCGCTATGGAGGAAAAAAGAAAAGCATGGTCACAGACATTCCCTGAAGGGGCTCATCAGAGAATTAACCACCAGGTCAAGGTACACGCTGCCATGCAACCTTTATTTATTTATTTGTTGGTTTTTTGCTTTTTCTGTCACACCCAGCAATGCACGGGGGTTACTCCTGGCTCTGAACTCAGGAATTATTTCTGGAGGTACTCAGGGAACCATATGGGATGCTGGGAATTGAACCCCAGGTCACCCGTGTGCAAGGTAAATGCCCTACCCGCTGTGCTATCATTCCAGCCCCTGCCAAGCTACTTTCAAAGCAGAACCAGACAGAAAATTTTTAGAGCATCCGAATGGTTTACCTGACAGGCATCCTTCACCCCTGGCAAGGACTTCTGGGAGGATTTTGCAAAAGGAGCTTGTTTGACCCACTCCTCCTTTGACCTCACGATTTTGTCAAGCTCATCAAGTTGCTTAAAGTAAGTGTTTATATCTTCCTGTAGCTGGATCTCTCTTGCCATATCTTCCAAACGCCGAGATACACTCTTCCATTCTGACAAGACCTTCTCCAGAATATCTGTTATTTCTTCAGTAGGAAGATCTTCTACACAGGCATTTAAAAACAAAACAAAACAAAACAAAAACAAACAAACAAAAAGATACTTCATTACTTCACACATTACTAGGACACTTGGTTTGGCTTCGCTCTTTCAGATTCTATGCATTTGAAATAATCTGAGGCAATCTCACTACCACCTGAGTCCCTTTCAATTCCACAACACAATATAATGAGACCTTTAAAAAAAATAACTGCTGGCTTTCTCTTTAAGCCTGTGTTCTCCCTTGAACACTATCTCACTTGCTTGTCTCACTGTCTCTGCCTTTTTTCCACTCTGGAGAAGCCCATACACTCTCTTGAACATATACTTCTTTCTAAGAATGCCACAATTAATAATAATAATAATAACTACCTTACTTTAATAAAATTAAATAAATAATTTTTAAAACCTGGAAAGATAGAAGAGTAGATAAAATCCGGGTCATCCATGTGCTTACCTTGCACATGGAGGACCCGGGTTCAAATGCCTAGACTGCATGTGATCCTGTGAGCATCACCAAAGAGTTATCCCTGAACACAGACCCAGGAGTAAGTCCTGAGCACCCTTGGAAATCCCTCTCCTCCACCTCCGACAAAATAAATTAAATAACTTTTTAATTCCCAAACTGTCAATAGCCCGATTGCAAGACAAAGGCACTCAATACAGTCAGTCTCAGCTATTTCTGCTGAATGCATCTTTCCGTCCTTGGCATCCCATATTCTAGTGAGTCAGAACCTGAGAAACAAAATGTCTGGATTCCTCTAGGTTGTTACATCAGAAGTGACTCTCTCTGTCTTAAGGAGAGGGAAGAATTACTATGTAGAAACTGCAGAAGGCAGCTTGAACAGGTGACAGGAACCCAGTGTCATGTAAATTGCAAAAGAACTGTCAAGAATGCCAATGCCAAGTGCTAAGAGAAATATGGAGTATGTGTATAGGACTATGAAATCAAAATTAATAAATAAAATTATGAATCCTTTAAAATTTCAAGCATGGGGATTCTGCAGAAGAGTGTCCATCTTCTAAGGATGGCATATGTATCAAAAGGCTGAACTCGAACATCTTTATTGAGTAAGAAAGCGATGATACCACTGGACTTCCTAAACATGTAATCAAAATTCGGGTAATAAGGATGCAAAGAAAATAAATTCTATATAAAAACAAAAGTTCACTTATGATCCTCAGATGGAGCAATTTAAAAACTCTCTATAACACACCACATCCTCTACAAATTAAAAATGCAAGCATGCTATAGCATAATATGAATATTTCACCCAGGTCAGCTGCTGAGGTTCACAGTTTACCACCATGCAGATAGTAAAGTAACAGACAAAACAATCACACCACAGTCCAGGTTCAATTATCCCTGTTAATAGGGATCATAAACAAAACAAATGCCAATTTTCCCGACAAATTATCAGAGCAATGAAGACTAAGGCTGCACGTGTAAAGTCATTTCTATTTGAAGTACGCAAAAGAATAAAGTGATTTCATTTTTGTATCAGGGAAATGTTAAATGAGAAAATTAAGTGGGCAAATAAAAATTTGGAGAGGCGAAATGATCCACAATAATCTAGAATGGAGATAAGAGGTCCTTGCATGATACCAGGGAAGCAGAAACTAATCCTTCAATTGGTTTTTCACCCACTGACATTATTTCACAAATCACTCATTTTGCTCCTCAAAACCTGTTCAAAAAGCTTAAACCGGCCCTCCATGCAGTCTGTAATACTGTAATACTGCAAACTGTGAAGCGGACCAATGTAAACTTGCAAACAAAGCATAATTTATTGCTTAAAGGACAATTGTGGGGCTGGAGCAATAGTACAGCGGGTAGGGCATTTGCTTTTCATGTGGTCGACCTGGGTTCGATTCCCAGCATCCCATACAGTCCCCTGAGCACCGCCAGGAATAATTCAATAATTCCTGAGTGCATGAGCCAAGAGTAACCCCTGTGCATCGCAGGGTATAACCCAAAAAGCAAAAAAAAAAAAAAGAAAGAAAGAAAGAAAAGAAAAGAAAGAAAAGGACAATTGTGCGGTATGCTGATGCTTTTATGCCCCCAGAGGGACAATACAATTTTTGCATTTTTGTTCAATACCCAATTCTTAGGTCACTCATCAAAAGCGCAAATCTATCATTAATCATTCTGTTAACCATCCAGAAGATTTAAAAAATAAGAACATGTTCCCTATATCTTTCCCTTGACTTCACACTTTTCAATCTACCATTACTGGAACCAAAGAAAATGTTTATAAAACTTCGAACTATTGTCAACTGGACACCAAAATGCACTTCAATTCACGATGACTCTACATACAAGTATTATTTATTGATCTGTTCAGACAAGATAAACTAAAGCAAGAGAACTAGGTCTGATAAAGCATCTGTGAAATCAAATAAAACAGATTTCATTTTTCAAATTCCTTCACGCTCAATGAGACATAAAACGTTAAGCAGAAAAAAAAGAACATTAACCAGAAAAATATCTGCTCAGAAAATGTTTTAACACTGCAAAAAAATAAGAATAATCAATGAGGTAAAGAGCAAATATATGTATACATCATTCAAGAATGGCAAAATATAGTTATAATTATTGAAGCTAGATAATAACAAGGTTTAAGGAGGTTGATTACACTATTTTCTCTGTATATATTTACATTTTCCAGAAGAAGACAAAAATATCAAATCACAGAAAACTACTCCCTTGCTGATTATTCCTAATTATCCCTTGGATGTCTGTGATTTTTGTCAAAAGCATTTACCATCAGAGGAATAAAGAATTAGGTTTACAACAAGTCATTAAAGTTATATGAAATAAGTAAGTATACGCAAAGTTGTACAGCAAAAATAACAGCAAAAATACTCATGTCTATTATCTTCTGAGCTCACTGGATTCTTTTTGCTTGTTTGTTTGTTTGTTTGTTTGTTTGTTTTTAACCACACTCAGGAATGCTCAGGAGTTGCTCCTGGCTTTGCACTCAGGAATTACTGCTGGTACTGCTCTTAGGGAACCATAAAAGATTCTGGGGGTTGTAGGCAGGTCATTCGCATGCAAGCCAAGCAACTTACCCACTATGCCATCTCTCCAGTCCCCTGAGTGGACTTTATCCTAATGAATTTAGCTTAATGTAATTTCATTTACCAAACATTATCACAAAAAAAAAAAACTCTTCCACTACTTTCCTTGAAAAAAATTCTCAATATGTAATCCCTAGAGGAAAGAATTTTAAAATCTTCTACACCAGCACTAGGGAGATCAAAAAGTGGTAGACCAGATGTTTTGCATGCTATATCCCAGGTACCATAAAAAGTGATTCTGATGGGCTGGAGCGATAGTACAGTGGTAGGGCATTTGCCTTGCACACAGCCGACTTGGGTTCAATTCCCAGCATCCCATATGGTCCCCAGCGCACCACCAGGAGTAATTCCTGAGTGCAAAGCCAGGAGTAACCCCTGATCATCGCCTGGTGTGACCCAAAAAGGAAAAAAAAAAAAGAAAAAGGAGTGATTCTGGTAGCTTCTGCACACCAATATCAATAAGAATAGCCTCTGTTGGAAAAAAATTTCTGTACACTAGTGGATTTCAACTGTCCTGCTGAGGCATCACTGTTTTATTTAAGTTCCCTGGCCGTGTATAAAGTCAGAACAAATTTGCTTTTATGTGTTTTATATAATCAGTTTTACCATAAGATAAAAGATTCTGCGGCCGAAAAATATAATTTTAACTGTTTTTTTCAGCAACATAGGTGCTACAGTATTAAAACTAATATTTTTAATTTGTCAAACTACAAATATTATTCAATATCACCATCTAAAGAAATAAGAAAAATAATTAAGTCTTACCTTTTCTCATTTGCTCCAAAAGAGTCTGTCCGGTGAGGTTTAATTCTTCCAGTCTGGGGCTTCTTTCTGATTGTTCTTTTTCTAAGACCTGGAAGTAAAGTTCCAATATCAGAACACTGTAAAATCCTCTCCTCAATACAGTATTAACATTGTTTTAAGTTTGAATATATAATGAGTACCCCACTTGAGGGAGTAAAGTCAAAGTTTACCTAATCCATGCCACTGCTTGTATCTCTGGAGATGATTTATGTTTTAAAAGGTAAATTCAACGATGCAATATAAGAGTTTGCTTTCTTTTCTAAGCAAAATAGGCACACTATAATTATGAGTTCATATCAACAGAGTAAAATTTAAATTACTATTTTTGACCGACTATATCAATTTACCTATATAGCCTCAAGATATGCTACACCATAAATTAAGTCCAATAAACTGAATGTGTAAATGATGATAATTTAATATGAAAAAAGAAAATTGTGAGCTGCCATGTTGTTGTTGTTATTATTATTATAATTATTATTATTGTCATTTTGGCTTTTATGTAACTTTGTGGTATCAGGAATCTGTAGGAGAGAAATATGTAACCATTGCCTTAATCTATAATTTATTTTTGAAGTAAAACAGATTTTATTTGGAGGCTTTAAAGGGAAGAAGGCAGAGAAAGTGAGAGAAAGTAGAGAACAACATGCTCAAGAGAGAACCTGGGCTTGTCCACAGGCGGAGAGAGCCCCTACACACATCCCAGCATTAGACACGAAAGCATGAAAGTACACATCTCAAGACGGAAGATGCGGGCGACACATATGCTCAGGCACCACATGTGCTCGGCCACATGGGCGCAAGCAGCACATGGGTTCGGGCAGCATATGTGCCTTAATCTATAATTTTTAGATTAATTTTTAATTAACTCCTGCCTCTGTACTTAGGGGTTTCTCCTGGCAGTGCTTGGGGGAACCATCTGAGATGACAGAGTGTGTGTGTGTGTGTGTGTGTGTGTGTATTTGAAATGTCTCCCATTCCTCAATTCCCAACTAATAATAACTATTAAATAACTACTTAAATAAGGCTCATAATAAGGCAACCATAGCTTCTAAATAATCTATATATTTCAGCTAGACAACCCAAAGAAAAATTTCATTCTAACTTCCATAGAAGCCAATTTTAAAAAATTTCAGGAACCCTATTTTGCTTCATATAAACCTTAATAAGACTAAGTAAAATAGCATTTTTCTAGTCAGAGAACAGGAAATATTAATGAGAGTCTAAGACAGATCTCCTCTTTCTGCTAACCTGATTATCAATACAAAAAGTCATCCTCAAACTGGAGAAAAAGCCTGCTTTACACAAATTTATTTTTGTTACTTCTCATGGTACACTAGAAATTTACTACCCTGATATTGAGTGGGTAAAAATAAGCTATTCTTTCACAAAAACAAAATGAACTGAACTTTTCCTAACTTGTAAAAAAAAATTATAGATTATGGCAATGGTTACATATTTCTCTTCTACATTTGTCTACTCCTTTGGTACCTATTGCTAGATTTGTCTTAAATAAAATAAGTGAATTTTATTCACTTATTTTATAAATAAGTGAATAAAATTCAATAAAATAAAATAAGTGATAAGCAGAAGAACTGACAACCATGGCATATAAATACACACAACTGTCATTTTTATTCAAAGATTATAGTAAAAATTTGCAGAAATAAAATTGCTCATAGATCACAAAACAGAGAATTTAACTTATCGATATTTTGCAGGACTTGTTCCCTAAAGATCAGTGTAATTGTCCAACTCTCTGCCACTCTAATGTTTTTGAGAATCGGACTGTCAAATGACACTGGCATCTTGGATTAGTCTTTCAGAACTGTAAGAAGCTTATGAAATGATGGAACACGGCTGTGATCTCTGCCTCTCTGAACTCCTGAGTAGAGAACAGTGCTCCTAGGTTATCACATCACCCCCTGCCTCATCAGCATGCTCTCCTTCCCAAATCCAAGAACCGTACTGAGTCCTGCTCAAACAAGGTCCAGTGGAAAATTATCTCCACCGTCTAAGCATGCACAGAAGGCACGTAAACAAATAATGGCATTAGTTCAATAAAGGCTTTCACAGAGGTCTGCCTGGAGCAACACGGGAGTCTGGAGATGAATCACTTAATTCTCCCTAATGAGGTGAAGAGGGCTTATTCAAGAAGCAGGCATTTTGGCCACACAGCCCAGGTGCTTAACAAAGAGCCATTCTGAGCACAGACAACAGCCTATGATGACTGACAAAGCAAAGAGCAGAAATCAGAAGACACTCAGGACACAAGCTGAGGAATGATGAGGTAGAAAGGACCATGGTCTTAAAAAAAAAGAAAAATGTATTGAAATTCTGTGGTTTATTTTTCTTATGCACTTAATTCCAACACCACAGGCATCACCAGTGTACCCACCTCCCTCTCCCAGGGCCCCCAAGCCTCCCACCCAGCCCTATTGTATGGTTCAGTTCTCCCACTATGCTGCCTTTCATTGTTTGCTGCTGCTGTGTTGTGTATCTTTAAGTCCCACACAGGAGAGACATCACTCTGCATCTTTCCCTTTCTTTTTAACTGACTGCACTCAGCATAATGATCCTCTAGTTCCATCCATGTTGCTATAAATTGAATGATTTGTTAGCAATAGTGCCTTTGAAAGGTCCTTGCTTGCTGGAGCACTATAACATCTACATTGATCCCTACAGAAAGCTATTGTTACATGAGAGCTACTTGATTTTATATAAGGTAAAGGTAAGGTAAAGGCCCTCCCGTTGATCGTCGATTTGCTCGGGCGGGCCCAGTAACGTCTCCATTGGAGACTTTGTTGTTACTGTGTCTGGCATATCGAATACTCTCGGTAGCTTGCTGGGCTCTCCGAGAGGGGCGGAGGAATCAAACTCGGGTCGGCCATGTTGGCCGCGTGTAAGGCGAACACCCTACCCGCTGTGCTATCACTCCAGCCCTGATTTCATATATGTGTTGATAGATAGATAGATAGATAGATAGATAGATAGATAGATAGATATACACACATGATATATACATATGTGATATATATGTGTGTGCCTCTAGCTACTTCTACTTTCTAAGTTTCATTGTCACACCTATACACATCTTGTGAATATTCTCAAAACCCTTTATAAACACCAATGTTAATGGTGATAACAGCCTAGCTTGCTCTGGATGGCCAATCGCTCTTGGATAAATGTAGAGAGACCCAAGGACTATCAGCCACACACATTACTCCAGTCTCATGCCACGGTTTCCAAAACACACAGAAGTCTAGAGTAGCAGAACAAAACTCCCATCTGTTTTTGCAGGGTTTGTTTGTTTGTTTGATTTAACTGTTATCTCTTCTCTAAAAAGACTATATTGAAGACAACTTAAGATCTGTAATGGTTTCTTGTAAGAAAGTAAAACCTCCTCATCATAAATTCATAAATTATTTGGTATGGGATTAAGATCCATTAAGTTATAAAATTGAAGTAATAAGTGAATTATCTTGGTGTGTGTTCCTCCCTGCACATTTGAATGGTTAAGAAAGGAGGGGAGAATCATTCCCCACAGGCTCTGATCCCAGGCAGATGGAATATATCAGAATTTACTATAATCTTCTAAGACGACCTTATGGCTTGTATTTACTTCAGATGAAACTCTTGGATCAGATCACATCCTTCTGCCAACAGCAAATATAACCTGGTAAAATATTTTATTCACTTGAGTATTCTTGTTCTATATTTTACCTTCAATTTCTTTTTCACTTCTGAAGTCTCTTGCATCTTCTTAAACTCTTTTATCTCTGCAGCCTGAATGGCAGTCTTTGACTTCAAAATCCAGTCCAATAGCTCTGCACTTACAGCATCAAACCTGATTTGAGATGCACATGTTACTATTATCATTCATTTTCTTCTCTGGTTTCCCACAGCTCAAGAAAAAGAACCAGAAAAACATTCAACGAACATGAGTTTCTAAATCCTCCTTCTAAATAAAACCCTGACAACCCCTCAGAATAGTAACCATGCAAAATAAGATGACACATTTACATTTACGGGGTGTAAAAGAGGAAAAAAAACTGCAATGTCAGCAAATACTTAAAGACAATCATTAAGTATGAAAATTTTGGTTTCGGTTTTGGTTTTTCAGCTTTATAAGAAATCACATTTGGGCCAGAGCAATAGTACAGCAGGTGAGGGAGGTACTTGCCTTGCAGAGGGCCAACCTGAGTTTGATCCCAGCCCCCAGTATGGTTCTCAAACCCCACCAGGAGTGATCCCTGATTACAGAACCAGGAGTAAGTCCTGAGCACCACCATGTGTGACCCAAGAAACTAAAGCCAAAAAACAACAAAGAAGAAATTACTTTCTTAAATATATGGAGATGGTGAAAAACAGATTTGGTTGGAGAATAACAAAAAATAAGTACAGATATTCCCGAAGTAACACCTTCTCTGACTCAATACGTAGTGACTGATGCTCTTATAGGTGAGGCACCCACAAGGGCCCGTGATATGAAGGTGTACACATACAGTCTCAGGCCTCACCCAGTCTTAATTAGGTGAAAGAAAAGCACTATGTAGCAACAAAGAATGGATCAGATGCTAATTCCCAGGAGTTCACAATTTGAAGAGGAAGGAGAGTAAATGGCTTGAGTGAAAAAGGTGTATTTTTTTATGCCACTTTAGCACTCAGCATCTTTTTTTTTTATTAGTGAAACACCATGAGGTACAGTTGTAGATTTACAAATTTTTGTGCTTGGGTTTCAGTTATACAATGATCATGGGATAGAGTGAAAAAAAAAACTCACTGAAATGAATGCTTCACCAAGAATACTCTATCTGGGAAAAAAGGTGTATTTTTGACCAAGAGTTCTTCTTACAAAGGAAAAACAATAGAAAGAAGAGACCACACTTTATACCCTGCACAGAGTTTGGTGTGACAAGAATAGCGAGTACCAGTCAGAAAGGGACAGCTCACAAAGCACATCAGGACCAGTTACCGGAAGGCCCTGAGGGATGGATTAAGTCATTTGGATTTAACAAAAGGGCAACTGAGAGTTGGTGAAGGGATTTCAGCACAGGGTAACGTGACTATACTTATTCTTCAGTGTTCACTGAGGGAAAAGAGAGAAGATGAGAGAGACAGGGCTGTGGCAGTCGTGAGAGTGAGAACGGATAGTGACCTGTGAAAGATGAGATAGCCTGGAGAAAGGTGGAGAAGGCTGCTCGAAACCCTGGTGAGAAGGGACGAATGGAGGAATGGTCACTGACTGATGCCAAATCAAGGGAGGAGTTTCACAAAACCCAGGAGGTATATCCTGGGATTGTGCAAGGAGGTCTTGAGTAAATGCCTGGGCTTGCAATGTTATTCACAGGTAAATTTGGGCTCCAAATAGAGGTTCTCTGTCCTTTGAGAGTGACCTTCTGTCACAGGGCTTTCCAAACAATTTTGGGCATGTTTTGGTATTTTCCAGTAAGCACATATTGCTAGTGCCAACTCTGGGAGGTGAGGGACTTGACTTAAAGCATTCCAATAGAGATCTGAATATTTGGGTTTTCATTACAATAAATTTCCTATGTTTTGTATGGGATTTTTTCAAATTCTAAACAAATAACCAGGGCTCTGGGTGTCACTGAAGCAGTAACCCCCTTCTGTTATCTTAGCACTATTGAATCCTTCAAGGAGATTAAATGCAACACATGCAAAGAGCCCTAAGGACTCAAACGCCACAAAGAAGCAATGAGCTCTAGGCCCCTCACCAGATACCCAGAAGATAGAAAAATGAGTATCTTTCTTCCCTCCAAGGAAAAGGATGGGACAACGCACTGCCCGGTTAGAAAGAAGCGTGAATTATCAACTGTGCTAAGGCCTTTTGTGAGGCTCACACATCTGCTCAGACAGTCTTTTTTTAACAAAAGTTCCCAGAGGTTTCCATAGCAGACTAGAAGGGTCTGGAAAGCATGTCATACTAGGATTTAGGACATTCTGGAATATGGAAATGGGAATAAGAAACCTAAATACTAAATGGGTTCTATACTGAAAAGGAGTGACACCATTCTACATCATGCAGAAAGTAAGGCTAGCACACATGGGTTACTTGGAAGTGACATATGATGACTGGGTATAAGAATAATTTGGGGGAACTAAAGAGATAGCGCAGTAGGGTGAGTGTGAGTTTATAAATGGGAGGTCCAGACTCAATCTCCAGGAATAGCTCCTGAGCAACACCTTCAAAAATAATAGTTTCATGGTCAGACAGATCACTGAAAAAACTAAGCATACGCATTGCAAGTAGGAGGCCCAGATTTGAGTCCCAGAACCGCATGGGTCCCTGAGCAGTCATTCCTGAGCACAGAGATTCCGAGTACCCCACATACTGCCAGGTTTGGCCCAACTATACCACCCCTCACAAAATAATAGTAATCATAATCATCATCATCATCATCATCATCATTATCGTCATCATCAACATCATCATTGTCACTGTCCTCCGGTTGTTCATCAATTTGCTCAAGTGGGCCTAGTAACATTCTGAGACTTGTTGTTACCGTGTTTGACATATCAAATACGTCATGGGTAGCTTGCCAGGCTTTGCCATGTGGACAAGATATTCTTGGTAGCTTGCTGGGCTCTCAGAGAGGGGCAGAGGAATCGAAGTTGGAGGAACCAAACTCAAGTTGGCCAGGTTGGCCATGTGCAAGGCAAACACCCTACCTGCGATAGCACAGCCCAATAATAATAATAATAATAATAATAATAATAATTTTGGTTTAAAGAAATGTCATTATCTTCTATTACAATGAATTAGAACATGTCAAGTCCCTATTTATCTAGGAATTAACTGTATCAATCAACATTGGACCAAAAGACAGGTATTTAATCTGGTTGCCTGTTTCTTACTTCTTCTTGAGTCTCTAGATCTCATAGAACACAACTACAAAGAACAAACAAACAAAAAAAAAATGACTAGAAAGTTCCAACCACCAAAACACCAAGGCATGGGCAAGCTCGGTGAAACCAGGGTCATTGACTGAGATCTTGCTGTCCCTTTCCCTCTGGCAAAAAATGTCACTTTTCCTGGTTGATTCAGAGAGGGGGGGGAGAGAGAGAGAGAAAGAGAGAGAGAGAGAGAGAGAGAGAGACAAGAACTGTCGTTCCTTCCTGCCTACAAAGCAGAGTAGAGCAGACCAGGAAGCTACTCTGGTCCTCTAGCACACTCTTGGGACCAGAGTAGACCAGGCTTGGGGTGAAGGCCAAGGTGCTGAGGAAAGCAGAGACATATGGAAGCAGAGTGCTGAGCCCCACATCTCATTAAGAGTGACCTCCCTGGAGCTGAAGTGATAGCACAGCAAGTAGGGCATTTGCTTTGCACATGGTCGACCTGGGTTCAAATCCCAGCATCCCATATTGTCCCCTGAGCACTGCCAGGAGTAATTCCTGAGTGCAGAGCCAGGAGTAACCCCTGAGCATCACCGGGTGTGACCCAAAAAAAGCAAAAAAAAAAAAATTGGCCTCCCTCTGGACTTGCTGCAACATGACAGAATCAATGACCTCAGTGCTAAAGTCACTTTGGGGACAGTATTCTATTTCCAGCTGCAGAATGAGCCCTCTCCAACAGAGTTTGATTCAAATAAAGATTTCTAGAGTTACACCCTCTAGTCTCTTACAACCTTCCCTGCTTCCAAATATGCTGGCTCAGCATGGAGAGATGCATGCCAAAAATACCCAGCTGAATGTAAACACTTAGGAAAGGAATGATGGGGGGCGTGGGGGAGTGGGTCCTATCAATATCAGAATCCTCTACCCCACATGCTACACTGGCATTTTGGAGGTAGGTTGGTTCTGCCCTGAAGAGACAGAAACAAAGCCTTCTTATCATCCAAACGAAAACCAGTGGTAAAATGGTAAGACTGTTGTATCTAATAAAGTCTCAGTTGGGGAAACCATAGCATTTTTATTCCCAACCCAAAGAGATTCCCATTTACCCAGGCAGTGTGATCCATTTGAAAAAGATGTCTCAACTCCAGGGTTATCTTAAGGTCCAACTAATACAATGCAAATGAGATACAACACCTGAGACTCAGTGCAGCTTAAAGTGGTACATGATATTAGGTAAATGATATATACTTCCCTCCCATTGGTCATCGATTTGCTCGAGCGGGCCCAGTAACGTCTCCATTGTGAGACTTCTTGTTACTGTGTATGGCATACTGAATACTCTCGGTAGCTTGCCAAGCTCTCCAAGAGGGACGGAGGAATCGAACCCGGCTCGGCCGGGCTGGCTGCGCACAAGGCAAACGCCCTACCACTGTGCTATCACTCCCTGTGATTTTTCTTCTTCTAAAAATTCTGAGGGTCTTTTTTTTTTAATCAGTAAGAAAAAGACACTTTATCCCCATGATGAATCTTGAAGCTAAATATAAAAGATCTGTTAATCTAACCAAGGAAGAAAGAAAACATGGTGAATGAGGGGGAAAGGGAGACTCAAAAGGAACTACTTTCCTGAATTAAATTTTTTTAATGGCATGAAGAGGAAGGAAAAATCACAAAGAATCTATCTAAAGAAGAATTACTGGAGATGAAATAGTGAAAGAAGGAAAAAAGGAGGAATACTGGACACTCATAACCTTCCAAGTAAAGGATGGGATATGAAGAAAAAACAGTATGCCCTAGCATCTTCCAAACTGTACCCAGGAGAAAATTGGATCATCCAAGAGCTGTTCATATGCTCAGATGTTCAGAGAGGTTCAGATGTTCAACAGGTGTGAAGCAGATATGCCAGCAATTAAGGGAGTAGTAAGTGGTTCAGTCATTGACCTTTTAAAACCGTTGGGTCTAACTTGCATATGTCTAATGATTAGCCAAGTGCCAAATATAATACACATTATATGACATAGCAGCATACTGTATGTTACATGCAGTCTTAGGTACAGATATGAAACTTTTTCTATCTTTCTCACTTTTTCTTAATGTCCATATCCACAGGAATCTGTCTCTTCTTGGGTGGGGGAGGGGGAGGCAGCTCTTGCTTTGTTCTTTTCGTTGTCGTTACTTGTTCTCTTATTCGAACGGTTTCCAAAAGCTCCTTTTGAGGAATCTGGGACATACCCAGCTTGGTTACAGCCTGAGTCACCTGAAATAAAGATCGGCCACAGTTTTCATGTTTTATAACCACCTGATTGATTTATAATTCACCCGTCATAAATTTTGCCCTTGAAAATGTACAGTCTATGGTTATCAGTATATGCACAGAGTTGCACAACCATCCCACTCTCTAACTCTGGAACAATTTTATCACTCAGGAAAGAATCCCCAGTGCCCCTTTAGAATTTCGGCAAACACTAATCTACTTTCTGTCTCTATGAATTTGCCAGCCTCAGGCACTTTCTCTGGATAGAATCATGATGCAATCTTGTGACTGGTTCCATTTACTTAGTATGATAACAGTTTCAGGATATGTCCATGTTAGAGTATATATCAATACTTCATTTTTTATTGCCAAATAATAACCCAATATATAGTGAAACTGTAATTTGCTTCAGCATCCCTCTGTTGATAGACGCTTGAGCTGTTTCACTTTTCGGCTATTATGAATGTTTCGATAAACATTTATGTAAACACATTGTTTTGTTTTGGGGTCACACCTGGTGGTTCTCAAGGCGGAAGGAGGAATCCTGGCTTTGCATTCAGGAGTGGGGATCAGAGTAACACAGGGGCTCCAGGGATTAAACCCAGGTCTGCTGCATGTAAGACGAGTGCCCTAACCACTGTACTATCTTTCTGACCCCTAAACACATTATATATTTAATCAACTCTCACAAAAGCATTCTTTAGATTAATTCATCTTTCATGACATGAAACAGATTTTTTCTATGACCAGTTACTATTTTTTCTATTACCAGTTAAAATACTGGACATTAGTATGTTTTTTTAAAGATTAAGGTTTACTTTGAAAACTAAATATTTTCACACACCAATATTTCAATTTTACAGTAAACTGGGTAAAGAAACAGACTTTTCAGTGTAAGCAAGTAACTTTGTTTCATAAAAACTTAAACTAACCTGACAACATTTAATTTCTACTTAATGGAACCACGTACTGTCCAAAGAAAAAGATACCTGGTTAGAAGAATCTTCTAGTCTCTGAACCAGAGAATCCCATCTCTGAGTCAGTTCCTCTGAGTCGCTGTTGATCTTCTCAGATGCTCGGGGATTATCAATTAATTGACTCACATCCTGCCCAATCTCACTCAACTGATCCAGGGCTTGACGCTTCATTTCCATGTCTTCTTTTAAAATCTAATAGTTCAAGTATATATTAGATAATCTCTTGATATGACTTTATATTTCTCTCCCCCAGTCTCAAATTGTAAACACGTGTTTTATAGTATGATGTACTTACTATACAATTTACTAACGTTAAAACATAAACATTCGGGTTCTAGCATTTTATCACTGAGTGATGAATATAATGTAGAGTCAACAAACAGCATTAACCATTGATGCGAAACACTGAAATATCACAGCCTTACAGACAGATGCAGATAACAACATCACTTACTGCCAGTCGCCGAACACTGACACTTAATTCCTTCTGGTCTTTGAAGCTGCTTGTCTGGATTTTATTTAAGGCCTCTTCTTTTTCTGTTAGCCAAGCCTTTAACAAACACTACAAGAAAATTTTTTTAATGTTAGAACTGTAATCAAGAAATCTTTAGTATTTCAGCCAGTCAAGTTGCCATACCCAGATATTTAATTTTACTAAAGGTTTCACCCTTCCCTAAAATAAGGGCAATTTCTTATCATAAGACCCACTAATCTTGAAACTCCTAAGCCTGGGGCCAAAGAGATAGTACAGAGGGAAAGGTGCTTGTACTACACAGTCAAGGTTCAATATCCAAGGTTCAATATCCAGACCCCCATATGGTCTTCCGAGTACTGACCAGAGTGATCCCTGAATACAGAGTCAGGAATCAAGAGTGGCCAAAATCAACAAGCTCTTAAGATTAAGTGGGTCGGAAAGACACCTCTCTTGAAAATATTCCTCTCAAATTTGCAAAAGAGAACCTTGACATTAACCTTACACCTGGGTAGCAACCAAATTTCAAGGAGCAAGGTGAATCTAAAAAGTCATGTCCAATTCTCCAAGTCTCCAAAAGAATCATAACTCAACAGAGGCAAAATGAAGTTCAGAACCTCTAAGAGAGGTTCAGCAACTAAAACCCCTGTCCAGCAAGTGCATGGTCAAGAGTTCAAACCCAGTACTGCCACATGTATGGATTTGACGCCGGCAGCTCCGGTATGTGAAGATTTTTGAAGAAGGGGGCGGGGGGAAAAGAAATCATCCAACAGAATCTTAAGAGACTGTTTTGTCCTGTTCATTTAAGGGAGGGTGGAGAGAAAAGTCAAGCAACAAATTCAAAATCAATCTCTTGGCAAGTAAGAGCAGAGGCAGATAAAGTACCAATATTTTAGTCAGAGGCTTTTCCAGGGTGTTGTGCAGAAAAACGATATGGATGCTCCAGGTTCAACTGTAGTTATGATCAGAGGGAGATGTCTGAAGATGGTCCAAAGTCAACATAAGATGTTCAAACGTACTTGGCCAAGAACACAGTGTTTACGCACAAGCCACTTATTTAAGCAAGAAAGAAAAACTTGAAGGGAGAATGAACAACTGCACTGGATTCATTCTTTTCAAAAAGCAAAGTCTATCACAGAAACCCCTTTCTACAGAGTTGGGAGAAGGAAACTCTTGGTTTTGTATGTTATCAATTCCTTCCCTAATTTTACAGTGGTCATTTTATTTAGCAACTGATCCTGCTTCTTTATTCGCAAGCCAAGAAAAAAAAACACATGCAAAACACGAGACAAATATGACTACTTTATCAGAGGAATAGGTAATAAGCTATGCATAAAAAAAAACCTCTGAACAGAAGACACCAGAAATCCACACTAGAGAGACATATGCCTGTGTATATATAATATTTAAAAGTTTAATATGTGGCAGTTCCAAAGAAGAAGAGACTGCTTCCAGCTTCAGGACACTGGGGGTGCAGAAGGGAGCTGATAATGTAAAGAGAGAAAGGAAATGATCAGTGATGAGGGATGCCAGGGCAAATGGCATCCGCGCCTGAGGCAAAACACAGGGATGAGAAAACAAAATACGCAGACCCTTTTCTGGCAAACAAGACAATCACTATGAGGCAGTCACGTCATGGTGTGCCAAGCGCTGGGAAGAGCTGAGAGGATGCAGAAGAGAGATCTGTAACACCAATAACTGAAGGAAAGGGAACAGCAAGTAACTCCAGGCACGAGCATGGGGTGCATGGAAGGAGGTTGAGACTCCAAAGGGACAGTAGACACAAGGAAGACGGCCCCGTATTTGGAAGCCTGCCTCATGAGCAAGGGGGGAGAAGGCAGCTGGAATAGAGAAGGGATCAATAAGAAAATGAAGGTTGGAGGGATTGATCGGGGTGGGAGATGTGTGCTGAAAGTAGATAAAGAACCAAACATGATAACCTCTCAGTATCTGTATTGCAAACTGTCATACCCAATGAGAGTAAGGGGGAAATTGTCTGCCATGGAGGCAGTGGGAGGGTGGGAAAGGGGGAAGTATACTGGGGACATTGGTGGTGGAGAATGTGCACTAGTGGAGGGATGGGTTTTTGATCACTGTGTGATTGTAACTCAAACATGAAAGCTTGTAACTATATCTCATGGTGATTCAATAAAATAAAATTTTAAAAAAAATATTGCAAAGGGAGAGTGAGATATTACTCAGAGCCACACTCGAACTTGCCATAGGCTCCAACTCATTTGCCAAATCATCTTAATGCCTCTGTTACTGAGTGGATAAGAAATCCCTTGAAAGGTTGCTTAAGTTCAGGCACTGTACTTGGTCTCAGACCACACAACCACAAATTATCTAAATATTAAGGATGAAGGTTCGTTTCTACTCTACACTTGTGCTAATTCCCCGCCTCCATATTAACTGCTTCCATAAGAAAGTCGTTAAAGGTCAGTGGAATGACAAGGAGAGTAGACAGGATCTATTTTTTAAAATCTATGCTTTAAATTAGCGAATTAAAAGTACTTCCAAGTTCTTCTTTATTTTATTAGTAGAAGAGTAATACCAGGCTTTTTTGTAGCAGTCAGTGTCTCCCACTATTTATGTTGGCTTATTTTATTTCATTTATGGTAGTGCCACGAATCAAACCATAAATTTTAGTTCATTTATGGTGGTGCCGGGAATCAAACCATAAATTTTATTTCACTTATGGTGGTGCCAGGAATCAAACCCAGGGTTTTACACATGCAAAGTTGATCTACTACTAAGCTAGAACCCTGAGGTCTTCCGATTACTGTTTTTGGTTTCCTGTTTTGGTTTTGGTTTTGGTTTTATTTGTGGGGGAGGGGGTACAATACAGTGCACAGGGCTTACTCTGGGCTCTTCGCTCAAGGATCACTCCTGGAAGTTCTCAGGGAAACATGTGGGGCCAGAACCTAATCTGGGTCAGCTACACATAAGGCAAGTGCCTTACCTCCAGCCCAACTTCTTCCAATTATTTTAAGTATTCTCTGTTATTTTTTGGCCTAAATACAAGGATTCAAGTAAATTTAAATTTTATAAAGTAAAATATGCTTTTTCGTAAATTAAAGCCAGGTAGGTTTCTTATGAGATTAGGGAAAAGTCCGACCAAATAATGGGAGTAGTGATTTATACTAATTTTACTACAACCTTTTTTTAAATTGTTATTGTGGTGGTGGAAGGTGCACACTCAGCAGTGCTCAGGGGGCAGGATCATTCTGGGTGGTGCTCTGATGCCACGCCATATCAAGGATGGAACCTGAGTTCTCTTAGAGCCATATGCTCAGCCCCAATCCCTGTCCTCATCATACAGACCACTTCACTACAGTGGCTGGGGCCCCTTCCAGCCACCTTTGGCCCCATAGTGCTGATCTGACAGGGATTTAAATGCAGTGATGCAGTGCAGACCAGATGCTTGGAGGCCGTCAGGAACACATCCAGAGGTACTGAAGGTGGATCACACAGTGCCTGGGGCTTGGAGCTTTGTGCATGCAAGGCATGAGCTCTAACAGTTTGAGCTATTTCCCCACTACCTACTTCTTTTTTCCTTAAATTTTTATTAGTGAAAACACCATGAGGTACAGTTGTAGACTTACAAATTTTTGTGCTTGGGTTTCAGTTATACAATGATCAAATACCCATCCATCCACCATTGCCCATTCTCCACCACCACTGATCCCAGTATCCCTCACACCCCCCACCCCACCCCCATCCCACTCTACCTCTGTGGCAGGGCATTCCCTTTTGTTCTCTCTCTCCTTTTGAGTGTTGTGGTTTGCAAAAGAGACATTGAGTAGCAATCATGTTCGGTCTATAGTCTACTCTCATCACACATCTCCCATCCTGAACCTCCCAACACCCTTTATTTGGTGCTCTCTTCTCTATCTGAGCTGCCTTATCCCCTAGCGTGCATAATGGAGTACTATGCAGCTGTTAGAAGAGATGAAGTCATGAAACTCATATACAAGTGGTACTACATGGAAAGTATCATGCTAAGTGAAATGGGTCAAAAAGAGAGGGACAGACATAGAAAGATTGCATTGATCTGGGGAACATAAAGTAATAAAATAGGAGACTAACACCCAAGAATAGCCAAGATAAGTACCAGGAGGATTACTCCATGGCTTTGAGGCCACCCACCACCTACTTTTTAAGATGGTCTCTCCACTACTGCTACTACTGCTACTGCTGCTGCTATGATGACTACTACGACCACTAGTATTAATACTACTACTACTACTACTACTACTACTACTACTACTACTACTACATGTACATGTACTACATTTATGTTTTAATAAACCATAAAGCATACACTTATTTTATCACGTAAAAAGAATATGGCTTCTTTTTGTGGAGAGAAATTAAAAAAGTACATTTAAAGAATGTAAAATAGAGCCAGAGGACTAAAGAGATATGACAGCATGCAGGAAGATTGAAGTGCTGGACCTGGTACCCCCAAAAGCCCCTAGCGACCCACCAAGAGTGATACTTGAACACAGAGTCAGGAATAAGACCTGAAAACCACTGGGTATGGCTCAAAACAAAAGAAATAAATGAATTCGTTAAATAGAGTCTGAGATGTGGAATTAAAGTATCACTCATATTCAAAAAGCTACAATATATTGGCATCTAGGAGAAATGCTTTACTTATTAATACTATTAATAAGTACTTTACAGAAGCATGGAGGGTAGGCAGTTTTGTGTCAGTGGTTATCCATTATCTTGCTATAGCAATCCATGCAGAAAAAAATATATTAATTTTTTAATTTTAGTGTTAAAACAGTGATGCTGCTAAACAGTAACAAGTGCTAGAGCGATAGTACAGTCTGCCTCACATATGGCCAATCCAAGTTTGATCCCTGGACCCCTAAGCCCCCTAAGCATAGAACCAGGAGCAAGCCCTGAACACAGCCACATATGGCCCAAAAAGAAAAAAAAACAGAAAAAATCTAGACAAGTTCTTGTTATTTGAAGTTCAGGAAGTGCTGAATAAATCCATTTATCATTAATTACCAAGCATCATCTACATGACAGGCACTTTGTTGATAAAAGCTCAAGCCAAATTCAACACAAATTATTATGTCAAATAAACTAACATTTAAAGCTACGAACACTAGTGACGTTATTATCAATGGGGTCATACAATATGGTCACCATGAATAAGCTTATGAACAGACAGAAAATGGATTGTTTACAAATAAAAAATTTGTCTACTTGCAAAGAAAGGAAATAAGATGTTTTCAACCTCATCATTAAATGCGGCGTTAGATTTCACTATCTACTTGGCCCATGAAGGGTCCATGTCTTACCTGTTCTTCCAGTAACTCCTGCCACAATAGATTGAGTTCCTGTAACCTATTCCAGCGCTCCTCTGTCCAGCGGCACACAGCTGTCCACCGTTCACCGAGTTTCTAGGAAAGCAAGAAAGCTTCGTCAACAGTCCTACAATACATACAATTATCAGCACCCTCAAACTCAAGGCTCAACTTTTTATCCAGAGCTCAATTTTTTATTCAGAATAGCAGTGTGTGCAAAGCATTTTATTAAAGCTCATTTAAAATAATAGATGAATCCTGAAACTTTCCAGATGATAAAAACTAATTTCCATACAATTTAATTACTTCCCACTTCAGAGGAAGAAAGAGGTATGAGTAGAATTCTAACTTGTGTCTTTTATCTCCAAACTCCTGCTCTTTTCACTGCATTCTGATGTTAACATATAAATTTGAAATATTTTAAATATATCTTCAAAATAGAGCAAACAAATCTTCATTGAGTTTACATTTTTCAGGCTATCATTTACTTAAAATTTTTTCCAATAACCAATCATTTCTCACTCATCTCTTATGAGCCAAGAGAGTTTTCATTTGTAAAACATTATAAAACAATTAGAAACATTATAAAACAATTAATCTTGTATAAACTGTGTTTTGAATGGCTATAAAATTTATAAACACTTATTTGATTTCACCTGTTCACACTGAGTGCTCCAGTGAAGAAACCTTGTAAGTGTTTGTAAAGGTAGATCAATTTACTAATTTTTAAATAATCATTCTTTGGGTTGACCCAACCAATTTTCCTCAATGTTAAATCTTATTTTTAACGACATAATAGAGAAAGAATTACTTAGATCATAGTTTACTCTTCTGTTCTCTCATACCAAAGTATGCTTTATAAAATACAAAAGGCAGAGAAGTAAGAGTTTAGAGGTGGGGCCCCTACCTGAGGACTCTAACTCAAAGTCTATTTAAATCTTGGGGGAAATATTTAACCTCTCTGAACTTGAGTTTCCTCACTGTGAAAAAGGCATTTCAGGAATGCCTACCTCTCAGATTAGTGTGAGCAGATATTCCTGCACCAAAGTCAAACAGCCATAGGCCAACATCAATGTTACAGAAGCAAAAAGAATGTCATGTGTCTCATTTTTATTCTGAAAGCTACTAAAAGACATAGACTGGGATATTCTATCAGCTAATATAATTACTGTTCCTATGAACTACCAAAAAATTTCTTTATATAGACAAGTAAAGAAACACTATAATTTTGTGTGGGGAAAAAAGTTATAAAGTAGCCTAAATTTGTTGGGATTTCCAAAACTGTTGGGGACATTCACATTTTGATTTACAAAGAAACAGGAGCACTACATCCACCATAGCCAAATCTCCAAATTCTAACACATATATATTCAATTTTCAAAGACCCCCATCTCAAAATTCAGATCTGCCTAGAGTCCAGCAACTACATTGGAGCAAATGCCTCACATGTGAGTTATCTCCAAACTCCTGCTCTTTTCACTGCATTCTGATTTTAATATACAAATTTGAGATATTTTAAATATATCTTCAAAATAGAGCAAAATAGAGTTAAAATCCCCAGCTTCTGTAGGGATTTTAACTCGTGATCCGGGGGGGTGGGAGAGTGCAATTTTCCACCTTCTGATGTGCTCTGAGAAAGAAATCCTTGAGACAGCATGAGTTCTACTCCTGTCCTTCTAAATCTGGTTATTAATCACAATGATCACGACCATGCTGTTATTCGTCGATTGCCTTGAACAGGCCGCAGTAACGTCTCCTTCGTCCTAGCCCTGAGATTTTTAGAAAAGTGCCATATTCAAGGCTCTTTCAGAATTAGGAGAATGAGACCCATAATTGTTACTGGTATTTGGCATATTGGGTACGCCACGGGGAATTTGCCAGACTCTGCCGTGTGGGCAGGTTACATTCGGTAGCCTGCCAGTTTGTCCAAAATAGGAATGAGATAATAAGATGTCGTGCGGCTGCGAATGCGGCCATGCGCTTCCGGGAGCTGGGTTTTATAGTCTCTGAGTCTTGGCCGTTGATGGGATTACACAGCACCAGGGGGTCAGTTGGTGGGTGTGACCTCCGCCTACTGGAATTTGGAGAATCTGGGTGGAGGATGCTCAGCCCTGATCTGAGTAGGCTTGGAGATCTCAGTCCCGGGACCCGCATGCCTTTGTTTCTCTGCCGGTACCTTCATGTGTGCGGAGAGTGGTCTCAGCATGGTTATTAATATCCACAAGAAATCTGGATCCCATTAGCACTCCCTCTCATTCACCCCAAGCTCTGAAAAGAAGGAATACATATCCAGGTACTCCAGGTACCCCTAAACTGTGGAAACCCAAATGGAAAGTACAAACTACACTCATTTATGTTAATCTTGGAAAGCCACATACAAAACATGAAGAAGAGTGGTATGGTGCAGATGGGTTGCAGACCCCAGGATGCTTGCATCATCCCAGTGGATGGGGTGTTTACCTGCAACTGATCTTCCAGTACAGCTGTGGCACTCTCGCCACTGTTCTCATCGACGATCACCACCATGTGAGTTAATGAATTTACCTTCACTTGTTCAGCCTCAAGATCACTTTGCAAACTCTGGAGGTAAAATGAAGATAAAACCATTATTCCTACTCTTTCCCATTTACCTACTTAAAATCCACTCGGTTGTCAATGGCAATTAAGGACACTTAATGAGGCATCGTGTTTACATTTCCAATCATTACACTAAGTGTTCTACTAATGAAATCAGCCCATTACACACCTTTACATTTCATTATGAATGAAAGTAATTTAAAAGATGCAGTGTCATAACAGATTGTATATGGGACATTAGCACCTTTGTATCCTAAGTATTGGCCCCCTTAAAACACAGAATAAATAAGTAGAGAGTTTGTAGTGGAAATTAGGAATTGGTAAATCAAAAAAATGCTATTGGAATGCTACTGGAATTGTAGAATTGGTAGTCAAATGTAGAAATGGTCAGTCAAAAAATCCAAACTTTAAATATCTAATATTTTTTAATAGATAATTTCTTAAGGACATCATGGTATATGTAGTAAGACAAAGACAGCTTCGATTATCAGAAGTTGTTCTAATTAGCTACCAAGAAAAGTAATTAAGGATCTATACAGATGCCTTCCCTCCTCTCTTCCATGAAAGAGCAAGGTAGTTCACTGATGTAGGCTAATATATAATTTTTGTAAATACTACAACAGAGTTACCAACTGCTTCTTGAGCTGTGCTGAGCACAACTCTAAAGTCGAATCAGTTACCTAGATATTTCACTACTCAATAAAGTATCTCCAAACAATCTACAAGAAGACTCCTTTTCTTATTTGACTGAAAAGTTGCCTCCTAAATTTGTAATCAAATTAAACCGTCCATCACTTCTGGCTCCTCATTCAGTGTTAAAGCCAAAGAAGATGTAATCCCTCTCCAGCAAAGAGGAGGAAGAAGGGGATGAAGAAGTAAACTAGAAATAACAAGTACGGTGGTGGAGGGCCTGGGGTACTTTGATGGTTGTGAGATTCAGTAACTTTGTACATCAAAACTATAAGGAAAAAACCACTGTCATCATTCTACCTAAATTACAGTACAAATTTTTAAAGGGCCAAAGAACAGAGGCATCATCCCATTTGCTTAACTCCCACCAATACATTAAGCCACACATTAGAGCACTTAACCACCTTCAGGGTTCAAATATATCCTTGAAAATCTTATAATCGCTGCGCACCCTCACAAGGAAACTTCCACACCCCAGAGAATGCTCCCCATACGTTCACCCTGGCTCAGAAAGGCCACCTGCCCACAAATCGCTGTTGAATGATGAGAACACGAAAGGGTTTCACCTCTGCACTAATGATGCAGCCCCCAGGGAATACTAAGTGCTGCTCTGTCCGATTTGATAAGCTAGGAAAGATACATGAGCCAGACCTACTTTATGATCTTCTAGCAGCTTCTGCAGGGATGTTAACTCGTCGTCCAGGGGGCAGGTTTCCAGCTTCTGAATCCGCTCTTCGGTGAGCGTTAACCAGGCGGAGAGCTGCTGCAGCTGCTGCTTCTGCAGCTCCATGAGCACATCGTGTAGCCTGTCGGGGATGAGCACAGCATCATTCGCGTCTGCTCGGACGCTCTCCAGCGGCGTCCAGGAAATGAGGCGAGGGTACACACGCGCATCTAGTTTATTTCAAGAAGCACTTATCCTTTTCAAAAAGAGGGGGTCTCGGGGCTTGCCTTGCCTCCCTGGCATCCCGTGTGGTCCTCAGAGCCCACTAGGAATATAAGCCCGGAGCACCGCTGGGTGTAGCCCCAAAACAAAAAAAAATAGAGGTCTCCTGGGCAGAGCTGGGGACCCTAAGGCCACTTTCTGGGATGCCTGGTCACGTGTTGGGGGCATGATGTTTCCGCCTTCAGGCTGACGGTGTTCAACAGGCACCAGGGATACTTCTGGCAATAATCAGGGGACACACACACACACACACACACAGGGTTGGGGACAAAACCCAGGGCTTCACCCTTGCCAGGTATGTGCTTTACCCATGAAGCTACCTCCCCAGGCCTGTGTTATTTTGGAAATATAAAAATCAGGAATGCGGCTAGAGATATAGTACAGTGGGGAGGCATTTGCCTTTGCACGTGGCCACTCGGGTTCGATTCCCGGCACACCACATGTTCCTCCAGAACCGCCAGGAGTAATTTGTGAGTGCAGAGCTAGGAGTAACCCCTGAGCATTGCTGGGTGTGATCCAAAAAGAAAATAAATAAATAAATAAATAAATAAAAATAAATCAGGGGGAAAAGAAGTTGTATTCTCTACCTAAATGGAGTGGACTTGAAAGCAATCAAATAATGCATCTAAATCTGTATCAGAACCAATTTTTCTTCAACCAGGGTGCCTTGCTAAGGACTGCAGGCTGAGCCTTCATTCACAATTTATGAAAGGAAATGAATAATGGGGATGGAAGGAACCTTGTGATAAATGTTACAGAACAGAACTGTAGGCGGACACTTGCAATGCCTCCTTCTCATATCAAGTTCTTGCTTACTCGTTTAATAAGGCAAATACACGTGAGGCCAAGTATATGTTCCTATGAAATATGTTTTTTTTCTTTTTATTGTCCATTTCTGTATTCCCTTTGGTTCGGCTGAGATGTCACATCAGAAACTAAGATCACAGAACATTTCAACCATTTTATAAATAAATAAAAATAAATTAAGATCTGAACTCTCCCATCTTCAGAGCCACGCCGACTCTTCCTGGTACGAAACGCGGCCCTGCTCTCCGCGGGATAAAGTGTCCGTTCCTTCGCTTCACTCACCGGGACTGTCTCCCCATGCTCTCCACCCTCAGCGCCTCCCATCTGGCATTCAGCAGCGTCATTTGTTCCTGAATCTCAAATTCTTCTTCATCTGTCAGAGTGCCTTGGGTTATCAGCTGGTTTCCTGCCTGTAGGACACTCCCCACACTGCTCTGGTGAGCGGTCAGTTCCATCATAAAAGCCTGGAAAGATAAGGCATGAGGATCCTCAGCCACTTGGTTCAAAAGTATCTTCATAAATTGTTAATGCCAAAATATCAATGCTGCAGGAAAGGGCAGCCCTGCAAAGTGCAAATAAGCAGACTTTGATCCAGGTTTTAAGCACTGAATAGAGGAAATACATTTACCTAAGAAAAATAGATCAAATCGGACAAGTTTACATTTGAGAGCACCAGCTATATTTTAGTAAGTGCTGATAATTCTACTGACAGATTTGAGAACAAAGAATTAGGAGAAAACAAAATGAATCACCATTCTCATCCAAGAGAAACTGCCTCAGGACTTAAGGACTATTGTCATTTCTATTATTTTCAAACCAAAACAGTGCCATGAGATCTGTCAACATTATGTCTCTCTGTCTCTCGATATTACACACACTCTCTGTCTGTCTGTCTCTATCTCTCTCTGTCTGACTGTCTCTCTCTCTTACACACACACACACACACACACATCAAAAAGAAAGTGTTCTTTTGTACAAAACAGCATATTCTCAAAAAAGGAGAAAAGTTTCATTACATAAAATTATGCAGGAACATGGGATCTGACATTTGCTTAATCATCCAATAAATGAAAGCAATCACTTCTGAGGGAACATTCAAAACCTAAAGATTCGACGTACTGTTCAGGCAGTTTGTGTCTTAACTATAAAATATACTTCGGCTCTGGAAAGAAAGATGGCGGCCGCACGGGAGCCTTGTGGAAAGCGGGTTTGAGCCGGGCTCGGGGAAGCGGCGGGGACCTCATGGGAAGGGGGGCTTTGTGGGCCGTCCCCCACGCCCCACCGAGGTCGCCGGCTGCTCCCCACGAGCGGCTCTCCGGCACGGCCACGGCCCCGGAGGCACAAGGACTTAGCACAGAGAACCAGCCGCTTGGAGCAGAAAAGCAAATGGACTTGTGTTGATGCGCGCCACCAAGCCTGCCCGGAGGGGGAAGGGCGTTGACCGGCCCGCCCGCTCCTCTCTGGAAAGAAAGATGGCGGCCGCACGGGAGCCTTGTGGAAAGCGGGTTTGAGCCGGGCTCGGGGAAGCGGCGGGGACCTCATGGGAAGGGGGGCTTTGTGGGCCGTCCCCCACGCCCCACCGAGGTCGCCGGCTGCCCCCCACGAGCGGCTCTCCGGCACGGCCACGGCCCCGGAGGCACAAGGACTTAGCACAGAGAACCAGCCGCTTGGAGCAGAAAAGTAAATGGACTTGTGTTGATGCGCGCCACCAAGCCTGCCCGGAGGGGGAAGGGCGTTGACCAGCCCGCCCGCTCCTCTCTGGAAAGAAAGATGGCGGCCGCACGGGAGCCTTGTGGAAAGCGGGTTTGAGCCGGGCTCGGGGAAGCGGCGGGGACCTCATGGGAAGGGGGGCTTTGTGGGCCGTCCCCCACGCCCCACCGAGGTCGCCGGCTGCCCCCCACGAGCGGCTCTCCGGCACGGCCACGGCCCCGGAGGCACAAGGACTTAGCACAGAGAACCAGCCGCTTGGAGCAGAAAAGCAAATGGACTTGTGTTGATGCGCACCACCAAGCCTGCCCGGAGGGGGAAGGGCGTTGACCGGCCCGCCCGCTCCTCTCTGGAAAGAAAGATGGCGGCCGCACGGGAGCCTTGTGGAAAGCGGGTTTGAGCCGGGCTCGGGGAAGCGGCGGGGACCTCATGGGAAGGGGGGCTTTGTGGGCCGTCCCCCACGCCCCACCGAGGTCGCCGGCTGCTCCCCACGAGCGGCTCTCCGGCACGGCCACGGCCCTGGAGGCACAAGGACTTAGCACAGAGAACCAGCCGCTTGGAGCAGAAAAGCAAATGGACTTGTGTTGATGCGCGCCACCAAGCCTGCCCGGAGGGGGAAGGGCGTTGACCGGCCCGCCCGCTCCTCTCTGGAAAGAAAGATGGCGGCCGCACGGGAGCCTTGTGGAAAGCGGGTTTGAGCCGGGCTCGGGGAAGCGGCGGGGACCTCATGGGAAGGGGGGCTTTGTGGGCCGTCCCCCACGCCCCACCGAGGTCGCCGGCTGCCCCCCACGAGCGGCTCTCCGGCACGGCCACGGCCCCGGAGGCACAAGGACTTAGCACAGAGAACCAGCCGCTTGGAGCAGAAAAGCAAATGGACTTGTGTTGATGCGCGCCACCAAGCCTGCCCGGAGGGGGAAGGGCGTTGACCGGCCCGCCCGCTCCTCTCTGGAAAGAAAGATGGCGGCCGCACGGGAGCCTTGTGGAAAGCGGGTTTGAGCCGGGCTCGGGGAAGCGGCGGGGACCTCATGGGAAGGGGGGCTTTGTGGGCCGTCCCCCACGCCCCACCGAGGTCGCCGGCTGCCCCCCACGAGCGGCTCTCCGGAACGGCCACGGCCCCGGAGGCACAAGGACTTAGCACAGAGAACCAGCCGCTTGGAGCAGAAAAGCAAATGGACTTGTGTTGATGCGCGCCACCAAGCCTGCCCGGAGGGGGAAGGGCGTTGACCGGCCCGCCCGCTCCTCTCTGGAAAGAAAGATGGCGGCCGCACGGGAGCCTTGTGGAAAGCGGGTTTGAGCCGGGCTCGGGGAAGCGGCGGGGACCTCATGGGAAGGGGGGCTTTGTGGGCCGTCCCCCACGCCCCACCGAGGTCGCCGGCTGCTCCCCACGAGCGGCTCTCCGGCACGGCCATGGCCCCGGAGGCACAAGGACTTAGCACAGAGAACCAGCCGCTTGGAGCAGAAAAGCAAATGGACTTGTGTTGATGCGCGCCACCAAGCCTGCCCGGAGGGGGAAGGGCGTTGACCGGCCCGCCCGCTCCTCTCTGGAAAGAAAGATGGCGGCCGCACGGGAGCCTTGTGGAAAGCGGGTTTGAGCCGGGCTCGGGGAAGCGGCGGGGACCTCATGGGAAGGGGGGCTTTGTGGGCCGTCCCCCACGCCCCACCGAGGTCGCCGGCTGCTCCCCACGAGCGGCTCTCCGGCACGGCCATGGCCCCGGAGGCACAAGGACTTAGCACAGAGAACCAGCCGCTTGGAGCAGAAAAGCAAATGGACTTGTGTTGATGCGCGCCACCAAGCCTGCCCGGAGGGGGAAGGGCGTTGACCGGCCCGCCCGCTCCTCTCTGGAAAGAAAGATGGCGGCCGCACGGGAGCCTTGTGGAAAGCGGGTTTGAGCCGGGCTCGGGGAAGCGGCGGGGACCTCATGGGAAGGGGGGCTTTGTGGGCCGTCCCCCACGCCCCACCGAGGTCGCCGGCTGCCCCCCACGAGCGGCTCTCCGGCACGGCCACGGCCCCGGAGGCACAAGGACTTAGCACAGAGAACCAGCCGCTTGGAGCAGAAAAGCAAATGGACTTGTGTTGATGCGCGCCACCAAGCCTGCCCGGAGGGGGAAGGGCGTTGACCGGCCCGCCCGCTCCTCTCTGGAAAGAAAGATGGCGGCCGCACGGGAGCCTTGTGGAAAGCGGGTTTGAGCCGGGCTCGGGGAAGCGGCGGGGACCTCATGGGAAGGGGGGCTTTGTGGGCCGTCCCCCACGCCCCACCGAGGTCGCCGGCTGCTCCCCACGAGCGGCTCTCCGGCACGGCCACGGCCCCGGAGGCACAAGGACTTAGCACAGAGAACCAGCCTCTTGGAGCAGAAAAGCAAATGGACTTGTGTTGATGCGCGCCACCAAGCCTGCCCGGAGGGGGAAGGGCGTTGACCGGCCCGCCCGCTCCTCTCTGGAAAGAAAGATGGCGGCCGCACGGGAGCCTTGTGGAAAGCGGGTTTGAGCCGGGCTCGGGGAAGCGGCGGGGACCTCATGGGAAGGGGGGCTTTGTGGGCCGTCCCCCACGCCCCACCGAGGTCGCCGGCTGCTCCCCACGAGCGGCTCTCCGGCACGGCCACGGCCCCGGAGGCACAAGGACTTAGCACAGAGAACCAGCCGCTTGGAGCAGAAAAGCAAATGGACTTGTGTTGATGCGCGCCACCAAGCCTGCCCGGAGGGGGAAGGGCGTTGACCGGCCCGCCCGCTCCTCTCTGGAAAGAAAGATGGCGGCCGCACGGGAGCCTTGTGGAAAGCGGGTTTGAGCCGGGCTCGGGGAAGCGGCGGGGACCTCATGGGAAGGGGGGCTTTGTGGGCCGTCCCCCACGCCCCACCGAGGTCGCCGGCTGCCCCCCACGAGCGGCTCTCCGGCACGGCCACGACTCCAGGGCACAGAAATCAATCTCTTAACTAGCTAACTTTTAATAGAAATTCTTCCAGGGTCAATAAGTAAAATAGCAGAAATTCAAAACCGCGCGGCCGCGATAGCGGCCGCGCGACATCATTTTATTCTTAAACCAAGTTCTAGAAAGCAAATCATTTCACAACGCTGTTTCAGCATGTCTGATTGGGGGGGGGGTGGGTCGTAAACTCTAAACAATAATTGTGCATCTTCTATCGAAATAATCTATCTAGTCAAAGTAGATAGAGTATTAACTAGAACTCATCTGCCTCATAAGAATTGGGAGGGGTGGGAGGTGGGGGTCTATTGGGGTTCGGGGTTAAAAATGAGTATTGGTAAAGGGAAATGTGTTCGGTATCTACATGACTGAGACCTAAACCCGAAAGCTCTGTAACTTTTCCCACAGTGATTCAATAAATAAATAAAAAAAAAAAATAAATAAAAAAAAAATAAAAAAAAAAAAAAAAATATACTTCGGCAAGGACCAATGGCTAGATAGAGACCAACGGCTTTGGTCTCTATCTATAGTGCCACAGAATACACAAGTGATGATAAGATTAAAATTCAAATCTAATCAAAATGCAGTTAATCACCCACGCCCATTGTCTAACAAAGGCCTCTTTAAATGCTTCAAGTCCTAAAATGCGCCATGACCTTTTCATGCACAGAACTCAGTAAGTACAATTCAGAATGGAGCCTCCGACCGAGGCAAGGGCCACACAGTGGACAGAGCTTACTCATCTGTTAGAGAATATTTACTTCATGGGTGGCAAACTGGTCTTTGACTTCTTCGACATCATCAGAAATGTCATCCTGCTCCTGGAATGTGTCCTCCGCTGAAAGCAACCAGGTCAGCACTTCCTCCAGGGCTATCTGATAGCTGTCCAGATCCATATCAACCTCAGCCACGGTGCTGGGGGTTTCAGCTCGGGGACTCGCATGCCCCTCTGATGCTGAACTCTATAAAACAGACATCAACAAAACTCACTCGTGTCATGAAGAAGTGGCAGGTGAAGGTTGGGGGTGGTTTGAGGGGGAGAGAAACTGGGGGACATCAGTGCTGGGAAATTACGCTGGTGGAGGGATGGGTGTTGGAACATTGTAGACTGAAACCTAACCATGAACTGCTGTGTAATGCTCTATCTCACTGTGATTCAATAAAATAATAAAAAAAAATTTAAAAAGGAAGTGAAGACACGCCATAAAGAGAAGCCTTTATGGTAGGTGCCACTGTGTCTGAAGCCTTCAACCAGTTCTCAGGAGGCTAGTGAGAAATCTGTAAACTAGCCAGGAAATATCTATTAAGTATGTTAAGTTGGCAAAGAGGACGAACGGGGTTTACACTCAAGCATTCTGTTCTCAAGGAGATTCTAATCTAGTCGGGAAGAGAAATAACCCACATGAGTCACTTCCAAACAAACATAAAACGGCTATTAATGATATTCAAAATTCTGTGGTTTCAACAAGGGATGTTATTTGACTTTACCACGGGCTCAGACAGGCAAGCTTCATGTTTTTGACATAGATTGAGCCTGAGCCATGAAGGGTAGACAGACTTCCAACAAAAAGGGACACTTGTTAGAATTCTGCTGATTGCTTCAACTAAACTTCACTGAGCACTTTATTCTAGAGACAGAAAGACAACCATGAAAATTGAGTGTTGTACATATGATATTTCTTCTTTGGGGTAGCTGACCTCTAGTTTACTTGATAGTCCTCTGGGAACTGAATACATTCTATTTTTTTACAAATAAACAGAACACTGTTATTCCCATCTGTTTTCTAATAAAGTAAAGTAAAGTAAAGGCCCTCCCGTTGATCATCGATTTGCTCGAGCGGGCCCAGTAACGTCTCCATCGGAGACTTTGTTGTTACTGTGTCTGGCATATCGAATACTCTCGGTAGTTTGCTGGGCTCTCCGAGAGGGGCGGAGGAATCGAACTCAGGTCGGCCATGTTGGCTGCATGCAAGGCAGACGCCCTACCCGCTGTGCTATTTTAGAATCTTACAACCAAATCAACATCTTATTCTTTTGTTCTTTTAGAGCAAAACTTGCTTAAAATCTACCTGTATGATCTCTTCTCTTAGTTATCTTTTCTCCACAATTTTTGTCTCTCAAATATACCAAAAATGTGTTTAAAAAAAGGCAGAAATATTCATATTGGGGCCAGAGAGATAGTACAGTGGGTAGGGTGCTTGCCTTATATGTGGCTCACCCAGGTTCAATCCCTGGTACCAGACATATTCCCCCAAGGCTGGCGAGGAGTGATCTTTAAGCACAGAGCCAGGAGTAAGCCCTGAGTCCAGTCTGGCACCAAAAAAAAAAAAAAAAAGGAAAAAACTTTCATGCACTTGCGTGCCACAACATGTTACCATTCTCTTTCACCTCTTTCACTTTGACCTGGCATCTGTCTCCACCGCTCAACTGAAAATTCTTTTGGCAGTGTCACCAACAACGTTCTCAATAAAGAAAACAAATTTCAAGCATCATCTTTAGATTGTGCAATGCACTAACCAGAACTTTCTGTTTTTCTGTGGTAGTGGTGGTGGCGGTGGTGATGGTAGCCAACACTCCTAAACAAGAAGTGACCCAATCAGGTCTGAGTTCTGGGCCGTCCTCTGCTGCTTAAGCTCTCAGCAGCATTCCTTGTGGTTAACCATTCCCTACTCTCTCTAAGTACTCCCTGCCCACTTCACTAACAGGGTTTTCCTGTCAGTTCAACAGCATCTTCCAACTGGCAAGTAATGAGCCTACACAACATTAAATCCTGGGCCATTGTGTCTTCTCTCTGTATATTTTTATCAAATGATTTCATCCATTCCGGTTAGCTTTTAAGAACCATTTATAATCTGCAAAGCTACCTCTGTGTTTCTACTCCCAAATTTCAACCGTTCTGTTCATCTACCTGTTCATGTTCAACTTCAATGTTTCACTGACATATCGGTTCTATCTATGTCCAAGCCCTTCATTTTCCTCACCA
Organism: Sorex fumeus; assembly: GCF_029834395.1. Lineage (NCBI taxonomy): Eukaryota > Metazoa > Chordata > Mammalia > Eulipotyphla > Soricidae > Sorex > Sorex fumeus. The sequence continues at coordinate 20,595,822 of NW_026606118.1, forward strand.
AAACCATCTTCTCCAGCCTTCCCAGTCTCAGAAACAGCACCGCAGGGGACATCACTACCCCAGCTAAATCCTAGGAAGCCCACCAATATTCATTTCTTTCATTCATAGCTCAGATACAGTGTGTGAATAATTCCTGCCATTAAAATTGGCCCCAGATCCATTTAAATGCCTCTATTTCCACAACCACAGTACCTGTCCTCAGAATTGTTAAGAACCCGCTACCAGAGTCTTTGCTTCCCCATTCTTAGGTCTACAATCCACTTCTCATTCAGTAGCTGGAATGCTGTTTGGGAAACATATCCATATCATAAAACGTCCCTGCCTAAGGTCTTTCGCTTTTAACATAAAATTAAAAATTCTTAATCTAGTTTATAAAACTACTGTGAGAGCAAATAACATGGTGAGAAAAGGTGTGTGTGTGTGTGTGTGTGTGTGTGTGTGTGTGTGTCTATCTGTCTGTCTGTGTGTAGTTCACCCTCCATAAGTTAATAAGGGAAGGAAGATTTCACTAAAAGTTCCATTAAAAGTTAAAGGAAAGATGAAAAATTTGCCATGCAAGCAGTAGGTGGGGGATTTCATAAAGAACTATGTACATACATAAGCATCTTAAGGAAAGGACAAAGGTCTGCAGGGCTATGAGGTGCCTTGTGGAAGAGGATGATCTTAGAAATCACAGAAGATGAGATCTTTAATCAAGATGACTGAAGGAAGTGATGGAAAATGTGCACAAAAAAAAAATGTGGTAATAAGAATCTAAAAGAAAAAGTCAACTGACCAGGATTATAAATCACAGTGCCTAAAACAAATAGGTTAAATAAATTAAATTAATAAATTACACAATAGCTAAATAGTCTCACAATGGAGATGTTACTGGTGCCCACTCGAGCAAATCAATGAACAATGGGAGGACAGTGCCACAGTGCTACAATAGTCAAATAAATTAAATAAATAAATCATTGAACGCAGAGATGAAACTCTAAGTAACTGGGGGTGGAGGATTCAAAAGAGAGAGAAGGGAAAATAAAGAATGCCATAGAGATAACTTCCTTAAAATGTTGTCAAAATAACCCTGGATTGCACAGAGTACTACCTGTGTACATTCTAATGACAATATCTGAAATTTATCGCTGGAGAGATAGCACAAGGGTAGTGCATTTGCCTTGCACTCAGCCAGCCCTGCAGAGCCAGGTTCAATTCCTTTACTCCTCTCGGAGAGCCCAGCAAGCTGCCAAGAGTCTCATCCACACAACAAAGCCTGGCAAGCTACCCGAGATGTATCCAATATGCCAAACACAGTAACAACAAGTTTCAAAATGGAGATGTTACTGGGCCCACTGAGCAAACCGATGAACAATGGGAGGGCAGTGTTTGTGTTTAGGTAAGTTAGTGGCCAGCCATAAGGCATTGAAATAGGCACGAGGAGCTTTGAGATGGAAGATGGAAGGCATTATCTAAATGTGAATGTTCAAAGGGGATTGATTAAAACACACAAGGCAACCTGCAGTATGAGATTAATTTAATGAACACCTAATGCTATACAGCAGATGGCAATAGACAGGAGAGAACAGGAAAGCTAGCCACTGACATTAATTAGTAAATAGTAGATTACAAGCTATGTCAAAGAAGAAATGATTAGAACCCAATCACATTTTCTTTCTTCAGTTAACTGAATTCAACCTCTTGGGCACTAATGAAAAGCATGCAAATGAAGAGACTACTGTTAATACATTTGCTCTTAATCAAACAGCAAATGGCTTCTTCTCAAAGAGATTTTTACCATGCATATGAAGACCTAAACAGAAGCGATTATTTGGGCTATGCATCATAAAATCAAATAAAATATTCCTTTAAAAAAAAGAAATCTTTTTAAAGGAAGAACTGTAAGAAGTAAAGGAGCCCATCATTCTAACAAAAGAAATAGCAATAAAGAAATGATTCTACACCAATGAACAAACTAGAAAAACTGCCTGCAGTTATCAGTAAGAGAGACTAATAACTATTGCCAGACAAATAACTTTCTTGGCCTTTATCAAGACAATTAAAAAAACAACCCAGAAATAGCCATGATTATTAACTTGATTTTGAAAAGCATACAAAATCTGGTCCCATCACTGGCCCTCTTTACCTCAGTAAGTTATTTTTTCCTCTTTCCTTCTTTCTTTCTTTCTTTCTTTCTTTCTTTCTTTCTTTCTCTCTCTCTCTCTCTCTTTCCTTTCCTTTCTTCCTTTTTTTTCTTTTTTTTTCTCGCATACATCATATTGTTTCAAGGTGTATTTTTTTCTGGTGGGGGGTTCTGTTTGTGTATTCTGATATTGGGGTGGCAGGCACTTCACCATTAAGCCATATCCCTGGCCTTAAATTATGCTTTTTTTTTTTGCTTTTTGGGGACTATACCTCACAGTTCTCAGAGCTTACTCCTAATTTTGTGCAAAGGAATCACTTCTGGTGGGGTTTGAGGGATGATGCGTGGGCTCCAACCTGGACTGGCTATGTGCAAGGCAAGCAGGAACCAATCTGGTCCCTAAATTATGCCATTTTTAAAATAAAATTTTGTCTACTACTCAAAAGAAAATGTGAAACAGTAAACTCTTTAAATCTTGGAAAAAATAAAAAAATTCTATGCCAATTCCAGACCATTATACTGAGACAGTAGTATTTCTAAAACAAACTGTGAAATAATATTGAATGAGAATGCCAAGACAAATTAAGAAGAAAATTCATGATAAAGTTAATTGACAGCCAAGGAGTGGCTACTAATATCATTTTAGTCAGACTGAATTCACTGTGTCTATGATGTGAGTAGTTTTACCAAATTTTGCAATAAAACTAATTGAAAGAATAAGTAACCAACCCACAACAAAAACCTGTACTTTCTCCTATACTTCTCTATTATATAATGTATTTCTTCTCATTTTAAAATCCATATGTATCTCTTAGTTGCTATCATTTGGGTCAAACAACTCTAGTGGCTTTGTCGAACTATTAGGAGGAGTATTTCATTTATGAATTGGGAGGACTAGTCAGACAAAAACAGGATAGGATAAAATCTTATTTGACCCAGGCAAGATAATTCTGGGAGAATAATGCATGACTTTATTTATATCTCCTTAATAAAAGCTCACTTACTCCCTAAAGAATAAAATCATTTTAAGTCCTTACCCACCAAGTAGTCCATTGTCAATTACCCTTCCCAAATGAAGAAATAAAGCTTGTAGTCTGATAGCCTGAAGTAGTAATATAATAGTAAAAAGCCTTTTGAGATTGCAAAAAAAAGACAGAAAATTTATTCTTAGAGTGAAATGAGGCTGGTAAGAAACAAGCAACCTCTAGAACATGCCCACAATGGTAAAAGCTGGTGACCAGGGGGTAGGAAAAATGAAGGTTTGTAAGCAAGTCAGACTGTGAGATCACACCCCTAACCATAGTTTTGTGTGGAAACTATTTTCTATGTCAATGAAACCACTGGTGCTGTTTCCTTGCGTTGTAACCCTGCTACGGGACACTGACAGATTGAGCCTCTGCCCGAGTCGCCTTATAAACCAAGAGGTTCCTGTGAGGGAAAATTCTCTCAAAAAGTTCACCTCGAGTGTCTCAGAAAACATGAATGTGGCAACCCCAGCATTTAAATAAACATTTACCTGAATGTTGATTTCTCCTTCTTCACATTCCTTCTTGTATTTTCTGGGGAGTGTCTCGACCTCACGAATGGCATCCAGAGTGACTTGCTGAGGTAGCACTTCAAACAAAGATGTCAGATACATAATTATGGATTTCTTGTCAGGAAGCTGAACGGCAACATCTGAAAGTGGAAGAAAATGAAACTCAAATTAGTTGCTGAAAATGTATGAGCTTCTCAGTACTAGACATAAAATAACCATATCTAATAGAGCCTCATGTATGCCCCACTGTTTACGTACTAAATTTTAGTACCCCAAAACAATACAATACATAATCTTTGTAATATCAAAACTCATTAAAATTTTAATTCATATAAAACTAAAGCAAAGATGATTATTATTTTGGTTCAGTATCCATTTCTTAAAAACTGACTCTAAAAAAATCCTCTCAAATAAGCAACCATTAAAGACAAAGATGACTTTCATTTATATTGTGAAAGAACTCTAGAATTCAACCCTGTGACAATTATAGCTAAAGTTCTCACATTCTATATAAGAAATTCATGTGAAAAATGCATCTTAATGAAAACAAATAATGAATTGTCACTCTAAATATCTGCTCAAAACTTTACACCTTATTGTGATACTTGCTGATGATGACATTACATTTCCATCTAATGGAATCCATCTATTGTTAGGCAATTAATACAAGTTATTAATACTAACTTGTCTGAAATAAGAAAAATTACTTAAAAGAAAAAATATTCCTCAATTCTCATAATTCTGTCTACAGAGGAGAAAAAACATATTCCTTGTGTTGCAAGGCAAAATCAACATTGAAATTAAATACTGAATAATACCTTCAGGATCTAACAGCTTTTCAATTCCCAGGTAGGTCTGAGCTTTGCTGAAGGCATGTTCCAGTCTTTCAACTGCAGACATCCTGATAACTTTATCCCAGCTGAAGAGATCAGGTCTGAAATAACCAAACAAAAAACAGTAATTACGAAACACAGGAAGCAAATATTCATTTCTATAACCCAATGCCTTTCCATTTATATGTTCATTTTTAGTATAAAACAATTTGTTATATATTCCAAAGGCATGTCAGTATATACATTTTTAATAATAAGTGTGAAAACAAAAGCTAATGCTACAGTATAAGGTTATTATTTTGGATTAAATGTGCGCAATATATTTCTGGATAATGAGTTACATGACATAAATTATATATAATAATTTTAAATAGTAAAAGAGAAAAAGGGAGAAGGGGAATCTTTCAATATCAGATAAAAATAAAGAATATAAAATAAAAAGATAAAGTGTGAAAGTTAATCTAAGCATCACAATTAATGTTAATGGACTAAATTCTTCCATCAAAACACTCAGGCAAGAAAAAATTTTTCTTACCCGAGTGTTTTGTTTAAATTAGTTTAAATTAAACTAATTTAATATCCTGTGGATTAAATTAGTTCTAATCTAATTCACAGGATAATCCTAAAACAAGGGTTCAAGAGAATTTCTCTCCAATCACTTCCCCTTTCCATAGTAACATCAGCCAATACATTTTATTTTGATTTTTATCTAATTCCACAAATCATATGTTATTGGGGTTGGACAGAGAGTATAGTGGGTATGGTACTTTCCTTGCTTGAAGCCAACTCAGATTCAATCCTCAAAACCCCGTATGGTGCCTTGAACCCTCTCAGGAGTACTTCCTAAACACAGAGCCAGGACTAACCCTTAGGTATCACCAGATGTGGCCCCCAAACAAAAAAAATGTATATTATTTTGCTTTGACTTAACCAAAATTTGATAATTTACTGTGTTATTTGGTCATTCCTATAACGTTCTTGCTTCTCTGATCCAAACACCTCTGAGATTTAACCGTCCTGTTAACTATAATAGTGATTGCCATTTCCCAAACTCACCATTGCATCCACTGATTCCCTTTCTCTCTTGCTTGATGTATTTTGCTTCAGCCTACTTGCTTTTCCACATGCTTCATTACTTATATTCTGATTTTTCCTTCCTTTTTTGTATAAACAAAAACCCCAAGGAGTGGAGTCTTGCCTCCATTTTGTTCCCTGATGCATGCATACATTGCACCTCACATTTAGAAGGCATGCCCCACATACTTGCTGAAACCATTAAGCAACAGTCTGAAAAATACTGGCTAAAATTACAATTTTCTGACAAAACATATAATCTAATAAAAACAAAGGCCTTCTTAAACTAATAAAAGGGGATGGGAGGAAAGTGTTCCTTTAACCAGATAAAAAGCTTACAGAAAAGGCTACTACAAACATCTATCTTATGGTAGAACATTAAAACCCCTCCACCATCAAGAACTAAGCATTCTTCTCTCACTATCACCAATTCCAATGGATTTGGTGGGGGGAGAAGATAAGATTACAATATAGCTGTTGTAATTCATGGACTTCAAACCTCCCCCAAATCTTCAGATATAAAATTAAAATTTGTAAAACCCTGGAAGGTTCCAGATATAAGATGTAGAAAAGTCAACTCCATTTTTTCATGTAAGCAACAAATATGCAAGAAACAAAACCCAAAGCAATGGAATATACAAAAGCAGTAAGATACATTATAAAATTTTAATTCCATACTTAAATCTATGACACATCTGAATTTTTGTTGGGGAATGGTGAGGAATAATTTAACCAACCTTTTACATATGAGCTACTAGTTGACCCATCTATTAATCTGTAAATCAGCTCAGTTGTATACTATAATTTCCTAAATTATAGCTATTTCTGAGTGTGTTATTATGTTAGGTTCAACAACAAAAAATATATAAAACTCACATTTTTTCATATTGGGTCCATACCCAGTAGTGTACCAGGCTTATTTTCGGCTCTATGCTTAGAGATCACTCCTAGAGATTCTCAGGGGACCATAAGTGGTGGCAGGGATCAAATCTGGGTCAGTCAGAGAAATGCAACTGCCTTACCTGCAACACTGTCTCTCTGGCCCAAAACTGTCATTTTTAAATCTCAAAATTCATCAAATATTAGTCATTTCATATGATTCTGCTTATAATTAATATTTTATATATTTTAAATATATTTATATGTATATTATAGCCTTAATTAATATAGTCTGATGAATAATTCTAGTTTTTGTTTGGGAAATACTTAAACTTGGTGTTCTCTCTCTCTCTCTCTCTCTCTGTCTCTCTCTCTCATTGTATTGACTCTTCTTCATCTTTGGTCTTTTATATATCTGGAATATATATATGGCCAACCTGGGTTCGATTTTTCTGCCCCTCTCGAAAAGCCCGGCAAGCTACTGAGAGTATCTCACCCACACAGCAAAGCCTGGCAAGCCACCCATGACGTATTCAATATGCAAAAAGCAGTAACAACAAAGTCTCACAATTTGTTGTGAGACGTTACTGGTGCCTGCTCAAGCAAATCGATGAACAATGAGAGGACAGTGCTACAGTGCTATATAGCTATACATATTCTATATATATAAAATATTGATCACAATGAACATGACATATAGATATATATCTATATATAGGTCTATATATATCCTTTATATATCTATTTGGGGGTAGCTCTGGTTGCCACAAATATTTCTGGGCATATACATCATCGATTTGCTCGAGCGGGCCCAGTAACATCTCCATTGGAGACTTTGTTGTTACTGTGTCTGGCATATCAAATACTCTCGGTAGCTTGCCAGGCTCTCCGAGAGGGGCAGAGGAATCGAACTCGGGTCGGCCATGTTGGCTGCATGCAAGGCAAACGCCCTACCCGCTGTGCTATCGAAAACATCGTATATAGCAGTCTACTTGTGGACATTACTGATGAGTGCTGTGTGAGTGGGACTGAATTATTTGAACCATTTTACAGAGTTGTTAAAAAAATTTTTACTGTAGCACTTAAGTAGTTTTGGAACTAAAGATCAGGTGGGTAGTTTTCTTCTGTGATAATCCTTAAGGTTTTGGTTAAGTATATGCTGAGAGGAGAGTAGTGGTAGCTGGGAAGGGTCTTTAGGGACAAGTAGAAAGGGAAGGATAAAGAAAATACACAAACTGGTAAGACCCATATCTCGCAGAAACATGTCTCACTTATGTCTATGAAGCAATGCATTAAAGGCGAGTCCATCTGTCCAGCTGGTAGTGAAGTTGAGAACGTTGACCTCACTGTACGGCCTGGTAGACTGGCGCACCCAACTCAGCAGAATCTTCTCGCTGTTTGTCTGCTGCAGGTCTGACATGATATCCTTCATTACATCTTTCACCTGTGCAAGAGAAACCATACTGGCCCTTAACTACAAATAGTACCTGGAATTGAATGCTTAGATACCAAAAAAAAAAAAAAAAAAGCCACTAATTACCTCTTACACTTCAGGTTTCTGGTTTTTATTTTATGTCAAGTGTTTATTTTAAACACTTGGAAAACATGAATTTTTAACAGTTGTGATTTGGGGGTATTATGATTGAGAGGTAATTTTTATCTCATCTTTCTATATTATAGTATTTTTTCATATCTTAAGCAACACTCATACAAGGTTTGATCACAATGAACATGACATTGTTACTTTCATAGTCACAAAAAAAAAAGAGGTAGCACCATGTATTTACAAAGACTTAACTGTAGTGGGAAAAAAACTTTATATTTATCTTCTACGAATATGAGGGGAAAGTCCTAATTACAAGATCAAAGAATAAGTAGGTTTTTGTAGGTAACAAAAATTTTAATATAGAAAACTGTAATCTAAAACTGCAATCTACCATTTTATATACTATTACTCTAAAAACGTATTTTTTTTTCTTTTCAAATTTGTGGGACACAACCAGCATTCTGGTCCGTAAAGAACATTCAAAAAATGATCAAGAATTATTAACAACAAAAGGACACAGAAGGCTAGGCAGGAGGGTGAGGAGTAGAGCTCATTCTTTGCATGCCTAAACCCCTGATCTTGATCCTTGGAATGCACTCAAATCCTCTTCTCCATATAAACATATAAACAGAGGATCCTTATACAAATCAAAGACAATCTGAGCATTAAAATAAATAACAATAAGGTAAGATTATAGCCTAGGAACATAAAATATTCAAGCAAAAAGAAGGAAAGAAGGAGGAACATACACAACTGTTAAAATTTGTAGGATCTGAGCTCAAGATTCAAGAATTGCTTATTATTTGCATTTTTATGTGTCTTATGTCCATTTTAATTTATTTCTTTTTAGGACCAGACCTGGCAGAGCTCAGGGCTTACTCCTGGCTCTGTACTCAACGGTCACTGCTGGCAGTCCTGGGGTGATCCTATGAGATGCCAGGGATCGAACCTAGGTCAGCAGCAGGCAAAGCAAGCATTGACCCATTAAACTATTTCTGGCCCCATACATCAATTTCTAATGCAAAAATAAGTTTAAAATTTATGAATATTAAATAAAAAACAACTAATTAATATATGTAAAATAATAAAGTAAGAATAGCAAGCATAAAATAACCGATCAGGGAAGACTATGAATAAATAGAAAAAAATGTTGGTATATTAACAATATTACACTATCTCAAAGTACATCTTCATAAGATACATTTTAGTAACAAAGGGTAGTCTCACTACTGTGTAGTACTGTGTATCTATCCACACTAAAGTTAATGCTGCCAAAAACTTTTTATTTTTTATTAAAGGACTGTGATTTACAAAGTCGTTGATAGATGAGTTTTAGGCTTATAATATTTCAACACCAATCCCTCCACCAGAGATGCCAAGAAAATCTTAATGCATAGCACATGGCTCCTGATACAGTTCTTCAAGAACTCAGCATGGGTTTTGTGGTTTTCCTGCCAAAATGAATGCCTTGAATCTAATTATGAAGAATCACCAGCCAAAGTTCACATGGAAAGATATTCTAGGGGCCAGAGAGAAAATATAGCAGGAAAGGCACTTGGCCTTGCACACATTTGACCCGGGTTCTATCCTAGGATCCCATATGGTCCCCTGAGCACTACCAGAGTGATCTCCGAGTACAGAGAAAAGAATAAGCCCTGAGCATTGCATTGTGGCCCTAACATCAACAACAACACCAAAAATTCTACAAAATAACTGACATTTAATTTTTTTAATGTCGATATTATAAGTTACAAAGAAAAACCTAATTGCATATAAAGAAAACTAAAGAGACATTGACAAGTAGGTACATGATCTAGTATTTCCTTTGTCTGCACAATATATAATTGGGGCAACTGATAAAATCTCCCCAAATGCCTAGAGATTCCTGAACTGCATAGTTTTGATGGTTTCAACACTTATATGTCTTATTTTCATGGTTTGTCAGCATATAATTATCATATTGTATTTTAATTATTAGTACCAGTACTCAAACTATATTTTATATATTAAAATTATTGATCACTTGATCACTTGACTTCCCGTTAATCGTCGATTTGCTCGAGCGGGCGCCAGTAATGTCTCCATTTGTCCCTGTCGCGTGCTAGTGTAGTGTAAAATTAATAATAATTTTAATAACTAGCACACTAGCATTAAAATTATTATTAGAGTTTTTTTAAGAGATTCCCTGTTAATTAATTTCTCTTTAGAACATACACACACCAATATTCAGGCAAAAAGAAAGGCTGCAAGCAACACAGCCACCTGCCCGCTATGCTATGTCCTGGCCCCATATGTCAATTTTTAATACAATATTTTTAAGAACTGGCAGTTTCTCCAATTCCAAGTTGTTAATAGCTGAAATATGCAATACCCTAAGACTCTATGCTGAAGTTCTACCCTCCCTCCACCATTTAAAGTGAGTGTATTTGGAGCGGGAGCAATAGCACAGCAGGTTGGGTGTTTGCCTTGCACGCAGTCAACCCGGGTTCAAATCCCAGCATCCCATATGGTCCCCTGAGCACTGCCAGGAGTAATTCCTGAGTGCAGAGCCAGGAGTAACCCCTGTGCATCGCCAGATGTGGCCCCAAAAAGCCAAAATAAAAATAAAATAAAAACAAAAATTAAGTGAATGTATTTGAAGACAGGCCGTCTAAAGAGGCAAGCAAAGGGAAATAGCTCAGCTCTGACGGCAGCAGGACTGGTTCAAATCCTGGCACCATAAGGCGCCCTGAACGCCACTGAATGTAGCCCTGGTGGTTCCTGAGTAACGTTGGCATGACCCTGGTTGTCCCCAGAACTACAGGGTCCGGTTCAGCTTATTGCACTGAATTGCCTGCCCCACTGGCAAGCATTCCTGCAGCAGCCCTCAGACGCCTGAGGACTGTAAGGGAATTCTCTCATCCCTGGCAAACATCAAGACCTGGGGGATCGATGAAAACAGTATTAGTGGATTGGCAAGTGTTTTTGAGAGTTTGTAAGAGATCCTGGGAGAAAATACCTTGGAGTCAGAGGTGCTAAAAAAAGTAAAGTAGGTGGGAACCAGAGCGACAGTACAGTGAGTAGGGCATTTGCCTTGCATGTGACCAACCCAGCTTCAATCCCTGGCATCCCAGATGATCCCCCGAGCATGCCAGGAGTACTTCCTGAGTGCAGAGTCAGGAGTAAGCCCTGAGCATCACCAGGTATGACCTAAAAATAAAAGGGAAAAAAAGAAGGAATCTCAAGGCACAGACGACCACCTAGGCAGGACCATGTGGTCTCAGGCAGAGGATGCCCATCCAGAAACCAGGGAGACAGACCTCAGAGGAAGCCAATCCTCTGACGTCACAGCCTCTGAAACTGTGAATTAATTTCTGTAGCTGAAGCCTCACAGCTTGTGGGAAACTGGGATGGCCGTCCTAAGAAACAGAGGCATCCATGATGTTCATTTCCCATTTCGAAGACCTGACGGAGACGAGCCTCACCTGCCAGTGCAAAATGATGCTCCAAAGTAACCCCAAAGTCAGTTTGTGATTTCCATCGACGATGTCTGTCCCGCCGATGTTCACTAAATCCACCTAGCGAAAAGGAAAATGAACTCTGAGACAATTTCTCCACAGAAACACATCTGAATTTATTTGGTTCAGCATTATAATAGAATGATAAGAGAAACTGCATTTGAACAAATCAAGTCAAGCACCATCTCAAAACGTCACTGTTTCCAGTGCAGCGTAAACATTACAGGTTAAACCATTCACTAGAAGAAGCATGATTATTCCCCTGCCCCTAGAAAAGGGCTTCCCAGAAGAAGAAAAAAAATTTTTTTTTCCAAATCACATGATGACACTGCAGAGAGCAGTGACTGGATCCACAATAAATAATCCTGATGGTCACAAAAACAACAACAACAACAGCAGAAATCACACTCCAAACTTACATTATTCTGATGTAAGACCTGGAGTACTCTGTTGACATTATTCAAAGCGTGGACCCGTGTGGACCCGCGTTCCTTTGGCTAGAAAACAAAATGCAACATCGCATGAGACACAGTCCCTCCGTGCTGGCAGCCAAGGCTCCCTGATGACAGCAACAGCAGCTCAGTGAACAGGACCGCTCTGTGCCAGGAGCTCTGGCCAACTTCTCCGGCCGTCTTGGAGGCTAATGTTGACATTATGCAAATACCCCCACTAACAGCATCTGAAGATAATGATTCCCGACTTTCCTTTTACATTGGCATCTCCTAGAGAGCTTGGAAAAGTACCAAAGCCTGTGTCTGCTTCCACCCTAAAATTCTGTTGACTCGAGAAGGAGAGATAGTACGGAAGTTACAGCTCTTGCCCTGTACGCAGCCAACTCCAGTTTGAACCTTACCACTAAATATGGTCCCTTGAGCCCCCAGTCAAGTATGGCCCAACTCACAAGCCCCCCTCCATGAAAAATAAGTAATAAACAATAAATAACAAACAATAAAAATAAGTAAATAAGAACTCTGAGCTGATGACTGAGAACAGGTTGGGTTTAGAATGGGCTGCAAGGGCTGAGTCACACTCAGCAATGCTCGGGGGTCACTCATGATGTGCTCTGGGGACCCCATGGTGCTCGAGATGGGACCTAGGCTGGCCGCATGCAAGACAACTGCCTTAACTCCCAGCAACATCTCTCCAGCCTCCCTGGGGCTGGAATTTTGTAAAGACTTTTCTTGATGATTCTCATGCGTAAACAAGTTAGGATGCCAATGCCCCCAAGGACAAAGTCTCTTTGATCTAAATGAGTCTGGATACAGGGGGATGGAGAACTCTTGACATCACATATGGACACAACAGAGGACTGTCAAGTGCTAACCCAGAGTCCACGGGAATGGCAGGAATTGCCGCCTGGGGAAAGCTGACCTGGGTGGCTTCCTTCTGCCTCACTGGCCAGAGAATCTTATCTCAGAGAAGGATCAGTTTTTCTAACAAGTTCCCACCCACCCACCACCTGGAGGGCAAAAGGAAGCGCATGACATCCTGCATTTGGCATGAAAATAATTAATCTGCAGGAGTGTGTCTCACTGTGCCTGCTAGAACGATTCTACCTCATGCTAAAGTGTGTTTGAGCCTTCATGAACACAAAGATCAGCGTGTGAGCATAGATTGAACATCTTTCACACAAAGTGAGAGAGCACAATTTTGATGAAGGGAAACAGCCCACAGATTATACTCAATATCTGGGGAGTAAAGTCAAAATTCTAACAATTTTGTTTTTGCTTTCTGGGTCACACCCAGCCAAAGCTCAGGGGTTACTCCTGGCTCTGCACTCAAGAATCACTCCTGGCAGTGCTTGGGGGACCATATGGGATGCTGGGAATCGAACCCAGGTCAGCTACGTGCAAGGCAAACGCCCTACCCGCTGTACTATTGCTCCAGCTCCAAAATTGTAACAATTTTCAAAAACCAGTTCTTAAGTAGGGGGTGGAGAGACAGCTGGTAAAAATACCTGCCTGGTACACAGCCAACCCAGGTTCAATCCCTGACACTACATTCGAATGCCCAAGCTTTGCAAGGAGTGATCCTTGAGCGGAGAACCAGGAGTAAGACCTGAATTTAGTAAGGTGTGTGTGACCCCCAAAACCCAAACACATACACAAAAAGAATTATTAAATAGAATTTAAATGGATGCATCTATGCTCCCTAGTTGCAAGGTATATATTTTTCCTCTGGGGATGGAAGATAGTACACTGGTTTGATGCGTGACCCAGATTCTGTTCCCAGTATCACCTGGTCCCCCAAGCATCATGGAAACAGCCTTGGACATCCAGGTGTGGTTTTGGAGGTCCCAGTCGCCTGGGTATCCCCGGCACTGCAGGGCTGAGCAGCAGCATATCACAGGCCCCTGCACTAAACTACCAGCCTGCTTGACCAAGGACCACCAGTGGCATCCCTGGGCCTCCTGAGCACTCTACAAGAATCCCCTATATATAATATGTTATGCATATGTTATATATGTTATATAAATAATTCCAATTTACATAACCATTCTATTTTTTTTTCTTTTTGGGTCATACCTAGCAATGCTCACAGGCTACTCCTGGTTCTGCACCCAGTAATTACTCCTGACAGTGCTCAGGCGACCATATGGGATGCCAGGGATTGAACCTGGGTTGACCACAGAGCAAGGCAAACGCCCTCCCCACTGTACTATTGCTCCAGCCCCACATGGCCACTTTTTTAATTCTCCACTGTGTTGTCACTGTCACTGTCCTAAAGACAGGTGTTGGTTTTGTTGGGGTTTTTTTTTTTGCTTGTTTATTTGGTTTTTGCCTTAAAATATTTTACTGAAACTCTTTGGATAAAACCACTTACAACAAAATTAAGAAGTAAAAGCTGTCTAATATTTAAGAGGCACCACATTTCTCAGCAGTAAACGTGCCTACCTCCAGTCTTTACACTGTAAGTAACCCAGAGGGGGTTCAAGCATCAGTGAGGATGCAAGGGGAGTGGGAAGCCTGGTTGAAGGGGTGATGCTACTCACCAGGGATGTTCCTGTAAGGCCTTCGAGCAGATCCAGTAGTTTCCTTCCATCTTTGAGGTCTGTGAACATGTCATGGATGGGTGGCTTTCCGCTCTACAGGAGGAAAAGGAAGTCAGAGTGAGCACAGCAGCCGGCATTCCGCACAGGCAGAGCACATCAGTGAAGGGCTTCGGCTTTTTAATTAACCATTCGGCGAGATTAGCAGACTTTTTCAAGTCTGAGAACAGAGAACCTTCACATCTCCTAAGAAATGTCTGAAGCATGACCATTTAAATCACATTATTTCTAAGCGAGCAAATAGAGCTGTGATTAGTGTCCATAAATATGCCCAGGCTATGGCATATAGTCCTGAGAAGAAATGATAAAGAGATGCAATAAAAATATAAATGCACGGCACTGAGAGATAGTTACGGCAGTTAGGGCACATGTACCCTGGCATGTACCCAATGTGGGTTTAATTTCCAGCTCCACTTGCTGGAATACTCCACAATACTCTCAAGTATTGCTGGGTGCAGCTCTGGGACCCCTGATCACCATCGTGTGGCCCTAGAGACGCCCAGAACCAAAGGGCCCATCAACTCTGCATCCTCAAGCCCTTGCTCCAGCAGAAATTGCCCAAGAACCATGAGTGGGGCCTTGGACCCCCAGAGTAACCCTTGGGAGAGCCCAAAAACTCAAATTAAATTGTATATATGACACATGGGTGAAGAGGCAGATGACAAGTACACAGACCTTTACCCCTCACTGTACTTCTTCACATGCACCTTTTGATGGTGTCTCGCAGCATTTCCATTATGAGAGGTGACTCCATCATCCATTTCAGCTCTCAGGGCCAAATCTATCTTTACAGCTATTAATTTCTGAATGTTGAGACACTTTTGGCTCTGGGTCAAAGTCTAGTGTCACTTAAGTATGTTGAATGATAATGTTTATAAAATTCCTAAATTCTCATTCCTGATTGCAAAACAGCAGCAATTTCTACTGATTCACGTAACCCAGTGTCTGATACCAGAGGAGCCCCTCACCCCCCCAAATAGACACAACATTTCCTGTCTGTCTGTGATATGCTGGTTGTTTATAACTGATTTGTCACACAGATAATTGGGAAGCTCTCATTTGAGCCCTGTTTGACTTGTAAGTCTAACTCAGCTTCTTAACCTCTTTCTAAATTGTGTATTACTACAAAGCTTAAAATCATTGAATTATCTATCTACCACTGTCCAGAATATATAGAGAGCACAATATATTAAATGGCATAAGTATCATTATATCCTACTAAGTGATTGTCTTTTAAAATCTCCATAGAGATTAACAGTCCTAGTTCATGTCAGAAACATTTTATAATTCATTATTTATTAGAGTTTAGGCAACACAGTGACAACAGCGTTAATGTTCATGGTGTTGATTACAAAGTTATTGCACCCCACCACCATCAAAGTATCCCAGACCCCCACTACAGTCCCTATTTGACCCCTGGTCCAATCTTCATTTTTCTCCTCACTCTCACCCCTACTTGGTAGTCAGTTTTGTCATTCCAAGTCAAGAATTTGTCATCATTCAACACTGTCGTTTCTCTTATTTTATCTCCTTTTATACCTCAGACAAATGAGATCATCCAGTATTTGTCCTTCTCACTAAAACTTATTGTGCTAAACAGTTTCGGTTCCATCTATAATGTAGTGAACTGCAAGATTTCATATCTTCTTACAGTGGCATAGTATTCCATACTATGAGTGAGTATGTGTGTACGTGTGCGTGTGTACGTGTGTGCGCGTTGCGCGCATGCTTGCATGCACACATAAATCACAACTCATTGTCCATTCATCGGCTGTCAGGCATTTGGGTTCTTTCATATTATGGCTATGAGATTAGCACAATAAACATAGGTGGACATATATCTTTTCCAATTTATGTTCTAGATTTGGAAGACAGATGCCAAGAAGAAAAATCACTGAGTCATACGGGAGTTCCATTCTCACTATTTTTGAGGAATCTCCATACTGTTTTCCATAGAGACTGAAACAGACAACATTCTGTTTTACCACATCCCTGCCAACACTGGTCACTGCTGTTTTTACATATGTGCTAGTCTCACTTGTATAAGATAGCATCTCACTGGTGTTTTTATTTGCATCTCCCTGACAATAAATGACAGTGAACATATTTTCTTCTTTGTCAAAGACAGAAAAAAACAAAAATAAATAAATGAAACTACACAAAATTTAAAAAGGCTTTAGTGGGGAAAATTTAAGATATTTTATAACAATTTACCACCTCACTTCTAATTTTAAGAAACAAACTCATATTAATCATATAAAGCAAAATTTTGCTTTAACCTTCAAATAAAGGGAGAAAGAAATCACTCTGAAATTTCCTAAATTTTGCTCTTCCTTTTCCCCTTAATTTTTAAATAAGTATAATTCATAGTCAAATAATTGTAAATAGTGTGCAACACTAACAGTTTTTAATATGTGACTGTTTGTAGTTCACACCATCGAGCCAAGGATGCAGCTCAAAGGTAAAGCATATGCCTCACAACTCTGAGTTTCTGAATTCAAATCCCAGAACCACACAAACAGGAATCAAAACTAGAAAAAGCTCATATACTACATACCAGGTGGAAAAACTGGAAAAGCATTCACTGTAGAATCAGTTTAGAATAAACTGAATCTTTCATATCTGAAACTAAAACGCTTAGGGCTGAAGAGATAGTATCTAGGTTACGGTACCAGGGGTCTAACTTGTGTTAGATCCCTGGTACCACACATGATCCCCTGAGCATCGATAGGAGTGATCCTTGGGCACACAACAGAGCCAGGAATAATAAGCCTTGAACTTATTCCTGCCAGGTGTGGCTGGTAAAAAAAAAAGAACAATAACTATCAAAAATATATAAAATATAACAAAATTGTTTTTCTTGCATTCTGCCGTTCTTTGGTTGTTTTGTTTGGGCTTGCTTTTTTTTTAAAGGTGGATGGATTTATTTTTTTAGTTTGTATTACAGATTAGGTGATTATAGAAAGTAACTATTCCTTCACCACACACAGATAATCTCTGTGCCACTCAATAATGAACTGAAGTGCACAATGCAATGCAAGAGCATGGGCAGTACTTCAGAGGGCAGAGCAAAGAGAAGTTTGTTGCACATTAGAAACTTCCTAACCCATCGGAAAAAGTAAAGGCCAGAAATGACCTTCATCATCTACTACTACTTAGGCTCATTCAAATCCCAAATTGTGGTTCAAACACACACATATAAAACTCACATCCACTCTCAACACATTGCTACATCTCCCTGAAAATACAACCGAGGAATATCCCATGTATAGAGGAAAAGAACCAGCTTATGCCAAAGAGCAAGTACCAGTCCAGGAGAATAACACTCCTCAGCATGGTGACTTACTGCTCTGTATGTAATAAGTAAGATCACAGTATTCCTTTGGTTACAGATCCAGGGACTTCACAAAATTAACTGGCCAGGTGGTCTCTATCAAAACACAACCCTGCTGCTATAATATGAAATCAGCCAGAGAAAAACATAGCTGGAGACATTCATGTGTTCAAACACAGAAATGAGCCAATTGGAATGACAACTATAACAAAAAAACTTTATTTGTAGACACTAAAATTTGAATTTAATTTCCACATGTCATGAAATATTATGTTTATTTTGAGTTTTGCAACCACCGACAGTGCAAAACCATCCTTGACACATGGGCCACACCAAACAACAGAAATGAAAAATATTCTTAGCCATAATAATAATAACTCACTTATGGTGAGGTATGTTTTAAGGTGCTTAGAGATTCTTACGGAGTAGAGACACAGTACAAGTAGGGTACTTGCCCTTTTTTTTTTAATTAACTTAGTTTTTAATTGAATCACAGTGAGATGCACAGTTCCAAAGTTGTTCATGACTGGATTTCAGTCCTACAATGCCTTGTATGCAGCTGACCAAGGATTGGTCCACAGCACCATGTATTTCCACATGGCAGAGACTATTAGGGTTATTTTGAGTTTTGCAGCCAGTAAAATCACAAAGCTTCATTAGGAATAAGCTCTGTGCACCGCTGAGTATGGATTCCACTGCCCCCAGAAAAAATAAAGAAATTTAGATGCCTATTTCATGTACATTATTTGGTTCTTTTGCTTTTGTTTGGGGGTCACACCTCATGGTGCTCAAGGCTTACTCTGGATTCTGTGCTAAGTCACCACTTCTAGCAGTGCTCAGAAGATCATACATAATGCTAGGAATTGAACCCAGATCAGCTGCATGTAGGGAAAATGCCTTAAACTTTAAAATTTCTGGCCCATACTGCTTGTTTTTCATTCTGATATTTGGAATCTAAAGCATAGAAGTGAAATGGCAGGTGGCAGGTGGAAACCGGGATCTGATCTGATACAACAGCAGCTGACTCCAAACCCACAAACTCAAAAATCTGTGCTGAACTGCTAATGAAGTTTTACAAGAACCCAGGACTATTATATCTGGGAGAGGTATTTCATCTGTGGGGAAGAGTAAAGGCTGGAGGAGTCATATTTAATTACTTTCCAAAGAAGGCAACAAGACACAGAACAGATTAAAGTAAACTCAAATGAAGACTGTGTCCCCGTGTAGTGTAGGGTTTTAAAGCCAATCTGAGTCACAGGCTTTTGAATCACCGGCTCTGACCGCCGAATCCACTCTGGGAAAGTTTGGAACTGTCAGAAGTCGTTGTTTAATAATAAGACAAACTGTTTCTGCCTGCCAGTGAAGCGCGTACCTAGAGCTTTTAACTCTTTGCATAGATGTATCTGTGGAGAACGCAGTTTAATAATTCATTTTGGCAACTATTGGGTGAATGCCTCCTTTGTGCTTTGCCCTGCAGAAAGGCCACTTTCAAGCTACTTTCTCTATTCACAAGAGATTGTTCCCATAGTTTTCAAAAAATTACAAAACAGGACAAATGAAGTTTTCAACTTAGAGAAAGAAAGGCTTTTGGGTCACACTCCATGCTGCACAAGGTTTACTCCAGGCTTTGCGCTCAGAAATTACTCCTGGTGGTTCTCAGGGGACCATATCGGATGCTGGGAATCGAACCCAAGTTGACAGCATTCAGGGCAAATGCCCTACCCACTGTGCTATCACTCCAGCCCCAGAAATAAGAAAAGTTTTGGGTCATTTAACCTTTCAAAGATCCAAAATAGGACTGAAGAGAAAGTACAACTGTCTAAGTTGCCAGCCTTGTACGTGGCTAACCTGAGTTCAGTGCCCAGCATCCCATATGATCCCCTGTGCCCCACCAGGAGTGATCCCCAAGTGCAGAGCTATGAATAAGCCCTAAGCAGCACTGAGTTTGGCCCCAAAACTAAAAGTTAAAAACTCTGAAAAGACTAATATGATAGGATTGCTACACTGTTCACAATAGCCAAAATCTGGAAAAAACCCAAGTGCCTGAGAACAGATGACTGGTTAAAGAAACTTTGGTATATCTACACAATGGAGTATTATGCAGCTGTTAGAAAAGATGAAGTCATGAAATTTACATACAAGTGGTTCTACATGGAAAGTACTGTGCCAAATGAAATGAGTCAGAAAGAGAAGGACAGACATAGAAAGATTGCATTCATCTGTGGAATATAAAGTAACAAAATAGAAGACTAACACCCAAGAATGGTCGAGATAAGTGCCAGGAGGTTTACTCCATGGCTTGAAGGCTAGCCGCACATGCTGGGGGGGAAAGACAGCTCAGATGGAGAAGAGAGCAGCAAGTAAAGGGTGTTGGGAGGATCCTCCCAGGATGGGAGATGCATGCTGAAAGTAGACTATAGACCAAACACTCAAATGTCACTCAATTCCTCTTTTGCAAACCTCAGCATCCAAAAGGAGAGAGAGAACAAAAGGGAATGCCCTGCCACAGAAGCAAGGTGGGATGGCGTGGGGGGGCGGGGTGGGTGGGATAGGAGGAGGGGATACTGGGATCCGTGGTGGTGGAAAATGGGCACTGGTGGAGGGATGGGTATTTGATCATTGTATAACTGAAACCCAAGCACGAAGATCTGTAAGTCTATAACTGTACCTCATGGTGTCTTACTAATAAAAATTTTTTTAAAAAGGCTAATATGATAGGAGCCAAGATGCTCCAAGCCTATGGTGCTAGGTATGACAGCTCCACCTGGGTGTGCATGGCCGCTCCCTCCCATCCCCTGCTCCCCTGTACTTGTGTACACAGTCCTAAAAACAGCTCCAAGTCCTCCATGTCCACAGGAGAAGGCCTAGATTAATACTTGGAGCAAGAACACTGAATCTGGGGGATTTAAAAGCAGCAGAGGCCAGCAGTAAACATAAGTCATGGTGATCCATGAGGACAAGCCAGGGTTTGTGAAAGGGCAGGAGCAGCACCTCCAGACACGCACACACGGAATGAAGCAGACCTGATGCAGTGAAGCACCATCACATTGGAGAAGTACCAGCTTGCCAGGCGCCCAGTGAGTGAGAGTGCTGGGTTGCTGCCCAAGGTGGCCACATGGAAATCCTGGCCCGACTTCTGGCTTTTCCAAAGGAAGATGGAAATCTGAATTTACATGTGTCATCTCCTGATGCTTGCAATTTCCTAAAAAACTGTGTGCCGGATAAACAAATCTGCCCACAGGCCTATCACCAGAGCTCAGGATAACCAATTAGCAATCTGCATAGGGCATAGCACATACGGGTAAAATGTAAGATTAGGCAACAGTGACTCATCTGAGGAACGGATAAACTGCGAAAAGTAGAGACGGGGAAAGAAAGAGAGAGAGATGACTGCAAAATGTCAACAGTCAATACACTCAGTCAGACCAAAAAAAGCAAAGACCACAAGCCAATTTTTTTCACTTACTTCCCTACCTCTGCCTCTCGGAGAGCCCAGAAAGCTACCAAGAGTGTTCCGCCTGCATGGCAGAGCCTGGCAAGCTACCCGTGGCATATTCGATATTCCAGAAACAGTAACAATAACAGGTCTCACTCCCCTGACCCTGAAAGAGTCTCCAATACTACAGCGTTGGGAAAGATGAGTAAGGAGAGGTTGCTAAAATCTCAGGGCTGGGACAAGTGGAGACGTTACTGGCACCTGCATGAGTAAACTGATGAAGAACAAGGTGACAGTGATACTTCCCTATCTCAGGCCAAATTATTTCACTTATTTCCCTACCTCTAATCCATCATAAGCGCTGTCATTTCTACTGTCGAAAACACAATGCAAAGGATACTATTCTCCTGCTCATCTTGGCTCCAGTTCACAGTTGTCAGCGCCAGGCTTGTGGACCTCTTTGCTTCTGCATATGATCTATGATATCATATGATAGGGCCCAGGGAGATAGCTCAAAGGGCGAGAGTCTGTGGTTTACATGCTGAAGGCCTGGGTTCAATCCTTGGCCTCACATGGTAGCCCAAGCATTATATGTGCCCTCCCACCAAAGAGTTCTAGAATAACTAACTATGTGATGGACATTATGCTATGCCCCTACTTTACCCTAATGATTTCCCATTACAGGCAGAGATTGCTCAAACTCCCAAGTGGAGAACAACCACCTTCTCTAATTTGATATGCACAAATGAATCACATACAATTCGTCAGTATTCCCAAACACAGCCCCTTCCATCAGAGGTCAAGTTTTCCACCAGCACCCAGAGTAGCAACAGAATTAGAAACTGCCACTAAAAAGATCAAAAACTAATTCTATGATTGCCATTCGATGCCTCTTTTGCAGGCCACAGCACCCAAAAGGAGAGAGAGAACAAAAGGGAATGCTCTGCCACAGAGGCAGGGTGGAATGGGGGAGAAGGAGGGTGGGAGGGATACTAGGATTAATGGGCACTGATGGAAGGATGGGGACTCCATCATTGTACAACAGAAACCCAAGCACAAAAATTTGTAAGTCTACAACTGTACCTCATGGTGTTTCACTAATAAAAAATTAAAAAAAAAAATCAAACACTAATTCTTTCTGCCGACAACAAATCAATCAGAGGTCAAACTGGGGCTTGGATTTTCGGTTCAGAAGACCAGGCGGCACCTCCTCTCCACAGTGTGTTCTGCTGACAAGGAGAGTCTGGAGCTGATAAATGCAGCCCTTGCCTTCAAGGCACTCAGATCTAAACTGATGTAAACAGAGCAGGGACCTACAGCACATGGTGAGCACATTAAGAACGAGGAAATAGCCTGATCCTGCCAAATTTTTACCAGGCAACACAACAGAGAAAAAATCTGTGCAATGACTTAACCTAATCCTGTCATAAAGAATCAAATTACAACTGTGGATAATAAGAGGGGTGAAAGGTAGCAGTTTTAAAATGCTAAATCACAACTGACAATTATATATTACAAACAAATAGATGTGAGCCCTCTGACAAGAATTTTATTCCCAAACTGTTGGAATAAACAATCCCCAAAACAGGATTTGTTTTCAAAACAGGATTTGAGGGAATCTATTCAGTTTAGTTACAATCCCCACTGTTTATTCTGTGTGAGAGAGGCAGAGAGAAAGGGAGAGAGAGAAAGAGAAAGAGAGAGAGACAAAGAACAGGAGAAAAAGTGAGAGAGAGAATATTTACAGTATTTATGCCACAGGGGCCAGAGCAATTTTTAAAAAAAGTGGACAGGCCATCTGTCTTGCACATGGCCAACCCAGGTTCAAACCCTGGCATCCTATATGGTCCCCTGAGCACCACCAGGAGCAATTCCTGAGTGCAAAGCCAGGCCTAACCCCTGAGTATCGCCAGTTGTAATTCAAAAACAAACAAATAAAAATAGAATATCTACACCAAAAATGTTATGCTTTCCCCCTAAAATAGAACTCAAACTGGTTGAAGAAATCACTGGAGGGACCTCATTTTTGTATTGTACAAAATACAAAAAAGATTGTCTGCTTTTTGGGTCACACCTGGTGATGCACTAGGGTTACTCCTGGGTCTGCATTCAGGAATTACTCCTAGCATGCTCAGAGGACCATATAGGATGCTGGGAATCGAACCCGAGTTGACAGCATTCAGGGCAAATGCCCTGCCCACTGTGCTATCACTCCAACCCCAAACAAGATTGTTTTAAAGATGACTGAACAATGATAAAATGGAGCAGTGAAATTATGATTCAATTACTATTATTAAGTAAGAAAATAAGGGAAAAAATCGCATGTGGTGGACTACTTCAAACCATGTTGATTATGGACTGAATTACATTTTCTCCATTGAATCCTCTCGGGGGTGAGGTGATGAAAACACCTCCCCAGATCTGGCTCCCTTCATGGCTGGTGAACAGCTACCTGGAATAATGAAAGCTGCGATCTACCTTGGCCTTGAAAAGCTGAAAATGGGTTCCCTGTCTCCTAACTCTATTCAGCATTAAGAGTTTCCTCTCCCCACCCCGACCACCACCTAAACAACCCAAACAACCCAAACATTTCAACAACCTCTCTTTATAGCTCTGACTCACACTGGCTACCCATTTCTGTACCAATCAAAGTCCATATTTGAAGATGGAGACAGTAGTTTCATAAGGGCTGAATGGATGCTTTGGGCTAAAGAATAAAAGTCCACTGATGCCCTGAAATGCATAAAGAAGTCTCTGAACTCTGCACAGAGGAAAGTAGCAAAGTGTGTGATGGTCACTTATAGAATTCATGAGTGCATGGCCTTCTCCTCAGGAATGAATGGTCAGTACATGGCCCTCTTGGTTCCTTTCATTGGAGCCTAAGATGTGTTTCAACTATTAATAATTGAAGGAACACTGGTTTGAAATAGCTGAAGTGCTCACAAGGTGTAGGGGCATGGCATTGCCAAAGAGGCCCGCCACTGAAGTGTCAATAACTTTCCAGCACTTTCCATAGAGTCCATTCTGTTCCAGACATCCCTTAGGTTAACACCTCGACTCTGTTGTCAGAGATTGTCTCCATAGATAAAGAAGTTGTGACATACACATAATGGAATATTATTCAGTACTGTGAGCATAAGCTCCCCAGAAGTGAGAAAGATTTCATTTAGAAGCTTCCTTGGAAGGAAGGAGGGTGAGAAGGAAAGAGAAGCAGATGGCTGGAGCAACAGACAGCATCACATTAACTGCAGAGCCGTGATTTACACAGCCTTCACCCTGGAATCAAATCAGCGCATGCACACATACTTTAAAAAAATTAAAATACTAGAAGACACATGCTAAATCAAATTTCCTCCAAAGACTCAGAGTCATATGGCAAGCAATTGAATTTTCACCTCACTTCTGATAAGCAAAGTCACTGACAACGCATAAGGGCTGCTGCAGCAGAAGGGAAGAGGGGACTGGGGTCAGCCACCATGTGTGGGGTCACACACCTGGCAGCCGATGCAAGGTCATCTGCATACTCCTGGACAAACAACCAGGTGAGCACTGCAAGAAGATTCAATAAGCACAGGTCATTCCAAATATGTGTCCAAGCAAGCCAGCTAAAATGTTTAAAGAATGTCATTTCTCATCAAGACAAGGCATTGGTAACAGCATTGATCACAAAGATGTAAAGGTCTTTTCAACATTGTATTGAAGAAAAAAAAAGGAGAGGCAACTGCAAAGCCCTTTTAAGGGCAAGTCCTTAAAAAATAAAAATGGACCAACTTTTGGCTAGCAATTAGATAGACCCAGGCTCCAGTTTTCTGTGCAAATTAGTGAAAGTCTCAAATTTAACTCTGGGAGTAGATGGCAAACCCACACACGGAGCATTGATTTGTCTCTCTAGGAGATTGGAACTCATCATGGGGATGCGGCATCCTTTCTTCTGCTTTCTTTTGTGTGTATGGGGGGGGGGGGTTGAGTCTGCCCAGATATTTTAGCCCTTCACTAATGGCCTGAATGAACTTAATCTAATAGGCATGCTCAATTATAAATAGTACTTTTCCTTTTTTACATTTAGAGTGAATACAGGTCTTTCTTGGCAGGTTATTTTTATTGTTGTTGCCCCAAAAGATGATATTAATGAAAATAAATGAGTTAAACATTTGTCCACACCTCCCCAGATCTGGCTCCTTTCATGGCTGGTGAACAGCTACCTGGAATAATGAAAGCTGCGATCTACCTTGGCCTAGAAAAGCTGAAAATGGGTTCCCTGTCTCCTAACTCCATTCAGTATTAAGAGTTTCCTCTCCCCTCCCCAACCACCACCCAAGCAACTACCATTTCAACAACCTCTCTTCATAGCTCTGACTCATACTGGCTACTCATTTCTGTACCAATCGAAGTCCATATTTGAAGATGGAGACAGTAGTTTCACAAGAGCTGAATGGAAACGAACAAGGCAGGCAGAGACCAGTCATCTCCTCTTGGCAGATCCCAAACTGTCGTCAACTACAAAGACTCAGCAAGATACCACCAAATCTGCTTAATAATTATCAATATTAATAGTTTTAATCAAAATCATTTAAGCATTACATAGGTACCAAATAATATTTAATTTTAATTACAGCAATCTGTGAAAGTCATTTTCTATTCAGTTTCATCAGATTGGAACATATGGTACCAAAATCAAAGGGGCAGAAAAAAAGAAAAACAAAACTAAGTTTTTATATATATATATATATATATATATATATATGTGTGTGTGTATATAGGGCATTTGCCTTACATGCAGACAACATGGCCGACCTGAGTTCAATTCCTCCGCCCCTCTCGCAGAGCCCGGCAAGCTACCAAGAGTATCTCGCCCGCACGGCAAAGCCTGGCAAGCTACCCATGACGTATTCAATATGCCAAACACAGTAACAACAAGTCTCACGATGGAGACATTACTGGGCCCGCTCAAGCAAATTGATGAACAACGGGAGGACAGACAATAATATATATATATATATATATATATATGTTTCAAATTCTCACAATGGAGACGTTACTGGGCCCACTCGAGAAAATCGATGAACAACAGGAGGACAGTGACAGTGATCACAGATCATGGTCCTCCCATTGTTCATCAATTTGCTTGAGTGGGCCCAGTAAGGTCTCCATCGTGAGACTTCTTGTTACTGTGTTTGGCATATCAAATACGTCACAGGAAGCTTGCCAGGCTTTGCCGTGCTGGCGAGATACTTTCAGTTGCTTGCCGGGCTCTCCAAGAGGGATGGAGGAATCAAACTCGGGTCGGCCATGTTGGCTGCGTGCAAGGCAAACGCCCTACTGCTGTGCTATTGCTCCAGCCCAGTGACAGTGATAAATAAGTTTATTTATATATAGTACATATGCATATGTATATGTAGCCCAAATGTCTCTGGAAGCTAGAAGTTGTTTAGTCTTTTATTGTTGACTTTTTACAGGTATTGGTGAACAACTGTAAACTGAAGCTCCTGTGAGGGAACTGCCAGAATGCTTTTGGCATCTAGAACAATGAGTGCAGTGTCATATATATGGATGTGAAAATGAAGCCACCAGATCTCATGTGCTACTTGCAAATCTCAAATAACCTCCGTGAATCCTGTTTATCATCAAACATGAAAACCCATTCTGTCTCCTCCAGAATACTGCAAGATGTTTGGACATCTACAGACCATTGTCATTTTCTTCACCGATCAAACAACTCATCATTTCATTTTCAGGGAATCAACTTTTTTTTAAAAAAAAAAAAGCCAGAAAATAACAAAACCAACAAAAATCTAACAAGACTCACTATATTCAGGGAATATATTTTAAATGGATCTTTGTACTAAAATATATTCTTCTCAGATTCACAGATTTTCCTTCTTGTGTTCAACTCATTTACTTTCAGGCCTGGAACTTTACCTTTCATGAAAACTCCCCTTGTCTTTGGAAAAGGGAAAGCAGATACCTTTCCAAATTATAGTTCTGCTTAACTCTGTGTACCTTCTCTATTTGATAAATTGCTTTTGAGAATTACTTGCACAAGACTGATTTTAAAAAAAACAAAAACCAAGAAAAACACCTTTTAAAAAACTTTTTTATTGAATCAAGATGCCACTCTAATGCTCTAATGTTCATTGATTAAAGAAGGCCTTTGATTCTGTTGAGACTGAAGCTGTCATCGAAGCCCTAGTGAAACAGGGCATTCAAACTCAATACATGAGGATCCTCTGTGAGCTGTATTATGGATTCACTACCAGGATCTCACCATTCTACAGGGAATTGATCATCCATGTCAAGAGAGGGGTTTGGCAGGGTGATACCATTTCACCGAAACTCTTCAGTGTCATCCTCGAGAACCCCATGAGACGATTGAAATGGGAAGGAATGGGAGTGAAGATAGATGGTCGGCAACGACTTCACCTCCACTTTGCTGATGACATCGTTCTAATAACACCAAACATTAGCCAGGCAGCACAAATGCTGGCCGATTTCGACCGTGAGTGTGGAAAGGTTGGACTACAGCTGAATCTCACGAAGACAATGTTCATGAGAAACAGTCTCGTTCCTGACATTCCATTCACTCTCAACAGAACGAACACCTCCGAATGCAACAGTTAATTTATCTAGGTCGAGAAGTCAACATGACGAATGACTTGGCACCTGAGTTGCACAGGAGGAAGAGAGTGGCTAGGAACGCCTTCAAGAGCATCGAAGAAATAGCTAAGAGGATGAAGAACCTCCGACTCCGGGCACATCACTTCGATTCCACCATTCTTCCTGCATTAACATAAGCCTCGGAGACCTGGGCCCTACAAAAACAGGATGAGAACACTATTTGGGTCTCCCAAAGAGGAATTGAGCTATGCTTGGAGTATCATCCTTCACTCAAGTGAGAGAAAAAAAATCTGGAGTTCCGACCTCCGTCGACGATCAAGAATCAGGGACGCTGTCTCGTTTGCCAAGGCGTCAAAAATCAGACGGGCTGGACACATAATGAGATTTGGAGATGACCGCTGGACTAGAGCCATTACCGACTGGATTCCATGGGACGTCAAAAGATCGCATGGATGCCTATCTACAAGAAACAGCTAAGAGGATGAAGAACCTCCGACTCCGGGCACATCACTTCGATTCCACCATTCCAAAGTGTGATCTTTCCCAACTATTATTGTCTCTTCTGGTCTCTTCTCTATCTTACTTATCCTTACCCACATACACACTTGTGGTTAGTTCCAACCATTGACCAGTCCTCCTAACCCCTGTTTTCTGTGGCCATGGACATTAGTCTTCTACTCTCTCTATATATACATATTTTTTAAAAGCACTTTTGCAATTTGTATGAGCTCTGTGAGAAGAGCAGCTTCTAAAGACAGCCAAGGAAAATGCAAGTTTTAAAGTCAAAACTCACTTCTTGGCAATGAAGCAAAGACCTTGTCTACCTCCCTTGGGACACCAGCTCATTAATACACCAAGAGCCTCCCAAATAGAAGGAACCAAATATTCCAGGTTGATCGAACAGACAATAGATTTAAATGGGCTTAATGAGCCTTTTCTGCTTTAAAGTATATACAAGAACAGAAAAGGGATACCACAAAAGTTGGGGATACCTAACTGGGTTTTAATTTAGTATTACTAAGTAATTCTAGCCTTCTATAATGTTTCACAATAATGTCTCCATATTTCTTGGCAATATGAGACTGATAATTATGATCAAGTGCGGTTTACAGTTAAAGAAATAAAAACCAAGTGACCAGAAAAAAAATGACTAATAATTTGCTTGAGGTCATACATTAATGAGTAGCAGATTTAGGGATAAATGTTTTAATTCCCTAGCTCTTAACTCTTATAGATAATCATTTCCAGAATAACACTAAGAAACAAGGTAGAAAGAAAATTTTTGCTTAACTGAATTTGTGTATTTATTTTTGGGAAAGAAAACAGCAACAACCTTGCTATGTTTGTGGCCATAAAATATCACAACTTACATCATTTTATCTACATTTATACACTATTTTATCTTTTCAATCTGGCTACCTCTAACTGGATCATAGATATATAGCAATAGACACATAAATGTATGATTTTCCAAGTGTCATTAACTTACTGAGTCTATGTATACGCACTGGTGTTTACTAAATGTCATTAAGTCACAAACAAAATTCATCAAAATCTATGTCCACGGAACAATGTCTAGGAAACGAGAGACAAATATTTTCCGATGCAAGGCCAGAGTGATAGTACAAAGGGTAGAGTGTTTGCATTGCATACAGCTGACTCAGGTTCAATCCTCAGCATAACATATGGTCCCAGAGCCCATCAGGAGTGATCCTTGAGAGCAGAGCCAACAGTAAGCCCTGAGTACCACTGGGTGTAACTCTCTCTCTCTCTCTCTCTCTCTCTCTCTCTCTCTCTCGCTCTCCAATGCAGTTATTTAAATTATAATTTTTCAGTCCTTTAAAGGATGATATTTTAAGAGGCCATTTGTACCCAAATAGTAGCTCAGAAGATTTATCTTGGGGGGAAGTGTCAAAAAGAAGAAGGAATAGCAGTTGCACAAGGAGAAATGGGGGTACGAATCCATAGAAAAGCCCTACAAAGGTCCATGGAGCAGATAGAGAAGAATGAGAGAGCAGGTATTAGTGAAGGAAAATTAATTTAGAAGCAGTGGGGGATTGAGGGTGTGAGCAACTGCCAGCCAACAAAAGTTTCAACTGGAGAAAAAGGGAATTTAGATTTGTTCCAGCTATTCTTAAAACAATGAAAGGAAATGGATGAGAAGGTGAAATGTCAAAGGACAGATAAGCTGGCAGACTATCACGTGGCCTATGAGTTCAGAAAAAATTTGAAAAACAGGTAAAGTTATGAATTATACATGTGTAACACTAATTTGTGTCAAAGAATTTAACTCATTAGTTAATGAGGGTACCCAGTAAGATTATATCCAGATTAAAGGATTTAAAGAAACAGTGAGAATGCCACATATCAAAAATACTGGGAACAATCTGTGTTGGCAGGGATGTGGTGAAAAAGGAACTTTCATCCACCGCTGGTGGGAATGTTGTCTGGTTCAACCTCTGCGGAAAACAGTAAGGAAGGTTCTCAGCAAATTTAAATCAAGCTACCATACAACCTAGAAAATCCACTTTTGGATATCTACCCACAGGACTGAAAAATATTCATTCAGAAGGGTATATGCTCATCATTATTCACTGCAGCGCTCAGTACAATAGCTAAGATTTGGAATCAACCTCAGTGTCCAACAACATGAAAATGTGATACGCACACACAGAGTGGAATACTACACACACACACACACACACACACACACACACACACACACACACACACAGTGGAATACTACAGAGTAACAGTAGTAAGGAATAATAAAATCATGACATTTGTCACAGAGTGGATGGAAATGGAAGATAACCATGTTAAGTGAAGTGAGCCAGAAGGACAAACACCGGCAGATATCATTTATCTGTGGTATTCAGAGTAACAGCATGAAGAAATGCAATGTTTTATAGGGAGGATGCCTAGATCACCCAAAGTATAGGGAGGAGAAGGAAAGAAAATGAGTGAAGGGGAAGGGGAGAATAGACAGATGAAAATCAACAGGGACAGGTTTGTCAAGGAAATTCAGGTACAGCAGTGGTGTTAAGAAATGACAGAGGGGCCCGAGCGATAGCACAGCAGGGTAGGGCGTTTGCCTTGCACACGGCCGACCCGGATTCCATCCCCAGCATCCCATATGGTCCCCCAAGCACCGCCAGGAGTAATTCCTGAGTGCAGAGCCAGTAGTGATCCCTGAGCATCACTGGGTGTGACCCAAAAGGCAAAATAAATTAATTAATTAATTAATGATAGACCTAAATAGCCAAACCACAGTGTCAACAATACTTAAATCAAAAGACTCAAACTTTAGTAACCAAGTGTAAAAGATGCTGTCAAGATGGCAGGTGTGTGTGTGGGGGGGGGGGGGCTGGAGGAGACGGAATCTGGTAGAGGGAAGTTGACACTGGTGGCAGTATGGGTGATGGAACATTGACTGTGAAAAACCCAACTATGAGTAACTTTGTAACTCGGGGTGCTTTAATAAAATAAAATGGGGGCATGAAAGCCACATCTTCATATGAAATAAAGGAAAGTGTAAAGCTAAATTTATAATATATGCAAAACCAAGTATTTCTAAAGGGACAATAACTAAATGCATTCCTACTTTGAAATTTGACAAACAATAATCATTTTCAGTACCGTCTTCTTTCCAACTCATAATCAGACAGAAGCTCCAAGATCATGGACAGCAGATAATCTTGTGACTGAGCTAACAGGATCTCTTTAATCTCTGCCAGGGAAACACTTTCATAAATTTCCCCCACTCGGATCATCAGAACTTGGGAAGAGGGATGCCAGAAAATAGAGAGAGAAAGGAACTGTTTTGGATATAAAATGTAGTTCTGAAATCACTCCGGCTTAGTATATGATGGAGACTTTAGATGTGGAGGGAATGAGAAGAAAAAATTCAGGGAAGGAGTTTGAAACAAATTCTAAAATGGCAGGTGTCATCAATCACTGAATTTTTGTTGTTGTTGGCTTGATTTTTTTTCCTTGGTAGAACAAGGTAATTTTTATTGAAACTTATTTAGAAAAATGTGAGGAGAGACAGAGGAAGACGTGCATTTTCAAGAGAGACCACAGGCTTCTTTCTCCAGAGTAGAAATAGGCAAGCAAAGAACCATCGAGACTAACAAGCGAGTGATGTGTTCTGGGGAGAACAGGGGCTTGAAGAGTGGGCCTATTTGAATGTCTTGTCATAAGGGAACTCAAGCTCTATAGAGAGGGAGAGAGTGGACTCAGTGGTCCTAAAGCTCACCACAGAACAGCCAAAACCACCAATTCAGAAACAGAAATAGATCCAGAATGATAGCACAGAGGGTAGAGCGCTTGCCTTCCACGCAACCGACCTGGGTTTGATCCCCAGCATACCATATGGTCTCAAGAGCACTGAAGGAATAATTCCTGAAGGCTGTGCCAGGATTAAGTCCTGAGCGCAGCCAGGTGTGATCCCCAAAACCGAAACAAAACAAAAAATAGAAACAGAAATGAAGTTCATTTCCTTCAACAGGCCTTCCCCCCCACCCCCGCCCTACCCCACCCTTATTACAGGTGATGGTGTCCACTGTACTATTAGGTGTGCCACATCACCCTTCCAATGGATTGCTCTCACAGTACTAGCCTTTGGATTGTCTATTGGCACCATGTCCAAGTATAAGCTTTCCCCAGCTCAGCAAGTGTCAGTCATGTAGAAAAATCTATGGAAATCTCCCAGTCAAGGAAACGGTTGCTCCCTTACTTCCTGATCACTGACTTACAGCATGACTTATGGACCTAAGACAAACAGGAATGACAAAAAAGGTGGATCGAGTTGATTGTCACTGCCCTGGACCTGTCATCTCATTTTCTTTGATAAATCTGTGCTTGAAATATCCAGAGTTCCTACTAGACTTCAATGTCTTAGAAGTAGTCTGAAATGAAAGACATTCCCAAGGTCAGTGTGACTTCTGATAATTCTTCCTGGAACAAAACAAACTTTGGATTTCTTGGTCAGTTTCCATAATTGAAACTGTGACTAAAAATGGCAACACTGCCTGTTTTTCTTTCTTTGGTCAATAAAGACAAGTTTGATGAAGCGAATAAGTTCACGAGACTTAAAGTTCCCCACTGAGCACTATAAAATGATATATCTACGTATAAATCATTGTGTTAGCCTTTGGATTGTCTATAGGCATATGTCCAAGTATAAACTTTCCCCAACATTTAAATACATTAAATACATTTATTACATTTATATACTGTCACTGTCTTCCCATTGTTTATCGATTTGCTCGAGCAGGCCCAGTAACATTGTGAGACTTGCTACTGTGTTTGGCATATTGAATACATCACAGGGAGCTTGCCAGGATTTTCCCCCCACCCCCGCCCTATCCCACCCTTATTATAGGTGGTGGTGCCCACTGTACTATTAGGTGTGCCCCATCGCCCTTCCAAAGGATTTCTCTCACAGTGCTAGCCTTTAGATTGTCCATTGGGTGTGCGAGAGAGATACTGTCAGTAGCTTGCTGGGCTCTTCAAGAGGGGCAGAGGAATCGAACTCGGGTCAGCTATGTTGGCTGCGTGCAAGGTAAACGCCCTACCCGCTGTGATACTGCTCCAGCCCGTTTATATACATTAAATTAAATACATTTAAACATCAAAAGTAATGAATAAATTATTCTAGGACTGTGAGATGTTGAAATACCTGAAGACCTTTTACAGATGTTGCTGGCTCCTGATTCTTGAGAGAATGTGAGTCTGTGACCAGATACTGAGAATTTTGTGGTGAAAAAGAAGTGAAGGACTAGAGAGGCATAAGGACACGTTTAAAGACCAAAGAGATGAAGTGTTTGACAGTAATGAGTTCAAAGCTGTATTCTGGGTGGCAGGAAATGTGCACAGGTAAAGGGATGGGTGTTGGAACTTCCTATGACTGGAATTCAATCATGAACAACTTTGTAACTATGGATCTCACAATTATTGAATTAAAAAAATAATAATAATGCTTTGTTCGGCTCCTAACCTTTCACATATTGGTAAGATGTCTAGAACCAACCAACGTGAAGCAGAACATGGCACAACTCCATCTACCTCTCATTCTCTCTCAGGGTGTTATTGGACCAGAGGCAAATTCATAGCAATACTGAAAGAGTTAAATGTTGTCAATTATTTTCCTTCATTATTATCTCTTTTCCCCTCTTAGGCAAGAGAACCCTACAACAATCTCTTTGTGTCCTGTTATACTATTTATCTCCTTTCTCATAAAAAGAAGTAACTGTAATTCACCAACTTTCAAATGTTCCCAAATATAGGCTTATCAAAGTTACAGTGATAATCAAAATTGTTTCTAAAGCAAGGTAGCTCCTAAAACTTTGAGCCTGCTTAATGTTCTCTGTCGAGAAGACTGAATCAAGACATTGTCGTACATGTACCCAATGAAAAGCTCTGCAGCTTAAGAAAAGATGAAATCGTGCATTTCACTGCAACTTCAGTGGAAAAAAAATATTATCGGGGTGAAGAGTACCATATTAAGTGAAATAAATCAGATGGAAAAGAACAAATACCAGCTGGTCTCATTCATTTGTGATACGGAGAGAAACAAAACTAGGGAAGAGACCATATTGAGCCTTGGCAAACCTTTGGCCTTGGATTATAAAACTGATTGATTACACTTAATAGTGGGGAAGCAAATGGGAGAATGAAGATCAAACAAGAGTTGACAAAGGGCTAGTGACAGACACTAATTAGGAACTTTGGAGGTGGTGAGATACAGTCACTTTGTACATCTATTTGCACAAAACATTAACACTATTGTAATCATATTACCTAAATGACAAGATTATTTTAGAAAAAAATATTATCGGGGTGGAGAGATAGAACAGTGGATAAGTTGTTTACTTTGCATACAACAGACCCAGATTTAATTCCTGTCACCCCGTATGGTCCCCCAAGCACTGCCAGGAGTGATCCCTGAATACAGAGCCAAGAATCAACCCTGTACACCACTGGGTGTGACCCACAAAAGCAAACAAAAAAATATTTTTTGTCCAGAAAATTGGCGACATTATCCTCAATAATAACCAGTGAATATAACCTCACACATTTGAGCATTTGTGAGACGCTAGGGATAAGACATCTTAAATGTGGACTCTTCTCGGTTCCTAAAATTATGTGGCCCTGAAGATGGTCCCATGCATGCTTTCTTCAAAAAGTTTTGGAAATGTTTAATTCAGAACTTCTAGTTGTTAACTGTATCTCTAGAATAAAAGAAATTAAAATTTAGCCTCCAAGGGTAGAGATGTTACAAGGGTAACACTTGCATGTAGCCAACCCTAGTTAAATCATCTGGTTTTTCCACACACAGCCAGGCAAGATGCCTGAGTACTGAACCAAGATAAGTCCTGACCGCTACTGGGGAATGACCCCAAAACCTAAAAAATAAAATATAAAATCAAATAAAATTTAGTCTTCAGTACCCATGTCTGCTTTGAAATAATCTTATACATAAAACCATCAATCATGCGAGTGTATCTGTATTGCTAACCCTTCTGAAAAATAAGTTTTTACATTCCTTACATTCTTAGAGGCTAGATTAAAAAAAATCCCCCAAGAATTTTCAAGACCTAGAAAAAGAGTACAGTCAAATAATTCACTGTAAATATTGGGACACAGAACAAATTTTAAACTGCTCTGGCACTCACAGTAATACTAAAACATTCTCATTTGGTCTCAAAGCAACACCAGTGTTTATTTTCCTGACCTTTGCAACCTTCTCAAATCATTTTTAAATAGCTCCATTAAAGTAACTTTCATATTATATAAAGGACAGTGATGAGTGTTTCTAAAAGAAAATTTTATTTTTTCATCTTGCTATAACATTGTCCTATAATCCAGTAATCTTCAAATTGTCATTCCTCCTCACATTTTAGAAGATAAAAATTTCAATGTCAACAAGGAATAAATAACTGTACTAAAATAAGCTTGAAAACAGCAACACCAATTCCTCTTTTGTGTACGCTCTGATCATAAAGAAAATATTGATGAAAACTGCTTGTGTTTCAAGTGGTTAGGAGTGCTGAGAAGGAAAGATCTTTCCAACCGAAGAACTGTGTGGCAGATAAACATTATAAAAAGCATTCACATGTCTAAAATCCCAAAAGAGGGATTTTTTACCCTAGGATTTCCCCAAGGGTGGAGAGGCTGCATGAATGATAACAATATGACATTAATGAAGCAAAATTAAACCACCTTCCACTTAGCAAAGCATAACCAAAATTTCCCCAATAATAGATTCATTTCAAAAATGTGTTCAGGATTCATAATGAAAATCAGCAAATAGCTGATTTAGTGCAGAGAGCATACTAGGCCAAAATAAGTAATTATTTGCACCATAACTACTTCCAACACCATGAACTATGTGCATCAGAACTTCAATTCAAAAATAATCTTAGAACAGAAAACAAACAAAAAAAAAACCTCAAATAATCAAATATCAGCACACTCAGAACATTCCTGTTGGGTACAAACTGACCGGGAAATTCACTGTGCTGCCAATCAAATTCATTCACCCAGAATGAATCTGAATAATCAGTGGGATGGAAATCAACATTACCTTTGAAAATCGAGCATTTATCCATTTGGTAAAAGTTTTCTTCTGTACGTCATTGTGTTCATCTGTAGGAGAAAGAAGAAAAAAGTATGAGTGAGTGTATCTTTGCTAAGATACGATCTTACCAAATAAGATTATCCCTATCCTGGAGAGTTTTAAATAGTCCTATTAGCAGAGTTCTAGAGGCATAATGATCCATAGCTAATAAAGAATGTGATGGCTGATGAGTTTGTGAGCTCTGGAGCTGGCTAACCCTGCCTCGACAGAAGGAAACACAGGAAGTTCTGCCCCTATGGCTTGGCTAGAGCTGTCAGTCATTCAGTCCATAGTATGGGACAGAGTCAGGACCTTACTTCCATATGGTTACATGCAAGACTCTGTTGAATCTTGTTTAAGATGTTAGCATGATGAAACTGTTAGCCTGTTTCAGGCAAAAACTAGAGTCCTCCTTTACAATTCACACTCACAACTGCCCTCCACCGTAGCACTGTAGCACTGTCCTCCTGTTGTTCATCAATTTGCTCCAGCGGGCCCAGTAACATCTTCATTATGAAACTTGTTGTTACTGTGTTTGGCATATCAAATATGTCACAGAGAGCTTGCCAAGCTTTGCCATGTCGGCGAGATACTTGTGCTGGGGCGAGATACTTGTGCTGGAGCGAGAGCACAGCAAGTAGGGCGCTGGCCTTGCATGCGGCTGACCCAGCTGACCGGAGTTCAATTCCTCCGCCCCTCTCGGAGA
Source organism: Sorex fumeus (assembly GCF_029834395.1). Lineage (NCBI taxonomy): Eukaryota > Metazoa > Chordata > Mammalia > Eulipotyphla > Soricidae > Sorex > Sorex fumeus. The sequence continues at coordinate 20,633,073 of NW_026606118.1, forward strand.
GCCCAGCAAACTACTGAAAGTATCTCACCCGCCACCAAGCTCCCCGTGATGTATTCAGTATGCCAAACACAGTAACAACAAAGTCTCACAATGGATACGTTACTGGGCCCACTGGAGCAGACTGCCCTCCATTTTTAACAAATCCAATACTCTCCAGAAAAAAAAAAAAGTAGGATATGATTTCCAAACAATTCCAAAAGTCCAACTACTGAAATAAGACTGATATAACAAGGTTTTAAGAATCTAAAAAGCTGATCTATGCATTCATTTTTAATTCAAGAAATCAGTCAGGTTTTTAAAAGTGATGCATTTTGATTTTGAAAGCAAAGCCTCAAGTGAAAATTGCCCTCACAAAGCAAAAGAAGAAACTCCTGAAGGTGTGTAATATAACGATGAGTCTCAGTATTTGATGTGAAATGAAGTATTGGATTGTAAAAGATAAACTGTCTCACGCACCAATTATTTCAAAAATACTCCAAAATGTATAAACACTCCTCCATAATTTTTATTTTCCTGCTGGAGCTCAAAGGGGGAGGGTCTTGCATTCACCATTTTCAGACACACACACACACACACACACACACACACACACACACACACACACACACTCTTGCTTTCTATCAGACAGGAATGCAGCAAAAGAATCATCCTTCCACATCTCAACTATGAAATTTTAAAGTGTAACAAATCTGGCAGACTCTCTAGTATAGAACTGCCTTTCATACCACAACAATTAATATAAACAACCTTCTTCTGGGTCTCTGTTTGAAGAAGGTGAAAATATGCCAGCAATGTGGAAGGAGGACAACGACGAGTGGAAGCATGCTATTCCGGATCAATCATTTTGGTTTTTTCTAGAAATTTCGGTGGACTTTGGAAAGTCTCTAGTTCTTTCAACTCACCACTAAAAAGTTGGTTCTTTTTCTTTAATCAAAATATAAATGTGCAGGTGAAAGATGCAAATTTACATTTTGATTTATAACTACTTTATAAACAAATTAGATGGCACCTGTATTACATGAGTGAATATATTTTCTATTCTAAATATCTTCTTTGAGATTTCCGCACAAGGGGTTGCTTGAGATTTGGGATTTAGAAAACCAGTGAGTTTCTGAGAACCTTTCCTAGTTTAGCAAATCCTACCCATTAATGACCTTTCTCTCTTTGGAGGACAAACACGGGACTGAATTGGGAGGAGAAAAATGTGTTAAATCCCTTGAGGCTGATTTTCCAAATTCTTCCTCTAAATATTTTGCTCTTCTTAAAATGCTTCTGACATGCTCACACAGATCCAAGGACCTTCGCCTCTGCCTAGCCTGGAATTTTATTTCTGCAGTGGGTAAGAAAAGCAAAGCCAAAGGGAGCAACCAAACTGCCTGAGAAAGAAAACAGCAACAAATCTCATTTTAAATCCTAAACTGGAAATGTGGTGGTGAAATCAAAGAGTTGTCTCCCTTACAGAAGTACACAAGTCTTAGGAATGTGTAGGCCCCCATTCACAGTCGACTGTTAGAGAGAGAGCATTACCCCTCTAGCACAAATTTCAAAACAATGAAAGAGTGTTCAACTGGCTGACCATAATCAAAGTTCCACTGAGTACAGCTATCCAGAAAAGAATGTACAGAAGAATGAAAATAAAAGAAAGAAAGGAGAGGAGAGGAGAGGAAAGCAGGGAGGGGAGGGAAGGGGAGAGAAAGGAGGAGAGGGGAGGGAAGGGAGGGGAGGGGCAGGGTAGGAAGAGGAGGGGGAAGGGAGAGAAGAAGGGAGGAAAAACTTGTTGAATGAATTAAAACTTGCCTTAACTCTTATAAAGCCTTTATCACAAAACATAGCTCCCCTAGAAAGCCAGTTCCTCACTAATGAGATTTCAAAAGCAAAGAAAGCATTTCCGACCATACTCTCGCTCTTCTCACTGTGAAATCCGTACCAAAATAAATCTACTATTGAGTCTTAGTTATGTCATTCTCTGCTTTTACTTCTCTAATCCCCAATTTGCTTGTCTCCGCAATTTGTTTATTCAAACAGCATGTACTTTTATAGGTGATAGGGAAACATAAATATTATGTAATAATTGTTAAATACAATAAATATTTCAACAAGGAAACAGAGACAAGAGGAGACAGGCTGCTCTTAAACAAATTGCTGTTGAAAAACTCAGATGTCCTGAGAGGACCTGAAAAAAAAATCATTATAATTAAAAACGTGCTATACAAAACTCTCAAAACTACTTAAGGGTACAAGTTCAGATAATTACATTTCAAATGATGTGTCTCTAAGTCCACTATATTTTTATTTTGAAGTTATTCAAGCTAAAAAGTGCAATTAAAACTGACTTTCACTCCACTCCTTAAAAATCAAAAACCAAGTTGACAGTCTCTGTGGGAGAAATGGTGATGGAGAGAGGAGGAAGAGAAGAAAAATAACTCTGCTTCCTTTTTTATAAAAATATATGTGATGTATGTACACACACACACGCACATGCATATATGTGGTATTGGGACCATACCCAACTGTGCTTCAGGGCTCTATGCTCAGGGCTCTGTGTTCAGGGTTCTTTGCTCAGGGGCTACTCTTAGTGAGGCTTAGGGGACCATATGCAGTTCCAGAGACCAAACCCAGGTCATGTGCATGCAAGGCAAGTGCTCTAACCACTGTGCTACTACTGTGGCCCATCAGGCTTTTTTCAAGTGAGAAAACTCAGTCTCAATGTCAAAAGTAAAATGAGTTCTCATGAGTCTCCACTCTGTTCTGACCAGGCAGTTCTGATCAACTCCTGAACCTGAGCCCAACACACTTCATGGGAAGAGGAAGTGAGAAGGTTTCAGAAAATGGGCTTAAAAAATTTCATAAAGTCTTTATAAGCACTGTGATTTACAATACTGCTGATGGTAGGGTTTCAGGAGTACAGAGTTCCAGCACCGTGTCTACTTCCCTCCACTACAATCTCAAAGTCCCCTCTAGCTCACTCCCACTCCATACCCTCCCCTCGGTACGCTCAGTTCTGTGACCCAGTTCTTAGGTCCTACTGTCTTTGTCCATTTGTTATTCCCTTGCTGTTTCTTCATATCCCACATATGAGAGGGATCAATCTGTATCTGTCCCTCATCTTCTAGACTTCACTCAGCATGAACCCTACAGTTCCACCTACAAAGCGCCAAACTGCATGATAATAATGACATTATCACCTCACACCTGTAAGGCTAGCGCACATTTTTTTTACAAAAAGAAGAAGAAAAAAAAAACAACCAGTATTTGGCATAGATGTAGGGAAAAGGAACCCTTGTCTACTGCTGGTAGGAATCTGAACTGGTTCAACTTCTTTTGAAAACAATAGACACTTCTCAAAAAACAAAAAATCCTAAAAACTGCACTTCCATAATTTTTGGAAATCCCACTTCTCAGCATCTACCCCAAGCCCCCCCAAACATTTCTATGTTCATTGCAGTGTGTTCCATAATAACCAAGATCTGGAAACAACCCAAGATCCAGGAAGAGAGGAGCATTCAGTGAAATAGTGCTATACACACAAATGGAATACTTACTCAGATATAAGAAAATTGACTTTCCAAATAGTTGATTATAAAGAAGCAAAGCAAGTGAACTAATGAAACAAGACAAATACAGATTCTCCCACAAAAAGAATAGATTGGAGGTTACCAGAGGAATAGGAGTTGGGGAAGGGGGAAAATGGGCAATTGGAGAGAAGTTTACGGTGATATATGGCAACAAGATGAGTGACAGACAAGTGCCTAGTTACAATGAGGTACACCTGAGGTAGGTTTTTTTTTTTGTTTGGGTTTTTGTTTGTTTGTTTGTTTTGCAGGGGGCAGGGGTGTGTGTGTGTGTTTATGTTTTTTGGTTTTTGGGTTTTTTTTTTTGTTTGAGGGATACAGCAGGCCGTGCTCAGGAGTTATTCCTGGCTCTGCACTCAGGAATTATTCCTTACAGACTTAGGAGACCATATGAGTGCCAGGGATTGAACACTGGTGAGCCACAAGCAGGGCAAATGCCCACCCTGCTGTACTATCACTCCAGCCCGTGAGGCCTACACAATGTAAGTCAATGAATATTATTCAGCAAAAACACACTGGTGATAAAACAAAAAGTATCCTGAAGGGCAAATGAAGACATAGGACATCCTAAACAGAATACAAAAGAACAGATACAACAGTGCTTTCTTTATTTCAAGATCACACTGAATATTAGACAGAAAAGAGAATATTAAATCAAAACCATAATTGCGCATTGTCAGGAAGATACAGATAGCTATAATTCACGATGAAGTTCAAACAATGTTTCTGAAGTAATTTAAACATCACAAAGTTTTCTATCCCGAAAACGGTTCACACCCACAAAAAAGAAAAGCATGGACTTAGAAATAGATGCTCACGATATGTTCTTGTGAGGAATATTTGAAAAATCCATGTTTTTAAGTAAATATAAGCTCTGCCAGTATGACCCCAATTGACTTGACTCCCAAACTCACAGTTATTCTGAAGCCCTTGGTTTCCTGGGAGTCCATACTTTTCCTGGACGGTATTAAGAATTCTCATCATTTTCAGCATTGGAGGAAAATGCCTCATCTCCCTGTCAGTCAACCTATTGAACCAGAAATACCCACCCACCTGTCACAGAATCAGAGAGTGTCAGAGCAGGAGATACAAAAAAGGACATCTGACCAAAGATCATCCTGAGTTCAAAACTGTTAGGAGCTTATCCCAGGACATGGAGTTAACTTAATCAAGTCAGGACACAGCTCTTTCTCTTTTTTTTTTTTAATTAGTGAAACACCATGAGGTACAGTTATAGACTTACCAATTTTTGTGCTTGGGTTTCAGTTATACAATGATCAAGTACCTATCCCTCCACCAGTGCCCATCCTCCACCACCATGGGTCCCAGCATCCCTCCCACCCCCCGTCTCCCCCCATCCTACCCTGCCTCTGTGGCAGGACATTCCCCCTTGTTATCTCTCTCTTCTTTTGGGTCCAGGACACAGCTCTCTTACCTAGATACTTTCTGGCCAAAAAACTACCTTTTCTCTTTCATTTTTAATGACTTTATTCAGATAAAGTTCAAGAGCCATACAATTCACCTACTTACAGTTTGCAGCACTACATTTTAAAAAATTCCATTATTCTTTAAATTGTAATTGATGTCATTTTAATGAAATGAAACTGTCCTTTAGCCATACTAAGTCTACAAATGAATAGCTCTAAGTTTAAATATTGCATAACCACCATTATCTATTTCCAGAATTTCTGCATCTCCCCAAACAGAAATTCTGAAACTATTAAGCAACATCTCTCCCTGGTCCAAATAACCTCCAATCTACTTTCTATATGAATTTGCTTCTTCCAGATAGTTTGTCTAACTGGGGCCATACAATTCTCATTACTTTATGTCTAGATTATTTCAGTTAGCATAATGTTTGCAAGGTTCATGTTATAGCAAAAATTTAATCCTTTTTAGGACTGAATTATATGTGTATATTTCATTTTAGTTATTCATTCACCGAGTAGTGAAAATCTGGGTTGTTACTGTCTTCTGGAAACTATGCTGCGGTGAAAGCTGGTATAAATTATCTCCTAGAATCCCTGCTTTTCATTCGTTTAGGTACAATATTTAGAGGTGGGGGACTGAGAGAAAATAGGGGGGTAAGGTGCTTGCCTCACATGTGCCTGACCCTAGTTTGATCCCCCAGCATCACACGTAGGTCCCGATGCGCTGCCCTGAGTGATTCTTGAGCACAGAGTCAGGAATAAGCCATGAGCACGCGTGTCCCCAAGCAACCCCTCTCCCCAAACTAATCATTTTTAGGAGCAAAATTACTAAATCACATGTTTTGAGTTTGAGAGACTGCCAATCTGTATCTATTTTGGGGGGGAGGGGCGGGCTTTTGGGGTCACACCTGGCAAAGATCAGGGGTTACTCCTGGCTCTGCACTAAGGAATCACTCCTGGTGGTGCTCAGGGAATAACATGAGATGCCAGGGATCAAACCTGGGTCAGCTGCGTGCAAGGCAAACACCCTACCCACTGTATTATCGCTCCAGCCCCCCCAATCTCTTTTCTATAGGGCTTACATGCACCAGCAACATACACCAGTTTCAATTTCTTCACATCCTCACTAGGATTTTTTTTCTACTTTTTTATTAACATAATCATGCTAATATGCCTAAGCATTCTGTTATGATTTTAATACGTATTTCCTTCTGACTAATGATGCTGACTATGAGACTGTAGTTTGCAAATGCAAAGACACCAATCTAAAACGCCAAAACTTTCAGACATCATCAAGATGTTTTTAAGTAACCAACTTCCACAACATTCCACACTGAACTTACCTTTAGTCCAGAGGTGATTTTTTTGCACTTAATTCACACAATACTGAGAAATAATGAATTTGTTCCCCATAGAATTATTTTCAGAATTAGTTATAATCATTAATTCCAGCCCCATCTATTTTTAGAATCCATTTACCTTTTACCAATTTTCTCTTGATGAGCCACTCAACTCTTTGGAAGTAATGCATGAGCATACAGGAGATAATGGTTTTCTACTCTCACTTTCTATAGCTGCTAAACTTCCCTGTACAATGCTTATAAGATTTACATGCATCTGGCATTTCTGAAACTTGTCTCTCAGGAAATTTTTTTCTGGAAAATTTATAACCTTATAAATATCAAACATTTTTTTACTTTATTATACATATGGTAAATACAAACGAAGAAGATTCAATTTATGGTAAAGAAGATGTAAACCTCATATACAAACAGTTCGCTTTGGACTATTATCTTGGAGTAAAAGAGCTGGGTTAAAATTACTCGATATGTCATAGAACAAGGAGAGGCTATATTTGGGAAGAGCTGAATGAGTCACAAAAACGATGAGTCACTATCATGAAAACCAATAGAAAAGTAATTTTTTTACTGATTGACAAAAATTCGACTTAGAGAAAAAAATTCCATAAAATTTGACTCTATATTAAACAAAACTTGTTTATAATCTATAATGTGTCTACAGAGATCTCAAGAAGGGAGCAACTGTTTTATAAACTTGTCTATATTTAAAAGATGAAAATTACTTCACAGTTTTAAGAAATTGAGGAAAAATTTTTAATGTGAAAAAACAATCCAGCGATCTGACTTCCAACTCTGTCATGACAAGTTCATGAGATTTCAGAACAGGAGCAAAATCATTTCCCTTCAAGGTGCTAAAATATGCACATTTTAAATCATAAAAGTATTTTTTCTGATCTTAATTATTATATTTTCTCTGTGTTGTGAGGAAGCATAACTGGTTCATTACACTGAGGTCATATATATATTATACATAGATAAGACAGATATATAATACATAAAATATATATCTTAAAAAGCAATAAGTAAGGAACAGTAAATGATCAATGTAAATACTAATGATAATATCCAACTCCACTGACTTAAAAGGTGGATCAATACAATTTGGCCTCTCTCCTTGGAACTACTTCTAGTCCTCAAGTCCCATATAAATACCTTGAGACAGATGAAGACCAAATGACAACATTACAACCAAGCTCAAGTGCTATCTTTCAAATGTAAGCAGGAGAGGACATCTCCAGATAGTTTCAAGGGGCAATGGAACCTCAGGCAACACAAAGACCAGAGGAAATACATCTTCAGTTCATCAAGATGAGATGTTTGAAAAATGCTCAACAATCTTAAGAGGCCACAATGCACATTCCCTCAAACAAAACTACCAACAACCTCAACCACACCCCATCATTTGAAGAGTCACTGGGGCTAGGGTCTGTTCTTCCTTCTCTCATCATTTTCTGTACTCTCTTTCTCTGCCCACACTGTTGTTGAGAACATTCAAACCTGTACTCCTGAATGATTTTGTAAAACATACCACCCTAGACTTGTCTTGATATCAGTCACCATTTTAGGATTCTTGCTATGTAGACTGCCTGAGTTCAATGGTGTTGGCCTGCAGCAATACAAATGTTATCTTAGACTCTTTCTATCTTTTCTCTTCTAAAGTGTTTATTCACACCACCCACCCCATCTTTGCATTCTATCATAAAATATGCTATACAATGTCTATGATAAGCTTTAAATGAGTTCATATAGAAAGGATAATGCTACGTTTGTTTCAAAATCAGGGGCTTTAAACAATTTGTGATGATAAGCCTATAATAAAAATATCCATTACATTTCATTAGTAACTAATATTTGCTGTATATTTAAATAGTGAAGAAGATTTCTTTGGGACCAGAGAGATATTACAGGAGTTAAGGCACTTATCTTAAATATGGCTGACCCTGGGTTGATGCCCAGTACTACATACGGTTCCCAGAGTACCATCAGGAGTGATAACAAGCACAGAAGTAGATATAATCCTGAGTATCACCAGGTATGGTCCAGCTCTCTCCAACAAAAGATGTATTTTTCCAGCACATTGTTAAGAAGTTCCAAATTTAGCATATTCAACTAATAGAAAATGTCTCCTTTATTATCTACTTGGCTGGGTCAATGAATGGAAAGATGAATAATGGATGGATGGATAGATGGATGGATGGTTATATTAATGGACAGAGGTAGGGAAAAGGAGGGAAGATAAACCACTGACCATTTTCATAATTCTTAGAAGAGTGTTTTTTGCTTTGAATTATTTCATTACCCCTTTATGTCTCATAGTAACAAAATAGAATGAACGTTGGCCAAGGTAACACGTATGACTTTCATTTGTAAAGGGGAGAAATCCTGAAATACTGCAAAGAATAAGGAAGGTACTGAAGATACCGCCTCAGATTTTAGGTTAATCACTAGAAATATCTAATCACGGGAATACACACATATTCCAAAGTATAAAGTACTCTAAGAGAATGCTATTGTTACAACCCAAAATTCTACTTCAGAGAAGATAAGTTGTGGTTTAATGAAAAAGACCAAATTCCAGAGGTGCTCACTACAAAGGCAGTGGTTATCTCTGTCCCCATTAACACCAGATATTTTTGCTAATTAATTTAATGTGAGAAATATTTTTGACTGTGGTTTAATAATTGGCTTAATTAGGAGATTAGAAACATTCTCCCACTTGTGAATTTTGTACAATTTAATAAATGTTGGATTGATCAAAATATTTTATAAAACATACCTCACAAATGGTTAAAAGAATAAAAACCTCCCAAGTCTAAAAGACTATTTTCAGTCTTTGACTGGAAGGACTCATTACTGGATTCTAAGCAGAATTTCATTAACTGCTCCCTTAAAACAGTACTATCCAATGGAAATGTAATATAAACCATTCATATCAATTTGAAATTTCTAGTAGCTACATTAAAAAAAAAGAGGTATCGCTGTATGCAGTCAACCCCAATTGGATCTCCGGCACTACATATGGTTCCCCAAGTGTAGCTAGGAGTGATCCCAGAACACAGTTGGATGTGGCCCCAAAGCAAAAAAATAAATAAAATAAAAAGAATGCTAATTACTATTATGTCCCTTTATAATGCATCATAAATTAATAAACGCATATAACATACATAAACAAGCTGACATATCAGCACATTTATTTAACATACCATATCCCAAATACTGTCATTTCAACATATACTCAATATTCTAAAAATGATGAATAAGATATTTTATATTTTTTACTTACTTGAAATCGAGTGTGTATTTTGCATTTATAGCACATCTCAACTCAGACAAGTCAAAGTTCAGGCGCTCATCAGGCTCCACACTACACAGTTCTAGAATACTGCTGCATTTACTTTCTCTAAAATCCTCATGTCCTCCAAGAGTAGAGAGTTGTTGCCAAGCTTATGAAACAGGTTCTGTAAACTGTTCCAGAGCCCGCTTGCTAATTATGACTGTTTAATGAGAGTCAGTGTTTGGGCTGAAGGTTTGGGCTGAAGTTTTACTTTCGTTATAACCCTGAGAGTGGAGAATGTAGATCCCTCATGCCCTACTTTTCAGCTTTGGAAACTAACATTCCTACACAAAACTAAAGCAAAAATTAACATTTGGGTACAATCACATTGGCTGGCTTTATTTTGTAAGGTAACATCTTCAATACATAGTCATCAGGAGAAATGGAAGCCTTCACAACTGTTTGTTGAACTCATCAGTTGAGGTTTTAATTTTCTTTCATTTTAATTTAATTTTTTTTTTGTTTTTGTTTTTTGCTTTTTGGGTCACACCCAGGGATGCACAGGGGTTACTCCTAGTTCATGCACTCAGGAATTATTCTTGGCCGTGCTCAGGGGAACATACGGGATGCTGGGAATCGAACCCAGGTCGGGCCGTGTGCAAGGCAAACACCCTACTTGCTGTGCTATCACTCCAACCCCGTAATCTTAATTTTTAATAATCTCAACAAAACCTACACTTTCATCTATTTGATGGAGAGCACTGTGCAGAGAAGCAGACAGAGACCTTTACTCAGCCCTGACATAGGGGAGGGTTTGGGGGTGGGGGAATTAAGTTAGGGAAGAGAACATTAAGACAATGAGAGGAGGAGGAAAGTGCTGCCACAGAGGCAGGCTGGGAGGGAGGGAAACAGGACACTGGAGTAAGGTAGTGGGCACTGGTGAAGGAACTTCACCAGTATGCCTGAAACTCAATCACAAATGTCTTTGTGACTTTGTAATTTGCTGTGGTTCAATTATTTTTAATTTAATTTTTTTCGGAATCTTTTTTTTTTTTATTTTTAATAGTGAGACATCATGAGGTACAAGTTGCAGACTTACACATTTTTGTGCTTGGGTTTCAATTATACAATGATCAAATACCCATCCCTCCAATGGTGTCCATTTCCCACCACCACGGATCCCAGTATCCCTCCCACCCCCCATCCCCCCATCCCCCCATCCCCTCATCCCACCCTGCCTCTGTGGCAGGGCATTCCCTTTTGTTCTCTCTCTCTTATTGGGTGTTGTAGTTTGCAAAAGAGGCAATGGGTGACAATCATGTTTAGTCTATAGTCTACTTTCAGCATGCTTCTCCCATCCTGGGAGGATCCTCCCAACAACTTTATTTGGTGTTCCCTTCTCTATCTGAGCTCCCTTTTCCCCTAGTATGTGTGGTTGGCCTCCAAGCCATGGAGTAAACTTCCTGGCACTAATCTCGGCCATTCTTGGGTGTTCATCTCCTATTTTGTTACTTTATGTTCCCCAGATGAATGCAATCTTTCTATGTCTATCATGATACTTTCCATCTTGACTTTGTCTTTTCGAACAGCTACATAGTACTCCATTGTGTAAATGTACCAAAGTTTCTTTAACCAGTCATCTGTTCTTGGGCACTCAGGTTTTTTCCAGATTCTGGCTATTGTAAAGAGTGCTGCAAAATGCTCCACATCATTAATCATCAGAGAGATGCAGATCAAAACCACAATGAGATATCATTTCACACCACACAGACTGGCCCATATCCACAAGAACAAAAGCAATCGGTGCTGGCGCGGATGTGGCGAGAAAGGGACATTCCTTCACTGTTGGTGGGAATGATGACTGGTTAGGCCCTTTTGGAAAAGAGTATGGACGATTCTAAAAAATTAGAAATTGAGCTCCCATTTGACCCAGCAATACCACTCCTGGGAATATATCCCAGAGAAGCAAAAAAGTATAGTCGAAGTGACATCTGCAATTGTTTGTTCATTGCAGCACTCTTTACAATAATTTAATTTTTTTTTAAAGAAAAAAGCTGAATTGGGGCTTGAGCGATAGTACAGAAGGTAGGGCCTTTGCCATGTGAACAGCAGACCCAGGTTTGATTCCCAGCATCCCATATGGTTCCCCAAGCATTGCCAGGAATAATTCTTGGGTGCAGAACCAGGAATAACCCCTGAGCATTGCCAGGTGTGACCCAAATCCCCTCCACCACCACCCTTCCCCCACATTCAAAAAAGAAAACAACTGAATCAAAGTCCCAAAGGAATGAAAGAATAGGGCACACAGATCAACCTGTGTGTGGTAACTTTGAATGATTTTTTTTTACTTTTTTCTTTTTTTATTCTTTTTATTTATTTATTTATTTATTTTTATTAGTGAAACACCATGAGGTACAGTTGTAGACTTACAAATTTTTGTGCTTGGTTCATGCACTCAGGAATTACTGATGATCAAATACCCATCCCTCCACCAGTGCCCATTTTCCACCACCACGGGTCCCAGTATCCCTCCCACCCCCCCATACCCCCATCCCACCCTGCCTCTGTGGCAGGGCATTCCCTTTTCTTCTCTCTCTCCTTTGGGGTGTTGTGGTTTGCAAAAGAGGCATTGAGTGGCAATCATGTTTTTTTTTTTTAATCAGAGCTACAATGCTGTGGAACTTGGGACATAGGCTGCACCTAGGTTGGGAAGAATTCTGAATACGTAAGGATTTCAGTGCACAAGCAATGTGGATAAGGATATTTTTCTGGGCACAAGAGAGGATCAGAACTATGCTATAATATGGAAAATGGATGGAGTAGGGAGAAACTGGAAGAAAGAAACTCAGTTGTGTCTTATAATCGCCTATGCTATGCCTTTGAAATCCACAAGCAGTGAAATAGCAAGGAGGAAGACAGAAAGGATGAGATGGAAGTGAGACACTCCATTATTGAAGCCAGACTGCCAGGGCTGGGCCACCAAATAACTTAAAGAGACATATTAGAAGGAGACTCCTGGTTAACATAAAGGATGATCATGACTAATTTTTGTTCTCCCTTAGTACTGTAGCACTGTCCTTCCATTATTCATCGATTTGCTCAAGTGGGCACCAGTAACATCTGCATTGTGAGACTTGTTGTTACTGTGTTTGGCATATTGAACACACCACGGAGAGCTTGCCAGGCTCTGCCATGCGGGTGGGATACTCTCAGTAATTTGCCGGGCTCTCTGAGAGGGACGGAGGAACTGAACCTGGATCAGCCGCGTATAAGGTAAATGCCCTACCCACTGTGCTATCGCTCCAGGCTGTGTTCTCCCTTAACAAAGAAAAACAAGGTTTTTATGCAATGGATAATGCATTTAACTTCTATTTATTTTTAAAGATTTTGTGGCCATACCTGGCTGTGCTCAGGATTTGCCTGGCTCTTTGCTCAGAGATCACTCCAAATGGTGCTCAGGAGAGAGAACCTATGTGGTAGGTACAGATCTTGGGTTGGCCATGTGCAAGGCAAGTGCCTTACTCCTGTACTATCTCTCTGGCATTAGACTTGAAAAAAAAGCACTGAAAGCAAAATCAATTAAGATAAGAGAGGAAAGAAGTTCTTTGCCTGTAATAGTTAGAGGTTAGCAGAATTCTTCACTGATGATACCAAGTCTATGGGCCTTCGCATAGAAGACACTGTCCCAGAGCTCAGGTTTTAGCAGGAAGGCGCAATCAAATAATCAAGTGTTAGAGCAAGTTACTGAGACTGCCGAGGAAAATGAGGTCTGAAAGAAGCTAAGTGCAACTGACAATGAAGAACCAGCGGGAATATGGAAGTGAGAGGGAGCTGGGATGCTCGCTGCCAAACATAGAAGTTACTACATTTCCTGGGCAATACAACAATAACTGTATCAAAATATTTTAAATTATATAACCCCTGATGCAAAAATACTGAAAAGTTATTCTAAAGAAATCATTAGACACGTAGTTATTATACTTTAAAAGATATTCTTCACTAGTTACAAAACACTATAAGTGATCCCACCACGGGGATTGTTTAAAACATATTTTCACGCACAAATACGACCATTTTTAATGGTATTAAGAAACTATGGAGACGGAAGAATTTTCACAATCTATTAAGAAATAAAAACAGGTAGTTACTCATACCTTTGTACATTGGATGCTTATGTCTACCTACTACATAGGTAGTTACTTATTCATTTATATATTGTGTACAAGCCAGAATGATAATACATTGGGTAGGTCACTTGCCTCAAATACACACGACTAATCTGGATTCAGTGTGGCCCCCTAAGCAATGCCAGAAGTGATCCCTGAGTGAAGAACCATGAGTAAGCTCTGAGCACAACTGTGTATGGCGCATGCACGTGCACACACACACACACACACACACACACACACACACACACACTCATGCTCATACAATTGCATATGGTGCACCTATATAACCAGAAAAGCAAAAACATAACTCAATATTGTCTTTTTAAAAAAAAGTTAGTATCTATTACATTTTATAATTAGTTATATTTTCTGATTTGTGAAATAAAGAGGTAATGCCTATTACCAGTTCTTTTATTTACTCCAATTTAACACAAGTAGGAAGGGACAACAGGAAGGGATAAGTAGGAACGGACAATAATTTGACATCTAAAATAAACTTAGCTGAAAGAAGTTCTGTCTATGTGCTTATCTGCTTTGGAGGGCAGGTTGAGAATAAGGGAGACTTCTTTCCTCCCCAGTCACATGCAGTTAGGAAGGATCTGCAGGAAAGGAGATATTTTAGGTGCCAACACATCACACCCAAAAAGGGTCTGTGTGGGCTTCTTTGTGGAGTCAAACCAGAGGATGACAGAAAGATACCAGGAGTCAGGCGCCAAAACCAGGCACAATTAGAGTAACCTAATTCTGCAAAGGAACTCTCCAGGTTAATCTGCTTTTACTTGGATATATTATTCCAGTGAGTAACCCACATCATCCTGAAAAGATGACATGCCAAATGTACAAGACTTGCACAGGAACTATGACAGTTAATTCACCCCCAGAAACGCTGCTGAAAAGAAAGTTCATCATTTACAAGACATCTTCGCACTACAGTCAGGTAGTTCAAGCTTGAGGAGCAGAGTACTGATACATTCCTAGGATGGGAAAATAAAAAGAGAAGATAAATGCAAAATCAAATGTTACTAGCAAAACATACCATGCTACTGGGCCTGATGTCTACTGCTTTCAGAAAGAGAACATACATAGGAAGGGAAAAAAATGAGAATCATCTGTCCTTTGTCCATATACTTTCATGAACTATGACCCAATAGTTTTTTTAAAGAAATAAGAAAGTAGAATCTTTTGTTTTTTAAAATTCCTTCCTCATTTTGGATTGTTTAAATGTTGAGTCATGGCAAGTTAAAAAAAACAAGTGAAGATCATAAAAAAGAGGAAGAGTTATTTTAATAATTATATTTTCCAAACTACGAGCCTATTAATATATGTTCTTTAGTCCAAGATAAATATTTATCATAAGCAAAAAGAGCATACCAGGAAGGAACACGAGACTTTTAAAAATCCACGGGTAAAACTTTCTTCCCACAGACTTCAGAGGTTAAATTAAAAAAAAAATCAGTCCATAAAACATAGTACCCTTTACTTAAAATATCCGAACTGCAATAAATAAAATAGTAACTTGGGATCACACTGGAAAAAAATGCATGGTTTCTCATTTTAATTTACCTAACATGTGAAAGTTTGCATAAGGGAGCTGAGGAGATAACTCCATGCTTGCTGTGTGCAAGGATTGAGTGTAACTCCTGGCACTTCATGGGCCCCTGGGCATTACCAGGTTTGGTCCCGGTAGCCCCTGAGCACCACTGGGAAGGGCCTGGTAACCCACAAGTATCACTGCTTGCACATCACTGGCTGCACCAGACTGAAGCTCTGCCGGGAGTGACTCCAGGGCCCAAGAATGGCTGGGTGTGGCCCTAAAAATAATAATTCAGATGACTGCAATTAGTAGTACTTTTTTATTATGTGACTGGGCAGGGGAAGAAATGATAAATTTTATTACATGAGTAAAAATGAAAAAAACCTTATATCCAACCATACTCTCCCCAGATAAGTTGATGTTAGTCTTTACGACCATGTTATCCTATATGCTGCTGTTAAAAATTAAGGTCCCTCTGCTCCCCACACGCTCCGGCCAAGCCTCACATATGAGTGAACATATTCTTGAATGGTGTGGCCACCTTTGTGGCCACGTGACACATCATAAGACACTCCCTACCCATTCTCCATATTTACCACACCATACTTGATGGGGTTCAGATAGTAGGCAACAAATCATAGAGGGAAATATATATATATGTGCATATATACATATTTTCCGATATATATCAAAGCTCATATCACCCAAACTTTAACAACATGTTAGTGATATCCTATAGAATGTCTTAATGGCTCCTGCCAAAATAGAACAATCTTCTCACTGTTTCCTACATGAACACTTGTTTTGTAACCATGTTCAGCAGATCTTCATAACAAACGATACAAAATATATTATTTCAGTTGTCTTTTGGGACAGGGCTTGGGGCTTGGGATGTAAACATCCGGAATTTGGTGGTGGGAAGGTGTAATAGTGGTGGGATTGGTGTTTGAATATTAAATGTAATCAAATATGGTGAGCTAACTTAAATAATAAAATATTTTTTTAAATGAAGGCCCTGGGCAAGGGAATGCAAATGCAATAAAGGGGTGGGAAGCCTAGATTGCTTTTGACCCTAAAGTATAGAAAGGACAGAGAAGGAAAAAAAAATGGTGAGTGGGGAGAAAGAAGATAAGGAATGGAAGCAACAGAGGATCAGGGGTCATGGGTCTCGGTTACATCAGATCCGGGGGGAGGGGGGAGTTGTCGGGTAGCTTCATGCCATAGAATAGACTCAGCAACACTGAAAACATGAGACCCGAACTCTACAACCACCAAACTTCAAAATGTACCTGTTAAAGTGGGGTTGGGGGGAAAGGAGAATGGAGGGCAGGGCGTGGGATGGGGACATGAAGGACTTGGGAACACTTGTAGAGGACAACTGATGCTATTGGTAGGGCTGATGCTAGAATACTATACCATCAATATTATAGAATACAACAGGCCTAAAACTCAACTATCAATGGCTTTGTAAATCATGGTTCTTTAACTAATAACATTTTTAATTAGGCTCTTACAGTGGCTGAAGAGCACGAATAGAGGGTAAGACATTTGCTTTACACACAGCCAAGCCTGGTTCAAAGCATCACATATGGTCCCTTGAGTAGGGTCAAATGTGAGTTCAAAGACCAAAACCCCGAGTATGACATGAGTACAGCCAGGTATAGACACCCCCCAAAAAATAATTCGGGTTCTTTTTTTTAATTCCATTTTCATAAAGTTGTTCACATTCATTAATTACATTCAATATTTCAACACCAATCCCACCACCACTACACCTTCCCACCACCATTATTTCGAATTTTCCCACCACCATTCAAGTCTGCCTGCCAGGAGCAGATGCTAGATAAATTTTTTTCTATTGCTTATTATGGATATCAGCGAGGTCACACGGCCACAGAAGCGGCCACATGTTTCTGGAATTCTAAAATTGTAAATGGTTAGGGTCCAGAGACATCTCTGTAGGGAGCTAATTCATTTTGCTCCCTACATTTGCTAATTCATTTCACTGGGGAGTCTCTGGATCAAGGTGTACTGAGATGGCGCCCGGAGGCAGCTTGACAGCCAGGATCCCAAGTGGGCAGGGAGACAGGAAGGGATGGCCATCTCCACTGCTGCCATGTAGACTGATGTCTTTGTCCCTGAATCCATGTACCAAGGTTTTGCTTCTGAAAGCTCATGGTCACCGGGACTTCATCTAGAGCTGGTAGAGCTGGGACACCTGCTCTATCTGAGGTACCCCGCTGAAGTGGCTTGGTACGGGGTCTGGAGAGATCTCCAGTGAGTGGCTGTGTTCCAGGAAAATTCGGGTTCTTGAGTCAGAAGAAAAACTCATGCTCTGAAGAAGCCCAGGTTCAGTTCCTTACATTCCATGGTCTCAAGTACCACTGGGAGTGGCCCCCAAGCAACGTGTCAGGACTAACTCCCAAGTTCTGCCAGGTGTGGCCCCAACTTAAAAGCACTATCTGGGTGTAATTCTACTTTATGGGTATGTAACTGATTTTCCTGTTTTGAAAACCGTATGCACCTCTGGGAGCATAGTCAGCTGTCTTCCATTTAAAATTCATGTTTGTTCTTTTGAAATTAATAACATAGCCAGCAATTGTATCTTCTCTCCACTGAAGACTCAATATTTGAGTCTGTTTTATAAACTTACTCGATGCATTTACTCTAGAACTTGGGTTTCCTTGGCTAGACAGACTTCTTTCGTTGTTAAATCACCTCTTAAGTTGAGGAACATCATCTCAACAAGTAATCTGTGTTTTCAGATAACACAGCTTTGCAAAAACAAAAAAGGAGAACGTTCTGTTTTGCTTCCTTTTCCCTTCCTAATAACACTAAAAACTAGTGTTCTTTTACACTTTAGCCACAAATAGCCAGTGTCTTCTGAGTATACTACAATTATTCCCCTCTGCCATGATCCTAGACTCTATGCGATATGATTCATGATGACAAATTTATCTTGACAGTTAGCTAGAATGAGTCAAGCAAAAAGAGTCGAACAGATCATCTGTCCTCCATGCTCCAGCACCTCCCTCAGGACTGAGTCTGAGTTAAATGCACTTGTAAAATACCCAAACTGTAAGCAAGATTCCATAGGGCAGCTGCACGCCCATATTCACTGCAGCGTCATTCGCAACCGCTAACAGCTGGGACACAACCCAAGTGTCCATCCACAGAGGCAGGGATAAACAAAATGTGGTGTATTACTCAGCCTTTAGAAAAGGAAGGAAATGGATGCCCACGATGACAGGGATGAACTTTGAGGTCATCCTGCTAAGTGAAATGAGCCAGACACAAAAAGTCGAACAGGCATGATTCCACAGCCCAAGGGCCGATGCAGTCACATCGGTAGAAACAGAAGCAGAATGCTCGTTCTGGGAGGCTGGTGGGAGAGAGAGATAGAGCACTATTGTTCAATAAACACAGAGCTTCAGTTTCATAAGATGAGAGTTTTGGAGACCAGCGTAGCGGGGAGGGTGCTACTAGCACGTAAATGTGATTATCACCTCCCATGAGAAAGCAGATGAAGAGTGCGAAGAGGTGGTAAGTTATGTCATCTGTACCTTTTCACAATTCTTTAAATGGGGGTATGAAAACACAATCAATAAAAGTTTTATTTCCTTTACCACTCTTGTGTGTGTGTTGTTATTTTTTTATTTGGGGGACACAAGTGGCTGTGCTCAGAGTTTACTCTGGACTCTGTACTCAGGATCACTCGCTCAGAGGACCAAGGGTGGAACCAGGTATCATATCAGGGTCAGCTGCATGCAAGGCAAGCACCTTCTTCACTGTAATTTCTCCAGCCCTGCACTTGCACTTGACTTTTAAAGAAGAGACATTTAGCACGCATCAATTCATATGTTTCCCAGCAAGTCAAACTAGGAAATTTCACATGGTTCCCTTCCATTTTTCAAAGCTCTTATGTTCAGCATATCAATCTATTGGGAATAGAAGTGGAGGTATTCAGAATTGTTTTCACTATGCCCATGCTTCCAGACATTTTACTCAAGAGGGGAATAATGCTCCAATTCACTGTGGTAGTTCACACTCCTCAGCCACTCTCTCTCCCCTCCTTGCTTACAAAGTTAATCTACTTTTTTCCTCAAAGCAAGATAGCCAGTCAAAACATTCACTTTTTGCAAATAGGTATAAACATACAGCTCAACTTCTGATGGAAGAGTGTGTTTGGGGGAACTTCTGGGTAAACCAATTATTTTCCCAAGAAAAACTTTTTAAAATGAATGACCAGAGAGATAGTACAGTGGGCAAGGCATTTTTCTTATACACTGCCGACCTGGGTTCGATCCCTGGCATACCCTCTGGTTCCCCAAGCCCTGCCAGGAGTAATCTCCAAGTTCAGAGTCAGGAGTAATCCCTGAGCATCACCAGGTGTGGCCCCATAACAGAACAAAAGTTTAAAACTTGGTTGGCAGTCTTGCCCTTAGCCTTTCTTTTTCAACAAAGATGTAAGCCATCAATATCCCTGAGTAAATAACCAACCCTGGGTTCTGCCATCTACCACAGAGGACTGCCAGAGGAAGAAAAAAATTATTTTATCATTTCATCAAGATTGGGCTGGAGCGATAGCACAGTTGGTAAGGTACTTGCCTTGCACGCAGTCAACCCTGGCCAACCCAATTTGATTCCTCCGCCCCTCTTGGAGAGCCCGGCAAGCTACAGAGAGTATTGCGCCCACACGGCAAAGCCTGGAAAGCCAACCATGACGTATCAATATGCCAAAAACAGTAACAAGCCTCACAATGGAGACATTACTGGTGCCTGCTCGAGCAAATTGATAAATAACAGAAGGACAGTGCTATAGTTCTTCAACAAGATTAGCAGGGTTTCTATTCTTTGCAGGTAAACCCAAGCTAGTAATACAAAGGCAAGTACGAGGGAAGATAATTAGGTATATATCTTGCCTAAAAGATGTAGTTGGGCATTGCCTCTGTAAAGGAGAGATTGATAAGACTGAAATGTAACAGCCTCCATGCCATCTTGCCCATCTAGGACTTAATATTTAAAGATTATTGGAATTGTGGAATATTTACATCGAAGACTCTGTCAGTCTCAATACGCCAATAGTATATTGTCAAACTAATGTTTTGAGGATAGCTGACACTCAGGGAATCACCTAAGTGGACAGATGACCTCTAATAACCTTCTGTGTCAGAGAAATAGTACGAGGGTTAAGATGTTTTCCCTGCACATGGGGATCCCTGTTTTGGCAGATATCATCCCTAAGCACAGAGCCAAGAGTAATCCCTAAGTCCAAAAACAAGCCCCCCAAAAGTGTTCACTTGCAGAGTCAATCTCGTTTGACCCCAGGCACCAGATAGGTCCCATGAGCACTGCAGGGATCACTCCTGAGCACAGAGCCAGGACAAGTCCTGAAAACCCAAACCCCAAAAAACAATTAAACTAACAATTTTAAAGCCTCTATATTTGCAATTTTAAACCCCTGTATTAGATGCTAAATATTGAGATAATTTGATGTGCTGGAATAGATTATTATGGTAGTTTTCTTGCTAAATTTCTAAATAACTTGCTGGTCACCAAGAAGTAACACAGCATATAACCAACTACTTACATGGCAAACTTACAAGCTGTTTCACAAACTCAATTTAAACTTATAACAAAGAAAGCCAAACTGCTGGTCTTGTCTGCTATCTATCTGTCTCCTGTCTTTCCCCAGCTGAGAACACAATGCATTCAATACTTGCTCACGTCAGGATTCCTAAAACAATGCATGAGATCCTACTAGTATCTCAATCAATCACCAACTCCTCTTGGTTCTAATTCCTAACTATATCTATACTCCACCCACAAGTCTTCAACTCCCAGTCATTCCCCAGACTGAGCTGAGCCACTGTCATCTCTGACTTGAAGTCCACTAGTCTAAAGCCAATGACCTCACGTTATCATCTAACTTCTGTTTTTATTCCTCTCTAATCCTAATCTAAACAGTAGCCAGCTCGATCATGAACTTTGGAACAGTTAAATTACATGGTTTACGAAGCTCCAAACCATCAATAATCTCATGCATATATGTTCAAGTCTCACCTTACAATGTGTTCTTTCCTCTAAATTAGTTGGAGTCACAATGACTGTGGTATAACTCGGATACACCCCAACATTTCTTACCCCAGGATCCAGACCCACTCTCAATAGGTCATTTAGTATTTCTATTTTAGGTATGATTTTAAAGGATTTTTAAAAAGCAGGCTTTCTAGACTTCCCATGTTTTCCAATAAGCATCCCTTTTCTTCTTCTTTCACATCCTACTATTTATCTCAATTTGATTGCATTTTGATTTGTATAAGTCCATGAGGGCAAAAGTCATAGTGCATGCTATTCCCAAGACAGGCTGTCATTTTTTTTGAATGCTAAATGAGATAACTTAATGTGTTCATTAAGCTTAAATGTGTGTAGATCATAATTCAATCTAGACTTCTAACTTGTCCACGTCAGTAAAAGTAAGACAAATCTGTAATAACTATGTTTTTTCACCCCCATGCAAAATTTTAAAATCATGGCCTCCAAGATGATCCATTGATTTTATTTCTTCTTTCTCACATGTTTGAAACTCCTTTTATTATGGCCCGAAAAAATGGAAATTCAACTTTCAGAAACATTAAAAAGAAGGAAAGCATAAAAATCATCCCTCAAGGCAGGCAAGAAAAGCAATTCTAAAACTCATTAGAAAACTAAATTGACCTCTGATTCATCTAAACAGGAACATTTTATACTGGTATTTGTAGAGATTTTATGAATTATCATTTCTCTTCCCAAAGCTCAGTGATTTGCAAAGGCAAGATCACGACTGCACAAGAGTATGTTTTAGTGAAGAAATCAGAGACCTGCAGAAAGAAGAACCAAGAAGAGCTAATAAGGGCATGGATAAACGTAGCATAAAACCCCAATGCCAGCCACTCCCTTCCAGTAAATACTAAGATGACTTGCAACCAAAGAAGAAGTGGCTCTAGGAGTAGTGAATGTGGGTTAGCCACACACAGGGAGCAGCCACAGTCACACTGGCAGCAACTCACCAGAAAAGAAATGGTACATTGCCCTCACGTTGGAAAGAAACATAAACCCTGCATCAATCTGCCTGACCACAGCCATACAACAGATCATCAGCCAAGCACAAAAACAAAACCCCAAGACCACATAGGTTTGCCTACAAATACATAAATCATGCCTAACTTTGATAAAAGCCTCACATTTTAACAATATGTTTATATGAATACACAGTGATAGAATGTGATTGACTCAATTATGCATGTAAACATTTTATCATGTACCATACATACATGTATGTGTTATCCTTGGATCAGATGTTAAACATAGACAAGGGGCACTTGGTAGAGAAAAAGATCTAACATTCACTGAACTTGAAGAACTATGTCATATTGTTCTTTCTACTTCTTGTCACAATTAAGCTGTTCATATTTTTATTTCCTGCAGTGCAGAGTGAAGTTATAATGATGACATTTATTTTATAAACCACAAAAGTCAGACCACTTTAACTAAAGTAAACTTTGTGTTTCACTGAAAGTGAAATTTTGACATAAGATTTTAACCACAGATCTCCATCTATGACAGTTGCATTCATACTTCTTCAATGTGTAAATTACAAAAGTCATAGACTAATTTTGTTATTATATAAGAAAATGAAGGATATAAATGTTTAAGATGCATTAATGGGCTGGAGCTATAGCACAGTGGGTAGGGCGTTCGCCTTACAAGCGGCCAACATGGCCGACCCGAGTTCGATTCCTCCGCCCCTCTCGGAGAGCCCGGCAAGCTAACGAGAGTATTCGATATGCCAGACACATTAACAACAAAGTCTCCAATGGAGACGTTACTGGGCCCGCTCGAGCAAATCGATGATCAACGGGAGGGCCTTTACCTTTGGGCTGGAGCGATAGCACAGCGGGTAGGGCGTTCGCCTTACACGCGGCCAACATGGCCGACCCGAGTTTGATTCCTCCGCCCCTCTCGGAGAGCCCGGCAAGCTACCGAGAGTATTTGATATGCCAGACACAGTAACAACAAAGTCTCCAATGGAGACGTTACTGGGCCCGCTCGAGCAAATGTGCTACAAAAATTAAAATCAGATCAATAATGAATATTGAAACACACAGCCAATTTAACTTTAATATTCACTATAAAATAGATTAAAGTAATATTAAATAAATCAACTTTAAATCCTATATGAACAATTAAACTTTTAATAATTAAACTAAGTCAAACATTTTGTAATGTTTTAAATAGCTGCTACCCTCCATGGGAGAAAATATTGCATGTGGTTAAACTGCCATGTAGAAGGTGATCACACTCGGAGACAAGTCTATGTGCTAAAACAGAAAAGAGGCACCCCCAGGAAGCTCCCAGACAAAGGAAAGAAGCAGAAAACAAGGGTACCAGTGTTTAAGGCCATCATGAGACACACTCCCACCAGCAGGCAAGATCAAAGTATGCAACAGGCAGGACGACCAGGTGGGTTCCCCACTCAGAAAGTGAGTGCAAGCAAACACCTTAGCAGAGGTCAAAGGGAAATAGGAAATCAAAGGAGCCAGGCAAATCAGACACGTGCAGAGAGCACAGTAATCAAAGACAAGGCAAACAAGGTGACACATCCAAACAATGACCAGGGGAATAATAAGTCACCATGACACCCAGGTACAAGGTAACTATGACATGATCTTGATAATTATGAAATTGGTAGTGGTGGTTGGGGCCGGGAGGGGCGGGGGGGTAATCTTTAAATGTGAGATAGTAAATGCGAAAATAAAACTTACCAGCTTAGATCACCTTTAGATCCTATAATAGGCAGAAAACGTGCTTTTTCTTTGACACCATAAAATATTTCAACCATCTAAATTACTAAACTTCTAAAGTTTGTGCATATGACTAAAAACTTCAAAATCATGAAAATGACCCCGAAAGTCTCATCTGCTAATAGTTATAAACGAATCACAGTGGGTAGGACATGGTCAACTTATCGACCAAACCTAGCCCAAATGTTATTCCAAGACTAAAGAAAGAGGAGAGCGAGTAGGGTGCTTGCTTTGAACACAGTCAAAATAGATTTGCTCCCTGGCACCGCGAACGGTCCCCAAACACCATCAAAAGTGATTCCTGAGCACAGAGAGAACAAGAATAAGTCCTTAGTACCATTAGATGTGGCTTAAACAAACAAACAAACAAAATGCTATTCCAGATAACTGATTGAAACTATTTCTACACAAATGTTACATACAAACTTTATATTTTAAATTCAAGTGTTATTATGTCAGTATCTTATATTGATATAATTCTCATCTTGTGAGTTATAGCACAAAAGGGGGGGGGAATAAAACCTACTTTTTTAATTGTAGGAAACTGAAAGGAAATTTCATCAAGGTTGAAAGTTCCTCTACACTATCCAATTCTTGATATCTGTGTTTCCTCTCCATCACAGTACTTGAGAGTGTCCAAAGAGATAAATCAAATGAAAAAGAGCTAAAAGAAAAAAATCTATAAATATCATATGACCTGCCAAGAAGCACTTTATTTTATATTAAAAAGATGCAGTGCAAGCAAAGAGGAAAAACTCAAACACCCACAAAAAGTTGAAGGCTTTCCATCACAGAAGCTGTTCAAAATAGAAACTGCTAATGACATTTGCAAGCACTACATTGCTAGTGTTTATGCAACTGAAGAACAGAAGCCAAAATAATATACCACATTACAAGCAATTATCTTTTACATCAATTATGCTACTCCAAAGAGCTGTAGCAGAAGTAACTAATATGTACAAAGTTTTTGAAATATGTTGGCCTGGTACTGCACTTTTCATATATTTTCTCATATTTTTGTCAACCCAGATAAAATTCACATTTCAGGAAATCTATCCATTTGAAATGCAAATTTCAGCATATCTCAGTATATTCGTAAAATTGTGTTATGAGCACACTCTAATTTTTGAACATTTTTTGTCACTTGCCAAACCCTGCTCCCTAAACAGACATTCCCCATTCCCACCCTCCCATCAGTCTTAGGAAATCCTTAGTCTTCATTCTGTAGACTGTCGTATTTTAGGCATTACTCATAAATGGAGTCATGAAACATAGTCTTCTGACTTTGTGTTATATTTTCAAGACTCAAGCAAGTGGCAGCTTGAAACAACACAACACACCTTTTCATGGGTGAATAATGGTCCATTATATGACTATACCACATTTGTGATTTCACTCATCACTTGATGGACATGTTCAGCATTTCTAATTTTCTACTGTGAGCAATGTCTCTATGGATGTCCTTGTACACATTCTTCTGTGAAAACATGTTTTTGGTCTCCTGGACAGTCTAGAGAGGAACTGCTGGGGTAGAGTCACTCAGTGCCTCCATCCTATCTCCCCAAGCTCTACACTTATTCTTTATTTCCATCAAAACTTAGGGGAGATCTCATTTCTCCACATCCTCATCAACACATGTTCTTAGTCCTGTTCTTAGACATTTCTTTTGAACATACCAATCCTAGTGGGTGTGAAGAGAAATGTAACTTGGTTTGGATTTGAATTTCCCTTACAGACAAAAGACATTGAAGGCACCGTTGCAGGTTTTGGTCACTGATGGATCTGCTTTGGAAGGAGATCACGTTAAAATCCTTTATTCATTTTTCTAGTATGTTATTGGTCTTTTGAAGTTGTACATTTTTAGTATTCGGAATAGTAGATTCTTAAAAGATACACCATTTCAAGTATTTTCCCAATCTTTTCACTTGCATTCTTTTATTTTTATCCTCACAACAACCATGAGATAGGACCATGAGTACTCTCCCCCTCCCCTATTTTGCATTCGAGGAGACAGAATTAATAAACCACTGAGCTAGTAAGAGTTGGAGTAGGATTCCAAACCATGCATTCAAAGCTCTGCTCTAGAGTGGATGCCCTATCAGAAGCCCTGACTTGTTGGTTGCTATAGCAACAGGTCCTAAATAAGTAAGCAGGATTAAAAATCATTAACTTAAAAAGAAACAGTCTTACTGATGCTTTGCATAGAAATACCAGAGGGTACTTCCTCCTGTTTGTACCAGTTTTCATGAGAAAAAAAAATAAAAGAGTAGTTTAAAATAAAGCACATTCAGCCTTAAAAGGCAAAACTTTGGCCTTTACACAGTGTCTATTCTTTACAATTGTAGGAAACTTTCCTTCTCATTGACTTATGTACTTAAAACAAAAGAATTCAGAATACAAGCAGTATTTTTGCTGACGTTCAAGCATTGCAAACCGTCACACTGGTTGTTTTGTTAGGTGGAGGCCTTCTTCTTGGCCCACGACCTTCTCTGTTCCAATTGCATGCCTCCCCCAGCCCTGCCAACCACGCTCTGGAAAGATGAACAAAGCGGAGTTTTAGCTGTTAAATCACTCCAACCACTTGCTCTTTCTTCTCTTACTTCTACCAGCCATTTTATATATAAAACTCAATCTATGCAGCTAGAGAAATGGTACAGAGGTAATGTGCTTGCTTTCCACGCAGCCTGCCCAGATTCTATCCATGACACCATCTAAGGTCCCTGAGCACCAATAGAACCAAGTGAGCAAGTGACCAAGAGTAAAATCTCTGAACACAGCCAGGTATGGCCTCAAAAAAGAAAATGCAAAAATCAATTTTTATATCAGTAGTTTATTTGTAGACTGGTATTCACACTAAATAATAGGTGAAATAACACTGAAAAAAATGTTACATCTACCAATATTGGCATGGAAAAAGATTTAATACATACAGCTATGGCAAAAAATAAATGCAAAGCAATGTAGAAATATATTTACTACATATAAGCAATTGGAATACTATAATTCACATACTAGCATACACACACACATATACGCACACAAATAACCCAATGTGTAGGATTTTCCCCCGGGGGGTAGAGTACACTTATGTCATAAAACAATTTATTTTTTAAAATGTATATACAATACTATTTTGTTTAAGAACATAAAAGATAAAGTTCTAAAAAAAGCCAATTAATTAAAATTAAAAATTATTTTTTAAAAAAGAAAAAACAGTAGTAATTAGATCTCCTTTGGGTCCTCCCCTGCAATTTTTATGCTGATACTAGACAGATTTTACTTCCAGGATCTATGAATATTTACAACACTGTTGAAGATATCCTCTTAGGATACAAAATAAACATCTCTTCAAAAGGTCGGTGAGAAAGTAAGAGGAAGGAGAGGGATTGAGAAGAACATCCACTAAATGGCCTCCAAGCACAGAATAATTCTTTGGGACAAAACAAAAACAACAACAAAACCCTAACTTTAAGCATAAATACAAATTTGTTAATTAATTAAAAATTGAGTATCTAACACACACAAGATTTGTTGTACCTTTAGTTAATGCCCTCCCTGTTAGTCACATTCCAGGATTTTTCTTTTTCTCGTCTGTATGCTACAGCATAAAGAAAATGAAGGACTGACAGTCACGCATAAAGTCATTAAATGTCCATGTGATCACTCAGTTTCTTATATGATGATGTTTATGAGAAATGAAAAAGAATAATAGCAATAAAGTTTTAAAACCTCAGTCTTGGCATCACTAAAGATTACCAGTAATAAAAGAATCACAAACGTCCTCTTCTATAAGGACTTCTACCTACATCTTTACCTCTTGGCCCTCAACCAACAAATAATTGTCACCTTGAAAATAAGTTTCTCCTTGAAAAGAAAACTAATCAAACATATCACAGGAAAATAAAACATAAGGCAGTACCTAAGTAGGCTATTTTGCTGACATCTAGTTGTCAGTGACAAAACTGTACCTTAATTTCAATAACTTGAGTATTTCTGAAAAATGTATTTTCTAAAAACTACATGTTAGTCCAAATAGTCTAAACCTATGTTATTCTTAATATTAAAAAAATTCAGTAAAAATGTTGTCATGTATACAATAATGATATGTAAGGGTCAGAAAAAAAAACCTCTAAAATCAAAATCACAGCCATAAAAGTAAAAAGAAAGAATCTCAGTGACTTACATGTTCTTATCTTAGAAGAATGTTCTTAAGTAAATCATTGACTCAGAAGTCTTTTTAAAATGTAGTGGAGGTTTCTTAGAAGGGCTCAGTCCCTTCAACATAAACCCTTGTTCTAAATAAATTAACATAAACTTTACTTTCATAACAAATCATATTTATATCCAGCTGATAGGTACATTGTCTAGGTTGATTCATCAGCAACAGGATGAACATGAAATTTCTAGCATCTACTATCATCGTATTTGACTAACCTCAAATAAAGATTTCATGGGCCAAATACCTTGAATCCAAGAATAAAGGGATAAATAAACTCTGACTTCATTTATACATAGAAATGCCTTATTTCAATTTTACTCTTAGTTTGGTGCCTCGTTTTATTCTCAAGCACATTTCGACATCCATGTTGCATAAGTCTCCTTCGTTGCATTCTGCCAAATAACAATGAGAGAAAACCACTAAATCACACTAGCTGAAGTATACGACTTGAGAATGATGTGGAGAACATGGAGACTCCTGAGTGGGTAGAGTTGCTGTCATAATCAGGAGAAACCTCCTTCACCATCCATTCTGCAATCAGCGAAAGAAGCGGAGCCTTGTCTTCCCTCTCTCCCATCATCAGATAAACACAGACGCACAAACGTAAATACAGAACATGTTTGTAAACAAGCATTGACCCAAAAAAGAGGCTAACTTTATCCTTCAAAGACAGCCAGCTGCCAAAAGAAAGTGATGGCAATGGAATACTACACAGCTGTTAGGAAAAATGAGGTCATGAAATTTGCCTATAAATGGATAGACTGGGAGAGTATCATGCTGAGTGAAATGAGTCAGGAGAGGGACAGATATAGAATGACTGCATTTATTTGTGGGATATATATATATATACAAATAAACATATTTTTAAAAAAACAGTATGAAACTAATATCCAAAGCCAGGGAAAATGGGTCAGGAGGATATTCAGTCAACACTTGGTCAATGGTGTGGGAGATGGGGATAGTTGAGATAGAGGAGGATCCAATATGACAATACTTGTTGAAAATGATCATTCTGGACAAGAAGCAAAAGCTAGTAAAGGGATAGACATGAAAACCTTTCAGAATCTGTATCTCAAACCATAATGCCTAAAATGAGAGAGACAAGGAGAAAGAGAGAGAAGAAAGGTGCCTGCCATAGAGGCAGGCTGGGGTCGGGGGTGGCTTTAATGGGTGGGAGGGAAACTGGGGACACTGGTGGAGAGATGGGTGTTAGAAAATTGTATGGCTGAAACACAACCATGAACAATTTTGTGATATTCTATCTCACGGTGATTCAAGAAGAAGAACTTTAAATAAATAAAATAAAAAAGAAAGTGATGGGCAGGGTGTGGGGGCAGGACAGGTATGCAGCCGAATAGTACAGCACCCTCTCATGTACTAAGCCTTGGGTTCTAACTTTGGTATCAAAAAAAAATCATGCAATTTGTTGCAAGGTGATGGAACTAGGGGATATTAAGCTGCATGAAGTCAGTTAGAGGGAAAGAGAAGAAACAGAATGCTACCTCTCATATGTGGGACTTAAAAGCTACACAGCAAGGCAACAACAAAGGGTTACATGCAACACAATAACAGAACTGATTCCCACACCTGAGTGGCTTGAAAAGAGGGGGGTTGTGGTCTTCGGGGAATGAGGTAGGTACACTGGGGATGGGTGTTGAATTAGAATTATGTACACAGGAAACCATCAGTAGCAATATAGTACAATTCAAAACCTCAATCAACTTTTAAAACTAAAAGCTGGTTGGGTGTTTTGGGTTTTTGTTTGTTTGTTTGTTTGTTTTTAATTTTAAAAGTCACAAGTTAAGCTTTGCTCACACCTCAGGTTCTTTTTTTTGTTTGCTTTTGGGGTGGCCACATCCGGCAGTTCTAAGGGGTTACTGCTAGCTCTCACTCAGGAATTATTCCTCACGATACCTGGGGGACCATATAGAATGCTGGGGATCGAACCTGGGCTGGCCATTGCAAGGCAAATGCCCTAGTCACCAGTACTATCGCTCCAGCCTCACTCAGGTTAATTCTTCAACAAAACCACAAGAGTTCCAAATTGCCAACATCAGTGTCCGAATGCCCAATTACCATTCCCCCAAGAACTACCTTCCAGGCCCCCATGCTCCAGTTCACATCCCAAGCACCTCTGAAAAATGAACTCTTTGCAATTATAAACATTGCACATGCAACATCTCACATCACCCAGGTTTATATTCTATCGCAAACAGTTGGTCCTGGGCGAACCTGGACCTCTTCCTGCAGGCCCTCACCCTGCCCCTGCAAGCACCCTGCCCCCAGTCTTGGAATTCACATACTATTTTAATCCTTTCTTATAACAAAAAAAAAATGAATGAGCTTTGGAAATTATTACTTTGCCCACACTGGTCTCCTAATGAGATGCTTCATTCCCAGAAGGAAGAAACTGTCTTATTCTCCGATCCTTCTCACATAGTTCCTTATATATTTCAAATAGACAATAAATATCTACTAAATTACCAAAGAATGAAACTCAGCAGGGGGTGGGGATGGAGAGGGAAGAAAAGTCCTGACTATTTGAAAGAATTAAGTTAGGAGTGTAAGAAAGGTCTCCTTTAGGATCCTCCCAGGAGGGGAGATGCATGTCGAAAGTAGACTATGGACTGAACATGTTTGCCACTCAATGCCTCTTTTGCAGACCACAACACCCAAAAGAAGAGAGAGAACACAAGGGATTGCCCTGCCACAGAGGCAGTGGGGGATGGGGGGATGGGGCTGGGGGGGATATTATCCATGGTGGTGGAAAATGGGCACTGGTGGAGGGATGGGTATTTGATCATTGTATAATCGAAACCCAAGCACAAAAAATTGTAAATCTACAACTGTACCTCATGGTGTTTCATTAATAATAAAAAAAAAAGAAAGGTCTCCTTTAACGCAGTAATCATCTCCAATTAAAATCATGTTTGGGGGGCTGTTTGCCTTAAGCAGAGAGAAATGCCCATGGAACTGTTGAGTGGGTAGTTTCTATCTCTGTCTTGCTGTGGTAATTCCTGCTACAAAATCCAATTCCTACCAGCTGTCTTAAGGTCTAGAAGCTATCCTGGGAAAGGAAACTTGAGATCCAGCTAGAAAAGAAGGTACTAGCACAGGAGGGAAGAGATCCCAAGCAAGTTAGTCACTCCTCAGCCAGCTGCTGTCCCCAGACTCCCAGGAAGATCAGACTCTCCGTCAGTTAAAATGAACCTACTCTCTGATTTCAGAGTTCTCGCTGCTAGTTATGGTAGAAAAACATAACTAAGGGGGTCAAAGCGATAGCACAGAGGGTAGGGCGTTTGCCTTGCACACAGCCGACCCAGGTTCTATTCCCAGCATCCCCTATGGTCCCCCAAGCACCGCCAGGAGTAATTCCTGAGTGCAGAGCCAGGAGTAACCCCTGAGCATCGCCGGGTGTGACCCAGAAAGCAAAAAAGTAAATAAATAAACGTAACTAAGAACCGGGATATTTTCGTCTCCAAGATAAAAAAAGTGAAAATGGACAAAGCAGAAGACAATTTTCTGTCACTCTTAATGTGCCTAGTAAGCACGTGGAAAAGACAGGTACTGAACAGGATTCTGCAAGATGCAGTTCTAGACCACAATTTATTAATTTTGTTTTCTTTTAAGTTTTTTGGGAGTCATATCCAGGAATTCTCAGAGGTGACTCCTCGTTCTGCACTCAGGAATTACTAATGGAGGTGCTTAGAGACTGTACGGGATGCCAAGGATTGAACCCAGGTTGGCCGCATGCGAGGCAAGCACCTTATTCACTATACTATCTCTCCACATCCCCAGACCGCAATATTTTGTCTATACATGTAAACAAAAGTATTCTGGCTTTTCCAACACTGCTATGTGTGGCTCTTAAATTTTGTTTGAGTGGCTAAAAATAAAAGCACTAAATACTATGAAATTAGATTCGCAATCTTATTTCAAACAGCAAGTCAACACAACGCAAAACTTTAAAATCAAGTTACTAACTCTTGTAGCAACAACTAATTCTCTGACATCTTCAAATGCATTCTTTTTTTTTTTTTTTTTTTTTTTTTTTTTTGCTTTTTGGGTCACACCCAGCAATGCACAGGAGTTACTCCTGGTTTATGCACTCAGGAATTACTCCTGGCGGTGCTTGGGGGACCATATGGGATGCTGGGATTCGAACCTAGGTTGGCTGCGTGCAAGGCAAATGCCCTACCTGCTGTGCTATTGCTCCAGCCCCTCAAATGCATTCTTAGCACAACTAAATCATTCGAATAACCAGACACACAAGAGGTCTTCAGCCCAGCCGTGGTTATCCACAGTGCTAATAGTCTCATACACCGTCTACCTTAAGGATTCAACCCCTGGAAATCTAGTTAAAATCAATTGCATGCAAAACTGATATCCACAGCCCATATAATATGCCCTCCTCCCCCCCCCCCATCTACCTCAGCCTTGTTTCAAACCTCTCCAGGTGTTACTGCAGACCTTTTAATCACATCTTGGCAGCATTTCCTTTAAACAGACTGCTTCTCATGACCTTCAAGTCTCTGTTCAACAATGAAATCATTTGGCTTTATGACCTATTCAGTTATTAATCACAAACAACAAAGGAAGAACTTTCACACGGAAAATGTGGAGCTCGGCTGACGGGCCAACATATACTTTGGTTCATTCTGGGTCACACTCGTTCACAGCTCAGGCGATTGAACCCTGCGTAATGACCCCGGCTCTTTCACAACTACATTCAACATTTTGCTGGAGAGGACAAATGGCAAATAAAAAATATATATATCTATATATATTTGATATATATATTTAGACATGTATGTATATATATGTATATGTATATATATTTAAAGACAAATGTTTCTAAAAGTCTGCAGCCCAAAGACTGAGCAGAGTGATAAGCAGCTAGCAGGGCAGTGGGGTAGGGAGCAGGTACCAGGCGAGTATATGACGCCACCTACCCTCTCTGGGTGCTGTTAGCAAATGCCCAGGTGAGGAATTTCTCTGGGACCTTGTTAGGGCCTCCGCATTCTGTCCCCACCCCTATAAAGAAGTTTAACTCTATATGTGAGTCCACTTGACTCTTTAGGAATCACCTACAATGAAACAATTTTTATTTAAATAAAGGAACTACAACTCTATTTTACTGATTTTCATCACTACCACCACCACCACCACCACCACTACTACTACTGCTACTACTACTACTACTACTACTACTACTACTACTATTAATCCAGCCTTTGTCTTTATCCTTTGAACTTGAGGGAAGATGTAGAATGAAAATAATCAACCTGTACCTTTATTTTATTTATTCTTCCCTTATCAGTCCTGTAAAGTCCCTTTTTGTGTCCAGAAACTGGTCAAGTCGACCTTCCCTTTCACTCCACAAACATTTTTGTTTGTCTGTTTGATTGGGGGAGGGGGAGGGCAGGGCCTATCTGTTTCCTTTGGGGGTGCACACACAGTGGTGTTCAGGGTTTACTCCTGACTCTGCACTCAGGGGTCATTCCTGAGCAGCTCGGAGACCATGCAAACACGGCAAGCGCCCTGTCCACTGTACTATTATCACTCCAGCCCACTCCAAGATCACTTCAGTGCAGCCTTCCAGACTAAGTCCTGTGTGACAAGCTGGCAGAGTCGAGAGTTAATCATTTCTTCTCCAAGGCTAAGGAGCAAGGGCAAAATTAGGCAAATAACAGACAAGCATCAGTCTCCATGTAGAGACCAACTGAAAGCTACTATTTCTGAAATCCCACAGGCCCTGGGTCAGTCCAAGATGTGGAGGAAGCAGGTGGAAAGTCGCATTTGGCAGGGACACTAAAAGTCACCCTGCCTGGCTCTTATTCCGTCACAGAGACAACACCCTCAGCAGCAACACAACAGGAATGCTGACTTGTCCAAACTGTCTTTCGAATGAGTGAAACCAAACGTTATCGATGTACATCCTTTACAGACAGGTCCTCAAAAGACCTGTCTTCCTTCCATCCTCCTTCCATGGCATCGGGGTTCAAGGAAAAGGATAAGGTCAAGGAAAAGTTGAATAAAACATTGGTTTGGTTCTCACCCCCACGCCCACCTCCCTGTCAGCCCCCAGAAGCAGTCGCTGAGACAAAGAGCCCAGAATAAGCACGTATTGTAAAGGGGATCCCAGGACACATTGGGGAGAAGTACAAGAGGAAAGGACACACAATTAAAGGGGCCATTTTTAAGCAAGACAACAGTGACTCATACTCCAACTGACGATTTGCAGAATCATGTGTAAAACTCAGTCCCAAAGTATCTCGTCTGAAGTGAAGATGCCTGGGAGACTAACACAACAGCAGCCAGTGACCTAGAGTCCACTTCCTGCAGGCTAAACAGGAGCCTTTCCAACCAGAGAACTATCCCCCACTCACAAAGGAATTAGGGGGGTAGGTTTCAGGTCTAAGGGTAAGGCATCAACAACCTACATCAGACCTCAGCTTGGGGGTTGCTTCCAAAAAAACATTTTATTACCCAACCAGTTGTTATCTGTCATCAGAAATTCAAGCATATGGTCCCCAGAACTTCTCTAATAAGATTCTAAACATTCCACAATGCTTCCAATGTTTTTAATTTTTTTTATTATAATCTAGGTGATAGGGTTATAATAGTGTTCCAGGTTTCTGTACTGCACAAGGTTGATGTACAAAATGACTTCGTTCCCCCATCATGAAATGCCCAGGACCCTCTGCCCCATCCCTATGTCCACTCTGGGTCAACACTCCTTCCCTCTCACCCTTACCCCATTATCTGTTGACTGACAGTTATGGTTCAGGTACATCCTGTTCCCTCCTTTATACGCCATCCATACGATTGAGAGCCTTCACTTGCATTCCCATGTTACTTCCCAGCAGTCTACTCCATCTCCCTCTCGTCCCCTAAGCCTTCACTCCCTCTGGTCCGCATTCCAGGATCCAAGGTTTGTGACCGACTGAGATGGTCCATACTCTTAACTTGTTCTTCAGTAAGCCACAGATGAGTGAGATCATCCTGTTTGTCCTTCTTCCTCTGGCTTATTTTGCTCCACATGATGCCCTTCAATTCCATCCAAGTCAAACAAAGAAATTCAATACAGGATTGATTCCAACGTTTCAACTTTAAAGGGGTATAGCAAAACATTTTAAAAACTGCTAGCCTCGACTACTAATTACAGATGTTGAAAATAACAGTTTGTACTCACAACCGGCTGGACCTCAGAAGTACTAATGTATTTATACACACTGAATTTAACAGTCTTTCCAGAAAGCATTTAGTAACACATAGTCAGAAACCCTACACCTCTTTTCTCAAGTTCTTTCTAGGAACTTAACACAAATTTTTTTAAAAAAGTGAAATGAGGGCTGATTCCAACAACAATAATTACAGAAGCAAATACTTTCAAGGCACTTATCAGAGTGCTACAAGCTATTCTAAAGGCATTGTGTCAGGGTTCTCAGCTGTGGGTGATTCTGTCCTACAAGAGACACTGAAAATTGTCTCGAAACCTTTCTGTCCATCAAAACTTGTGGCTGAATGGGGCTGGAGCGATAGCACAGCGAGTAGGGCATTTGCCTTGCACGCGTCTGACCCGGGTCCAATTCCCAGCATCCCATATGGTCCCCAAGCACTGCCAGGAATAATTCCTGAGTGCATGAGCCAGGAGTAACCCCTGTGCAAAGCCGGGTGTGACCCAAAAAGAAAAAAAAAACTTGTGGCTGAAGACAAAAAGATTACTAAATATCTACAATGTCCCCAAAGCTGCTCCTACAGCAGATTCTCTGGCACCAAGTGGCTGGGGTCAGCTGGAGAGACAGTACAACAGGTAAGGCATTTGCCGTGCAAGTGGCCGACCCAGTTGGATCCCCAGAACTGCATATGGTTCCCCCCACTCAAGCCCCACCGTGAGTGATCCCTGGGCCTACAGCCAGGAGTAAGCCCTAATGCCAACTGTGCCCCCCACCCCAAAACAACAAATAACAACAAGAAAGATAATGGATGAGACATCTTTGTTTCTGTCTATTTACTTTATATAATGCTATAAGAAGTATTTTACTATCTCAATTTTAGAGACTAAAATTAAGCCTTTGGGGGCAGAGTGATAGTACAGTGGGTAGGGCATTTACCTTGCATGCGGCCAACCCAGGTTGAATCCCTGGCATCCCATATGGCCCCCTGAACACTGCCAAGAGTGATTCCTGAATACAGAGCTAGGAGTAACCCCTCAGCATCACTGGGTGTGACCCTAAGGGCCAAAATTTTTTAATTAAATTAAACCTTAGTAATTAAAATACAATCTGGATGATAAATGTAAGATAATATCTCTCTATTCATAATGTTGGATATTAGGAATAAACTAAATACCAGAAAAAGCTGGAAAGAATTAAATATATTTTAATGTAACTATACAAAAGAAACAATGAGGGGCTGGAGTGATAGCACAGCAGGTGGGGCGTCGGCCTTGCACGCAGCCAACATGGCCGACCCTGGTTCGATTCCCAGCATCCCATATCGTCCCCCGAGCACCGCCAGGAGTAATTCCTGAGTAGATGAGCCAGGAGTAACCCCTGAGCATCACCGGATATGACCCAAAAAGCAAAAAAAAATGAGTCACAGACAATATAAAACTAAAGTACAAAACCAGAAACTTAGAAATTTTGCATTAATTATCTTAAAGTATTAGAGACAAAATAGGAAAATGAGACATAAATTTTACTATTAAGATGGAAGAGGTGGAGGGATGGATACTTGATCATTGTATAACTGAAACCCAAGCACAAAATTTGTAAGTCTACAACTGTACCTCATGGTGTTTCACTAATAAAAATTTTAAAAAAAGAAATGAAGTGAATAGTGTTCAAAATTACAACCCTTTTTTGCCTTTTTCCATAATATTCTTTCACAAACAAGAAACACTGCTAAAATTCTAGTGAATTTATTATGTAAAGATTTCCCTTTAGTCATATGCATAGTTGCATTTTTCTTTTGTATGTATGCATTTTCATTACATAAAAATTATGTGTATGAAAAAATGGAAGAAACAATAGATTTTTTTCTAATATCTTTTGACTTGATTGCAATTTTTCATGGGGGGGTGTTCATTGCTTTTCCGTATGTCTGATTTTCGTTTGGAGGACACATCTAGTGGTACTCAAGGCTTATTCCTGGCTCTGTGCTCAGGAATTAATCCTGGTGCTGTTCAAATGACCCTATGTGGTGGTAAGGAGCAGACCAGGGTCAGCAGCATGCAAGGCAAGCACCTTACCGCTGGCCTATGTCTCTAGCCCTGATTTTATATAAATATTTTAAACTTTGTTTTGGTGGGGGCTGGCACACCCAGCAGTGTCAGGGATCACTCCTACTGGGCTCAGGGGATCATATGGATGCCAGGCACTGACCATGGGTCGGCCACATTAGGGCAAACGCTCTACCCACTGTATTATCTCTCCAGCCTTGGTCCTATATGACTTCTAAACAAAGGAACACTCAACAATGAAAATACAAAATTCAGTGTCCAGAGATGACTGTTAGAAGAACTGCCTTGCAGGCATGAGGTCACAAGTTTGATCCCTGGAAATGGCTCATATGGCAAGCTGCTCCTTGCTGGCACAGAACATAGAGAATCTCCAAGCAACACAGAACCAAGTGTGTGTGAAACCAACTACTGTGTGCCATAATGCACCACAGCCAAAGCACCACCCCTAGTCATCACAGCAACAACAACATGTAGCACTGTAGCACTGTCCTCCCGTTGTTCATCAATTTGCTCAAACAGGCCCAGTAACATCTTCGAGACTTGTTGTTACTGAGTTTGGCATATTGAATACATCACAGGTAGCTTGCCAGGCTTTGCCATGCAGGCGAGATACTCTCGGTAGCTTGCCGGGCTCTCCAAGAGGAGTGGAGGAATCAAACCCAGCTCAGCCAGGCTGGCTGCACACAAGGCAAATACCCTACAGCTGTGCTATGGCTCCAGCCCAAAGAGAAGTGAAAGGGGCAAAAAAGAAATCTGGAATATTCTTTAAAGAAAGAGAGAAAGACAAATTTGATGAAATAAAGAAGATCTTATTTTAACAACATGAGCATTAAGAAGCTAACTGGGTGGTTAATATCAAAAATATTAACAGTATTCCCATGGAACTACAACAAATGTTCATGAGTTACATTCTGAGGCCAGTCCACTTGATCGTATGAAAACAAATTACTATATTTCACATCTAGTTCTTTTTCTATCTTTCAGTCATTTCATGGCTCACTAGAAGTTAAAGAGAATGGATAAAAAAAGGATCAAATTTCAATTCATGTAGGCATTATATTAACAGCCTTATTAAACAAGGTAACTATTATCTTAAGTGTATTTTCATAGTAGTAATATTAGCAGTAGTACACAAGGTGTTAGCAATATTCATTGAATTTTTATGTGGAATTTTAGATCATCTAATCCCACCGCATTCTTAAGAATTATATGCTTGCATGAACTCCACTTCCAAAGATGGTCACAGACAATTAAAAAGAAACAATTTGCTTAGGTTGTATCCAGGGAGTAAATGGAAATACCTAAACTAATCCAGGCTCTCAACTCAAAAAATCTAAGCACTCAAGTATTATTTTAACTGTGTCTGGAGACAAGATGAGTAAAAGTCTCAACTCCTCCCCCTCTCCACGAGCCAATTATATCTACTACACATTTGCAATATATGCACTGTTTTGAAGAACATGTATTAATTTGTCTGATTAGACTTAATAATGATGCCACCAATATCAATTATTTTCAATAATTTTTAATGACTGAAACTGACCAATACCACATATTTTAAAAACTAAATTTATGGGAGCTGGAGAGATAGCACAGTGGGTAGGGCCTTGCACGTGGTCGACCCAGGTTCGATTCCCAGCATCCCATATGGTCCCCTGAGCACAGCCAGGAGTAATTCCTGAGTGCAGAATCAGCAGTAACCCCTGTGCATTGCCGGGTGTGATCCAAAAAGCAATAAATAAGTAAATAAATAAATAAATATTAAATTTATAGGGCCAAAGAGCTAGTACAGAGGGTGAGGCTCTTGCCTTACACAGAGTCAATGAGCCTTGCTCTGACTCCAAACAATGACCTCTGAGTTTAGAGCCAGGAATAAGCCCTGGACACTACCAGGTATGCGGCAAAAGAGGGGAAAAAAGAAAAAGAATTTTATAATCAAGCAATATTAACCCAAAAACTTCTTTCTAAAAACAGATAAGCGGATTCAAGGGAGAAAAAGATATAAGGTAGTCAGAGTTTCTACAAGAAGTTATATAATCTATGATCCTCGTGGGAGATTTTCATTCAATTTTCACGTTCCACAGACTAGTTCTAGTACATTTGATGATTTAAAAAGAAAAATTAGTTTAAATCCTGTAAGAAGGAAAATGGACACCTTAGAAAAAGTAAGAGGGGGACCAAAGAGAGATAACAGTGGGTAGAGTGAGGTTGCTTTGCTCACAGACAATGTGGGTTCAATTCTAAACATTGCATACAATCCCTGAGCACCATGAAGAGAGATCACTGAGTACAGAGCCAGGAGTAAACCCTGAGCACAAAACCAGGAGTAATCCCTAAACACTGCAAGGTGTAGACCAGCACTATAGCACTGTAGTACTGTCCTCCCACTGTTCATCAATTTGCTTGAGCGGACACCAGTAAAGTCTCACAACAAATTGTGAGACTTGTTACTGTGTTTGGCTTATTGAATATGTCATGGGTAGCTTGCCAGGCTTTGCCGTGCAGGCAAGATACTCTCGATAGCTTGTCAGGCTCTCCAAGAGGGGTGGGGGGGAAAAAAGGAAAAGAAAGAAAAAGAAAAGGTAAGAGGGAACTGTGTTGAAACTATTTAAAGATCCGTTTCAAGAACTCTGAAGCTTGAATGGATGAGGAAGGTTAAATATAAAACACTATTTGTAGATGTTAAATTGTGGGGCTTAAATGTCTCCAGTTAGTCTCCTCTACCTAGAGTGTTTATTACAAAATGAAGTCACTGAAAACAAAATGCTGTGATCTTCTGAGATCCCCGAAGCAGAGATTAACTTAACAAATAACTGGGATCAGGGTCCTAATAACCTATCATCATGGGAAATAAGTGGAATTTGGCAGGAACCAAAGTACAGGCTCCTGCCTTGGCTGAGCTATTCATCAACTCAAAGCCAGCAACCGGCTGGTGAGAGGGGCCTGGGAAAGCAACTGGTCTCTAGATTCCACACTTCCAAACTGGCTCAGTCGCTGCCACTTTTAAGAAGCTACCATGTCAAAGGGCTGGAGCGATAGCACAGCGGGTAGGGTGTTTGCCTTGCACGCAGCCAACACGGCCGACCCGAGTTCGATTCCTCCGCCCCTCTTGGAGAGCCCGGCAAGCTATCGAGAGTATCTCGCCTGCACGGCAGAGCCTGGCAAGCTACCCGTGACCTATTCGATATGCCCAAAACAGTAACAACAAAGTCTCAAAATGGAGACGTTACTGGGCCCGCTTGAGAAAATCGATGAACAACAGGAGGACAGTGATATGTTACCGTGTCAAAGATGAAGATGGCAGGTGCGGTAACAACAACATCAACACCAACAACAAAAAAGATGAAAGTGGAAAACCTTGATTGCAAAAGCCAACATTTCTTCCCACTCTAGTAGCCAGAATCTGTAAAAAACCTGAGTGCCCGAGAACAGATGACTGGTTAAAGAAACTTTGGTACATCTACACAATGGAGTACTATGTAGCTGTTAGAAAAGATGAAGTCATGAAATTTACATACAAGTGGTACTACATGGAAAGTATCATGCTAAGCGAAATGAGTCAGAAAGAGAGGGACAGACATAGAAAGATTGCATTCATCTGGGGGACATAAAGTAACAAAATATGAGATTAATACCCAAGAACGGCCGAGATTAGTACCAGGAATTTTGCTCCATGGCTTGGAGGCCAACCACACATGCTAGGGGAAAAGGGAACTCAGATAGAGAAGGGAGCACCAAATAAAGGTGTTGGGAGGATCCTCCCAGGATGGCAGAAGCATGCTGAAAGTAGACTATAGACCAAATATGATTGTCACCCATTGCCTCTTTTGCAAACCACAACACCCAATAAGAGAGAGAGAGCAAAAGGGACTGCCCTGCCACAGAGGTTGGGTGGGATGAGGGGGATGGGGGATGGGAAGGATATTGGGATCCGTGGTGGTGGGAAATGGGCACTGGTGGAGGGATGGGTACTTGATCATTGTATAATTGAAACCCAAGCACAAAAATTTGTAAGTCTACAACTGTGCCTCATGGTGTCTCCCTAAGGTAAAGGTAAAGGTAAAGGCCCTCCCGTTGATCGTCGATTTGCTCGAGCGGGCCCAGTAACGTCTCCATTGGAGACTTTGTTGTTACTGTGTCTGGCATATCGAATACTCTCGGTAGCTTGCCGGGCTCTCCGAGAGGGGCGGAGGACTCGAACTCGGGTCGGCCATGTTGGCCGCATGTAAGGCGAACGCCCTACCGCTGTGCTACCCTAATAAAAATAAAAATAAGTAAATAAATAAAAGAAGGTTTGCACACTCCAAGGGACAATCTTCTCAGAAAATAATGACTGGAATGAAGGAAGATAGCATGACTGGTAATAATAAAGCAAAGATTTACATAGCACTTGGGACGTCACTGGGAGACCTTTCTCTGGACTTTCTTTCTGTCTGTTTTTAACTGAAGACAATGTGGCACCCTAGGTGACACTTGGGATACCCAGAGGCGTTTTTAAGACATTTTGGACATTATTATCACTGACAGACACAATTACCAGTCATCTTCCCTTCTGACTATTTTGACGTCCATCTGAATAGTTGGGGACAACCAACTGTGACACAACCTGAGTAGCATCTCCATCTGAACAGACCAAGTATGGAGACAAACAAAGATGCTAGCTAACAAAGTCTGAGATGGTAATAACTGTTTTCATGAATAAGGAGTACGTCAGCTACAGTCACCCAAATGTACTCTTTTACCAATCTTCCAGTCCCAGGAGGCCAATGACATGCTTGTTTTAAAAATTTATTTAATCTAATAATCTACAGGAATCAGCCCACACTATTGGTGAGTATATTTGTAACCATGAGTGCAGGTACCAATCAAATACAAGACATCAGGGATAATGCTTGGCAATAGAGCACTTGCTGAGCTTATGTGAGTACTCAGGGGAGGTGGAGGTGGGGAAGGATTGGGAAAAATATCAATTCAAAAACCTTAAGTTAAAGAAAAAGCTCTTGATATATGTCATTTTCTCATTAACCTTATAAAGTTAAACAATTTTGTGCAATCCAGTAAAAACTTCAAATGTTTTTAGAAGACCTATGTTATTAATATTATCATAATGATACAGCAGTGTACCCATATTTTCATTGCAACTAATGTAACAACCTATGATGTCATTAATGAAGGAAAAAGAAAAACAGGTGAGGAGAGACAGAACTCTGTACCATCTTTGTGACTTTTCTATTACTGTGAAACTACCCCAAAATAAGGATTTATTTCAAAAAACAGGCAATTCATGCAGTGTACTTTGTCGGGGAAGGAAATAAGGAAAGCTAATTCTGGTACAACCACAGACATTTTTCACTCCTTGTGCTACTGACTTTCAAAGCCATAAGGAGAAAAGGCTGAGCATCATCCGAGCAGCATTTGACTTGTGCATCTGGATCCCACCTGCAAACTTGCTTGCCATCCATGTCTGATGGACACATACACTACTATCTCAGCCACCAAAACCAACACCACCAGAGAACAACTGAAAGGTACCCGATGCTGGGACCAGTGTGAGGCTTCAAAGACAAATAAAAAGATGACATCAGGTGCATTCAGGGTGGAAAATGCACACTGGTGGAAGGAGGGTTCTATCATTAAATGACTGAAACTCAAAATGAAAGCTTTGTAACTGTATCTCACAGTGATTCAATAAAAAAAATCCACCTGAAAAAAATGCCTTATTTTTATTATGCATTATATTCCATTTATATATTAAGCAATAGAGATGAATTACTTAAGGAGCTTATACGTAATAAAAAATGAAAAGGTTTTTTGGTTTTGTTTCTTTTTTTTCTTTTGGGGTCACACCCAGCAATGTACAGGGGTTACTCCTGGCTCTACACTCAGTAATTACTCCTGGCGGTGCTCAGGGGCCCTTATGGGATGCTGGTACTCAAACCCGGGTCAGCAAACACCCTACCCACTGTGCTATCGCTCCAGCCCCTTCCCCCCCCCCCCCATGAAACGTTTTGTGCATGTTCAACAAGCATGTGAATAAATACATTAAAAGTAAAAAAAAAAAGACAAATGAAAAGAGACTGTCTGTGTGCAAGCTCATGGTCTACAGCCAAGTTTCTCAAAGATGCAGAGTGTCCACTTGGGCAGATTACTGAAATGCAGGCTTCCAGGCCTTGCCCTGCAGACAACGCACATACTTTCCAAAACCTCTGGTCTCAAATCTCTGTCTGAAAAGCTGTGACAGGCGACCATCTCTTTGGAATCTTGGAATTTGATTCTGGCAGGGAAGCTGGGGAGCAGAGAAGAGAAATGCCCAACCCACACTTGGAAGTCAGGAAAGAATTCCTGGAAAAGGTGTGCTTGACCTACCAGTGGAGGGAATTGTTGATGATCTCATCACTGAATAACTGAGGGGGGCACACCCTGCTTAAGGCCAGGCATGCTCAGAAACCAGGCCATTGGAAAAGCCCCTGAACTTGGATGACAGAGACCAAGGGAGGTGAGTCTTATGCAGTTTGCTCTACAGCAAAAACAGGGGTGGGAGTGGATTTTGTTAACTGAACCTAAATGTGAGTGACCAAGATGCCAATAGGAGCCCAAGGTTTGAATGCAATCTGAAGCCTACACAAGCATACTGCTCCCCACCATTCCTAGGCATTGTACTCGAAGAACTTGGTCATGGGTTCTGGGGATTTTTTGGTTTTGCTTTGTTTGTTTTGTTTTCCAGGCTAGCCTGTCTGCATCTCAAAATACAGTCTCCTATATTTTAACTGCTTGACTCTGAGACTTGAATGCACAGTTGTTAATTGTGGGTCTCCTTCACCATCAGCTAGCCAACAGGCATATCTCATTATTGTTAGAGGCTCATTCTGAACAGCACTTAAGCCCACTCTCTACCCTTCTAATTTAGTGCTCAAGAGTTAGAAACAGAATGCCTGTATGCAAGGAAACAGCCTCTCCATGAGGACCAAAGACTCCTGGATCCTGTCCCCTCACTGCATACTTCA
Source organism: Sorex fumeus (assembly GCF_029834395.1). NCBI lineage: Eukaryota > Metazoa > Chordata > Mammalia > Eulipotyphla > Soricidae > Sorex > Sorex fumeus. Next base: position 20,677,726 of record NW_026606118.1, read on the forward strand.
AGGGACAAATGTCCACTGTAATCAATGTCTAGTGTGCAACACACACACAGCAGTTCTGGGTTGTGAGTGGAAATCATTAACTTTCATGATTGAAAACACCCCAGAAAACAGACGACCTCAAAAGAAGTTCTCTAAATCACTTACTTTTAACTTTTTTTTTTCCTAAAATTTTAACCACGTGTGGTTGGCTAAGTTGTGACTGAACAAAAAACTGAGCACAACTCGACTTAAAAAGCATACATAGATGGGCAATTTTTGAAAACTACAGTTAAATCAATGCTTACTTTCTTCCAAATACAAACCTAATATGATCTGAATTGTTCATCATAAAACACCAGGCAAATAGTGCTTACTGAATGACTTCCAAATTATGAGAAATAAATGTCAGTTCTTTATTACAGTAATCAAGGGGTAAATTTACCTCCAACACCATTATTTCTATTGACATTTTATTACTCAAAGAAATTTTGCAGTATCAGGTCCTGCAACAAATTCAGCAAATATGCAGGATGCAATCTCAGGCACTTTCTCAAAAATAAGGCATAGCTCATTTAGCCACAAGATGAATTATCATCGTAAAATATAATATTCTTCTTGTAATAGCAAATGAAATGGGCAGTAAGGAGGTGGATAGATTAGAAGGGCCCAGGAACCTGGAGGGTGGGGAAGAAAGGAAACTGTGTCCTCCATCTCTTTGCAAATGATCCCTATTCCCCCTACGAAATGTGTCGTGATTTTTAAGTGCATGTGAGCAAAGATAGGATCTATTAATTATTTTTAAAGGATTCACACAGGCAGAAATGAAACACAGGAAGTATTTTCACTTCAGGATCTCTTCTCTCCTCTGTTCAGAACTGCACACCATACATCACTGCCAGACACACTGTGCCAGAACAGTCACACAGTGCTTACACGCAGGCGCGCACGCACACACACACACACACACACACACACACACACACACATACACATGCGCTAGACTGTTTGTTTCCCCTTTCTGCTGTAACTCTGACTGCCCAGAGTTAGGCAATAAATATTTATTAACCACTAACTAAATAGTTCTCAGAGTACTGTCAAATACCAGATTGCACAGGAAGGCTACAGTTATCTAGGGAGAAAGTGAATGTGCTGGGGAAATAAATTTCTCCTGCCAAACACAAACCAAGAGCTACTAAAACATCAGGTAGGAACTGTCGCTTGGGAGGCAAAGCAACAGCTAACGGCTTAGATTGCAGGAGGCCAGCAAGAAAGTGGGCCAGGTCAAAAGCCAGGACATCAGGCAGCAACTTCCTGGCAAGGGGCTAGAGAAGAGGGCGGGAACTGCAACAGCAGATGAAACACTTTCTCAGAGGGCCAAGAGGGCGCTCTCTGAAGACACATTTCCGCTGATGCCAAGGGAGTGACCTGAAAGAATTTGTGCAGATGTCAACCTTACAACTACTATGCAGCGTAACTTCTCGGGGCATCTGGATGAGTGGCGTTGAGACAAAACCTACTATGTTCCCCAACTTTTAGGAGTTTTTGGAGAAATCATCCTCTCTGCTGACCAAATAAAGAGTTTCTATATGGCACCCAAAGACAAATAGTGATAGCACTGCAGGCAGGGTGTTTGCCTTGCATGCGGCTGACGCGGGTTCGATTCCGAGCATCCCATATGGTCCCCCAAGCACTGCCAGGAGTGATTCCTGAGTGAAGAACCAGGAGTAACCCCTGTGTATCGCCGGGTGTGACCCAAAAAACAAAACAAAAAAAAAGACACATAGATCGGACAGCAGTAATTATAGGGAGGCTGTGTGCTCCTTGCCTGCACTTACCTTGCTCGCTTGCAAACAATAATTAATAAAAGAAAAAAATCTCTCAGAACAAATGAAAGTGAGCTTTGAAATCAGCAACATGTTTCGGGTACCTTGCCACCCAGCTAGCCTTCCAGCAACCATAGGTTTGTGGCCCTGTACAAGATCTGTGGTTAACTGGGTCCCTGCTAGAATGAAAGCCTTCATGCTTTGATGTGAAAATTGCTAACAGATGCAGATGGAAGGATATGGACAAGCTTTCAGTGTGATGGCACACCTAACACCTCATTTGAAACCAATGTCTTATCTTGAATGAACATCTAAATGCTCTTTTTGTCCCCCTCTGTTGTAACTTGAAAGATTCCCCTACCTGAAATGGCCACAATTTATTATAATCCTTCCTGAAATCTGCCAAAGGGTGTGCAAGAGATTTCTCCCTTTAAAGTCTCTGAATAGTCCCATTATCTCTATTTGCAAGTGGGGAAACACACAGAAGCCTGGGCTGAGCTGGAAATCGGTGGCAAATCTAACTCGGAGCCTGCTTTCTGCTGACTTGCCCACGTTTCACCAATCACATGGGAAACAAGTTTTTCTGTCAGTAACTCTGGGATTCATCTCTCGTCTGAAAATCATCGATCAGTACAGGAAATCTAATAAAATAGTGAGGACACTTAAGCAATTATCGGGCTCAGCACCGCTGGCAACTATGACGCAAGCTGGGAGGAAAGAGAAACACGGACTCTCTATCCAAAGACGCAAACCCAGAGATCCGGAAACCATGTCTGTCTTTTAAGTTTGAAATGAGCCTGCTTAAAATTCAGAAGAAACCAAAAAAAGTTACACAAAAGCTGTCATTTTGTAGGAAGGTCCTTTAAAATCCCTGAGCTCAAAAGTTAGAGACTCGAACAACCAGAGAAAGAGATGGGGTATGGAGGAGTGGGGGGGTGCGTGCGATATTTTTTTAAAAAGGGATTTCTTTGGAAAATGTGTCCAAAGATGATTGGAGAGAAAGAGAGGTTCAATTTCATATAAAGTTTAAATATCTATGAGCTGCCTTTGCCCTCTCCACCCTTAATAGCAATTTAACAGTCAAATATATTTCCCCTAACAATTACCCCAAATGAACTATGTTGTGTCCACATTCTTTTTAGTGATTTTAAGTGGGATTCCATACTGTGTAGAACTGTTTCAACTTTGGTTCTTAATACAAAGAGGGCTTGAGGAATTAGGAAATTGTACATTTGTTCACTCACAGGAAACTGTAGGACAGGACACATAAAACCATTCACTATGGTTATGGAGAATGAGAGGAAATAACAATGTTCCACTTGTATCATTTTAATTCTGCATTGAGGGTTTTTTATTTATTTACTTATTTATAGTTCTTGGGGTCATACTGGCTCTGCTCGGAGCTTACGTCAGTCAGGTGCTCTCGGACCACTCTTGACCCAGTTCGATGGAGCCTATAAGCAGAGACAGTGCTGGTTCTGAACCTGAATCTACCGTGTGCAAGGCAAGCACCTTAACCCTGTACTATCTCTCTGCACCCCTGCATTGAGTGTTTTTTTTTAAGAAGATACCTGATTTCTTACGGCATTTTAACAAGATATTTAAAATACACCGCTAACAATTGGGCGACTGAAAATGTATTTCAATAATATTTTTTTTAATACAAGAGCAAACCCCATGAAAGGGGTCATACTCAACTCCTGCCTCCTGAGTCTCTATCCCAGTGCTCAACCCCATTAGTGGAGACAGAAAGTTTAACCTGTATGCCTTTAATCCCAGACTAAAATTTCACTTTGGCACAGGGTGAACTGGGCTATGACTCATCTTCCTCTGCAAAACAATGAAAGTTCTAGCTCCCTGGGAAAAAGCTACTTGAGTTGCCAGTACACTGAACTCCTCCATTCAGGGTCAAAACACTAGGACAGGAGAGGGGAATGGCCGAGGCCAGATGCTATCTGATTCTTGCTCCAGGATTTTCCATGGCCCTCCAACCAAATCTTGTATTTGGAAAGGGTTAGGACAGCAAGCACCTTAGGTGCCCTGGACGTAAGCAATCGGGGAACCAAGGAAACATGAATTATGTTCAGAATCCACATCCTCAGTACACCTCCAAGGAAGAAAGACAAGAGGTGGCACACTTCCTACTTCAACCTATTTCGAATAACAAGCATGACATTTGACTTCCTATTCCTAGACTAGAACGCTGCAGGCTGAGCTCCTTTATTAATTAACTAGATTTTTATTTTGTAACAAACAAGTAATTCCTTGTATTTACCTGGAAATGTCAATATCACTCCCCAGGCATTAAAAATATGAAAAAAAATGTGAATTCTGACCACAAGTCCCAGGTTAGGGTTCAGTGGTTTATACAGTGCATGGCAAAGACGCTGGACCCAGGATCCCTCCCATGTCCCCTGCCCTCCAAATGTTTTTGTCTCAAACAGTCTCTACCCTTCTACCATCAAGACAACATTCTCCCTCAAGCCTCTGCAAATTCTATTCCGCCTCGTCCTGTGATTCACTAACTCGTTTTCTTTCTACACCTCATGAGCAGGATCAAAAGCCACCAATGGTAATAACTTTTTCCCAGCCATGTCTCACAGTACTCTATCACTCTAAATTTTCTGTTCCGTTATTTTAATGTAATCAACAGGTGGATCAGGCAGCTTCTATGATCTGGCAAAAATAACTACACTCTTTCCTTTCCAACTCACAGACTCATCCATCAGGAGAAGCTCCTGGCAGTGTCACCAGTCAATCCTAAACTTCACACAGACACAAACACACACGCAGACACACACACACACACAAACACACACACACACACACACACACACACACACACACGCACACCACCCCCAAATAAAATTTGTATTCCCAAGCTCTTGACTTGCCTGGCTTCATGAAAGCTTGCCAACAGGAGCCAAGTCTCTCGTGAGAGGGCCTCTCAGGGTACCTGAGATTGTCCCTGTGATCGTCCTGCCAGATGACAGCTGGTCTTCAGAATGCTCCAGTCTAATGTGTCAGTACGGGCCGGAAACTACGAGAGCCAACCCTTGCCCAGCCTTCCTGTTGCCCACAGGAATGGATTCATTCATTCCACAAGCAGATACTGAGTCATCCTGCATGCCAGGCACAGTGAGTGCTGGGTGCAAAGGTGACAGAGCTTCCTTTTTGTCCTGCTCAGGAAGAGTTCAGACCCACGGACAGGGACATTCCTCTGTCTTTCTCATGTCAAATAGACATGACAAGCACTTAAGAGAGTTATTTTTTTTTATAAGCTACCAAAACCTCGGTCCCTTTAAATCAGGTCTTGGGGTGTGGCACCCCAGGAGTGTAGAAATTCTACTGTGAAGTCAGGGTGGAGGGTATTTAAACTCTGGCTTCAGAAAAAAAGGAAATCTCTTAAACATCAAGTCCTGCCAACTGACAAAGCAGGAAGAATGACAAGAAAAGCAAGGCCTTCCGGACGTGGCTTCCTGAGTGAGGCCCTTTCTAGACATAAATCATCTGTGCATCACCGGATACCTCCGACTCCTATGATTCCTCCAAAATATTCTTTTATTTCATGTTCTCGAGCTTTTGTGCGCTCAAACTTTGGTGTCCCTCAAATACATTACTTTTTTGTTTGGCTTTTTGGGGTCACACCCAGCAGTGCTCAGGGGTTACTCCTGACTGCACTCAGGAATTACTTCTGGCACTACAAAGGGGATTAAACCTGGATCAGCTGCATGCAAGGATTATCTCTCCAGCCCCAAATGCATTACTTTTAACATTCGTTCATTAGTATACTCAGACATCCAAGATTTGAAAAAGGAAAGAAAATATTTAGCACTATGTTAAGAATAGTTTAGTTGTTTGTTTTTGTTTTGAAGGCCATATCCAGCACTATTCAGGGCTTTCTCCTGGCCCAGCACTCAGGAATTACTCCTGGAAGGGATTAGGGGGCCATATGGGATTCCGGGACTCGAACCCAGGATGGCCATATGCAAAGCAAGCACCCTATCTGCTGCCCTATATCTCTCCAGCACCAGATAAATATTTTAAGATTTAGAAAGTCTATTATCACAAGGTACAATGGCGAGGGGCCATGTCTAAGTTCAAGTTCAATTCCCGACACCATGCACTGACCTGAGTACCCCAGGGTATGCAGCCCTGGAGCCTTTCCAGCAAACAAAAGGCATGACCCTGGAAGTCCCCAGCACTACACACCAAGCAAGCAGCGTCACACGCTCAGGTCCTAGTGCTCAACCATCAGCCTGGCGGAGTGAGATTTGCTGGTGGGGCCCAGACCTCTGATCACTGCTGGGAAAGTCCAAAAATAAACAAACAAAAATTTTCTATCCAAGACCTCCACATCCAGATAGCATCATGAGACTCCATTTTTCCTGTTTTATCTCAAAAAATAGCTGAGAAGAAAAGCCACTAAAACAGAGTGCCACACTCTAGTGAGAACACAGAGCACAGACCAGCAATTCCAAAACTGAAGCCTGGAAGACCGATTTCGAGCCTATAGGTATGTACTATCTAACTCCATTTCGTTACTGGATTTCTTATTGCCGTTCCCTTCTGCCCAGTCCTCTGAAATAGGAACTTCTCAAAAGTTTAATGCAAACCACTTAAGATTTCCTTCTTTCCACCTTCCTTGAGGTCTGTAAATAAAGGATTCATCCCTAAAGTTTAATCTATTATCAGGACTCCTTTGAAAGACAGAAACAGGTCAACTGTTGCTAGGAATAGCCCATCCATAAAAACGTTTTTTTTCTCCCCTGTATCTTTATTTCTAGCATGGTCACGAAAGACACCAGCCAGCGGATATGAGGAAAGTTTCCATTCAATAACAAGCAATGAGAAGAGAGTCGAGGATCTTGTGGAATTTGAAATCATGTACACAGTGGCTTTCTATTTTTATTAAAATAACATGCCCCAAAATGTCTGTTGGGTTTAAAAATGCTTTCTATTTCCCTAAAGTCTTGAGACAGCTCAGAGGACAGGAAAGAATGCTATCCAAATGGACCAGAACTGCTTTTAATTACTTTTTTTTTTTAATTTGGGAGCCAGATCTACAGTGCTCAAAAGCTACTTCCAATTAGGTGCTCGGGAGGGGGGAACTCACCACAGTGCTCGGGGTTCCAACCCTGGCTTCCTGCATGCACTGCATCCACCCAGTCCATTCAGCGATCTTCTGCCCCCCCAGAAATCCTTTTCTGCGGAACACGCTTCCCAGCCAACTCTGGTGACTATATGAAACTTCCTATTTTTCTTCTGAATTATCTTCTGATTTCCACCTGAAGACCATGTATGACAAGAAAGGAGGGTGCAGACAGGCAGGGTGACCGGGAAAGAAAACAGAAGGCTGTGTGATAGAGACCCCTGCAGCGCAGGGACTGCCAGCACTGCCGCTACCACGGGGACCCACGCAAACTCCTGAAAGGGGTTTTCATTGGTGCTAAACAAAAGATTCTTTAAGAGAGAAAATTCATCCCCAGAGAATTCCAGTGCTCGGGTCTATGAAACCAGAAAACCCAAAATGACCAAGAAAGCATGGTCTGCTCCAACCGTGGGCTTTAAGTGTGTTTCCAGGGGACCAAGCCTGCACACACAGACCTTCCCATGAAGCTACGAACACAGTCACTGAAACAAAGTCATTCCAAAGAAAATCAAAAGGGTTTCAGAAAAGTTCTAAGCAGCCGCTGAGTTTCTCCACGGCACCGAGATCCCTGCGTGCTGTGTAAGATGAGCTGAAACCCATGGCCTGGGTTTGTTTTCTTTTTCGCAGAAGGCTTGCCTGGCCAGTCATCATCAATAAACGTGCATACCACCCAAGATGCAAACGTCAGAACGAACAGAAACACAAGATCTCCTTGGAACTTTGCTCCAGGAACAACAAGAGCAGGTTGACATTCTTTGTCCTGTTTGGCATCTATATTCCACCCAGCCAAGATAGTACTTCATCCCCCTGCTCACCTCAGTCCCCCAGACAACACAAATATCCTACTTGCTGTTCGGTCAGCTACAGACCTATGTGCTTTTGGTTTTATTGTTTGGGGAGGGACACACCCAACAGGGCTCAGGCTCTTGGCTCTGTGCACAAGCATTACTCCTGGAGGCTCTCAGACGACCATATGGGATGCCGGGGATCAAACCCGGGTTGGCTTCATGCAAGACAAACACCCTACCTACTGCACTATCACTCCAGTCCCATGATCTATGTGCTTTCACCTTTTACCAACAAGAAGTGATTCGATCCCATATAGGACGCGCTCTCCCCATTTCACAGCACGGAAGAAACGCTTGCTACTCTGAAACCCAGCTATTCTGAAACACAGCAAGAGAAAGTGAAGACCTGAGGCCCCACAGCAAAGTGAGCAAAGCTTCCTCTCTCGCTCACTCCAGCCAAGTCTCACCCAAGGAAGGCGGCGGCAGCGGACAGGGTGCACCAAGTTCAGCCTCAGAGAGACAGAAAAACAGTAACAGAGACAGAGAGACAAAGAGAGACTGAAACAAAGACACAGAGAAAGACAGAGACAGAGACAGAGACAGGGACAGACAGACACACACACACACACACACAGCGACAGCAACAGAAAGTCAGAGAGACAGAGACAAAGATACAGAGAGAGAAAGAGAGGCAGACAAACACACACACAGCGACCGCAACAGAGACAGAGACAAATACAGGGAGAGACAGAGACAGACAGACACACACACACACACACACACACACACACACACACATACACACACAGAGCGACAGCAACCAAGAGACAGAGACAAAGATACACAGAGAAACAGAGACAGACAAGACACACACTCACACATACACAAATAGTTACAGAGACAGAGACCACACACACAGAGAGAGACAGAGAGACAGAGAGACAGACAAAGATAGAGACAGAGAGAGAGATAGAGAGAGACACCCCTGTCTCAGCTGACACCCTCTTCAGAACCTCACGGCCAGGAGTCCCGTGGGCTGATACACTTACCAGGTAACTGCTTGCCAGACCGGAGAGCTACTTGCCCGCGTGGATCAAACCGGCACTTTGTCCAACGCAGTGGGGTGGCTCCCCGGCCACTCATCACCTAAGCTGGCTAAGGCGACAGCGACAAGATGCAGAGGAAGCAGACAACAAAAGCCACCTCCGAACTGCACACTGGGATGTCCTGTTTGGAGCGCCTGTTCTTTTTCCCATGAGACGAGCTGACTAAATCTAACCCAATCTCTTCTGAAAAGCAGACCGGAAGTTACACTTTGCAGTTAGTGAAAACTCCTTGGGTCCTTTTTGTTTTGTTTTTCATTGTTACAACCAAGGGCCTTCACTTGTCTCTGATCTCCTACAAAGAGATTACACTGTGCTTCCTGTTTTCACAGCGTCAGCTGGCAAAGGTCACTTCCACCCACATCCAGGCCCACTAGGTGTATGAGAGAGGCATTTGCTATACAGCTGGCCTGAAGGGGTTGGTCACGTAAGAGAGGTTTCAAAAGAACACATCGGACTGGTTATTTCTCTGTTATGTCTATACATACCCTGGGGAGTTAAAATTCAAAAAGATTTCTTCTGAATTCCTTATAAATCGCTGTGATTGAGGGAAAAAAGAGCTACACAAAATTAAAAGTAATGGTTCTAACTCCTATTTCCAGTCTACTCCTTTTTCTGTATTTTCCCTGTTCTTTTATTTATTTTGGCGGGGGAGTGAGGATGGAGAGGACATTGTGCTGTACTCAAGGCTTATTCCTAGTTCTACACTCAGGGATCACTCTTGGAGGCAATCAGGGGACCCTAGGGGGTGCTAGTTATGGAACCTGGGTCAACCACCTGCAAGAAAAGCACCCTACCTGTCGTACTACCTCCCAAGTCCCATTCGCCCTGTTCTCTTGCTACTACCACTGATGCGTATGCTATTCACACCTCAGTACCCATATTAATTACCTACCCTGCTTTGCGTTTCCTATTCTTTTCTGCCTGTTTTTGAAACAGAAATATTCGATGTATCTGAAAAAACTTCTTTTCTGATGTTATGCACGAAACCCTATCAGTAACAGTACTGTAAGCCATAGTATAAAAACTTATATATGGAAAAAAAGAATTTCCATAGAAGCAGACGTGTGGGAGGGAGGCAAATGGGGTGGTGGGGGGTGTTGGAAGATACAAGTGGACACTGGTGAAGGGATGGTACCATTGTATGCCTGGAACCTAATCATGAATAACTTTGTGATTTCATGATGACAATAGTAATCATAAATTTATTTCTTAAAAACTTCCATACACAATATACTCTTAATCAAGATACATAGGGGAATAAATGAAAATCCCTCATCTTCCCTATAGGTAAATAGGTAAAGGTAAAGGCCTTCCCGTTGATCATCGATTTGCTCGAGCGGGCCCAGTAACGTCTCCATTGGAGACTTTGTTGTTACTGTGTCTGGCATATCGAATACGTCACGGGGAGCTTGCCAGGCTCTGCCGTGCGGGCGAGATACTCTCGGTAGCTTGCCGGGCTCTCCGAGAGGGGCGGAGGAATCGAACTCAGGTCGGCCATGTTGGCTGCGTGTAAGGCAAACGCCCTACCGCTGTGCTATCGCTCCAGCCCTATAGGGTTAGAAAAAAAACTGCCAATATTTGCTCCATTTTCCTCCTTTCTTAGCCTTTTTCCTAAATGAGAAGGCAAAAGACTGAACATGCTATTCAAGTTTCTATCTCCAGGTCAGTGGAATGGGAGCAGTAATTTCATTTCTCTTCCCAGATTGTCGGGAGTGAAGTGAAGAGGGCAGCTACACAGATTCTGCCACTGAGTCGACCTTGCTGTTTACTTGCAGAGTTGGGCATACTGAGGCCATGCAGTGCCAGGTACTAAATCTGGGGCTGTATGCCTACAAGGAAAGCACTCTGCCACTTAAACCACATCTTCCGCTACCACTCAGAGATCACTCCTGGCTCTGCACTCAGGAATCACTCCAGGCAGTGCTTGGGGGGTGGGGGAGGGACTGAACCCAAGTCAACCATGGGCAAGGCTAGTGGCCCACCCAGCATACTATCATTATAGCCCCTCTATTTGAAAAGTTTGGTTGAGCTATAATTCCCTTAGTACGCAAACAAATCTATTTAAAGTAGATGCATGATTCAATGACGCTCAATACATTCAGAGAACTGGGCCTCCATCTTCACAACAAGTTTTCGAATATTTCCATCCCCACCAAAGGAAGTCATTTTCGTTCCCCAAACTCCGGGTCAAGGCAACCAGAAAACACTTGTCTCTATAGATTTAAATCCTCTAGTTTCTGACACAAGTAAAATATAAATTGTGTGGTTGTTGGTGACTAAGTTCTTTCACTTAGCATAAAATGATGAAGGTTCATCCATGTTATTAGAAGTTTCGATATTTTTTGAATGTCTATTCCTTTTTTGAGCTAAATAATATGGTACTATATTTTCTTTGGAGGGAATGGGATGGGATTGGTGGTGTTGGGGCCACACATGGATATGCTCAGGATTTACTCCTGGCTATGCACTTAGGGATTACTCCTGGCAGGCTCAAGGTGGTGCCAGGGATTCAATTCATATTGGTCACTGCAGCATGTTCACAATAGCCAGAATCTGGAAACAACCCAAGTGCCCAAGAACAGACGACTGGCTAAAGAAACTTTGGTACATGTACACAATGGAATACCATGTAGCTGTTATGAAAGATAAAGTCATAAAATTTGTTTATAAGTGGATGGTCATGGAGAATATCATGCTAAGTGAAATGAGTCAGAAAGACAGGGACAGACATAGAATGACTGCACTCATTTGTGGAATATAAAATAACATAATATGAGAGTGACACCAAAGGACAGTAGACACAAGGCCAGGAATATTGCTCCTTAGTTGGAAGCCTGCCTCATAAACTGGGGGAGAAGGCAGCTATAATAGAGACGGGATCATTAAGTTAATGATGGTTGGAGGGATCATTCGGGATGGGAGATGTGTGCTGAATGTAGATAAGGGACCAAACGTGATAGCCTCTCAGTACCTACATTGCAAACTATAATGCCCAAAAGTAGAGAGAGAGTATGGGGGAAAATTGTCTCTCATAGAGGCAGGGGGAAGGTTGGTATGGACGGGGGAGGTATACTGGGGACATTGATGGTGGAGAATGTACACTGGTGGAGGGAGGGGTGTTCGATCATTGTAAGACTAAAACTCAAACATGAAAGCTCTGTAAATGTATCTCACAGTGATTCAATAAAAAAAATGTTTAAAAAATAATTTGGTTTGTCCTCAAGCAAGGCTAAAGCGCTACCTGCTGTTCTATCTCTTTTACCCTGACAACACACTTTTTACTTACAGGTATTCATCTATCAATTTGAACGGACATTTGGAAAACTTCTACCTCTGGATAACATGAGCACTTATGAGCACTGGTGTACACATTTTCATGTTAACATATTTTCATATCTCTGAGCATCTATACCCACATTAGAATTGCTAGGTTATATGGTTAATTCTCCGGTTCAACTTTGGAAGAACTTGGTAAAACTTTTTTCCAAAGTCGCTTCACCACATTCCTTCTAGTAGAAAATGAGAACTCCAATTTATCCACATTCTCACCAAAACTCACTTAGAGATTGTTATATTTTTTATTAGGTTGAACCTCTCCTAGTAGATATGAAAAGATATGTCACTGTGGTATAATTCGCATTTTCCTAATGCTTGTCGATGCAAAATTCAGTAGCCAGTAATTTATTTCTTGGTGTATGTGAAGTCAGTAATTAGTATCAATATCAGTACTTGGTGATACTTGGTGTGTCACCAGTATTTGGTGATACTTGGTGTATCATCAGTACTTGGTGATATTTGGTGTATCGGTAGTCAGGAATTTATTTCTTGGTGTATGTGTGGGGGCACTGGACCAAACTCAGGATGTCACACATGCAAGCCAAATGCTCTATTACTAAGCTACATCCTCAGCTTCAAAAACATTTCCCCAACAATGTTCCTCAATTTTATAAGTATGATTAATATCAAAATTCAAAACCACCACTAAGACCGAATATCATGGAAACAGATTATATTACATGATATATAATTACATGATTATGATAATAAAGAAATAGACTCTTTCAGGCTGTAACAGTATCTATTCTACAACAGGTATAAAGAATTCAGTATGTTTTACAGGTCTCTAATGATCACATATTGGTGGCTGATATATCTGTAAGAATAACTGGTCCTTCTCCCTTTATCAAAGAGTTACTAAGAAAACTAGCAAGAAGATAAAATCTTGGATGTCAATATGACGTTTCAATCATTTACAGGTCAGTTCTTTCCACCTGTCTCTATGTGTCTTCCTCTTAAATAGAAACAGGTTCAATAAAAAACACCTTTTATAATTACTTAATTCCTTATAGTAACTAGACCAAATGTGATTTTAAGATTAAGAATCTCAATTCTCAATTCTCAATTGAGAATCTCAAATCTGAAATGAGTCAAGGGAGACAGCATGTCTGGAGCTAGATACTAGTAATGATTTTGCCTGCCCCCAAAAGATGTGATATTGGAGGGATTACTGTTCCAATACAAAGGGATTACCTAATATAATTCTAAGGGTTTATCTAGTTCGAAAATCTAATCTAATTCAAAGGATCACCAGTTTTTATGGGCTAGGGCAATAGCACAGCAGTAGGGCGTTTGCCTTGCATGCAGCCAACATGGCCGACCTGAATTCGAGTCCTCCGCCCCTCTCGGAGAGCCCGGCAAGCTACTGAGAGTATCTCGCCCGCACGGCAGAGCCTGACAAGCTACCCGTGGTGTATTCGATATGCCAAACACATTAACAACAAAGTCTCACGATGGAGACGTTACTGGGCCTGCTCGAGCAAATCAATGAACAACGGGAGGCCAGTGACAGTGACCAGTTTTTATATTTCAAAAGGATTATTTAATCCAATTCAGAGACATCATTATTTTTTCAGACCTTATGGTCTTCAATGAAATACACATACAATGTTGCTATTTTCTTCCCCAAAACATTTTAGAGTTTTAATTTTTCAATCCCTCAAGAAACACTAAACAAAATAAAACCTACATAAAACTTGACAAAAAAAAAACAAACAGGCAATAAACTTGTTTTCAAGTGTTTCTTTTCTAACAAAAGGCCTCAGGCCCTGCAATGTAGTAATAATTTGATTCAGCCATCTTATAATAAAATTTCCAAGTCCCAAGGCCATACTATGTAATCCATTGTTTTAGTTATTTTTTTGGCAGGCAGCTGATTATCAAACTGACCGCTGAACTTTCCTATGTCAAACAGAACTTTCCATTGTGAGAAATTTCTAACACATTCATATTCAGCTAAGTGGAAATGTCAGCATAGCTCAGGAGCAAATACGGTCTGTATCAACCAGTACAAATTCTAAATTAGATTTGAGGCAGGAAAGAGAAACCCTTGAACAAACACACAAGTGCAAAGACTTCTTTGGAGTTTCTATAAATATTTGACAGTGAAGAAAACGAGGAACAACTACCAGTTTATCAAAAGTTATCTGAAGGTCCTTCTAAAAAGAGCGACTAGGAGCGGATTCCTCAAAACTGCGCTATCCCGTCAAATCCCACTCTCTCTCCACAGCCCCCTTCTAAATTACACAGTGGCCTCATTTCGGGTTCACTTGAAATCAATAGACCATTTATACCGCACGTCTCAGTCTAGGCTCTGCACTTTCTTATTCAATCTGGTGTTGACAGCAGTAATCAAATTTTGTACATACCACTCACTCCATTAGAGCTCTACTGCGACTGGCTGCCAGCCTAGGTCTCTTGTCAAAAGGAAAGCAAGGATTGGGCTGGAGAAAGATTTACAGAACAAATCCACTGAAATTACAGGAGGTGGCACGCAAATGAGAGGGAAGCAAAGGCACTGGAACTGCATCTTCTCTCGATTTAGAAGACAGGGTCTAGGTCCAACAGCAGACAATCTCCCCCACTGAAGGCACACATTTTCTTCATTCTTTCTGGGATATACTGACCCTCCTGGTTTTGAACAACTTGTGCAACTGTCAGCCCTAACTAAAACCAGGAAGACAAAAAAATTAGAGAAAAATCAACACTCTTGGGGCTGATGCAATAGTACAGCAGGTAGGGCATTTTCCTTGCACGCGGCTGACCCGGGTTCGGCTCCCAGCATCCCATATGGTCCTCTGAGCACCGCCAGGAGTAATTCCTGAGTGCAAAGCCAGGAGTAACCCTTGTGCATCGCCAGGTGTGTCCCAAAAAGCCAAAATAAATAAATAATAAATCAAGACTCCTCACATGGACATTGGACTTTCAGTTCACCTCTCCAGAACTCTACCAAAGTACTGGCTTCATTTTGTAACTCTGATGTATGCCCGTAAGTTAGAAACAAATCTTTTTTTTCTCTCATGAAAAGAAAATAAATGTTAAAATAATCTTATGAGAAAAACAAGATTAGCTTAAGAAAGAAAGAAAGAAAGAAAGAAAGAAAGAAAGAAAGAAAGAAAGAAAGACAGACAGAAGGAAAGAAAGAAAGAAAGAAAGAAAGAAAGAAAGAAAGAAAGAAAGAAAGGCAGACAAACAGACTGGGAAGGGGGTTAAAGACCTGACTTTGAAATTTTACTTGACTTGCAATTTTAGACTTCTCCAAGAAAATCACATACTTGCTATCAAATATTCTCTACCAAAGGCAGCGTGGATGATGTCATTTTCTGGTATGGAAAAAATATTTCTCTTTTTTTTTTAATTCAAAATAATTTTAGATTTGCCCGCCCCAAAAATGTTGTAAAAATAGTACACAGAGTTCTCATAGTAATTTAACCCAGACTCCTCCAAAGGTTACGATCTTACATAAGTATCATGCAATGATAGAAAACAGAGCCCTGTCACCGATGTAATACTGTGCAGTACTCTACAAAGCCCATTCAAATTAATCTAGTTGTTTCTAGTTTTTGTTTCGTATTTCTACCCAAGATTATATATGCATGAAGTATTTCAAAAATCTAAGAAACAGGGCTGGAGTGATAGCTCAGCGGGTAGGGTGTTTGCCTTGCACGCAGCCGACCTGGGTTCGATCTCCGGCATCCCATATGGTCCCCCAAGCACTGCCAGGAGTAATTCCTGAGTGCAGAGCCAGGAGTAATCCCTGAGCATCGCTGGGTGTGACCCAAAAAAAAAATCTAAGAAACATCCTTTTCAGTGAAGTCGTGCACTATCTATGAAACCTGTCTGGTGTGTCCGCCCTAGCCACCTCACACAGCATTAACTACTCAAGCTTCCAAGCTAGAAATCCGTATCTAACCTGTCCATCTTACCAATCTTGTCCTATAACCGCACTTAAAACAGACTTTCATAATCCTTTTCCAAATCCCTTGGGTCAGTTGGGTTGCCAAATCAGAACTTCTCCCATTTCAGAAAAGTTATACAGCACATAAATCAATCACTGGTCACATATTTAACTTTAAAAAAAAACATAGCAAGAACTAAAACAATTTTTCCCTACACAAGCATATTAATTTCTTTAACAAATATGTGTACTTAATGAATGTCTACGTGAAAGAGAAATATTTTAACATCCCAACAGTTCAGGTTAGATTTTTACCACAAATGTATTCGGATGATGCTCACATCAATTGAATTACAAAGAACATATCTCATAGTTTTCCATGTTCTTTCTGGCATATTTTATGACAAGTGGGGAGCCATGAACATGTGCCTGAAATCCCGAGCCTCTCCTTATCCAGCTCACTTTGGTCACGTGGAGTCTTTGGGAAAAACTGACCACATTGTTTCTCCGATTGCCTCTAGGTTCCCTCCAACAGAACCCCTGTTTACATTCTCTAAAATACCTGCAAATCCTAGTTTAAAATTTCCTAAAGGCTTCCTATGGCAAATATGGAGTCTAGTTTTCGTGAGCTTCACAAAGCCTTTGCCCATCAAAGCCACCTGTCTGAGGTACAGAGACCATCACCTAGCATTAGACCCAAATAGAACAAAGGAACCACGAGAATAGAGTTTATTCTCAAGATTCATACAATCTAACTGAATCCCTGTAATATTTTCACCTCAGCTGCTGTTTACAGCCTAACTACACAAACTGAATAAAATGGGGTAGCATAATTGAATGTGCACATCATGAAAAATTTGCAACTGTAAAATGTTTCTGAATGTACAAAGACCAGGACTTGAGGCAACATAAAATAGAATGAATCGGAGATGATTCTGGCATCATTTACCCCATGATACATTTCTCAGAGATTGTGAGTGGGAAAAGTTTAAGAAGGCCTGATTTAGAATACAACTTTTGCCATCAAAGAGTATGTTGAGAGTTTACTCTACTTTTTTCCACCTGGGAAATTCCACCTTACTTCTTGAATCACACTGAATATCACAAATAAAATCCCATGTTTACATGAGAAAATTCTTCACGTGACCTGAACAACGCATATCTAAAAATACTACACTACTGTTGACATGGTTAAGACAATTACCAAAAGCAAAAGTCAAGAAAACATTTCAGGAAACAAGTAAACCCAAAAAAGTAACATTGAGGACAGCACTTAATGGCCTGAGTGACTTCTCATGAGACTGTTTGTCCAAATCACAAAGATATAAATAAAGACTGAAACCATTTCTTTGTTTCCATCCTATTATGGGAACAAATGGATTCAAATGGCATTACCATCCACAAACTTACATTAGGGAGAGTTGAACAAAAATCCTGATCATCAAAGACTTTAAAATTGACTTACCAAAACACAGAGGCTAAACTCAGATGATGACTTTCTGGAAAAGAGGGGCTCAAGAGAGAAGAAAGAAGTCAGATTTTAACTATCATAAAGTTTTTACTTTCCAATGGGCAAAGGTTCTTGGACACCTACCTGTGATGATAAATAAAATTTTAGAAATTCCTAGAAGTTGTATTTCAGGATAGAATCATAACCTTTCTTAAAAGTATCTCAATCAGAAATGGTGCAGAAAAGTGGCGAAATTAAAAGGCAAAGAATAGGGGCTGGCTGGAGCAATAGCACAGCCGGTTTCACATTTGCCTTGCACGCGGCTGACCCGGGTTCAATTCCCAGCATCCCATATGGTCCCCTGAGCACCACCAGGGGTTATTCCTGAGCGCAGAGCCAGGAGTAAGCCCTGTGCATTGCTGGGTATGGCCCAAAAAGCAAAAAAAATTAAAAAATAAAATAAAATAAAAATAATAAAAGGCAAAGAATAAACCCATCAAATCCCTTAAAGAGCGGGTGGAGTGAGTTGGTTCTCTCCCAACACAAAGGAAAATGACAAGGATTCTGAGCAGGGAATTGTAGCCCCTCCCGCATTGTGCTCCCACAGAAGAGTATGTGTGTGCACAGGTGTGCGCGTGACCCAGCAGTAGTATACACAAGCAAGTGCAGGCTGAGAGCCCGTTGCCAAGGGAGCTGCCAGCTCTCCATGCAGGAACAGGGCAAGGCTGCCAGGTGATGCTGCCACCATGGAGATGCCAGGATCCGGCCTGCCAAAGTGTGGGAGAGCTGGGTACAGAAGGCAAGTCTGAAGTCAGTCACACCAGATGTAAACATCGCACTCTCGTCTGCAAGGATGACGGTCACAGCCAGGCTTCCGCACAAGAACAGTTACTCCAGGAGGCACCGAGAGATGGGAGTGTTATGGGGGAGAGATGGAGTTTGCCTTACACGCGGCCAAACCGGTTTCAACCACATCAGCCCACACGGTCCCCTAGGGCACTTCCGGAAGTGATCCCTGAGCTCAGAGCCAGGACTAAGTCTCAAAAACCAAATATGTAAATAAATAATAGAAAAGTGTGTTGCCTCTTCCCTTTGTGATCTTTGTGAGAGTTACCTCACATCTCACCCTTGGCCATGGTTCAGGCGCTCAACGGGGCACATGCACTCTGGCTATAAGACTCCCAAGGTGGGCAGTTGAGACTCAGTCCACCCCCCAAGGGACTCAGCCCCAGAAGCCGAAAACCTCTAGAACCCAACCACCACTCTGCTCAAGGCCACTCTCTACCTGCTCAGGCTGAGCCTCACCTACGAGTGAACTTTCTGAGTGACGCGTCATAGGACACAAGCTACCCATAGTCTAAGAGTACCGCACCACATCTGATGGGATTCAAAGTAAGAGGCAACCAACCTTAGAGGGAAATATTGTATTATTTCAGTTCTGCTTTGGGGCAGGGTTTTGGGTTTCTGAATAGAAACACCTGAAATATGGTGGTGGGAAGGTCTCATGGTGGTGGGATTGGTGTCTGAATATTAAATGTAATCAAAGATAGAAAACTACTTTATAAACTAAAAAAAATTGAAAACAACCAAAAAAAAAAAAAAGACTCCCCAGGGTAGCATTTTCAGTTCCTATGCTTACTCAATTTTGTTGCATTGCCCACACCCTTGGCTGCAGTGGATTTGAGACAGCATATTTGTGACACCAGGGATCCCAACAACGGCATAACTGGGAGAGGGATGAGTACGTGGAGCAGATGGAATTCTCAGCCCCAGACCTGCTTGACTACTTGTCAGCATCCCTGAGCCAAAAGAAGGATTTTTTTCGAATGTTACTTAAAAGACATGAGGCGTGACATTTCCGACTCTTCTACACGTCCTTTTTTTCTAAACCAAGTGAAAAAGAAACATTTGCCCTTCCTCATTTTTTATTAGGACTGACATCCCACACAACACAGAGCCCAGGACTCAATAAATGAACATTTTCTGGAAAGAGAGAGATGATGTGGGTGACATCAAGCAGAAGTGCACAGCAGAACAGGAGTGACGAGGCCCGCAGGCCCTCGGGCATGCGCACAGCACAAAGCACGTACAGAGCAAACACAACGGCAAAGCCCCGAGGCCCGGGTACTGAAGCCCAAGAGAAGCAGGATCAAAAGCAGCAGCCCTGACGCTGCAGAAAGGGACACCATGGGGCACTAGATAGCTATGGCCCTGTGAGTGGGGTCCTTTCAGGTCTCGGAAAGGACTCATTTGTAAAGAAAAATACAGTCGATATAGAGAAATTGGCAACCTGCTGAGATGAATGGCAGTGAGTTTTCTCTGGGTAGATTTATCTGCACAGCGCGTAGGGCATTTGCTTTGCATGCGGCCAACCCAGGTTCTATTCCGCCATCCCTCTTGGAGAGCCTAGCAAGCTACCAAGAGTATCCCGCCTGCAGGGCAGAGCCTGGCAAGCTCCCCGTGGTGTATTCGATATGCCCAAAAACAGTAACAACAAGTCTCACAATGGAGACATGACTGGTGCCCGCTCGAGCAAATCGATGAACAAGGGGATGACAGTGCTACAGTGCTACAGATTTATCTGTCAGCACTGGAAGGAAATCTTCATGCTAGATGGTTCCAGATCCCTCCAGCTTCAAGGGCAGTATGACAGAGATGCATGGAGATCCTCACATCTCACAGGGCACTCCAGCCTATGCATTCAGATGCAGTCACTTCTAACACTTTCTCCTGTGGTCACCTGCAGTGACTGTTTCCATTTGGATTCTTTCCTCTGAAGCACAAGGGCCCTGAGGCAAATCCAAGGATGCTGGCTACTCAGAAGACGGGGCCATCCGCCTGTGTGAGTCATCTGTATATTTAGCCTGCAGCTGATACCACACAGAAGGAGGCCTGTCTAATCACCGGCACACAACACCCAAGCTCCCGTGTGTGATATCTCTCAATTTGGGAATGAGACCTCGTCAAATTCTCGTTAACAACTCAGGGCTTAAGTGGGGAGAAGCAACATGAGGGAGCCGAGAAGTAAACAGGCAGCATTGATATCGAGGTACTGACTGGGGACATTATAAATCAGCCCCGGGGGGGTTTGTGATGATAGAAAGAGATGCCAGTGAGAACCTGTTAAGGAGCAGAGAGAGTAAATATGATTGCTATCCAAGCGCCCATGAGCCATGCTTGGGCCTAGCAACCATTCAGCTCCCTGATTTGCTTACCGAGCACCGACTCTACACCAGAAAGTAAAGACTTCTGGTTCCCAGCCCAGGCAAAGGGATGTGATGCTAAATGCTGGATAAGTGTTGTGGCACTGGCGAGCACTGTCTGGAGAGCCAGGCTGGAGCACTGACATAGGCCAGAGCCTATAAAAGGGTGACAGATGTTGGAGCTGGGGAGATAGGAGAGTGAGTAGGCCATTAGCCTTGCACGTGGCTGACTGAGTTTGGTCCCCAACATCCCGTATGATCCCCTGAGCCTCACCAGGAGTAATTCCTGTGTGCTCAGCCAGAGAAAGCCCTGAGTACCACTGAGTTTGGCAAAAAAAAAATAAAATAAAATAAAAAATAAGGAGGGGGACCAATGTAGAAGTAAACAGGACAGAGGACAAGAAATGCACAAATGGCCCATCATGAAAGTATTCTAAGAAGTCACAAAGAACAGAGAGGCAGATGAGAGGGTGGGACTTGGAAACGGTACCAGAAGGTACAGAAGATAAAATAGTGTCCCATAAAAAAGGCAAAAAAAAAGTCAGGCCCTCAGTTACGAGGTGGTCCCCAATGGTAAGCTTGCAAGTTGTGACCAAGTAGCACTGTAGCACGATCCTCCCGTTGTTCATCAATTTGCTCAAGCGGGCACCAGTAACATCTCCAGTGTGAGACTTGTTGTTACTGTTTTTGGCATATCGAATACACCATGGGGAGCTTGCCAGGCTCTGCCGTGCGTGTGGGATACTCTCAGTAGCTTGCCAGGCTCTCTGAGAGGGGCGGAGGAATCAAACCCTGGTCGGCCGCGTGCAAGGCAAACACCCTACCCGCTATAGGTACCACTTTCACATGAGGCTCCAAATTCCATTTCTCCAGATAAAGGCCCATGAATAAATCTCTCTTTAAAAATGCAAATAATACCAATATATAACAAGCTTGGTGGTGGAAATAACTTCCTGGAGGCTGACCATCCAGTGGAGTGCTGGAACTATCCACTTCCTACTGGAACATTGGTATGTAATTTGGGTGATGAAAACTGACCAACATGAGGTATCTATGAACTTCAAAATTCTTTCCCATCTACTTTCGCCAGTGCCCGCAAAATGCTTACGAGTTAAGTAAGCGGTGTCGGTAGCTCAACTCTCATCTGGAAAATCGTGTAACATATCTTATACCACAGACCAAATTTATGCTCTAGATGCTCCCAGCCACCCTCCCAATAGTCTCTCCTTTTAAAACCGCATACAAGCTTTATTTTTTTAAATATTTATACTTACATGGTCATCATAATATTTGCCTAATTTTTGACAGCAATTCTTGAATATGAAGCCCAAGGCTTCCAAGTTTTTTTTGTTGTTGTTGTTTTGTTTTTTTGGTTTTTTGGGGGGTTTTTTGCTGAAAATAAGATACAATGCTTGCTTCATTGCCAGAACGCATATGAAATCAAGAGGAAATGTATGTTCCTCAACAGCAATATGCCTTCAGGTACCAGGTCGCTATAGCAGCTGTTGAAAGTCGGTCCCTCTTCCACCTTCGTCTCAAACTCTGGCAAAAACACAATCTTCCAGAAACTTTGGGCCACTTCAGTGTGTCTTTCAGCAACAGAAGGGTAAGCAAATTCACTGCTTTTGATTCATGCGTGCGTGAAAACCCTGAAGGAAGGCACAGCCCTGAAAGATGAAGACCCTTTGACAGGATTTACTAACCAGATCCCCGCCCACAACGGATGGAACGGGGAGGAAGCAGAAATGAAAGCAAGTAACTCTAGGTTCTGGATTTCCTCTGCAAAAAATAGCCAGCAACAGGTGCAGCATCCGGTGAGCTAAGACTCTCAAAACGCCTCTCGCCTCCACAGCACAAGTGCCCAAGTACAGAGACCTGACATTGGCAATGATGTCAGAAATACAAATCCTCGTCATTTTCCCACCAGAAGCAATTTTGTGGGGGGAAATTTTTTTTTCAAGTTAAACACAAATCATTCTCTGCGAGTTTGACTCCTCTCACAAAGTCCTCACCTCAAAACAGTTTACATGACAGTAATTTACATGCCAGTCATAAGAACACATTTTCATTATCAACAACACAGTGCCTGACACACAGTACGATATATATACTAAATGAATGACTATAAGACTAAATGAATGAATTAAACAAAAATTAGGTAAGTAAAAATATGTCCTTTCAAAGGTAACCAAAATCTCCGCTTCATAGTAACATAAGTGTATTTTTCTCCTTTATTCCAAGAAGAGAACAAAGAGTTTGAACAGAAGCCAAGAACAAGAGTTAATACTAATGAACAAGTAGGAGCTACCAGAAGCCCATACCCTAGCTGAATCCCCCTGAAATGAAGAAAAAAACGTGAGAATTCCATTTGGAGAAGGCAAAGGGGAAAGCAATCACAATTACTGAAGTCATCCACCTTTAGATTTCTTTCCAAGGAAATCCATTTTAGGTTTTCTTTCAATATGCCATTTTCTACCCACAGAACATTTTCTACCCACCATTACTATAGAATGTTCAAAATAAATTTCGCTGGATGATCTTTCTGACATGATCAAAATAATGCGCTGATGATATGTTATGGGAAAATGTCAAGTAGAAGGAAATATGAATGTGGAAAGGATGGAGGAGAAATGATACTATTTTTGAAGCTATAAAAAGTGACAGGAGTGGAGGAAAATATCACTAAAGTTGAGCCCATAGAGAGTGTCTGTTACAGAAGTACTGTATTAAACAAAAAGAATAATATCAGTGTGAGAACATCACTCCTTTATATGAGATAAAGGCTTAAATAATTATATTAATTACACAAGTAACACTTAAGATCACAGATAAGTATAAATCATCAAACGCATCTCCAGAGGGGCCAAGGCGATAGTGCTGAGGTGGGCCAGATCTTGGTTTGATCCTCAGCACTAGGTGGTCCCCCAAGCATCATCGAATGAGGCTGTGAACAGCCCTGAGCATCACCAGCGTGGCCCCTGGAATCCCAAACACTGCAGAGCTGGACCAATACTGAATCCTGAAGGCTTCACTGAAGGCCTGGCCTGTGGCATTCAGCCTTCCAGTTAGCCTGAAATCATGAAAAATGGCCAGGTCTGGGAAGACCAAATAAAACAAAGCAAAACTAAAAATACCTATCAGTAGATGTCAGAGACCTGAATCGTGCAAGCAAAATGTAATAATTTTCAAAAAGTCATTATCAAGAATACTACACTACAATACTCTTAATTCCATTTTCTTTCAATTTATCCATTTCTCTCCAGTTTATCATTTAGTTTATACTATGACATCTTTTTCCTTAAGAATTTCAAGTAGGATTTTTCACAATCCTATAAATAATTCCTATCATCTTTTTGTGTAATTCCTTTAAGAGTCAAAGACAGGGCCAGAGAGAGTACAGTGGGGAAGGAGTGTGTCTTGCATGCGGCCAACCTGGGTCCCATTCAGGCAACACATATGGTCCGCTGAACTCCTCCAGGAGTGATCCCTGAGCACAAAGCCAGGCAAAAGTAAGACAGGAGCACCACTGCATGTGGCCAAAACAAAGTCACCATAACTTACTTCTACTTTCTTTTACCTCAAGGTAATGCTACAAATATCTTGGACAAAATTCTTAGCTGAGATCCTAAGTTTCTAGTTAAAAATTTCCTCACTTCATGAAATAACAAATCTATTAAGAGACCATCTCCGAATGCAACAGCTATGTGTACCTAGGTCGAGAGGTCAACATGACAAATGACCTGGCACCTGAGCTGCGCAGGAGGAAGAGAGCGGCTTGGAACGCCTTCAAGAACGTCGAAGAAATAGCTAAGAGGACGAAGAATCTCCGGCTCCGGGCACATCTCTTTGATTCCACTGTTCTTCTTGCATTAACATATGCCTCAGAGACCTGGGCCCTACGCAAACAAGATGAGAACGCTATTCAGGTCTCCCAAAGAAGAATAGAAAGAGCTATGCTTGGAATATCACGTTTCACTCAAATGAGAGAAAGAATCCGGAGTTCTGACATCCATCGACGATCAAGGATCAGGGACGCTGTCTCATTTGCCAAGGTGTCGAAAATCAGATGGGCTGGTCACATAATGAGATTTAAAGACGACCCCTGGACTAGAGCTATTACCGACTGGATTCCAAGGGATGTCAAAAGACCGCGTGGCCGCCCACCTGCCAGATAGTCAGACTTCTTCGTCAAGATCATGAACGATCGGTTTGAGGCCCTTCATGTTCCCGGAGCGAACAGATGCCATTGGGCTACACTAGCAAGCAACAGGGACAAATGGAGACGTTACTGGCGCCCGCTCTTAAGTGAAGTGTGATTAAGAGTATCTTTGGATTTTGTTTGTTTGGGGGTGGGCAGGGTCGAAAGATAAGTGCGGAGGGAGGGTCCCAAGCATACTACTCAGAGGGCCTTAGGTTCAATCCCAGAGACACTTGGCCCAGCAGGCCAGCCAGTTCAATGGCCTACTGATCTGGTGCTATTCAGGCCCAGTGGCAGCTGGGGGCCACCAGGGACACATCCAGCAGTGGCCCTGAACTCCACCAGGAGTCATTCCTGAGCACAAGGCCAGCCAGGTCTTTATTTATTATTTATAATTATATTTTTACATTTATGTAGTTACAATTATTTTTATACTTTGTAATTTTGGACCCAACCCCAACCACTGCTCTGAGCAGAGAGTCTGGAATAAGCCCTGAGCAACACCAGATGTAGTCCAAACCCCATCCTAAACACAATAATGTATCGTCTCAACCTATAAGAATGACTTTTATCCAGAAGGAAAGAAATAATAAGTGTAGGAGACTCTGGTAATGAAGGGAACCCTTAGACATTGCTAGTGATCCTCATAGTAGACCACCAGGAAAGAGAGTTTTAGGGAAAATGGCATAGAGAGTCCTCAAAAATTGGAAGTAGAGGAGCAATAGTATAGTAGTGCAAGGTAGTGCACTTGCCTTGACTGTGGCAAACCCGGGTTCAGTCCCTGGCACCCCAATATGGTCCCCTGAGGCCCTGAGCATAGGGCCAGAAATAAGCCCCAAGTACCACCAGGTGTGGCCCCAAAACAAAAACAATTATAAACAACTACTGTAGGATAACATTGGTTTGTCCTTTCTGCCTTGCCACTGGGAGCTTGGGTTTACTGGGTTACTCCCATCACAGTGCTCCCATTCCTCTGTGTTTACTTTTAACCTCTTTCTTTGTGCTCTGCTTCTCCAACCAATCAATCACCTTTATCTCCTAATCAGAATTCTGTTAACTTGTAAATATCGCTCTTCTCTTATCCTTAATATCCTTTGCATAGTTAATTCAGAGCAATGTCCTCTTTGTATAGACACAAGAAGACAGTTAATGCTATGCTTTTGTAACTTGAGTGTTAATTGACTCCAAATGATATTCACTCCTGGGCATCTGTTCTTTCAAATTAAGCCTCAGTTACCCTTACTTCCTAAGCACCCCAAAATCAGGGTCCTGACAAGGGACTGGATGGACCCAGGGCAAGTTGTGAGCCACCCTGGCATCGAAATGGGCCAGGCCAAAGCGCCATAACACTCAAGTTAAGAGCATGGTCATGGACAAATTCTGTAATGATCCAAAAAGTAACAACTAGATTAATAAGTTAGGACCCTAGTTGTTAGTCTTTGGATAAGTTCCCTGTGGTGGGTTAACTATCTCACGTGGTACTTTGTGTATTCCCCAAGCGACTATGAAATCCTGCGCCAATGCCATGGGCAGATGAAGGAGAAAAGTCAGCACAGAGTTGGAGCACGAAGAGACTAGTGAGGGGAACAGGAGGAGACTGGAATGGGGACCTTAGAGAGACTGGAACAGGAGTGTGGGAACAATGGAATAAACAGCAACTGATCAACAACTAGCCTGGCCCTTGTTTCCTCCTTCATCCGCCCATGGGTTGGCGCAGGATTTCCTAATCGCACGGAGAATACACAAACCACCACATGAGATAGTTAGCCCACCACAGGGAATTTATCCAAAGACTAAGGAATCACTGATTCAAAGAGATAACGTATGCATCCCATGTTCACCAACAGAAGCCAAGAGTTAGAAATGACCTAACAAGTTGTTTCATAGATTAAGATGTGTACCATGAAATTCTTACCAGTTACTGAGAAGGAAAAAAAACAAGATGATATCCTGTTATTTACAAGAATATGTGTGAATTTAATGGGCACTGTGCTTTGTAAAATAAGTTAGAGAAAGACAAATGCTCTATGATTTTACTCATAGGAGGAACCATATCACTGTCCTCCTGTTGTTCACTGATTTGTTTGAGTGGGCCCAGTAACAATGTGAGACTTGTCACTGTGTTTGGCATATCGAATACAACGTGGGTAGCTTGCCAGGTTTTGCCGTGCAGGTGAGATACTCTCGGTAGCTTGCCGGGCTCTCCGAGAGGGGCGAAGGAATCGAACTCTGGTAGGCCATGTTGGCCTTGTGCAAGGCAAACGCCCTACCCGCTGTGTTATCGCTCGAGCCCATAGGAGGAAGATAATGAAAAAAATTGATGAAAAAAAAACAAAACGAAACTCTTCGAATCTAAGAAGAAAACAGTGGTTACCAGAAGGGAAGAAGAAGGATTGTTGGCAAATCAGTCAAAAGGGTCGCACTGTGCAGTATTAGATTGGATGCAGACTTTTGGAGTTAACCATAACATAACATACAGATGTCATTTTTAATAGCTGCATGCAGGACAACTACATAATAGTACAAATCAAGACCACTTCGATAAAATAAAAGAGAGAAAACTCTGGGGCACAGTTGAGGTGTTGGCTTAATCCCAGTTCAATCCCTAGAACCACACGATTCCTCAAGCATCACCATAATACTGAGGCAACCCCCCTCCACCTCAGGACCACCAGGTGTGGTTCTGGAGAACCCACCCCCACCCCAACATTCCCCAATTACCATCAGGGTGGCCCAGGTAATGCTGGGTACCACAGAGTCCTCAGGCCTTCACACTAAACCCCTGGCCTAGTGGTCAAGGAAGGAAGGGAGAGAGGGAGACTGGTTCACCCCCTACCCTTAAAGAGATCAGATACTAAACCTAACAACAACAAAGTAAATGGAGCAATTAGCATTGTGACAGCATGCAAAAGCGTGCCACTGCACCAGAGGTAGGAGATAACAGAACAGACTGACTTCCGCTGGGTAGTCAGCTCAGACATCTCAGAAGAGGTGCAGTTAATCTGACGCCCAGTCGCAAAAAGAGCAGAAGGCAGTGGCCAAGCATTGAAAGTTGGTGTTCCAGGCAGAAGCAAGAGCCTATGAAGGTTCCTTCAGGGCTGCAAGAAGGCCCTGGAAAAGGCCGAGCAAGAGAAGGCCGGCACCTAGTAGAGGTGAATGGGGCGTCTCCCAAAGGAATGATCCATTCACTGTGCTCTGCCTTCTCACACACACTGCCATCAGCTTAGAACCTTTCCTTTCCAGCCCCTCCTCTGCCATTCCTGAGTCCCTCATCCGGGAAATGTTCCCTGTGCATCCACGGAAGAACAAAGCTCCTGGAGTCTAGATTCCCTCCTATTCTCTACTGCCGTGCCAAGCCCGCGTGTCTTGAACCATCCTTCAACACTACACCAAACCGCTGAGCTCCAAAGCCTCTAGGCAGGGATCTTGCCTTATATGTCTTTGTTTTCCAGCCGTTTATCATGAGACTTGGCAAGCAGTACATAGAAAATAAATGACAAGGGAATGAGTGAGCAAACCCCTAGGAAGATGGGACCACTTACATGGATTTGGAGTGCCACCAATGTGTGTCCATTACTCAGCAGTTGGAGATGTCGACTTACACTCTGGTTACTGCTCAATAGCCCATTTATAGGCTTTTGTCATTCTGGGTTGGGGAGAGTGAGCGATGATAGCCAACCCCGTCTGGTTTTACATAACCTCTATATTCGGGCAAACCCTTGCACACCACAGAGCGTGACAGTTTTCACATAGGCTCATTAGCCTTTGTCACTCACTTACAGTGGACAAGCCAGGCCAGCCACTGGGCTCTCCTCAGACCCTACGGGCTCTCTCCTAGAAGACAGAGTAAATCGGAATGCGAAACTAATGTGAGTGATTTCTCTCATCCCGTTTCTTTCCTGTAAAGAAGTCTTCCTTATTATTTAAATAAATGGGGGGAGGGGTCTTTTTATGTCCCAAGTTACTGAAAGGACGAAGTTAGTTCAAATCCAAGCCTTGGTCATCACCACATTAAGTCTTGGCTTTCTGGGTCAAGCCGGGGTTTTCTTTTTACAACCGACAGACACACACACACACACACACACACACACACACTCACACTACACACACACACACACACACACACACACACACACACACACAAGCAAGTTCCCACCACATCTAAGCCAGTCTTCTTTACCTGTCTGGGGCGCAGGGCCATCTCCAGGGGTGGAATCGAAAATCATTTCCATTTCTCATGAGCTTAGCCTCTTCTCTGACGGTGGTAGTTAAGAGTCCCAAACCAGCCACGCATGTTTCCTGGTCACAAAGACATGTGCACCCCTCGGCCGGAGAACGTGCTTGGATGGAGTCAGATTGAAACAACAGGGCTCAGTGGTATGGGAAAGGTGGAGGGAAGAGGCCCTCCAACCGCCCTGACCAGAATATCTACATTCCTGCCTCTGTGCACAGCCCAGGCCTGGAGCCTCTGCCAGGTGCTGAGCCTGTCGCCTTAAAAATCTGGACATGTGACAACTCTTATCTGCTCAGGAAGGCAAAGGAAGGTATGCATTTCTACCAGCACCACTTCCAATGGCTTAGAACACAGAAGCTGAGTGTGTCATCACTTGTTGCTTTTATCCTTACATTCAAGTCCAATGAAAAAAATAAATATTGAGTTGGGGGAGGGGGGGAGTTCAGGCATTGAATATTTTTAAAACATTCTTAAGTTTCTCTTGTGCGAGAGCTTGTTCTCACACATTCTCAACAATCTGTGTTCAAGCTACATACGCCAGGCTAATCTCTAAAGCTCTTCAGGATCTATTAATTAATGTATTAAATAAAATGGGCTGGGGCTGGAGCGATAGCACAGCGGGTAGGGCATTTGCCTTGCACGCGGTCGACCCAGGTTCGATTCCCAGCATCCCATATGGTCCCCTGAGCCCCGTCAGGGGTAGTTCCTGCGTGCAAAGCCAGCAGTGACCCCTGTGCATCGCCGGGTGTGACCCAATAAATAAATAAATAAATAAATAAAAATAAAATGACTGTCAGGCTGAGGTACACCATGCCTTCTCCACAGAGATCAGACACCGTGTGGAGGGAAAGGCACACTGCATCTTCCGGCCAGTCTCAGCACAGTCCTCTGCTCACTTCATTCCCACCAGTTATCCTCACTCTGGTTTCCCACGGGGCCAACTTCTGCCCTCATCCCCGGTTCTCTGCTTTCCTGAGTGTTGACCTCAATGTACCTTCCCTCAGCACGACCACTAATTCCAGCTCAAAAAAACCATCAAGAATGGGGAGGGGGGTAACAGAGGGAGAGAGGGAGAGAGGGAGAGAGAGAGAAAGAGAAAGGGGGGGAGGGAGGGAGAGAGAGAGCAAGAAGAAAACTGCCTGTCATAGAGGCAGGCTGGGGCATGGGAGGGGTGGAGTTGAGGGTGGTGGGAGGGAAACTGGGAATACTGGTGAAGGGAAAAGTACACTGGTGGAGGGATGGGTATTAGAATATTGGAACACCATTTAACTGAAACCCAATGAGGAACAACTTTGTAATGGTCTATCTTAGGGTGACTGATCCAATTTGAAAAAAAAAATTTAAAGAGTGATCTCTCTCCCATCTGGGATATCAAGAAACAAAGTAAGGAGATAACAAATGGTTTATTACAAATGGCTAAAGGCAAAAGGTGAACTGATCTACAGAACTGAGCTTACCATGGGGGGAGAAGTGGAGTTGGGGGTAGGGGCTCATTGAGACAATAATGGTAAACAGAGGCAAACAATGGAAAAGGGATGTTGGATGTTGGAATGCTGTATGCTTGTATGTCTGAAAACCTACCATTAAAAACACTGTAAATCATAGTTCCTCAAATAAAATTAAAAACATAAACAACATATTTTTTGCAAAAGAAGACAGACTGCTGATGAAGCCCCCTCAAGATATATTCTCAGAGCCTAGCAATCATGTCCATGGTGACTTGGCCAGTGTTCTTCAGTCTGCACACCATACACAGACCAGCTGTTAAAACCAAGGTGGCAGACCAGTTATTTTCAACCTGATCTACACTTGTTGACCAGAATCACTGAATGGACTAACCATAGAAGACCACTGGTCTAGGAAACTATATTACTTTTTGTATACTCTCCAGTGGAGCTTCCTGCCCATTTTCCACAATTACTACACCATATCTTATGGGGTTCATACAGTAGGCAACAAATCATAAGAGAGAAATATATAAATATATGCCTCTCAGAGAGCCCGGCAAGCTACCGAGAGTATCCGGCCCACATGGGCAGAGCCTGGCAAGCTCCGCGTGGCATATTCGATATGCCAAATACAGTAATGACAACCGGTCTCATTCCCCTGGCCCTGAAAGAGCCTCCAATCATTGGGAAAAGACGAGTTATAAGAGGCTTCTAAAGTCTCAATGCTGGGAGGAATAGAGACGTTACTGGTGCCCACTCAAGTAATTTGACCATCAACAGGATAACAGTGATGATAGTGATACAGTGATACTACAAAGATAGATCACAAAACACACAAAACAGACTATTGGTAGTACCTTCAACCGTATCGCCAATGAAACTCATACCCATATCACATCACATTCACTGTCACTGTCACTGTCCTCCCATTGTTCTTCAATTTGCTCTAGCAGGCCCAGTAACATCTCCATTGTGAGACTTACTGTTACTGTGTTTGGCATTATCAAATACATCATGGGTAGCTTGCCAGGCTTTGCTGTGTGGGTGAGATACTCTCCGTAGCTGGCTGGGCTCTCCGAGAGGGGCGAAGGAATCAAATCCAGCTCTGTCAGGCTGGCTGCGTGCAAGGCAAATGCCCTACCTCTGTGCTATCGCTCCAGCCCATCACATCACATTACAGATAAAAAAAATTTTTTTTGATTCCCCCTCACTTTCAAAGTAGGGTTGATCCGGAGAGACAGTACAGCGGATAGGAGGCTTTTCTTGCCTGTGGCTGACCTGGGTTCAAACCCTGGCAACATATAAGTTCCCTTGAGCCCTGCCAGGAGACATCCCCAAAGTAAAGCGAAGAGCCCAAAGTAAGCCCTAAGTAAACCCGGTGTGGTTCAAACCCAAAGAAGCAAAAATAACAGTCATTCTTCTATTCACTAGTGGGTCTTATCTCTCAGTGTATGAAAAACATGATTTGGTTTTCTTTTGTATTGCCATCTATTTTATTTTAAGCACTAAAAAGTCTGTCTGCCAATTTAGGGGCTGGCTCCTGGCTATGAGTATTGCTGGGTGTGGGACCGACTACCCCCTCCAAAGGGATGTTGGAAATTAAAAGTATGGTATCAGAAACAAAATGACAGATCCTGAAAAAGCATATATGAAAGAGGCATGTAATTATTCGAACCACATTTTCTAAGATAGGTCAGACTTATCGGAGATAGTATAAAACAGTATGAAAAAATCACATTTAGAAATGCATAAATGAATGTCAGAACAAATGTAAGAGAAAGGCATACCCCTTGGAATAGGTTGGGGCAGGACCATACTATATTAATGTCTTATTTGATGTATAGGGCTGGAGCAATAGCCACAGAGGTAGGGTGTTTGCCTTGCACACAGCCAGCCCAGCCGAGCCAGGTTCGATTCCTCCACCCCTCTCAGAGAGCCCAGCAAGCTACCGAGAGTATTTCACCTATGCAGAAAAGCCTGGCAAGCTACCCGTGACATATTCGATATGCCAAACACAGTAACAAGTCTCAAAATGGAAACGTTACTGGGCCCGCTCGAGCAAAATCGATGAACA
This sequence comes from Sorex fumeus, assembly GCF_029834395.1. Classification (NCBI taxonomy): domain Eukaryota; kingdom Metazoa; phylum Chordata; class Mammalia; order Eulipotyphla; family Soricidae; genus Sorex; species Sorex fumeus. Next base: position 20,710,415 of record NW_026606118.1, read on the forward strand.
AAGGGAGGACAGTGTTTGTTTGTTTTGATATATAAAAAAGCTGTGTTCACTCGTTATTTTGAGAAACACTGAGAAATATGCAACTAGAGCTTTACTTTAAAAATCAATTTGTTGAAAAGTTATATTAATAGTCTTATCTTCCAGTACATGAAAAACAAGCATGATTTGGTTTTCCTTTGCCTTGCCATCGATTTTATTTTGAGCACTGAAAGTCTGTCTGGCAATCCGGGAGTGGCATGTGGTTAGCAGAAGCAAAGGCCCTGAGTGGACTACCCATTGCTGCTCATGTGCACTGAGCACAGTCCTAGGGGGCTCCGCTGTCACAGGACCCACCCCAGAGCATGGGATCTGCAGCACACAGTGCATGCACTGCCGCTAAAGATGTGTGAGCACTCGGCAGGGAGTGTGACCCACTCCCCGCCCTCAGCAGTGAGTCCCACAGTGCCCCCTGCTGAGCACAATTGTCAGAATGTGCAGAAGCAACCACAGTGAAAGAACAGGCAACTCCCAACATCCACCATAAGGGAAATGTGCAGCACATAGGAGCACTACAATCCAGGATGTGAGCACCATGGCTGTGTGTGTGTTTGTGTGTATGTGTGTATGTCTGAGTATTTGGATTAATCAATCTGTTTGAGGAGTCCCTGGGTTTTTCAAAAAGAAGGGGGTGATAAGGATAGAACATAAAAAAAAACAGTTTGTATCATTTCATGAGCTATAAACATCTGACAGATAAGATATATCATTTTCTATGATTTAAACTTTTTTTTGCTTTTTCAGTAACACCCAGCAATTCTCAGGGGTTACTCCTGGCTCTGCACTCAGGAATGACTCCTGGTGGTGCACCATATGGGATGCTGGGAATCGAACCCAGGTTGGCTGTGTGCAAGGCAAATGCCCTCTCCACTGTGCTATCACTCCAGTCTCCTGATTTAAACATGTTTACTTGACTGGGAAAGAAAGAAAATTTATTAAAGAAAGCACATTCAGAATAACCACAATGATAAATTTAACCTATGCTTGCAATACATTACAAATATCTATTTCATTCACCTTAACACAAAACAACTTTCAGAGAGAGAAATTCTCAAGGGACATTCACAAGTTGAATGATAACCGTACAATCTGATGACTACTTTCTCAATGATGATGATAATGATGATGATACTTCTCCCACGTTTTCTTTGAACAAAAAAATTTATCCACTAGACCTTGGACCACTAAGCCCCTGGGTTTTGCCAAGCGAGGATATAAGGCAGGTAAAATTACATTCTATGGCCATCCAATTTCTACAGTTATTTTCAAGATAACATCTGCTAAGTAAAGATGCACCCCATCTATTTCTGCAAAACCTCTGCATATCTGTGTCCATACTTTGATCAGCCAACCATTTGTAACTAACTGAACACTCCAATAGAACAGGCGCTCAGACCAAACAGGGAGAAGCCAGAGACAATCCTTCAGGGTCTGTGTTCACAGGAAAAAGTTCTAAAGCTCAGAAATCAGATTTACACAGAAGTGCAATGGTAGCTAGTGGACCCCCCACTGGGTTAGGAATTTTCTAGAAAGCTAAATACCACAGCTCTTCTCACACACAAATGTAAATGATTTCTGGCAACTCAGTTTGGCAGCTGCAATTATATTCAGGAGCTTTCTCACTCTCCCACTCAAAGGAAAATAACAGGAAAGCAATGGTCCTTGCCCACTTCTCTCTTCCTTCCCCACTTTTCTCTCTCCTGTTCCCTCACTCTGTTTACTCTAAAACCTAAGATTTCAAGCCCAAGGTCAGACAGACATGATCCACAAGCCCATGTTACATGACTCGGATGACAGTTCTCCCCCAGTTTTCAAAATTTGCATGACTTCATCTTTGTGAAAGGTAGACATGAGTCCCTGTTTTTACTACCAAAACAGAAGTCAGAGGAAGATTTTCATTTTCACAGTGAAAACTGACAATAGCATACAGCTTTCTTTATCTTATACCATTTCCAGCTTACCAAAGCTTTCCTAGGAAGGCTCTACCCATATTTAACGTTAAGAGGGCAACCCACATTAACAAAAACCCTTCAACTTACAACGCAAACATAAAACCAAAACTCCTCAAGAAGTGCACACAGTCCAACAATCCCACCAGAAAGTTCCCTGGTGATTGGTGAGAACGTGACTTCTCAGGTACTAAATCAGCAGCAACCAGCAACAAGTCAATGAGATTTCAAATGCATCCTGCACAGGGAGGTTGAAAGACTCAAGTTTGGGGCCAGTGATAATTCCTGGGAAAGCCATTTCCTCCCCTCATGACTGAGTTAGAGCAACACTAAGACAGAGGAAATGGGCTAGATGGCCTCCTTAAAGATCGCCTGGCCCCGAAATTCTTTGCAAGTCTACACAAGCACAGCACAGTCACCTATGGCTGTAAGAGAGGGAAGGACGGAAAGAGACCTCTTGGCCTGAAGCCACATTCCACATCAGGAAATGCTAGAGACCATGGCAGCTAGGTAGGGTGCTCACTACCAGTGCTCATCCCGAATAATCAGCTTAATTACAACTGTGCTTCATTTGAGTTTCATTACTAGGGAACTAAAGATACCACAAGATATAAAATATCTAACAGAATCTTCGTGTGTTCATGAGCAATATGAAAGGCATGCGGTAGTGATAGCTCATAATAATTTGTCGCTATAATTTAGGGATTTATAATCCACCTGCACAAAAATGATTTCTACACTACAAAGCTTACCTGACCTCGTAGAATGTGCTGGAAATGTTAGAAGATAAGATCTGGTCTATAAAACTGAGCTCATGTAACACAGCAGGGAAATGGGGGGTGGGATGGTGAGCCGATGTCGGTGGAGGGAAGCCCGATGCTCAGAGGAAGGGTGTGGTGTTGGAATGTTGTAAGCGTGAAAGCCTATTAAATAAACAGTATTGTAAATCACCGTGCTTCAAATAAAATTTAAAAATATAAAATTTTAAAAAATGAATAAAATGCCCGATTAACAGTTCTGTATCCTGGATGGGATGGTGATTGCTTGATTCTACACTTGTAATCAAATTTTATAGATCTATATGCCAAAAACTTTTTTAAGAGTGTATGTAAAAACCAGTGAATTTCAAGTACTTTGCATCTCATGAGTTAGTTCTTTTATTAAATAGCAGTCTTTTTTATTTCTTTTTTAATTTTTATTAGTGAAGCACCATGAGGTGCAGTTGTATTCTTACAAATTTTTGTGCTTGGGTTTCAGTTATACAATGATTAAGTACCCATCCCTCCACCAGTGCTCTTTCTCCTCCACCACCGATCCCAGTATTCCTCCCAACCCCCATGCCCCCAGTCTTGATTTAAATGGGAAAATGAAAATGTTGGAAGAAATAATGAGAGGCTGGAGAGACAGTATAGTGGGTAGAGCACTTGCATACAGCTGACTCACATTCAATCCCCAGCACCTCAAATGAAGAGTTCAGGAGACCATTTGTGCAGAGCTAGTAAGTCCTGAGCACTATCAAAAGTGGCCCCAAAACCAAAAATTTTTATAAAATGAAAAGAAATCCATGCTGAAAAAGATAGCTATTAAAAACAAAATTAAAAACTGTATCACTCATAGAAATTAACCCAACTTCCAAATAAATGCATGCAGCTATATATTTTAGACTATTAATAAAACTTTTCAACAAATTGATTTTCAAAATAAAGCTCTAATTGCATATTCCTCAATGTTTCTCAAAATAACGACTGCACAGCTTTTTTATATAATAAATAAGACGATAATATAGTATGGTCCTGCCCCAACTTATTTCAAAGATTATCCCTTTACATTTGTTCTGACATTCATTTATGCATTTCTAAATGCATATTTTTTTCATACTGCTTTATACTATCTCGATAAGTCTGACATATCTTAGCAAATTTGGATAGAATAATTACATGCCTCTTTCATATGTACTCTTTCAGTATCTTTTTGTTTTTCTGATGCCATACTTTTAATTTCCAACATTTCTTTTTGGTGGGGAGGTTCCACACCCAGCAATACTTACTCATAGCAGTGCTTGGAAAACTATATGAAATGCCAAAGATTAAACCTGGGTCAGTCATGCTTAAGGCAAGCACTCTACATGTTGTACTATCTCTCCAGTCCCTCCACCATCTCTTTTTCTTTGACCCTGTTACTCTGATTTAGTTGTTCATAGTGGGGGTCATGCCCAGGGGTGTGCTCCTGGGGTGCTCAGGTGGCCATTCAGTAGCTGGGATCAAACCTCAGGCCTCACATATGCAAGGCACGTGCTCCGTCTCCTGAGTCACATCTCCAGGGCTTGAGTCTGACTTTGTTGTTGTTGTTAATAGTATTCAGCTCTTGTTTCAACAATTTTTAAAAAAATAGCATTCTATTCTGCTTCAAAGCATTTTCCTACCTCTCCAGGCTACCTCTGATATTATACATTATTTTCCTGTTTCTTTCGCTTCATTTTTCCTGTTGTTTGGATAGGACTTTCACGATTGAGGTTTCCTCAAACATCTGACCCCAAGAAGACACCCACATTTCAAAATGAGATGAACACAAGTTCAATGAGTTTGGGAATCCGCTGTCCATCACCCTGGGCTCAATGGAGGGAATCTGTGTGACATCTCTGGGGATCCAATTCCAAACTGTTAACCACACAATCTTTAAAATGCAAAAAAAAAAAAAAAAAAAAAAAAAAAAAAACCAAGTACTCGGGACCAGGGGAACAGTCCTGAGGAGAACTGAACATAGTCCACTCCAGTTCTATCCCATGGATCACTGGCCTCCCTTGACCAATGCCAGGAGTGATCCCTGAGCAGAGCCAGAAGAAGCCTGTGAGCTCTGGTGGGTGTGGTCCCAACTTCTCCCACTGATGGCTGCTAGAGAAATTTCAGAAAAGTTGAAGGATTCACTGCCCTGGCATTCCTTAATCTTCCTGATGCCAAACCAGAGCCTCCCATCATCTCTGGGATCCCAATGCAGAGTTTAGTTTTTCCAGAGACTATATAAATCCAGGGTCTCCTGTGCAGGTGGGAAGGATTTGAAAGGTTGAAGGGGCACTGTTTACCAATCTCCACCAAACTCTCAGGTTTTCAAGCCGAACTTCTCCCAACTCGCTCATGATTCAGCCTCAGGCAGTACTGGTGATGGGATGTGGTGAGGGGAGGGGTGGGCACTGCATAGTTTGGGAACCGCCTCAGATGTCACTGGCCAACAGCCTCTCTATAACCACCCCTCTGCATCATCCTCCCACATGATGCTCTGCTCAGCCTCACTCCTTCACCCCGTTTATTGCCCTCTTGGTTCTTTTGCTTTTATCTTTTGATCAAAAAAAATCTCTGAAAAATAGATGCTAAAATAAACAAAGAATTCCAAAGTTGTCCATATTTACTAAAGAGAACATTTCCAACTTAACCAAGTGTATTAACAAGGAAAGATTTTTAAAATCTAACGCAAATGTTCCTCTGATTCAAATGCCCAGTATCTCATCAGCCATAGAAAAGACTGCTGATACAATTTCAAAGCACAGACAGCAATACCCATCTTGGTGGAAAGGGAACATGTATTTTTCTGACAATAGAGTGCTAAAAAGGAAAATAATTTCCCAGGACCTTCTTTTGGACCAGAAGAACAGCAGTGCTAAAGGTTAGTACTCATCAAGTCCTGGTGGAATTGACTGGCTATTAGGAAGGGTTGAAATGTCTCAAGTGAATAAAGGTATGGCTTTCCAGAATATTTATAAGATGGCCAACCTTGGTCCAAATTTCTTGATTGAGAAGTTCACATAGAGTCAGTCTGATTAAGTCATAGAAACTTGTTCAAAGCTTATTGGCCACATGGTGATATACCTCTAGTACATCACAAAAAAAAAAAAGAAATCCTAACCAATGCAAATAAAATAAGACATTCAATCATGTATCTTTCCTTCACTTTCTTTAAGCCCTGTTTCTGAGACACAGCTGAAGTGATAAAGGTGGTTGCTACCAAGAAACTTCAAACTTTAAAGCAACATAAGTATTAAGACTTCATTCCTTGAATTCTGATCTAAGAATATTTAATACCTCCTAACATTCAAAACAGTGTAATCTCAAGTTTTTATTTCCCCACTCTTTTCCATCACATCATTGAGTGGGAGGATTACTCTTTACATTTAATGAAAAATTTGATCAATGATCCACTGGACTTGGGTAAGTAGAATGGAGCTAAGTCATATTAAAATATTTACAGAGGTGATAACTATAGAACTTAATCCAGAATTTACCTAACTTAATGGTTAACCTACTGAAGGAAATATATCTATCCAATTACCAAAATTAACAATTACCACAATTCCTTCTTAATTAAGACATCTTTGTCACTTAAATATAGGAAACAGATTTTGAATTGCTAGGCTAGACTAAGTGAGGCACTCTAGATTTAAACACAACTTATATTCTAAATATATATATATAATGCATCTTATCTATTCTCCTACTTCTTAAGCCACAAGTATCCTGCATCCATATATCCCAATGTGTCAAACTGTGCTTCTGACGTCAAACGGTGCACGGAACCATTTGGCGTTTTCCAACACTCTGCCCACCAAGTCTCACTTAATGAGCTCCTGTGTGGACAATATTGCTGAGTCAGTTTCTTTTGTTTCCAATAGCCAGGAAGGAAAGACAGGAGCCCAGGTGATGACTCACCTCCGAGTATGAGACTGAAACACATTCCAGCCCCACAAGGTCACCTCCAGGACACATAGAGGCTGTCTGGATTAGCTGACACAGATTCCCAGTGGAGTCTCTCAGTGGGCGCCCACTAATGCAGGGCACACGGCAGCCAGCCCCGAGGATCATCGATCACACAAACTCCAGACAGAGAAAGCCCTTTAGAGAACAAACACAAACAGCCTCATCCCCAAGACCCAGATAGGCAGGGAAACAGAAATGAGCTTCCATTTTTAAAGCAGTCCAGCTTGGGGGCTGAAGCAATGGCACAGCGTGTAACAGGGCGTTGCACCTTGCACACAGCTGACTCAGGTTCGATTCCCAGCATCCCATATGGTCCCCCAAGCACCGCCAAGAGTAATTCCTAAGTACAGTGCCAGGAGTAACCCCTGTGCACTGCTGGGTGTGACCGCCCCCAAAAAATAAATAAATGAAAACTAAAAACTACCCAGTTTCTCAGACCTTATATCACTGTATCACTGTCGTCCCTTTGTTCATCGATTTGCTCAAGTGGGTGCCAGTAACGTCTTCATTTGTCCCAGCCCTGAGATTTTAGCAGCCTCTCCTTACTCGTCCTTCCCAATGCTGCCATATTAGAGGCTCTTTCAGGGGCAGGGGCATTAAACCCGTTATTGTTACTGTTTTTGGCATATCGAATATGCCACGGGTAGCCTGCCAGGCTCTGCAGTGTGGGCACAATACCCTCAGTAGCTTGCTGGGCTCTCCGAGGGGATTGAAAGCTCCAGGAAAAACTGCATCGCTCTCTTCTGGGAGCTTTGTTTTATAGTCTCTGGTCTTGGCCGTTGATGAGATTACACGGTGCTGAGGGCAGTTTGTGGGTGTGACTGCCAAGCTACTGAAAAACGGGAATTGGGTGGAGGAGGCCCAGTCCCAATCTGAGCAGGCTTGGAGATCTCAGCCAGGATCCTGCATACCTGGGTTCCTCTGTCGGTTCCTTCATGCCTGAGGCTTATTCAAGCATGTGGAGAGTGACCTTGAGCATGGCTGTGGCTGGGTTCTGGAGGCTTTCGGCTGCTGGGGCTATGCTCAGGGCAGGGAGGGAAACTCAACCCACCTCCCTCCAAGTCACCCCAGTGAAGATGGCCTGGCGCAGGGACAGAAGATTATATATATATATAAAATAATATTTGGTTTTACATATATATATATAATACATATATATATGACACTTGAATTGACTGTCACTATCATATGCTTCACAGTGGGGCCTAAAGACTGAGAGACACTGCGGGCCAGTGATTGTGAGTGGGGAGCAGTGGTCTGAGCGCAGAGTGAACTCTGAGGCTCCCGGCTGTGTTGGTCCTCAGCCGCTCCAGGCCTCAGCTTCCACGTTATCAAAAAGGAAGTGATCACAGAAATGCCTCTTGTCTAGGGTTAATGTGAGAAAGGCATACATTGGAGTGTTTTGATGAATGTGTAATATACATGTGTGCAGATACATGTGTACAGACACTAATACAAAAAAAGATGAAGGCTATAAGGAAAGCAGAAGAAGACAGAACAGTGGACAGCTTCAGGAGCAAGCGGAAGTCATGAATCTACTCTTCTTGCTGCTACCACACTTCTTCGACACGACCTCGTGGCATGCAGAGCTTGGGGCTAAAGTCAAGCAAACACTAACCATCTGCAGATGTGTTGCAGTGAGGAGACAGATATGATTGTTAGTGATCAGCTGATTCTAAACATCTGTCCTCTTGGGGCCCTGTCCACATATCTGGGTGCTTTTCACCCAGCCCTCTCCATCCTTACAAGCCAAAAAAGGGCCAACAGAAAATCTGATAAATATAGCCCAAGCCCGAATCTCAGAGTGGTAACAGACTTCCAAAAGCTGCGTTCATGTTGCCTGTGTTAAATGAGGCTCCTGTAAGTCTCTCATCCACCCAAAGGCCTAAGTTTTCCCACCATGACTGAAATGAAGGCATGAAAGACAGAGAGAGTGTCACTGCCTTTACACTACTTTAATCTGATGAATGTTTTTACCTGTATGCACGAGAAACATTTGTTCCCCAATGCCCTTGGAGACTGTCCACTCCCTCACTGTCCTATGGCTTCCCTCACAGCTGAGGTTGAATGGCCAACCAGAATGGCCAATGTCAGACTTATGCCAACTAGCTGAGAGTCATGAATATGGGTTCATGAAACATCGGTTGGAGGCTATTCAGACAAAGTTCATCAGTTGGGCCAAGAAACGTGCCCTTGCTCTCCCAACACAGCCTGCTAAATATAAATAACAGAATGTGCAAGGGGAAGAGGCAGGAAATAACAGTAATGATGGCAACCACCAAGCCAAGGTCCTCTCGCAATATTAGGGAACACTCAATCCATTTAGCCAAAGCAACTTCACTGCAACACCACAGATGCAATAAAAAGCAATCAAATCATTCTCTTCCTTCTACTCAGTTCCCTAAGTTTATTTTTTAACTTACTTTAAGAAACTTGAGACCAAAGTTTGAAATAAAGATAGACACAACATCTCAAGGAATGTCTCATATAAAATTGGACAGGAACTCTTATGGACAGAAATAATGACAAGAAAATACTCCAAAAGCTATCAGCAAGCCAAGGTACTACTGAGGATCATAACACAAAATTATTTGTCTCACAAAACAAGGAATTTAAAGTATTTTATCAGCAAATCCTCAGAGCAACAGTCTCCTGCAAAAGAGCACGCATGTACAGAAATACTGGCAGCCAAACAGCGCCCCCCAGGAAAACGAGCCTGAAATAAGCATTTATGACAGAAAATGGCCCGTGAAATCCTTTCACGTCTCCAACAGTCTGCCCACGGAGACATCAGTCTCATTTAATGTCATCCTACAAAGAAAGCATTTCTGAATTCATGTCTTTCATTTCCAATACCTACTACATAAGACCTATTACATAAAGATAGGTGGCTGAAATCAGTTCAACTGAGTATCTGTTGAGATGCTACCTTGGCACAATATTGTAAGGGCAAATGGCATTTGGCTTAAGTTAGAAAAGTATAAAAGATGAATGCAGGGGGAAGAGCTAACTAAATACTATAAGGTAATTTAAAAAATGTTTGCTCCAAGTTTGTCTTTTTCTTCCATTTTCCAGACCGAGTAAAGGAATTTAACTGAACACGATCATATTTCTTGCTCTCTAAATAACTCTACAGGAGAAAGAAAGAAGTAATATACTGAAAGAATATTTTTCCATAAAGAGCTGGAACTGACAAGAGAATTCCAGAGTTTGCATCTTTACCAGAATCACTGTCAAGCCTAAGTGTTACCTGATACCCCCTCAATATATATATGTGTGTGTGTGTGTGTGTGTGTATGTATATGTACATACACACACACACACACATACACACATACATATAAATAAGAGAAAAGCATTGAAAGTCAAGTCAGAAACAAAACTCAGGAAAGAGATAATGGGTCCAAAAAGTGGCAAAACATAAACTTGAAGTTCATCAAAAGTAAACGACCCCCATCTGGAAGTGATTTCCAAAAAGAGAAAAGAGAAAAAGAACAAAACCAAGAAAAAGAGCTCATGTTAAAAATTACTGCCTGGGGGCTGGAGCGATAGCACAGCGGGTAGGGCGTTTGCCTTGCACGCGGTTGACCCGGGTTCGATTCCCAGCATCCCATATGGTCCCCTGAGCACCGCCAGGAGTAATTCCTGAGCGCAGAGCCAGGAGTGACCCCTGTGCATTGCCGGGTGCGAACCAAAAAGCAAAAAATAAAAAATTACTACCTATGAGAGAAGAAATTTATATGCCATGATGGAAAAAGTACCGTGAGATATGATCAAATATCAAAGAGCTTCCTGACAGGAAAGTCTCAGGAATACATTTTAAAAAAACATGACAAGAAAGGTAAGAATAGGCAGTAGCTTCATGTTACAATAATTGATAACTTTCCAAGATAGCAGAATTACTTAAGATTGTCGCTGATTTAAGGCAAATCACCAAAGAACTTGCCCCCATGTCACTGAAAAAAAAAGTGGTTTCTGTTCTACAGTTTTTATTGCAATTCTATGGTTGACAATACTATAAGTTTCGCATGCATATAATTCCAGTATTACACCATTGCCCCCAGCTTACAATAGTGTGACATGGAAAATTCTAGGTAACATACAGATTTCAAAAGATATCCCTCCAGTCACTGTTCCTCTGTGAGACATGAGGTGAAGGGTCTTGAGAGGGTCTCAGGGTCCAGGAGAGGAGAGGGAAAAGAAGTTTTTAAAATTAGAAAATATGTTTGAAAATTTAGATCAGTATTAATCTCATAACTACCAAGTCCCCTTCTTTTCTGCATTGTCTAAATGAATACAATACTCAGACAAATATGTATCCGCGGTTTAACAACCAGTTAGGTACTTCAAAAAAAGTCAGCAAAATTTCTGTGTACTAACTTCTCTTGTCCTATTCTATGGATCATCTCATTTCTTTACTCTCACTGCACACTCTTGTTGATTTTTTTTTCAAATCCTGACGTTGTGGTTTTCTAAAGAATCTAAAATAAAGTGAGGTGTGTGTCTTTACAATAATACAAAATGTGTACTCAAAGATCTGACTTCACATTTCATCCTCTACAAAACAGAAATAATTGTCTCTTCCCTATAGAATTACTGTAGGGAGTGAATTAAAAAATACTTTCTAGAGAAAATATAAAAAAGTATTTGCAACGTCCAGCACATAAACTTCACTCTTTGCTTCCTTCTCTCTACTCAACCTAAAATTAATTTCCCTCTTGTACTCTGGATTTAGCAAGCAATCAATTAGTTCACACACTGCTAACTTTTAAGATATAACTAACTTGTTACAATTTTTAAAGGTTAATGTATATCCAGATACCTCCCATGAAAAACACTGGCTTTGTCTAAGACTCCTGGACCCACACATTACATGGAGTAAAAGTTTAACAAATTATGTTGAATTTTAAGAGCGAGTCATGTAATGGAAGATACTGCTAACAAATGGTCTGATGTTCTAACATTTTTACAGGTCTCATTTCCAGGATTTCTTTTAACATAACTAAATTTCCCAAGTCAAGGGTGCCCACAGTGACACAACTCAAGGAATGACAGTCACAAAGGGGTAATGCAGAATTACCAAATGCCACTTAGGACCAAATATGTGTGAACATCAGTCCATATGTTCTATTTCATTTATTTTTTTTTAATTTATTTATTTATTGAATCACCGTGGGAAAGGTTACAGAGTTTTCAGGTTTAGGTCTCAGTCATGCAAATATCAAACACATTTCCCTTTACCAAAACTTATTTTTTACCATGAAAAAAATATGGAACGCTTCACGAATTTGCGTGTCATCCTTGCGCAGGGGCCATGCTAATCTTCTCTGTATCGTTCCAATTTTAGTATATGTGCTGCCGAAGTGAGCACTTCATTTATTTTTTAAATATAACCATGAAAAGAGAAGGGAGTGGAGAATAAAACACTTTGGGTAAAACAGATTCTGAAACCCCTCAAGTGACTCTTGCGTTGAGCAGGGGGTAACAGAGAACAGAGAACAGTCCTGACCCAGGACACTAAGGGAGTTGGGATGTGAGTTGCAGCAGTTCCCACGGGCCAGGGGCAGGGGACCAATTCATCCACCAGACACTAATCACAACTATTCCACAGAGTCATCCAAAATTCCAAGGATTCAAAAGAGGATAAAGTGCTTTGCAACACCTCTCTGCAGGGTCAAGTTGCCACATTCGGGTATGAAGTCTGTCAGTAAAAACTCTGGGCCACCACAGCCAAGAGGGCTTCTGTCCAGCCTGTCCAGTGACTCCGAAGGCAATGGCCAACTGTCCATCCAGAAAGGGTGCTTTGGCCCAGTACTCAAAAAAGCAATAGCAGTAGTGGCTCCATTGAATATTCTCAACTCACCATCTTCCTCTAGTCTGTGTCTTCTGGAACAACCAGCACAAGAATATGCACAGGAGTCTGGAACTGGGCCCTCCTGACATATCAGAACCTCAGTTTCCTCTTCGTCAGGTCCCTCCATCACAAAGACCAAACCTTGCCTTCTCAATCCTATATCCTGCCATGGGTCTTAAACAGTACTCTGACTCACTGCACCTGGCAGACCTGTGAAGAAGGAGCCATAAAGCAGCAGAAAGAATAATCTATACATAGGGCAAGTTTACCACTGTCTTAGATGCACTATAGAAGCATTTTCTCAAGAAACAATGTTGTAAGGATGATTACCTCCACTGTGGTGTGTTCCTTCAACTACCATGAAATGTGAAATAGCATTCTACACAGTGTAGGTTCTGAGCACTCCGACAAGCAAAGAGACACACTTTAGAGTACAGTGAATACAGGCTGGGATCCTGGCTTCCTTCTCTTGATCTCAAGCAAGTCACTCATCTCATTAAACCTCAGTTTCCTTATCAAGAAAGAAAGAGAGGCAATGTCAGACCTGAATCCATAAGATACATGAAAGAAAGCATACACAAGACCCTCCACAACACTGGAGCTCAAGGCATCTTCAGAGATGAAGCACCGATGGCCAAGCAAGTGGAAGCAAAGATTAACAAGTGGGACTACATTAAACTTTTAACATAACTATGTTAAAACTTATGTTAGAAAGCTTCTGTACCTCAAAAGAAACACTGACCAAGATACAAAGACAGCACATGGAATTGAAAAAAAATTTACCCAATATTCATCTGCTAAGGGGTTAATATCAAATATATACAAGGCACTAGTAGAACTCCACAAGAAAAAGATACCAACTCCATCAAAAAAATGGGGAGAAGAAATGAACAGAAACTTCCTCAGAGAAGAAATTCGAATGGCCAAAACACACATGAAAAAATGCTTTACATCACTAATCATCAGGAAGATACAAATCAAAACAACAATGAGATCTCATCTCATGATGCAGAGAATGGCACACATAAAAATGAACAAGAACCACTAGTGTTGGCATGGGCGTGGGGAGAAAGGAACCCTCATTCATTGCTGGTAAGAATGCCGAGTGGCCCAAAAACAAAATGGACACTCCTCAAAAAAACTGAAATTGAGCTCCCATTTGACCCAGCAATACCACTTCTGGGAATAAACCCTGAGGGCCCAAAGATACACAGCAGAAATACCAACTGCACTTCTATATTCATTGCAGCACTAGCCAGAATCTGGAAACAACCTAAGTGCCTAAGAACAGATGAATGGATAAAGACACTATGGTACATCTACACAATGGAATACTACATAGCTGTTAGGAAGAATGAGGTAATGAAATTTGCCAATAAATGGATATTTATTGATTTGGAGACTATCATGCTAGGTGAAATGAGTCAGAAGGAGAGGGACAGGTATAGAATGACTGCATTTTTGTGTGGGATACAAAAAACCTGGTATGACACTAATATCAATTGAAAGGGAGAACAGATCAGGAGGACTGGTCAATGGTGTGGGATATGGATGGTAGTTAAGATAGAGGGTCCATTATGACAATATTAGTTGGAAATGATCACTCTGGGCAAGAATAAGTATTGAAAGCAGGTAAAGGGATATACATGATAACATTTCAGCATCTGCATCAGAAATCATAATGCATAAAATGAGAGAGACAGAGAGAAGAGAGAGGTGCCTGCCATAGAGGCATGCTGGGATGGAGGTTGGCTTGAAGGGGTGGAAGGGAAACTGAGGACACTGGTGCTGGGAAATTATACTGGTGTAGGGATGGGTGTTGGAACACTGTATGACTGAAATGCAATCATAAACAATATTGTAATGCTCTATCTCGCTGTGATTCAATAATAAATAAATAAAATTTTAAGTGTAAAGAAGAAAGAGAAAAAGGGGGTGAAACAGAAGGATGGGGAGGAGAGGAGAGGGAAAAAGTTAAAGGACATAGAAAAGGATGGAGAGAGGGGATAAAGAAAAATAGAAGGAAAGAAGGAAGGAAGGGAGGAAGGAGGAAGGAGGAAGGAAGGAAGGAAGGAAGGAAGGAAGGAAGGAAGGAAGGAAGGAAGGAGTCTCTATTTCCAGGAATGGTGTACTGCTCCCAGTTCTATCTGGCACAGTGTAAATACTGAGAAAATGTTCACTAATACAGGTGCACAACTCATGTTCACTAATACATGTTAATAATAATTAATAATAATAATAATAATAATAAATGTTCACTAATACAGGTGCACAACTCCCTCAAGCACAACTTCAACATCTGGAAAGTTTTGAAAAACAAAAGATTTTAGGGTTTTTTTATAACCCATTTGGCAACAAAATTGACCTGAACTGATCTGAGAATATTTATAGCCTTGTTTGTATCCCATGTAGTGTGAAGATTGATCCATTTTTCTGCAGAAATATTAGTATGTTTAATGACAGGGTACCATGCCAAACTGTCTGAGCGATACTACAATAATGTAGAGCATATGAACCAAACATCCTGAAGCCAAAAGAAAGCAAAAATCTATAAATTCTAAACAAAGACAGTGCCACGGGCCTGGGATAAGGAATTGAGAGAGAGAGAGAGAGAGAGAGAGAGAGAGAGTAATAACCCCTAAAGTGAAAGAGGTGGTGGTGGTTTGCTGGACCAACCCCAAAACATTTGACATTCTTGCCGTCAATGCCATTTCTCGTAGGCTAGCTGTGGTCATGTCTCAGCAGAGCCAGGCTCCACCCTGGCAGGGGTGGAACCAGTCTCCCTGGGCATAAACTGGCCAGGTGCAGGAATAGAAGAAAGGCTGAAAGACTGAGCAGCCCCAGAAGGGAAAAACCAAGCCTCCCGCACTATTTCGCGAGCTCACGGACGATCCGAGCCACCAAGCTCATTCTTAGAACAGGTTGATTCATTTTTTCCTAGATTTTCAAAGTGCATCTAGTTTTCATTCCCAACACTGGTTCCCTCCAGACTGGGCAAAGTGCCATGGAATCACAAGGGCCACTCAAAGAGTTTCTTTAAAAAAAAAAAAGCTGTTAAAAACCTTAAACTAAATAAGTGAATATTCTCCAGCTTCCCTGTCTGTGCCCTTCCCAGCCGTGCCTTCCATTAAAATGACACTCCATTCATTCTACAGATAGCCGACTTCGAGTAGATTAATTAAATAACGTGTATACTCTAAGAATAAATGAGTATTAATCCAGCCATCACATGGAAAAAGGAGAAAACCTTAAGAAATGAATCAAATGAATATTTCTCTTTAGAGCACTCTTTTGGACCTAATCAAGAAGGACCCTGCTTTAAAATGAACTAAACTCTCTTCATTCAGCCTTGCCCTCCCCAAGGGACAGCGTAACCATCAGGCCAAGGTGACATGTGTCTCTAGAGCCCATAAGCACTCTGGAGAGGCACAGCCTAGGGACACAGGATGCCAGTAATCCCTGCTTCAATGAGCCCTGAGCGCCCTCTGCAAGGGTGTATCATACATTTGTGCAAATGGGATGGGGCGGGAAGCAGGATGTTTGGCCAAGATGACCTCCTTTGACTTCTGCACCCAGCCCTCAGAGTGGGAGGGCTGGCAAAGAGAAAACCATGGGGAGAGTCTCAGCCAGCTCTTCCCTGGCTACCAAATCCTGGTTAGGGAATGCTCCACTCAAACCTGGCCCGTCCCATTGTTCAAAAGCAGAGTTATCACGATCCATTCTCTCCTCTCTGGTATCAGTATTCTTAAGCCCTTCCCCATTCCACTCCTTATCTGTCGCTTCTTAGCTTCATGCCTGGCCACCTCACGATAAACAACCTGCAAAACTTTGCAAATAAATGGAGTCCTGGATGGATAAGGTGCAGCCAATGAATGTCAAAAATAAAAAATAGCACTGTCGCAATGTAACACTGTCCTCCCATTGTTCATCGATTTGCTGGAGCAAGCACCAGTAACATCTCCAATGTGAGACTTGTTGTTTCTGTTTTTGGCATCTTGAATATGCCACGGAGACCTTGCCAGGCTTTGCCGTGCGGGCTGGATACTCTCAATAGCTCGCCACGCTCTCCAAGAGGGGTGGAGGAATCAAACCCGGGTTGGCCGCATGCAAGGCAAATGCCCTACCCGCTGTGCTATTGCTCCAGCCCAAAATAGGAAAAGAAATTATGAATACAACTCGGGGTTCTACCCTTGACAAAGGGAATTGCTTGCTGTTTCTCTCCTCCCTTTGCTGGAGCTAGAACTTGGAACACGGTTTTGAGATGCACCTGAACCATAAAGATAAGATGCCCTGCAGGATTCTTCCCAAGAGAAAGAAGTCACCAGTCACTTCCAAGAGAGCATGTGGAACTGAACCACCAATGCACTCACTGATTCTGTATGCTAAAATGGGAGCAGCAAACTTTAACTTTGTCTCAACCACTGAATTTGGACTTCCAGTTAGCTCACCTGTTTAGCCTTTAACTAACTCTAGACAAACGAGCTAAATTAACTGGCTGTAAATTAGATTTGAAAGGATGACCTCTACTGTATATAGTAAAATGTGTCACCAATGGCAATTGCAGTCAAAGGAATCCAGTGGGGGCAAAAATGGAAAAGGTATGGGGGGTTGTATAGATGGTAGACATTTTTTTCCAAAAGTCCTATCCCCGAAATGTAACATATAGTTGAGCACACCATCAAAATTTAAGTAAGAATCCCATATGAGACTTAATCACAGAATACAGAGTTCCCACAAAAGGACCTGAAAATGCTCGGTCAATCCTAAAAGAACTTGCTAGTCGATGTGAAAATTAAAAAGCCAAAGTGTGAATATACTCGGGGGGACAAAATACAAAGTTTGCTGGTGTGTTATGACCAGAACTCTAAAAGGTGTGTTGGGGGGGAGGGCTCAAGGAGGGTTGGGAATGTTGGGCGACACCTGGAAGTGTTCAGGGTTTCCTCCCAGCTCCCTGGTGATGCTCAGGGGTCCAGATGTGGTGCTGGAAATTCAAATAGTATTGGCCTCAGGGAAGACCCAACACTGTATTTTACATGCTGGTTTTAAAAGAGTCAGGAGGTAGAAGAGAAGAGCACATACCATGCACATATAAAGTCCTAAATCCAAACCCTTGCACCACACAAAGGAAGAGACTGCAAAGAATACCACCAGAGGGGCCAGAGAAACAGCACCAGGGTTAAGGCACTTACCTTGCAGGCAGCCAACCCTGGTTGGCTCCCAGGAACCCCAAAACATCACCTGAGCCATGCCAGGTGTGAGCCCTGAGCAATTCTGGGTATGGCCCAACATTTATAAAAATGTAAAGACTACAACCAGAATTATATGAAGTATTTGTGTGGTAGTTGTGACTAACATTTATTGAGTACTTCTATGTACCAAGCACATTCGTATATTACTTTTAATGTGAGAAAATAGGCACTGCTTTCTCTTCCCACTCTATAGATAAGGAAACTGAGATACAGAGCAGTTTAGCAATTCTCCCAGGTTCACTCAGCCAACAGGTAATCATTTTAGGCTCCAAACCACATCAGCTGATCCAGTTCAGTAAAGCTAGAAAGTGCTAAAAAAAAAAATTATTCCTGCAGGACCTTCTTATTCTTCTTTTCAAATACTGTCTAAAATAATATTATCATGAAATACTTGACACCTATCCCAATTTACAGATAAAATGCCTATCCCAAATACCATCATCTAATCCTTCCATAATCCCAACAACAATATTGCTTGCAAGCATCCAAGTGTAGTAGATGTTTGGGAAGGTCACAAGATCAATGCAGACAAATCTAAACTTAGAGCAATGAGAAAGAAGGTCACAGAACACAACCTTTCACGGGCAGAACTTTGACAATTAAGCATGAACAACTTAGCTCTCTGGAGCGGAGGAAGCGGTCCGTGTCAGGGTATCTCTTCTCCTTACCTTGCAAACCAATCAATTTCAGTTTACTGAGAGTCAAAATGAAAACTGAGCTCCGCTCTGAGACTAAAGGATGCGTTTTCATTTTCATCGGGCACCTGAGTGTTCTCAAATGCACTAGCTAAAGCAGTGATTTTAAATGACAACCCCCAAATCGTGAGACTCTCAGTAGCATAAACTTTGTTTCACAGGACACTCTGCCACCCAAATCCTATTTTATAGGATGTTATGGAATGAAAAAAAGAAAGCAGGGTGTGTGGGGGAAGCTGGGGGGTGGGGGGGGTGTTGGAAAGAACATATGTGACACTAAAACAGGAGTGACATTCTGAGTGACAGTCAGCAGCTGAAATCACCTGGAAATGAGAGGGAGAGACAGGGATAAAGGGACACAAAGGGACATCTCAGCAACAGGGTTTAGTGGGTGATGTAAATGAGCAACCCGAGTTTTAAGCTGGGTCCAGATGTGAAATTAAGAGCCACATAGGTCACTATTCTGCCTCCCAAAGGAAAGAAAAGACAGGAGGGGGAAAAAAAGCCATAGAACTTTCAGGTCTTGAGAGAGCAGAGTTCCCAGTGACTCCACAGGTGTGAAAGGTAGATGATGTCCAAAGGTCAAATTCACCACCTTTTGAAAAGCCATTTTTACTTATGTACAGGGACTGGAGCGATAGCACAGCGGGTAGAGCATTTGTCTTCCACGTGGCCGACCCAGGTTTGATTCCTCCGCCCCTCTAGGAGAGCCCAGCAAGCTACCAAGAGTATCTCACCTGCACAGCACAGCCTGGCAAGCTACCCATGATGTATTCAATATGCCAAAAACAGTAACAACAGATCTCACAATTTGCTGTGAGATGTTACTGGTGCCCGCTCGAGCAAATCGATGAACAACAGGAGGACAGCGCTACAGTGCAGTGCTACTTATGTACAATACACTGAATCCCACTTTTCATGGATAACATTGTGTCAACACCATACTCATCACTAGAGAGCCCGCTTCCCTCCACAGTGTCCCCAGGGTCCCTCCCAAAAGCCTGTCACCCCACGTCTCAGTTCTATAGACAAAAATCTTCAGTTCTGATGACTTTAACCATTTGTTGTTCCCTATGTTTCCTTTCTATTCTATATTAAAGAGAGGGTGTGTGTGTGTGTGTGTGTGTGTGTGTGTGTGTGTGTGTGTGTGTGACATCTATACGGAGATGATGACATCTACACAGGGAGGTGACATCTACACAGAACTAAATCCTTAAAATTCCACAAAATTGTAAATCAATGGTAGGTTGGTCAAAGAAATTTTTTTCAAAACTTTTTTTTTAGAGGTATATAAATTTTGAAAATGACCAGTTGGCTAATTCTGTGCTAATACGTTTTAAAATTTACATGAAGTAAATCCCAGAAATGAAAAGCATGAGCTGCAGATGAAAAGCAGATCTGAGCAGGCAAGTACCAGTAGCTGAAGAAAGGATTAAGGTCCTTCAAGGTGAGGTGGAAGAAGCCTCTAGAAAACAACAGGTGATGAAAATAAGTGTGAAAAGATAAACAACGTACCAGGGAATTATGGAATAAGATCAAGAGGAAGAATATAAGAATCATCAGAGTCTTTGGAGAACAGAAAGACAAATTTGATGAAGAACCAATAGTTAAAAAAATAACTGACAAGAACTTCCCATAGGGGTCGAAGCAATAGTATAGCAATATAGCAGGTAGGGTGCTTGCCTTGCATGAAGCCAATCCGAGTTCAACCCGACATCCCGACTACAAGCCTGCTAGGAGTGATCCCTAAGGACAGAGCCAGGAGTAAGTCCTGAGCACTGCTGGGTGTGTTCCAAAATAAAAATAAACAAAATTTTTTAAGAGAATTTCCCACAGCTGAAGAATACTGGCACCCAGATCAAGAGGCCCAAAGCATCCCAGCAAAAAACAAACTCAATCAGGGAAACTCCGAGACACGTTGGACTCAGAATGACAAAAACTAAAGACAGAAACAGAATATTCAAAGCAGCAAGCTCAAAAGTGGAACTAACATACAAAAGAAATAAGTAAACCCTACGAATGTAAAATTCAGTAAGAGTGAAGAGATTTTAGAACACTTTTCAAGGGAAAAACTGACTATAAAAACGCCACACCCATATTTTAATGATGAAATCGCCTCTGGTGCTAGAAACCAGCCTTGCGAGACGCACCCCACATGAACTTGATGAAGCACGCGATCCATTAGTTTATTAAAAAAAGGTCTGAACCAGACTGTTAATTAGTAATTTATGTCTGATTATTTGCCACTTTTAGCAACAAAAGGGAAAGATTCATCAACAAATAAAAATTCATTATATGCAAAACTGGGTCAAACATTATCAGAAATTTTGCCCTTCAAACTTTGCTCACCCTAACTCGAGCAATCAGGCCCCTGGTCTGAAGGGTTCTGTGCCAACAGACGCCCAACAAGGCCCCAAACAGGAGCTTGAGCTGAGGGGTGGGGCCCCTTATGCACGCGAAGGTAGCTGCTGCCAACCAGATTTCCATCTGGAAAGGCAGGAATGCCATGAGAGGAACAACCTTATTAATAAGGTATCACTGTCTGCTGCATTTTAGGCCTCCTTTGAGAATATAATGCAGGGTGGGAGATAGAGTCCAGCAGGTAGGGAGTTTGCCTTGCATGTGGGTCACCAAGTTCGATTCCCAGCAGCCCATATATTCCTCCAAGCCTCACCCAGAGGCACAGAGCACAGAGCCAGGAGAAAACCTTGAGCACAGTCAGGTATGGCGCACCCAAAGGAAAAATATTAATAACGATATATTGAAAACTGTAGACACTTCTTTTCATTCTTTCTAGAAAATGTGCAGGGATATATACAATACAAACAATAGCTGCAGGAAATATGGAAATCAAGACTGTCTTAACAGCTGTCTCATGCTGTTAAGACTCACCCATCAGCCCTGCTCTACTAATTCTGACTAAACCTCTGAGGAAATGCAAGCCAAGCGGCTAAAATTCATAAAATTTGGAAGGTTTGGGGGGCGTTCACACCCGACTATGCTCAGGGGTTACTCCTGGCAGTGCTCAGGGGAACAGATGGGATGCCAGGGATCGAACCTAGGTTGGCCACGTGCAAGATAAATGCCCTACCTCTTGTACCTCCTGTATCGCTCTCGCCAAACTCTGTTTTTTTCTCCCACAGTCACCACCATGTCAACTCATTGGCCCAGACCTTCAATCCGAAGTCTCTGGACACCTCTTGATTCCTCAGGACTGAAATTCCAAGTGGGAGCACACAAAATTAGATGGGAAAGTAACATCGAAGCCAACTAAACTCAACCAACAAAAAGCACAGTAACACAGATGGCTCAACTAGCAACAAACTGCTTAGTAAATTCTTAGACAAGGACTTAATAACCCGGTGATCAGAAATAACAATTTTTCTCTGGATAAGAACTGCATGCTATAAGTATGGAAAGGAACAAATATGATAACTTCATAGTACCTGTAATGCAAACCATAAAGCCCAAAAGGAGAGAGAGAAAGAGAGAGAGAGAGAGAGAGAGAAAGAGAGAGAGAGAGCGAGAGAGAAAGAAGAAAAGTGTCTGCCATAGAGGCAGACTAGGGGTAGAAGGTGGGTGATGGGAGGGAAAACTGGGAACATTGGTGGTGGGAAATGACACTGGTGGAGGGATGGATGTTGGAACACTGTGTGACTGAAATCCAACCATGAACAGATTTGTATGTATTAATTAAATTAAATTTTGATTAATTAAATTTAATGTGATTGAATTTTGTAAACCCTTCTAAAAATATAGACTGTTTTCCCAAAAAAAGATACAATTTTCACATAAGATTTGATTATTATGTACTTATTGATTTTAATATTGGAGCTTTGTTATCTAATCAATTTTAATTCCAGAACTGTACCAACAGTTGTGGTTTGTGTACATTAAAATAAATGATTTTTTAAAGACCGTCTTTTGAATTTTTCATCTACCACCGTACTCTAACATTTTTCCAAGCCGCTTTCTCCAGCTGCTCAGTCAAAAATCTCAGAAAATATGAAAGGAAGTAAAACAGTTCTTGAGGAAATTTTGTAAATTTGAGAATGTATTTTAAAGAAGCTGTACAGAGAGATGAGTGAGGAAAATGGTCAAAGTCCAGTTTCTACTTTCAAAGGTAAAATGAGAAAAAGGAAGGGGGAGAGAGAGAGAGAGAGAGAGAGAGAGAGAGAGAGAGAGAGAGAGAGAGAGAGAGATCTTAGCCCACTACCTCCCAAAATCTTTTTATATTTTTATACCTTAAGATGGGCTGGAGTGATAGCACAGTGGGTAGGGCGTTTGCCTTGCACAAGGTCAACCGGGGTTCAATTCCTCCACTCCTCTCAGAGAGCCCGTCAAGCTACCGAGAGTATCCCACCCGCACGGCAGAGCCTGGGAAGCTCCCCGTGCCATATTCAATATGCCAAAAACAGTAACAAGTCTCACAATGGAGACGTTACTGGTGCCCGCTCCAGCAAATCGATGAACAACGGGAGGACAGTGCTACAGTGCTACAGTGCTACAGTGCTACAGCTTAAGATGATCTTTCTTTTGTCTTTTTTTTTTTGAATCTTAGTGAAATACACAGTTACAAAGTTGTTCATGATTCGGTTTCAGTCATATAATGCTCCACACCTGCGATGCTCAGGGGTTTCTCCTGGTTCCGTACTCAGGAACGACTCCTCGTGGTCCTCGGGGGATCATCTGGGATGCAGAGGATTGAACCTGGGTCCACTGCATGCAAGGCAATCGCCCAACTCATAGCCCTACCCATTCCAGGGCCCCTGTCCCAAAATCTTAATGATAAATAACGTCCCACCTGTTCAGCAATTGGCACCAGAAAGCAGAATCCGGAGTCACAGTTACAGGCCAGGAGTCAGGCCCCCAGCTGGCCACCCCCCGGATTCAATCCCCCACACATCCTCCAAGGTCAAGTACAAGCCAGGCAAAACTGCTGTCTGGTTCACCGCAGTCTGCAATCTCCAGTGTGTAGGAGCCATGCACTCAGAGTGTGTGATCCATGCGCCCGCCCACCCCCACAGACCACAGCAACTACAACGCACCCGAGCACAACCCAAGTGTGGGACTCAATCTCAGCTCATAACCACGGGAATGGGCAGGTAAAGAGAAGCCCTTTTTTTTTTTTTTAGCAAAAAGTAGAGCGATTCCATCTCCAGCACAATCTCCCCCAGCTCCATCTCCTCACGGCTCTCCCCTCTCCTCTTTGCCAACCCCTGGGCCTTAGTCAAACCAGCCACACAGCTTCCCCTTCTGCAGTCACCACCAACCCGTTTCCCCGTCTACTCCCCTGTCCTGAGCAAACCACTCATGGTCCATCTTCCTGCCTGGGTCACTGTGGATCAGCACTTGGCTTCAGATCCTTCAGAAGCAAAGGAAGGCACCCTGGGTTGCTAGAGAAACACCGACAGGAAGTGGGAAGTGACCTAATACCAGAATTCCTATTTTAGGTGGCAGTTACGTGTGTATGAGAGTGTCGAAGGAGAGTCCTTGGGGAAAAAACCTTTTCCTAGAAATTGGCAGGTTCTTTTCTGGAAGGCTGGGATTTGAAAAAATATAAAATGCTCCCAACACGCCGTGGGTGGTGGCGGTCACCACACAATCCTGACCAGCAAGACAGAGGCTGTGAGCAGCTGAGGGCTCAGAGCGGCACGGGGCTACAGGAATAGTCCCTGGCTGAAGTGCACAGCCACACAGGGTCCCCGAAACTCCTTCCTGGGTCAGCCTAAAGGCAGGGCCACCACCCGGCTCCCAAAACTGAACGTCATTGTCTTGTTACCAAGATCGAAGGGCTTTGGAATGAGATGCCCCCCGCTGAAGCTAAATCACCCTTGTCTTTTCCTTCTATCCAGTCCTTTTTTCCCCTCTCTACAGATTTTTCTCAAGGGCTCACAATCTCTTTTTCCAATTCTATTTCCAAGGTACTAGAACTAAGTTTTACAGTTCATATGGATCAGAAAGGATCAGATGTGATGCCTGGGATTGAACTTGGGTCCGCTATGTGCAAGGCAAGTGTCCAACCCAGTGCCCTAACCATTCCAGTATTCCCCATCCCAAAATCTTAATAAAAAGATCCCCAGTTTTACAAAATCAGAATTACTACATGTTTTTCTCGGGTGTTGTTTTTATTTTTATAGAAGAATTTTGGACACAATTCAAAACCTAACTGTCTCATTATCTCTGAAGAAATCTATAAACCTTAATTCAGGTTTTGTAATTTTAATAAATACTTTTGTTTTGTAGTATATATTTCTGAGTACATACATTTTACATAGCATTTCTCATAGAAACCTGGACCTTATATAAGGTGTATTCAATACATTCACAGCTTTTTGTTCATACTCAAAATTGTTTTTAAGATTTACATGTGAGGATATGATTAGCTCTTTAAAATATGAATTAGTTCTTTAAAATATGAAAATACCAAATCACTGATATATTTCTAATGAAAGCACAGACACGTTGGATGTATTTCCAAAATGTAAATTTACATTGAACAACTCTGTGATACAGAAAGTAATAAATGAAGAAATTCTAAAAATTTAAAGAGGGGGGGCTGGAGCGATAGCACAGCGGGTAGGGCGTTATTAGGTAGCACGCAGCCAAAATGGCCGAGCCAGGTTCGATTCCCAGCATCCCATATGGTCCCCCGAGCACCACCAGGAGTAATTCCTGAGTGCATGAGCCAGGAATAATCCCTGAGCATCGCCAAGTGTGACCCAAAAAGCAAAAAAAAAAAAAATTTAAAAGGGGTCAGAGAGATAATACAGGGGTTCTGGTGCTTGCCTTGCATGATGCCAACCCCAGTTTGATCCCTGTCACCACATATGGTCCCCTGAGCACCACTCCCCTGAGCTCAGGAGTGATCCCTGAGCACAGAGCCAGAACTAAATCCTGAACATTGCCAGGAGTGATCCCTGGTCACAGAGCCAGGATTAGGCCTTGAGCATAGTCAGGTGTGGCTGAACCATCCCCCCACCATTTGTTTAAGAAGTCCATCTTTTCTGTGTTTCCCTTAGAATGCAATCCAAACACGAGTCACAACCCTACTCGCTAAGTGTTCTCAGCATAGTTTCCATCCAACCATTGTACTTTACTCTCAGATTCCCAGTTCTCACCTCCAATTGGTGATGCACCATGATTCCCTCCCACTAAGTTGGGGTTTGCGGGGGAGGGGTCACCCCCATCCTCACAACATTTGCACTAACTTGTATTCCCTTTGCAACTCTCAGTTTGGAAACTTATTCCAAGGGACCCTTCAGAAGGCCACAAGACATGATGTACCCATGCCCTGAGCTCAGAAAGCACAGCAGCAGAAGTGACCTTTCAGCCTGTTTCCTGATAGCCCTGTGCAATGGCCCTTGGGGTGAAAAACTCTGGACAACTGCGACTCAATCACTCACACTGTCGTCCAAGCACCTATGAAGCAAAGAAACAGACAGACTGATCAAATAACTGACAGACAGGTGATAGACCAGATACATGCTCGATACCTGATAGCTAGGTAAAATGATCAATCAGATAGATGAGAGATTAACTGATACACAGATCCTATGGATGATCGATGAAGCAGGCTGGCAGACAAGCTGAGAGGTCAGACAGAGTGCCAGAACTGGACAGAGATGTAGGCAACAGAGCTCTGGCATGAACCACCATCACATCAGATAAAGCTAAAGCTTAAAGAGAGCCGAGGCTCCCTTTCTTGCCACATCCGTGCCAACACCAGTTGCTTTTGTTCTTTTGTATGTGGGCCAGTCTCTGTGGTGTGAGATGGTATTTCATTGTTGTTTTGATCTGCATCTCCCTGATGATTAGTGATGGAGAGCATTTTTTCATGTGACTTTTTGCCATTCGGATTTATTCTTTGAGAAAGTTTCTGTTCATTTCATCGCTCCATTTTTTGATGGGGTTGGATGTTTTCTCCTTGTGGAGTTCACGCAGTGCTTGGTATATCCTTAATATCAACCCTCCATGGGATGGGGATTGGGCGAATATGCTTTCCCATTCTGTAGACTGTCTTTGTATTTTGGTCACTGTTTCTTTTGAGGTGCAGAAGCTTCTTAGTTTAAGATAGTCCCATTTGTCTATCCCTGTTTTCACTTGCTTGGCCAGTGGCATGTCATCTTTGTACCGGGAGGTTCACCCCATGGCTTGAAGGTCAGTCGCATATGCTAGGGGAAAAGGCAGCTCAGATAGAGACGGGAACATCAAGTACAGGGTGTTGGGAAGATCCTCCCAGGATGGGAAATACATGCTGAAAGTAGACTATAGACTGAACACGATTACCACTCAGTGCCTCTTTTGCAAACCTCAGCACCCAAAAGAAGAGAGAGAACAAAAGAGAATGCCTGCCACAGAGGCAGGATGGGATTGGCGGGGGGGAGGGATACTGGGATCATTGGTGGTGGAGGAGAATGGGCACTGGTGGAGGGATGGGTACTTGACTATTGTATAACTGAAACCCAAGCACAGAAATTTGTAAGTCTACAACTGTACTTCATGGTGTTTCACTAATAAAAATCAAAGAGAGAGAGAGAGAGAGAGAGAGAGAGAGAGCTGAGGTGCTGGTGTGATAATACAACAGGGAAGGGACTTGCCTCACATGCATCTGACCCAGTTTAATCCCCAGTACCCACAGGGTCCCCCGAGCACTGCCAGGACTGAAGGAGTGATCCCTGAGGACAGAGCCAGGAGTAAGCCCTGAGCATTGCCAGATATGCACACCTCTCCTCAATCCCCCCACCCGATGGAAAAAAATAGGAAAGAAAGCTGAATTAATTATCAAGAGAGTCAATTAAACCAGCCAAATAAAAAACTTGGGCACCACCAGCACACAATCCAACAATGCAGTTTCTGAATGAGAGCTTTTGTGCTGCCCAGACTCCAAGAGAGTCACTTTTCTGAAATACTGACTTCACGTCCTGAATTTGAAGCTAGCCTTCTAAATAAAGGAATACACGGTGGGACTCAGAAGAAGCCAATGTGATAACAGCCACTCCTTTCTTCTACTTCTAAAAACCTGCCCAGCATCACATTAAGAACAGCATCTGTTACCCGAGTAATGATTTCTGAGCCCCTTATCTCTGACTAAACTCCAATGACCTTTCTACCACATATCCCCTAAGCGAAAGACATTTCTCAGCATCTGCACTTAATTTATATTTAATTTGCAATGACTATACCTTATCTGTTGAAGTTGACATAAGTAATATAAAATGACATTATCATCACAGAATCTCACTGAAACAATTTATTCCTTAATAAAGTTCCTCAGAAATAGTTTTCTGGGCCCTTATTACACATAGATTTTCTTTTTCTGTGTCTATTTTTTTAATGAAATTAATTTACCTTTCCTTGCTACGTGTTCAAAGAACGTTTATACTGACTGAATAAACATGAACCTTTATCATTTTAATTAGTGTAACTTGTCTGAAACATGACCTTTTGTTCAAGATAGAGCTGTATTTGCTCAAATGCTGCAGGAACCTGATATAACTTAGTTATCTCAATAAACTGACCAAGAGCTAATAGTAGTCAGCCTAACTTAAGGGCATAAATAAATGAATAAATTAAGAAATGAATTGAGCCTTAAAAAATTAATTATGGCGACAACTGTGTTGAAATATCAAGAGGACGAGGCTTACTTGAAAATGTATTTTTCTCTCTTTGCTTGCTCTTTCAAGTTCATGTTCTATTTCTTTCCTTCTCACCCCTCACGTCTTTCTAAGTTTCATTCACTAAAGACTATTTTCCTTCACTAAAAATAAAAAACAAAGAGAACTGAAGCTTATATTCTCTTTATCCCCCCATTGTTACTGAGGCACCACCATTTACAATACTGTTAATGGCAGAAGTGACATTATCATCCTGTTAGAGATGGGTACAGCATTCCATCCCCCACCCTCCTCCACACTATCCACATCCCTCCACCAATGGCCCATGGACCCCTCCCATCCACGTCACTTCATTTTCATGCTGTAGCACTGTAGCACTGTCCTCCCGTTGTTCATCGATTTGCTCGAACGAGCACCAGTAACATCTCCATTGTAAGACTCGTTGTTACTGTTTTTGGCATATTGAATACGCCACAGGGAGCTTGCCAAGCTCTGCCATGCGGGCGGGATACTCTCGGTAGCTTGCCAGGCTCTCCAAGAGGGGCAGAGGAATCGAACCCGGGTCAGCCTCATGCAAGGCAAATGCCCTACCCACTGTGCTATCACTCCAACTCATTTTCTTGCTAAAAATAAATATAATTAATAGGGGTGGGGTGGTCCTAGAGAAGGCTATTTGACCCACGTGCTGCAAATTTGCACTAAAACAGTATTCGAAAAACTACAGATTCAATTCAGAAATATAGAGCAAGTACCATGATAGTAAAAATTACAGTACAGCTTTACGCATGCCTGCTAACCATCTTTCATCTTTCAAGGCTTTTTTTTTTTAGTAAAACTGCTTTTCTGTTTTCACTGATTTATCACTGGTTCAAAATATTATGGCATGTGAGGGGGTTAAATTCCCCTTCTCTATCTCCACCCCGTACCACTTCGGTCCAAGTCCCATAATCTCTAACCTCAATTATTTTTGTAATTCCAACTTGTTCTCTACCTCCCTCCAATTCTGCTCCCTTCTAAATTTATCTTTTAGACTGAGGACCATGTTATCTTTCTGAGTGGCAGTTCTGAGCCAGTCATTAACCCACTTAAAATCCGGTAGTGGTTGCCTACAGGAAAAAAAGATCAACCCATTAGTCTGCTCCAAAAGAGCTTTGTAAATGAGACCCCAACCTCTCCCATTACCCACAATATGCCAACCACTCAATGACCAGCTCCAGACACAACGACCAGCTACAAACTGCCAGTGTTTGTTTTTGTCCCCGTACCAGAATGTGCTTCCTCTGGTGTCCATTTGGCTGCCTCTTACGCATCCTGCAAGACACACCCGCCTCAAATATCCCCTCTTAAGGTTCTCTCCTGCTCACTCTTCATTTCCAAGTCCAGAGCGGGTCCCTCTTCCTTCCATATCCCCACACCTGTCATTTCTAGCCTGAGACCACTGCAAGAACAGAGTGTGTCTTGCTCAGCAATGTGTCCATCACCGGACCACACTGACTGAACCACAATCATTTGAAACCACTGAGGTACACAGTGTAGCAAATCAAATCAGGAAGCCAGGGAGACTGCTTCAGTGTTAGCGCCCATGTCTAGCACATGAAAGGCCCTGAGTTGGATCCCTGCAAGCAGTCTTCTCCCTGCCATCGTGTCTCCTGTCACAAAGTGCAGGTGGTCCTTGACCATCGCCAAGCCAGATGAGCACTTAAGATCACCTCTGGGCCTTAGCATAATTGGGAGTGGTAATAATAATAATAATAATAAGAAGAAGAAGAAGAAGAAGAAGAAGACAATCAAATGATGGAGGCATACAAGCAGACACAAAAAGAAAGGCCAAAAATAGAAATAAGGATTGAATAAGAGGGAGAGGCTGCCTAACTGGGTGGTCAGAGAGAAGAATGTTTTGTTTATGCAGAAATAAATGCTGAGATTTGAAGTGGGGTTTCCAAACTGGGGATGGGATGGAGTTGGGGAGTGACAGGGGGGAGACACAGAGACAATTAGACACACACGCGTGCACACACACACACACACACACACACACACACACACACACAATCCAGCACAGAAAACAAAGCAAATCATATTTCCACTGAGCAAGAAAAGGACAGAGAAAGTCAGTCGGGGGGGGGGGGGGGGGGAGAGGGGAAGAGGAGGACCATTCGCCTCATTTGCAAGCAACTGGGGGTGGGGTGGACAGCACTGCAGGAAAGGTAAACATACCAGACTCCCCTAAAGCTTTCCTTTAAAGCTCCATGCAGATGCTCTTCCCTTCAGAACAAAATCCCCAGTGCTCAGCAAGGCAGCCCCAGACAGACAGAAAGCAAGAATATGCCCACATTCTCCAAATGCCACTCCGCCTTTCACCTACAGCAGGCCACTGCTCTTGAAAGAGCACGTGGAGGTTAAAATAATTCAAGTCAACTCTGGGTTTCCTACCCAAGTTGTACAAAGATGAGATTCGGCCTACTGGTTAGGGAAGGCTAAGCTATGTGTTCTAGAACAGATCACAGGGGCTGGAGCGATAGCACAGCAGGTAGGGCGTTTGCCTTGCACATGGCCGACCCAGCATCCCATAAGGTCTCCCAAGCACTGCCAGGAGTAATTCCTGAGTGCATGAGCCAGAAGTAACCCCTGTGCAATGCCGGGTGTGACCCTAAAAGCAAAAAAAAAAAGCGAAAAAATGGCAAATCACAGCTACCATATACAAAATAAAAGACAAAATACATTCTGCACCCTGACCTTTTCTTAACACCGTAATGAGAGTAAGAGGAATTCAGACACATATGAAATTGTATAGATGCATTCCCCCAAAAGGTAGCTTTTGGTGAAGGCCAGGAGCATTTAACACCAAATAAGATTCCACTTCCTTTCTCCAGCTCTGAATTCATACTAGCATTTATCAAGCTAAAGTTATAATACCACTTTAAGACTGATGATATAACAATTCTCTGAAAAACAGATGATTCACCACTCAGAACCCGATTTTTGGCTTTAAATTTCTGAATCTGCCGTGGGGCAGATTTTTCTGGTATTATTTTGTGGTCTATTTGTTTCAAATAAATCTGAAAAGGCTTCCTCCTGAGCGGTTCGTTAAAACCTACCCCATACTGTCACATGGCCAACCTCTGCATTAAAAATCTGTTCAAGCAGAAATTACCACCCTCTCAGGCCTTACAGCTGCTCCCTTTTTAAGCCTCGAATCTTCAAACCTACCTCAGGTTCCCATCAAATGCTGAGGCATGATCTTCAATTCCACACAATGACATGTAGAGAAGCAATGACATCACTTAACCCATCCTGAAGGTGGTTTAGTCAATGAAGAAATGAAGATCTCTTCACAGAACTCCAAAGCCGCCAAAGATTAGAGCTCAAAGACATCACTGCAAATAACACTAAGGCTTCGAGAGAGAGAGAGAGGAGGCTTGGTGCTCAGCTTGAATTAGCCAAATGAATCCAAGGAGATCCCCAAACCTATGGGGGGGGGGGGGGGTATTAATAGATCCCTGTGAAACTTCCTAGAGTGGTTGGTATGTCAACTCACTTCACTCCGAATTCAGCTTTGACATAAAAATTACTATTTACATGTTAAAACCCATTCATTTTCAAAGAAATAGCCAAATGATTTTAAATAAATGTAAAGTAAAACTGCAGTGTACAAGGACTAACTGTTCTCTGCTTGTGGGGGGCAAATGGTGGGGGAGGGGGAATTTGTGGAAGGAAGAGGACACCAGCAAAGTGGACACCAGCAAAGGGCATGGTGGTAAAACATTGTATGCCTGAAACCCAGTCATTTTTAACTTCATTTGTAACCCAGTCATTTGTAACTTCAAGTATCTAAAAATATCAAAAAAGTTTTTTTAAAAACTAGGTTTTTGTGCTTTACATTTTCACATCTCATAAATCACTCCTATTTATTTTTAAAAAATCACTCCATGGGTCTGGAGCAATAGCACAGTGGGTAAGGCATTCGCCTTGCATGCGGCCGACCCGGATTCAATTCCCAGCATCCCATATGGTTCCCTGAGCACCGCCAGGTGTTATTCCTGAGTGCATAAGCCAGGAGTAACCCCTGTGCATCGCCAGGTATGACCAAAAAAGCAAAAATAAATAAATAAATAAAAATTTAGAAAAATAAAAAATCACTCCATTCATATGAATGTACCATGACTTAATAAAAGAAATAATCAACATAGAGAATGGATGTAGGATTATTTTTCCTCTCCGTAAGTTACTGACACATCTGTCTTAGATATAATTACTTGGAAAATATCCATAATGACTTTTAAGGTGAACTGGTCAGAGCTCATGAAAGAGCATCTGATACTCGGCTCCAAACAGAAGAGATGAAAAACTCTGAGCCTTAATATCAAGAAAGTCACTGCAGATGTTCCCTGGTACTCCTTGAGCATGACTTCAGGTTCAGTGGGGCCACAGTAAGAATTGCACCTATCAGTTTCATCTCTCTCCTGCCTCAGATTCAT
Source organism: Sorex fumeus (assembly GCF_029834395.1). Classification (NCBI taxonomy): domain Eukaryota; kingdom Metazoa; phylum Chordata; class Mammalia; order Eulipotyphla; family Soricidae; genus Sorex; species Sorex fumeus. Next base: position 20,743,038 of record NW_026606118.1, read on the forward strand.
GGTGTTACCTTTGCTCAACATGATCCAAACTATTCACTGACACAAAGAAAAAGAAAAACTTTTCCGAGACCCAGAAGTCCATTCCCTCTTTGAATCACAAAAGCGATGAAAAGGTCATTTTAGAAAAGATAGTTCTTAAGCAGAAATTATCTTTAACATTTGGCTACAACTCTCCCCTCATAATCACAGAACATTTCACCTTAGATCCGGAAGTGGAAGAAGTCCATCAATCAATGGCACCCAAGAGCTTATTAAAATTTCCACCTGCTCAGGCTGGAGCGATAGTACAGAGGGTAAGGCATTTGCCTGGCACACAGCCGACCCAGGTTCGATCCCTGGCATCCCATATGGTCCACCAAGCACCACCAGGAGTAATTCCTGAGAGCAGAGCCAAGAGTAACTCCTGAGCATCACTGGGTGTGACCCAAAAAGCAAAAGAAACCAAAAATTCTGCACCTGCTGGATCCCTAGAATCAGGCTTATGACTGATCAATCAGCCATCCAAAAGTGTCTCTGGCTTGCAGTCCAAGTTCGGATTCCCATACCAAATGAGGTACATGTACACATGAATTATATATATATATGTATATATATATATATTCGATTGCCCAGTGGGGGGGCCTTCAGCACCCTCAACCAGCTGGGTACTGTCATGGGCATCCTGGTGGCCCAGGTGCTGTTGCGCATGTACTGAGTGTTAATATCATGGGGTTCACTACATGAGTTGACAGATTCAGGTCCTTCAGACTTGGCCCATTCTTCACCATAGACAGGTTGCAACATTTTTAGCTTTTTGGCTTTTGGGGTCACACCCGGCAATGCTCAGGGGTAACTCCTGGCTCTGCACCCATGAATCACTCTTGGCGGTGCTCAGGGGACCCTCTGAGATACTAGAGGGATCAAACCTGGATCGGCCGCATACAAGGCGAATGCCCTCCCCACTGTGCTATCTCTCCGGCCCCAAACTGCAATGATTCTTATTACAGCTCAGCAGCAACTGAGGAAGCATTCAGGGTAGAGAACAGAGAAAGATCTCACAAGGCTGGTGTGCATGGTTAGAATGTGGGGGGCCCCAAGTTCACTCTGAAATATCGCAGGATTACATACCCCTGGCACAAGGAGGAATGAGCACTGAGCCCTAGAACATTGCTGGGTATAGCTCTCCTGTGCCTCGCCCCCCCTCCCCCCGAAGTATTTACTTTTTTTTTTTTTTTTTTGCGTCTCACCCTGTGATGCACAGAAATTACTCCTGGCTCATGAGCTCAGGAAGTACTCCTAGAGGTGCTCGGGGACCATGTGGGAATCAAGCCTGGGTCAGCCGCGTGCACGGCAAGCGCCCTGCCCGCTGTGCTATGGCTCTAGCCCCCGTATTTACTCTTTTGCATATGCCTGTTGAAGTTCAGTGCTCCCTCCTGATCCTGCACTCGGGGCTCCTGGCACTGTTCAAGGATCAGATGCAATGCCAGGGATCAGCCACGTGCAAGGCAAGCACCTCAACCCCAATTCCTTTTGTGTGCTTGTTTATTTAGGGGCCACACCCAGCAGTACTCAGGGCACACTCCTGACTCTGCATGGTGGTGCTGGGGGGAACCAGATGTGGTGCCAGGGATCAAACCCTGGTTGGCCACAAAAAAAGGCAAACACCCTACCCACTACACTATCTTTCTGACCCCTGTTCATTTTTTTTCCCATCTGTATTATTGGCGGCTCTGCCCCACCCGAGAGCCCGGCAAGCTACCGAGAAGATCCGGCCCACATGGAAAAGCTTGGCAAGCTTCCTGTGGCATATTCAACATGCCAAATCAGTAACAAGTCTCACAATGGAGATGTTAGTGGTGCCCGCTCGAGCAAATCGATGAACAATGGGACAGTGCTACAGTGATATATATATATATATATATATATACACATATATATATATAACTGTCCACAGGTTTCTTTAATAATATATAAACATATATATATATATATATCCAATTAGTATCAACCCTTCAATCATACTGCCCTCTACCCCCACAGGTAAATCTTCATCAGAACACTGAACCAAAAATTCACATTCAGCTCAGAACACTGGACTAAAATCTTCTAAATATTAAAATTAAAGCTATGTAATATCTTGATACAACATTTGTTCATTTGTTTGTTTGGGCCACAGCCAGCTATGCTCAGGGCTGCTTACTCATGACTCTGTGCTCTGTGTGGAGCTGGAGATCAAATCCAAATATGTCACTGTAAGGCAAGTGCCCAACCCTCTGTATACTATCTCTCTGGCCCCTTAATACTTGTTAAGCCATAGTAGATATATTTATTTCATTGAGAGACATATACAACTTGGGAAACACACAGTCATTTTTGTTAGGTGTCTCTGCTCCGTCAGAAACAGCATTGTTTCTCCTCCTTTTTAAAAAGTAGTTACATAATTAAACATAAAAACTATGTAACTGGACTCGTAATTAGTAGTCATGCTGCCACCAACCCCAACAAACCTCATTTGAAAATATTCACTTATGAAATCTCATTCTCCTATTTTTACATTTTGAACTCAACAGCTATGGTGAAAACTTTTATTTTTAAAGAAGCTGCATTTTTTGGAGCAAGAGAGATCGCCTAAGGGGTAAGATGCTTGCCTTGCATACAAGCCAACCTAGTTCAGACCCCAACACCACCTGTGGTTGGTCCTCTGAGCACCCTGAGGCAGGATCCCTGAGTACAGAGCCATGAGTAAGCCCTGAGCGACTGGGTAATAGTTGCCAAATGAGTGTATGTGTGTGTGCACACACACAGGCGCATGCACACAATTTCCCTAACTCTGCTAGAGAACAAGCATAGAAGAGAAAAGCTTCACAGGTATAAGTAGCTCAAAGGCACCAGGACCAAGGCTATAAAATATAAAAACTACAGAAAGCAGAAAGCTACTGGAATCTATAAGAGCAAGTTCTGGAGCAGAAGATGCCAAAAAAAAAGCGGGGGGGTGTAACAAGCTGTAGCTTGGATCTCTCTGAGCACAAGCCATGATTCCTGTAAAAACATATTTAAAAAACTCACAGACTCACATTTCAGATAGAAGTGTCATTATCATTATTATTATTAAGCAGTTAAGGCATACAAAATAACACGAATACAGAAAACTTTTAGCCTCCAAACACTGCTGAGTGCAAATATCTAGCCAATACGTCTAAAGTCCCCAAGTATGCTTTCCCAATTAAATTTTAACTAATATTTACAACGGCTTCAATGATAGTGCATGTTCCCAGAAAACCATCATATCAGCGTCTATCTCTGGGCTCGGACAAGGTTCAATAAAAACCAGGTTTTCCTATTTATCTATATAGTCTCTAGAACACATGCAACCGTTCTTGCTTTTCCGTGGCAAACAGATGACTGGCAAAGTTTTCGCAGCCATACTAAGAGACTATGGGCATCATATTAGTTGAGAATGAACTAATGATTGCACTACTCTACAGGATAATGAGGAAATAACGGGGAGAATATTTTAACCTGCCTTACAAGAATGGCTGCTCTCTACTGCCAGAGTTGAATTTCCTTCAGGGTTTCTGTCCCTCCTCACAAATCCCCAGGGCTCATGGAAAAAAACCAAAACCTGCTCAAACACCTGCCTTCAGAGCACAGGTATTCCAGTCAAGGAAAGCTTGGGTGTGGTGTGAGGGGGTGCGAGGGGACTCCTTCCCACAGTCCCTTAAGTGCTTAAGAAAATTTCCTGAGAATATTTCTTTAAAATGACAAAGAAGCAAGCAGGCCGGTGACCCGCTCTGTACAATTTAACCAGTCTTCCCTGAAGAAAAGTCTCCAGAAGTCAGACAAAGAATCTTCTTCAGACTGTGCACAATACCAAACCTGATGCAGGAAGTTTCCTTTATCCCGGGGTACCTCTGAGGAGGTTTGCGCTGAATGTGGCCAGGTATCGAATTCCATGTGAAATCATTTGTTATATTTTTTGTCTTTGGCCTCCGATTTTCTTCCCTCCCCTCCCCCACCAAGTTTTTCAGTCACACAGATACCCATCTGGGCATCAGACCAGTTCTTAAACCGTGCCAAATCGCAGCGCCTCTGAAATCCACTCCCTTTTTTAGACCAGTCAGTCAAAAGCCTTGAGCAGCAGTTGCAGGAAAGGCAACAAGGGAATTCATGTCAGAAACAGATGATCAATTCCTCTACCTTCCACCCAAATGGCTGCCTTTCTTTACTCTCTACAGAGAACGACAGAAGCTGGAGCCAGGGATGGCTAATGCCAGCCTAGCAGCAGGGTTGGGGGGGGGGGGAGGGGGGAGTGTCACCATCGGTGACTCTTGATAGGGGGCCGGAGAAGCTGATTCCTCACTGCACAACTATGAAGGTAGAAATTGAAGACCTCATCAATGTCATTCCCGAAGACCTCATCAATGTCATTTCCCGGGGAAACTCAGAAGCAACAGCATACAACGAAGATTCCTCACAGAAAAGCTGCAGAATTAGCTGCCTGGCCAATTAGGAACCTGGGCATGCCGATTACAGGTCAGATCAGATGCTTCGGGAGCAGATGACCTGAGTTATAATCCCAGTTCTGGCACTTTCTAATTCTGCAGCCTTTCCCATTAAATAAGCACTCACTGTTCACCTAGGAGGTGAAGTAGCCTCTGGACCAGGTGCCAAGGACGGACACACGGGCTCCCTGCTCCCATAGAAAAACAAGCAAACAAGAAGAGCAGCATGAGGTCAAGGAAAGAAAAGACGGGGACTTAAATATAATGATGCAGTTGAGGGCATTCTGGGGTGACACTTTTCTGAAACCAGTGAAGAGGATGAAATTTTAACCTCAACAGAGACCACAAGGAAGGGACTGTCACGCCAAGACAGAAGAGAGGCGGGCAAGGATCCTGGAGTAGACGCAACTTGGTGTTTGAAAGTGTTTGAAGACCAGGTGGCTGATTACTTCCATGTCAGAGGTGAAACCGCAATTCGGAGTTTAAAATTCTTAGCAAACTCTTTCTAACAAGTCTGTGTTCAGGAAATGTAGGCAGCTAAAAGAATTCTCATAACCACGTGTTAGATTCCATGGCTTACTGTATGCAAGCATATTTCACCTTTCAGGTATGGTCCATAATAGGGCCGTGACATTTTCTTTAATAGAGACCCCAGGAGTAGAAATGAAAAGGTGAAATGAGGGACTGGAGCAATAGCACAAAGGGTAGGGCGTTTACCTTGCACACAGCCGACCCGGGTTCGATTCCCAGCATCCCATACGGTCCCCCAAGCACCACCAGGAGTGATTCCTGAGTGCAAAGCCAGGAGTAACCCCTGTGCATCGCCGGGTGTGACCCAAAAAGAAAAAAAAATGGTAAAATGATGATTGGGCTGGAAAGATAATACAGCAGGTGAGGTGACTGCCTCGCATCCAACCAACCCAGTTTCCTTGTCTGGCACCCCATAGGATCCCCGGACCTCTGCCACAAGTAATTCCTGAGCACAGAGTCAGGAGTAAGCCCCGAGCACTGCCAGGTATGGCCCAAAAAGAAAGAAAAGGTGAACTGAAACCAGGGCTCTCGGGCTTCCTTCCTTCCCTCTTTCAAAGAACGCCTGGAATCATATGACAATGTGTTTCACCTAACATTTAGCAATGCCCTTTCCCTTCTGTGAGTCTGATTCCTGTCCCTGAATCGTCATAACTTCCACACAGGTCCCTGTTCTCTGGATCAGGCCTCAGGTCTAGCCTCTGGAGAAGGCGCTGGGCTGGAACTTAACCTCATGAGCGCTGAGAACAGAAAAAAAAAAAGGGGGGCTTCCTCCACCTTCCTGGCTTTAAAGTGTGTTAGTTAAGGACAGCATGAAATCACTGTGAGGATATTCTTGGCTATTACATGGATCTCAAACCATTTTGTTCTTTCCTGTTTAAAATGTTACAAACAGAAACTTATCCTTTTTACAAGGCCAGATTAGCAACATCTTACACTTTTATTTTTTTTTCAATCTTGGCCTACTTTTTCAAAATATTTACTAACTTGTTAAGCTTTCTGCAGCTCATTAATTCCATCTGTCAAAGATGCAGAGATTGATGGCAAACTATTTACATGTCCTTAAGTAAGGGAAAGGATGTGCTACTTTTAGCTAATCCCAGGCCCTTAACCATTACAGGTCAAACTCTTCCAAGTTTTTTTCCTTAAAGTTCAGTCATTTGAAGTCATTGTATAAGCCAGGTAGAAATGCATGACTTTCATAGTCATAAATAATTTCATCACCTAACTGATAATTTTAGTTTTCTGCTGAGACCTTTAAAATAACTTTCTAAAGTGTTAAAATCCTCGTACAGCATGAAGCAAACTAATAGTTAATGAGAGTAAGATCTACAAACCTGGGCTGGAGCTATAAGTCCAGCTGGTCGGGTACTTGCATTGCACATTGTCAACCCAGTTTCCATACCCAGCACCCCATATGGTCCCCAAGACCGTCACGAGTGATCCCTAAGTGCAGAGCTGGAAGTAAGCCCTGAGCACGGATGAATGTTCTCCCCTACCCCCAAATCCCCAAAAAGTTGTACTTTAAAAAGACTAACAATTCAAACATTTAGGAAGAGTTGGGTGAAAATGGTCACATCTTTACCTTCTATATTCCATCTGGCCTGGTAACTCTATTTTTAGGCTTTTTTTCCTCTCCTCGAGAATATACAGAAATGCTTATGCAAGAAGTTGACAACAGCATTTTTGCAACAGAAAAAAAATACTGGAAACACCATATAGATTCAATGTTGAAAAATGGTTAAGCCATTATTTTCCAAATATTTTGAAAGGAGCACAAGATCTAATGAAAATAAATTTTAAAATCTTTTTTATTTATTTTTAAAGGATGCTGTGGACAAGTAATTTTAGAAGATAGTGGTTTAAATTTACTATATTTCTTTAGTGTTGGGCATCTGAACAGATCATACAGACTCTCTGTGGAGCTAAGTCAATTGGAGTATATCCCTAGACGATTATGCGTTCATAAAAATGTTACAAATGTTTGTGTGCATAAGCTCAGAAATGTGCAATTGGAAGCCACGTGAAAAAAAACCTGAAATTGTCAGGGTGTAGACAAAATGTTAATAGTGGTCATCTTGGCATTTTGAGTTTATTGTTTTCCCTTTTTATTCATACATATTTTTAATTCTTCAACAAGCATGTATTACTAAGCTCTTGTACTTTTGAAGACCCTCAAATTAAATTACTAAAAGTGTTATAATGCCAAGGTTATGACTGTTACTTCATTTTTTTATGGCACCTACTTCAAAACATATCGAAAGCTAGTTGCTGCATACTTGAGCTATGAATCACATTTTTTTGGGTAGATTATGTTGCAAAAACCAGCAGATAAACTTGGATCTGAATGGGCCTTTTCGTCCCAGTCTTTTTTTCTGAATAGCGCATATTTTACTCTTTTTCACTATCACTATTAATATTCAGTAATAATGTTTAAATGGTTAATTAACCATTTTATGGTTTAATTAAAACCATAATTTAAAAGTTGAAGGAGGGGGTGGGAGGGATACTGGGATCAGTGGTGGTGGAGAATGGGCACTGGTGGAGGGATGGGTGTTCGATCATTGTATAACTGAAACCCAAACACAAAAATTTGTAAGTCTACAACTGTACCTCATGGTGTTTCACTAATAAAAATTTAAGAAAGAAAAAACAAATTTTTGTGTTTGGGTTTCAGTTATAAAAGGATCAAATACCCATACCTCCACCAGTGCCCATTCTCCACCACCACCAGTCCCAGTATCCCTCCCACCCTCCATCCCCCCATCCCACCCTACCTCTGTGGCAGGGCATTCCCTTTTGTTATCTCTCTCCTTTTGAGTGCTGTGGTTTGCAAAAGAGACAATGAGTGGCAATCTTGTTTGGTCTATAGTCTACTCTCATCACGAATTTCCCATCCTGAGAGGATCCTCCCAACACCCTTTATTTGATGCTCCCTTCTCTATCTGAGCTGCCTTTTCCCCTAGCGTGTGCGGCTGTCCTCAAAGCCATGGAGTAATCCTCCTGGTACTTACCTCGGCTATTCTTGGGTGTAGTCTCCTATTTTGTTACATTATGTTCCCCAGATGAATGCAATCTTTCTATGTCTGTCTCTTTCTTTCTGACTCATTTCGCTTAGCATGATACTTTCCGTGTAGTACCATTTATATATGAATTTCATGACTTTTCTAAGAGCTGCATAGTACTCCATCCAAACACAAAAATTTGTAAATCTACAACTGTACCTCATGATGTTTCACTAATAAAAATCTAAAAAAATAATAAAATAAATAAATAAAAGTTGAAGGAGGATTTTTAGCCCAGAGTAAGTCAAGAAAATCATCTACATATAATGCATAATCATCACCATCATCATTATTCTTGAATATATATTCACACAAAATTTGTTGCTTTTAAAATTTTGTTTCATTTTTCAGAGAGGCACACTTGGCAGTGCTAACGGACAACTCCTGGCTCTGTGTTCAAAGGTCATTCCCGGCCATCCATGTTTGGGGGACTCTCTATAGTGCCAGGAATTGAACCAGACTTGGCTGCATGCAAACCATTTTAACCCCTAAATTATCTTTCTAGACCTTCCTTTTTAATTTTCTTAAGTTTTTTTTTTCTCCAGGAGAATTTTTATTTGAATCTGCTTCCTTCTGGACAGATAGGATATGAGGGTGGGGCCAGAGTTTGGGATTATAAAAATGCAACCTCAAAAGCATATTGATACACTTAATTTCTTCATGTATGAAGATACTTCTTTCCCCCTCCAAATTCTTGAGTTTGGATAGTCTACATGCCTGGCATATAAAAACATTGGTGCATTTTGCATTCGGTTATTATATTTGTTATTGCTGTGGTTTGTTTGTTTCTTAATTTGGGGGCCACACCCTGCGGTGATTAGGGCTTACTTCTGACTGCACTTACAAGACAATTTTTTATGTAAAGAATTCTTAAAAAGTTCTTTGTATTCCTCATCTATACCCAATAATTTTTTAAAGATGTGGCTAACGTACATAGTTATAAATATCAAAGACCATACTATAATGGACATACACTCAAAACTATCTAAGAATATACCTCCTCACATTTCCAAAACATGGCAAGCACGGCTATATTAAATGGTCTCTCATTTCCCTCTTTGTTTATGTCTGGCTTTGACATTTGTTTATGATGCCTATTTGTTCATGATGACATTTGTTTATGATGTAATGTCTTTGTTTTTGGCATTAAATTTATGTCTATTTATACCATACTCCTACAAAACCATAAATAGCTTGCATCTATGTAGTACTTTACTCTATTAAAACATTGAAAAGAAAAAGTAGTTTGGAGGAATGAATATCCTCAAAACATCCTTTTAAAATGTATAATAAGTTGCACCATGTATAGATCTTTCCAGCTTCACAGCAGTAGTTTGCCAAATCTACTTAATTAACCAACCAAAATCTTATCCATTAACCAACACCAGTATTGGGGAGGAATTTGATTTATGTATTAAATGAGATCTTACTTTCAGTGTATATTTCTGTAGTTTCAAATAATAAGAAACAGTTTCCTAACATAATATAAAGACAGTTCTCATAGCACACACACACACACACACACACACACACACACACACATATATTCTGGGTTCCTTTTTGTTTTTAAAATAACCCTGGATGTAATTTTATATTCAATGTCACTCTCAATGCTACTTAACTACAGTGTTCACACCCAGGGTGGAGCGCTGTGTACTTTTCAAAGCTCAGAAATGCCCTGCAAGTTCAAAAAACATTCTGATGAAGCCTATGCAGCCATTTCAAACTTTTGCAGGGGAAGTAAACCAGCAGTGCTCAGGGGTTACTCCTGGCTACACTGAAGGGACAATACATGGTACTAAGTATTAAAGCTAGGTGGGCCTGCATGCAAGGCCAGTGCCTGAATCTCTATACTATATTTCTAGCTAAAACCTTTGTTAAAATATATTTTTATTCAACTAGTCTTTGGGCGGAGGAGGGAGTAGAGGAGTTGGGCCACACTAGGTTGTGCTCAGGGCTTACTCCTGGCTCTGTGCTCGAGGGTCACTCTTGGAGGTGCTCGGGGGACCACATGTGGTTCTGCATACAAAGCAAGTGCCTTATCCTCTGTACTATCTCTCCAGCCCCACAACTAGCCTTGAGTGGACTTGATGTATTGCAATTTTTAACTCCCCCAGGTAATTTGCTCAGGGTAAGTCAAAAAAGCAAGTGATCTCCCTAAGTTATCTTTTAAAACACTTATATAGGGGCTGGAGCGATAGCACAGCGGGTGGGGCATTTGACTTGCACGCGGCCAACCGGGTTCGATGCCCAACATCCCATATGGTCCCCTGAGCACTGCCAGTAGTAATTCCTGGGTGCATGAGCCAGGAGAAACCCCGGTGCAATGCCGGGTGTGACCCAAAAAAGCAAAAAAATAAATAAATAAAAATTAAAAAAATAAAAAGCTTATGTGAATTGGAGGAGAGCAGGACCCTGGTGCAGGGATGGGTATTAGAACTTTGTAGGACCGAAACTCAGTCATGAACAACCTAGTAACACTGTATTTCAGAATGATTCAATACATTTTTTAACTTAAAAAAACGCTTACATGAGAATCATTCATCTTTGTCTATTTGATTAGATTACTTAGGTCAAACCTGCACCTTGAGAAAGTGCATAAGAAGTTTCAAAAACAAGAAGCAAAGATAGGACATTAAATGGCTACCAACAGGGCGGTGGGTAAAGCTGTACAGTAACAGACACAAGACTTCAGAAGAGTCCTCCAGCCAGAAACATTGCATTCCTTCCATAAGTACACTCGCTTCTAACCTTCGGAACCCAAGTTCCAAGGGAAAACACACTCTGCTGTATTCTTGTCTTAAAGAGGTAGTCTTGGAAATGAACAGCCTTCAGTAAGAGGTTTTCACTGAGCAAAACCAGTCAACATAAAATGAGACCAAAGTGGACCGAGAAATTATGAGTCTTAACTATGTTACATTGCCTTTTACCATAAAACAGTCAGAATTATGCTTCTTGAAAGCTTATCTCCCAAGAACAAAGCAAAACAAAACAACTCTGGTAGTTAATTTATGCATAAAAATCATTTTCATGTCTTATTGCCTACCCGATCTGGACTTAATGATGTCGCTGAATTCGTTCTGCCCATCATCAGGCCTGGTCTCCTGGTCTCCATACTTGGCCATTTCTGTGGAGTTTCAATACAATCCAAAGACTTTTCTAAGTCTTCTTTTAAAATTTTTTCAGTCTTCTGCAATGGCCAGCATCAATACCTGAAACAAGAGAAGGTGGTAACTTGAAATATAAAAATATGTAAATATATATACAGTCATATGAAGTTACATATAATTAAATATCAACCATTCAGCAAATATTTATTCAATGGTCAATACGTTGTAAGGCGAAGGGGATATGGCTAGAAAAAAGAGAGACAGCCTGTTCCATTATGGAGCTTGGAAGCACTAAACATTTAGTTATATAATTTGCTCGAGCGGGCCCAGTAACGTCTCCATTGGAGACTTTGTTGTTACTGTGTCTGGCATATCGAATACTCTCGGTAGCTTGCCGGGCTCTCCGAGAGGGGCGGAGGAATCGAACTCGGGTCGGCCATGTTGGCTGCGTGCAAGGCAGACGCCCTACCCGCTGTGCATCATAATAATCATGATATGTTATAAGTGTACAAAACAGAAACAGAATGTAATAGGAACATACAGCAGAGAAGTTCGACCTGTCTTGGACAATGAGATGGTTGTCTTGACAGCTGAAATCTGAATCAAGACGTCAAAGAAGAGAAGAACTTAACTTCTAAACAAAGAGAGGTGGAAAGAGAAGCAGCTAAGAGTCCTCCCATGGGAGGCAGCAGCAAAAATCATGGGTCTCCAATCAGCTGAGTAATTTTGGAGAAAAGGAATTCAACAGGAGAGAGATGAGATCAATGAGGAGAGGTGAGGTAGACAGGACCTGGAAGGGGTAGCAGGGACCTGAATGCCACCAGTAGCCTTTTGATCTTCCTCTCAAAAGCAATGAAAATCCAACAGTTCAGAAACCAGAAAATAACATGATGGGCCTGATTTTTTTTTAAAGATTCTACTAGCTGGAAGATGGTGCAGAGTGAGGAGTCAGAAAGACCAGGCTCAATACAGCAAATGTTCATTGAAGATCCTAAAAGCCAGGAGTGATGTTGAATGAACACATCATTCAGTCCTCCAGTTATGTTTGAAAAGTTTTTATTATAATACAGTGTGGTAAGGGAGGAATTCCTAATCTTAACCAAATTATCACCTCAGCAATAATGAAGTGTCGTATGATACAATGGAAAATATATTACATCAGCTATGCAGTATCCTTGCCAGAGTGTTCACTATGAAACTGATCGTGAACAGACACATTTCAGACCGTGGAAAAGTCATCAAAAGAAATGAGCTGAACTCTTCAAACTTGTCGATGTCACGGAAAACAAAAACACCTGAGGGCAGGAGAGCTTTCCGGATTAAGGGGAGCCTAAATAGACATGACAATCAAGCGTGAGCTTTGACTGACTCCATAATTCACAATAAACTGTGGGGTAATAGACAATATTACTCTATCTGCATGAAAGTTCTTTCATGAGGGGCTTAAGCCCTGAGCACTGCCAGGGTTTAAAAGAAAAATAAAGGCCATCATCACAGTGATAATACAGCAGATAGGGTGGTTACCTAGACTGACACAGGCCCAGATTCAATCCCCATCATCCCATACGGTCCTCAGACCCCAACAGGTATGACTTCTGAACGCAGACCCTGAACATACAAGATGTAGCCCGAAAATCTACTGTAGCACTGTAGCACTGTCCTCCTGTTGTTCATCAATTTGCTCGAGCGGGCACCAGTAACATTTCCATTGTGAGACTTGCTGCTACTATTTTTGGCATATCAAATATTTGATGATCATAATCATAATAAAGTTCTTTAATGACTTGTTAAGGATTAAAGTTAACGGTGAGTAGCAAAAGAACTATGATGCTATTTTCAACTTTGGTTAAAATTAACACATGTAAATTTAAACAGTTATGTATAGATGGAAGTGTGTATGTCTATAAATGTAGGTATGTATACCATATTCACACACACATACCCCAGCAGATACAAGACAAAGGTTTAATGACAACGATGAAGCACACTTTGGAAAATGACAGTGGGGAATCAAGGTAAAGAACATACTGGTCGACCTCGATTCTATTTTTTTCTAGGGTGATATTATAGGCAGGAAATGACTGTGAGCTAAATAAGGGTAGAAAGAAGTGGGTGGATGTGTGGGATAGTAGATGCTAAAGAAGGTCAATAGGATTTGAGAGCTGATTGAATATGAAAGGTTTAGGAATCTGAAGAGCAAAATGACTGCCCAATTTTGGCTTGGGCAATTGAGTCGAGGCTGAGTGAGTCATTCACTGAGCCAGCAAACACCAGAGGAAAAGCTGTTAGAGAAAGAAATAAGAAAGCGGTTTGGACCGCAGAGATCAAGGTGCATCCCAGATACATACGAAGATATTTCAAAAAGTCCAGTTTCAGGGATGATCTGGATTATATGCAAACCTGGATAGTCTTATGTTAAACATAAGCCTGGATAATTTTATGTTTTATGTACAGATGTCTGGAATGTCTGGGAAGGACATCGTATAAATTCTGAGGATTGCTATCAAAAGCAACGATTTGATTCTTAACCAATTAGTCAAGCTAAAAATCATCTTTATAATTTAAAAAGACAACAACAATCTATCCTGCAGCGCCACATTATTTCAGGATTGCCAGTAATTAGAGTCACACTGCCTTCATATTTGTAGGGGCACACTGCTCCGACCCCAACAGAACCCAAATTCAAGTCTTGTTTTGACAGTGCAGCTCTATACTAACAGTGTTTACAAGCACCTTAAATGCTAATTAAATAAATATTTGATATTCAATACACATTATACATTTCCAAAACAACAGATTTAATAATGGACATTATTGTGACTAATAAGTCATCCATAGGTTAGAACAGGAAGTAGAACCAGAGTTTATTACTAAAAATTAAAAATTAAAAATCCGATTCCTTGCCCTGCCACAGAGGCAGGGTGGGATGGGGGGGATGGGAGGTGGGAGGGATACTGGGATCCGATCCGTAGTGATGGGAAATGGGCACTGGTGGAGGGATGGGTATTTGATCATTGTATAATTGAAACCCAAGCACAAAAATTTGTAAGTCTACAACTGTACCTCATGATGTCTCATGAATAAAAATTTTTAAAAAAATCCAATTCCTTGATATAAGGACATGCCATGTGGTCTTTTCATTTCATAATACATTTTATTTTACATATCATGTGATATTTAATAGTTCATATGTTCATCGATTTGCAGGCCCAGTAACGTCTCCATTATGAGACTTCTTGTTACTGTGTTTGGCATATTGAATACTCTCGGTAGCTTGCCAGGCTGTCCGAGGGGGGCAGAGGAATCGAACCTGGCTCGGTTCGGCTGGCTGCGCGCAAGGCAAACGCCCTACCACTGTGCTATCACCCCAGCCCTGGATTATATTCAAAGGGAGATGTAAATATGTGCACCATATGATCATTTTTTCCTTGCCAGTTAGAAAAAGGACATATTTGAATAACAGGTTAAAATTGCCTATTTTAGAGGGCTGGAAGGATAGTACAGTGGGTAGAGCATCTGTACACAGGGCCAACCCAGGTTGGTCCCCAGCATCCTATATGATCTCCCAAGCACCGCCAGGAGTAATTCCTGAGTGCAGAGTTAGAGTGAGGCATCCCTGAGCATTGCTAGGTGTGGCCCCAAAAGACAAAAAACAAAAATGAATAAAATAAAATTGCCTTCGAAAAAAGTTTTGTACCACAGAAACTGAGGCTGATGAAAACTGCAGTAGATTGCCTAAGCTTTAGAAACACTTTCCTCTCCAGACCGTGGAATATGACAACTACATCAACTCTCCACAGAATTTAAGAAATGTAAAACACTTTCATGTTTTATATTGGTCAATTCTTGTTAATACTTTAAAGATAATTAAGTTCCTTTGGTGAGGAAGGCAAGAGATACAGACCTATAAAAAACTTGCTGAACTATACTTTGTTTTATAATATTTGGGGGCCACACCCATAGGTGCTCAGGGCTAACTCCTGACCTGTACTCAGGGACCACTCCAGTCAGTGTTCAGGGGACCATAAGGGACTGCTAAAAGTCACACCTGAGTGGACCACATGCAAGGCAAGTTCCCTGCCTTCTGCACTATTTCTCCAACCCCATGCCAAATTTTTTTTATTTGTTACTATTTATTTTATAATAAATCCTACACATAATTAGCATATCATTTGATACAATTTAATCAGGCACTGGTAAGGGATGCGTCATATAGTATCACAGATATGGACCAAAATACCGTAAATCACCAGCTTAAATATTCAATAAATGAATATTAAAATACATATTAAGGTCCACCAATAGCAGATAATAAAATAGCCACGCCAAATTCTTTTAAGTGCATTTTATTAAAGAATCAAAAACTTTGTTCAGAAGAATGCATATAAAATTTTATTATGGAAAGTCAAATTTGCCTGACAGAAATGCACTTTCTGGACAGAAACTAGCATATTCCCTTTAAGAGACGTGTCTGCAATTCTCCTTTACAACTGTTGTCAGCCAAGGATCTCATCTCAGCCCTTCCCAAACATTCCACCCCATGAAACAAAAAATCCAGCTGCTTACACCGGCCTTTAATTCATCTGTCCACAAATGGTTTCTTCATTCTAACATTCTGTTTTGCCATGCTCTATAAAATCACTTCTTAAATGTTCTCATCTTGAGAACCCAAATCACATGCCTTCTACAAAGATACAGCAGAACAGGGGTACAAAGGACAAGGACGCAACAGAAACGGGAATCACATTTAACAGACTCACGTTAACTATGACTTGGAGGAAGGAACGAACAGGGGACTCCAAGCTGAGTAACATATGTCAAAAGATGCCTCCTCCTCCTAACTCACTCAAGGCTGCAGAAATATGCCATTGGTTGTCAGGGGCAGAATCAAAGTTTCATCACTAACAACCTAACAACAACAACATGCCCCTGAAAGAACTTCCTCTTTCACACCTAGGAAAGCGCAAAAAGGCAAGCTTCCCCATAGCACTAGATGGGAAGGGTGTGTGTGTGTGTGTGTGTGTGGGGGGGGGGGGGGGGGGGTAGGCAAATGAGGGGTTGCTTTATAAGTCCTTTACCACTCAACGCTATTGCTCCCTGCTCCAAGTGGGTTCTGCCAAGTTTAGCCAGAAGCGTCACTGAAACCAATACTCTACTCGTCTACTCCTTCTTCAGAACATTTCTGTTTCGGTAGGAAGCAGAAACCATGAGTGTGTGGCAATAACCCCATGGTAAAAAGGCTGGGGAATTACCTGAAAGGCAAAAACTTCGAAGTTGTCAGTGTTTTTCATTGGGGGAAATTGCACGGGGGCCGGAGGGGGGGGCGGTGTCCAACCACGTTCTGCAATACACAGATACACAGTTGGGATGGAAACTCCGTGAAGATTCTAGAGCAAAAAAAGCAACTCTCCTTTACACTGACAGCCCCAACCTTGAAATGCTGGGGATCGTGGAAAGGGAAGGCAAAGGGCAAAAAAAAAAAAAAAAAAACTTTCCCGCTCTGAGTGAGACACAGTACAAGAAACCGCTCCAAGTGCCAAGAACTGCCACTCACTCCCAGAAGCGCTCCGAGGCAAGATTAATTCTTCTGTGATGAAGACTGTTCAACAGGGCAATAAAGGTTAGGAAAAAGCACCTAGAGGGGATTTAAAGAGCTGCGTCCTCCGGTGTCTTACAGGAGGGTCAAGGAGGAGCAGGAGGATTCCGGGCAGCCCCGGGCCCTCGCCACCTGGTACTCGGCACCCACGAGCTTTGCATTCCTCCAGTTCCCCACTGCCCGCCCCCCCCCCGCCTCGCCACCACCAGCCGGGAGGGGGGGTGGGTCAACCCACCCAGTCCTTGCCGAGGGTCCTGCACTTTGCAAAGGAATGGATGGGTCTGCAGAAGCCCCAAGTTCCGTCCGCACCTGGGGATCCGGGTTCTCCCAGATTTGGCTTACTCGCACCACTGCCAACCCGAGCACTGGCGCGCCCGAGCCGAGCGCGCACCAGGAACTGACCCCCGAGGTCCAGGTGACCTGGAGACCGGGAAAGGGAAAGATCTCCCCCGGAGATCCGCGAGACTGGGGCCAACAGTCCCAAGTCAGACCCGGGGACGGTCTCGTTTAAGCAAAATCACTGGGCAAGACCCCACCCCCACCCCCACCCCGGGGCCTGAGCACGTTTTCTGCACAGCCTGGAAACAACCCCGGAGCAATTTCCCTTTCGTAACCCGGGCCCGGGCCGTGAAAGTTGCACACGGCTCCCCCTCCTCCTGCACCCTGCTCCCACCCCACCCCATTCCACCACCACCACCACCACCCGCCTCACCTCACTCCCTGGTCCAGCCAAAGGACTATGTAAGTTTTGGATTCGGTCTTGGGCAACCAGATCCTCTGATCCGAGGCCCAAGTGGGGGCTGCCGGGACACGCATTTACCTTATCCTTTGGACCCCGGGATGCCAAGCGAACGGAGAGCAAGAGGCGAGCCCCCGTGGGATCACGCACCCACTGGGTGCCCCTCGGCCCGCTTTCCGGAGTCCCACCTTCGGGAGCAGCAGCCGCCTGGAGATCCAGCACATTTCCTGCCCGCCACACGCCTGGGACGCGCTGGCCGGCCAGCCGGCCACACCGTCGCCCTCGCCGCCTCTCCCAGGGGACACTCCCGGGCCCCGCCTCCCCCAGGGCTGGGGTGCGTGCGTGCGTGTGTATGTGTGCGAGTGTGTATGTATGCGTGTATGCGTGTGTGTGTGTGTGTGTGTGTGTGTGTGTGTGTGTGTGGCCACGTCCCCTCTCCGAGAGCGCTGGCTGGCACTGCGCCCCTCGCCACGCCGAGCACCCACCCGCGACCCGCTCAGCGCCCCCCCTCCACACCCCGGCCAGGACGATGATGGGGGCTCAAGGGGGGGGGGGGGGGCGTGCGGGCAGCAGCCAATGGGAGGAGGTGAGGCTGCCAGCCGGTAGCGCGGGTCCGAGCGTCTCCTCCCGCGGGGAGGCGGGGAGCGGAACTAGAGGCTCGGAGGGAAAGTGCAAGCTAAAGTTGGGTGCCTCGGAGCCCGGGAGCCACCCCGCCCAGCCTCCCCGCAGAACCACGTCCCGGGGGCGCCGGGTCACGTTACCCAGCAGGGGCTTTAATAATGCACGGGGCTTACCTGCCCGGCGCGCCGCGTCCCAGCGCGCTCTGCAAACACTCCTCCGGCCCGGGTGGGTGGCAGTCGCCGCGGGGTCGGCGAGCGTGAGTTTTGGGGAGGCGTTGCTTTGTCGGGGTGGGGGTGATCAGGGGTGGGACGGAGGGCGCTTGCTTCGTTGGGAGCTTTTTTTTTTAATGAAATGTGCCGAACCAGACCAGATCCTAGGCGAAGGGAGGGAAAATATAGGGGAGAGGGGGGAGACACCCCTAACTTGTGAAATCTTCCTGCTGCCTGGTAGTTCCGCCGCCAACAACAACAACCAAAAAAAAAAAAAAGAAAGAAAAAGAAAGAAAGAAAGGAACGTCCAAAAACTGGATGGATCGATCGGGGGGAGGCGGGGGGGTGCCGCCGGGCACCAAAGTGGGCCCAACCCTAAAAGAGTTTTCCTGGCGCAGAAATGGGCCCCCCCAGAGCTGGAGGGTCGGCGCTCCCCGGGATGGTCACCCGGGGCGATGCGCGCTGCCCTCCGCCGAGGAAACGGCCACTCCACAACTTTGTGCTCCAGCCACTCGCCGGCCGCCCCAGGCTCCTCCCCCTCCTCCTCCTCTTCTTCCCCTTCCCCCTCCCCCTTCTCCTCCTCCAGCCGCCGCCGGTGCTCCTCCCGGTCCTCCCTTTGTTGCCGAGCGGGCCTGCGGCGGCGCCCCCCAAGCTGCACGCTCGGGCCGCAGGGGAGGCCCCGGGACCGCCCCGCGCACCCCGCCCCGCCCGCCGCGACCGGCGCGGCAACTTTGTTCCGGGAGCTCAGCCCGCTCGGCGCGGGTCCGGCCCGGCCCGGGGAACGTGGCGGCCCCGGGTCACCTGACCGTCGGGGCCGCGCCCGCCGCCCCGCGCGTCCCGACTGGACCCCGCCCGCCCCGCTCCGTCCCCTCTCCGGGTGCTCGTTTTGCAGAAATAGTGGTCCTCGTCCCGAGAAGATGTGGTTTTAGTTTTTTGGGGTTTTTTTTTTTTGGTTTTTTTTTCTGTTTTTTTTTTTTTATTAGACTTTCATCCCTGGCGTTTCTGAATATTTAGAAAAACTGGCAATCGCGTGTCACCTTTCGTGCGGCACCGGCGCTAGTCTTTGGGGTGGGTTTTCCCGGCACGCAGAGGCATTGCTTTTGACCGAGCCAGTTTCCAAGCTAAGGGGTGGGGCAGACCCATGGGAGGGAGAAGAAGTGAGTTGGCGCTCGCTGCCGTTGAGTGCCTGTCCAGAGTTCCCTGTTTGATGCCCCTGGGATTCTTTTACAGGATCGAAAGGAAAAGGCAAGCCAAAAATGCCTGGTTCGGTTCAACCAAGAGGCAGGAATGATGGCTAATGGCTACCTGGCTTATTAATAGTTTTATTTGGGGGGGGGGGGGGTGACAGTGTCCAAAGTAGTAAAAATAAACCACTAGGGACTTAAGCAAAATTTCCAGAAAGAACTCACTAGCCTCTACTTGTGACATGAAAGTCCCTTGTTTCCTCTGCGCTTGGGGGTAGAGGATACAGGGGTCTTGAAAGGTGGTATCATTCCACAGCCTCCACTTCAACTTCCTACCTGTAGGACATATTTCACAGATAAGTCCATTGAAATCTCCTCGAAGATTCACTTGACATGGCGATAATTACTTCATTCACTTCCATTGATTCCTTGATTTAACAGAGTCTAATTGGGATCTGTCAAGTGTCCTGGCACTGTGAATAATACAAAATAAATCTGATGGAGATCTGGCCGTAGAGAATTTCAAATCTCTCTGCCCACCAGAAAGATTAGAGAATTCAGACAAGAGCCATTATGGGAGTGGAAGTGAGGGGCGTCCTATAATTGAGCTGCTCTTTAAAATCTCTCCCACCTTGAAGGCATTCAGTCAAATTAGGTAATGGGATGGGTAAGAATAGGAAATAGTAGGAGATTTTTTTTTAAAAAGAAGCCACCTGTTTGGGGAATGCTTTGAGTTCTCTCTCTGGCCCCTCACCTCTGCCCAGGCAGCAAGACAGCAGAGATTTTCACCCCCTGGCAAGTGACTGAAGACTCAGAAAGCCAAGGGGACAGTGTCTGTCTGAGGTACCACCTGGAAAGGCCTAAGGTCTCCTCAAGGGGACACAAGTGACAGGTTCCAGCTGCAGATTTCAAACATTGCAAATAGGATCGCATACATCATAGGATCACAAACATTGGACAGGCAAGGGCATAGAGACAGAATCAGGCCATCATACACTGTGGTGTGCAAACTGTGAGATGGGACGAGGAGCATCGAGGACAAGAGTGATGTCCTCCCCAGGTGAAAGGGGAGACCTGGACTATGTGGAGGAACCAGGGACCCACCGCCTAAAACTGTACAATAAACTTTAACTTCCTGCGTTTTGTCTGCAAATCTTCCATACAATCCTCAACAGTCCATTCCCTCAGGAATAAATCCACTTTTACACTGACAAAAGGACTGTGGTCTTGGTCTACCATTAACATAAACTAGTTTGCCCTCATAGTCACCACAGACTGTACATTTAAGAAGACTGGGACCCGAGAGACTGTACAGTGGGTAGCACATAGCCAACCTCGGTTCAATCACCAATACCAGATATGATCACCGAGCACCCCAGGAGTTTGGTTTTATAGTATCTGGATCTTGGCCGTTGATGGGGTTACGTGGCAATTGGTGGGTGTAACTGTCTAGCTACTGGAAGATGGGGGATCTGTGTGGAGGAGGCTCATTCCCGAACCGAGCACGCTTGGAGATCTTAGCCCCGGGTCCCGCACACCTGGGTTCCTCTGCTGGTTGCTTCATACATGAGGCTAGTCCGAGTGTGTGGAGGGTGGTCTCAGCATGGCTGTGGCTGGGTCCCAGAGATCTTCAGCTATCAGGGTTCTGCTCAGGGCGGAGAGGGAAACTCAACCCGCCCTCCTCCAAAGGGCCCCAGTGAAGAAAGCCAGGAGTGGGGGCAGGAGACTCTGCGTTGTTGACAAGAAATAAAAGTCCTTTCTGGATGGATCACACTTCTGAACTACTCACAGTTATCCTCATTTCTTTGACTCACGTGTTCTGTTGAGGTCTCTGAGTCTCCTTAAACAATTCATTCCCCACAATATTGCTATAATGATGCTACAATAATATATATATATATTTATAAGGGAGGCTGATGGATAATCTAGGGGTAAGATGCTTGCCTTGCATTGAGGCCAATCCGGGTTTGTTCCTGGAAATAATATACAGTTCCCTGAGCAGCCCCAGGAGTGATCCTTCAGCATAGTCAGATAGGGCCCCAAAACCAAACAAAAGCAACAACAAAATTGTGTATGAGAGAAATTATAAATGTAGTTTGAATGAAAACAGAAAAATGCAGGGAAATATACCATGCACTATAAGTGCAAGTCATTCTTTCAGCTTAACACTTGATTTAAAAAAACTCTGAGTAAAGGGCCTATGTGGAAGCATTTAAGAAAATGATAACTAATTTTATTTTTCTTTTCAGTTTTCTGATCAAGAAAGTAAAGATCTTGGGCAGGGAAGATGCCTCAAAGGGCCTGGTTGGGCCCCTTGGACCACATGGTTCCAAGAGCAGTGGCCAGAGCAACCTTGGAGCACACAGCTAGGACAAGGTTCTGAGCACCACTAGAGAATGACCCCCCAAAAAAAAGAAAAGAAAAAGAAAGAAAGTATAGATATGTGGGTGGCATATAATAGATAATGGAATATTTCCTGAATGTTATTACTGAATTCTTCAAGCATCTAATAATGTGCAAGTTAAAGACAGATATAAGTAAAATTCTTGTGGTATAATTAAGGAAGTAATAATAATGATGAGTGGTGATGATAATGGTGCAGAAAACTTTCAGAGAATTAACTCAAAGGCAGAGTCTCACACAATTTAATGAATTTAAGAATCACTGAGGATGCCAAAGAAATAGCTCCCCAGGACAGAGTGCATGCTTTGCATGCAGGTGGCCTGCATTCAATATTCATAGGGTCCCTAGGAATCACCCCTGAGCATTCTGGTGTGTTAAGGGTGGCCAAAAATAAAAAAAGTAATAAAATAAATTACTGGGGAGCATATTTTAGATTCCAATACCTGCCCACCCACCAAAACTCAGGTCTATTAGGTCTAGTGGTACCCAGGGAGCAGCAATTTTGGCAAACAACCCATAAAATTGGATCAGAATGGATGGAAATTTGCACACTAGTCTCAATCCGCCACTTGGAATTATGAGAAGGGTCTAGAAATTAACGAGAAATAAAAGCCCTTTCTGGATGGATCACACTTCTGAACGACCCATAGTTATCCTCATTTCTTTGACTCACGTGTAATGATGAGGTCTCTGAGTCTCCTTAACAATTCACTCCCCACAATTTCACTAGCAATATTGCTATAATGATGCTACAACACATGTCTGCATTCTGATCCGACACTCTGAAGGGAAGTTCTCTGGCAAGAAAACAGATATGAGAACTAAAATGCAGGATTCAAGACGCCAAAGACAAAATTAAAAGACTAAGATGTTGGGAAGAAAATAACAACAACTGGGAGCACAGGAAGGAGAGAATAAAGTCTCCAAAAGAAAAGGAAGAGATGATGAGGAAGGATGGCGCAGATACAGGGAAGGGGAGCTGTAAACCGAGACCATCTCTGCCCACTGAAAACAGTAAGCCTGGCATGGAATGTAAGCTTCCTGTAAGGTCTATCTTGCTTTTTGCCTTTACTTGGCTTCTTTGACCTTGTGTAACTTGTTCATGTTGGGACTGGGAGGGATTGTGCAGTCTGTCCTTCAACCTCTACTTGGGTGAATAAAGAAAAAGAATCACTGTCACTGTCACTGTCCTCCTGTTGTTCATCGATTTGCTCGAGCGGGCCCAGTAACATCTCCATTGGAGACTTCGTTGTTACTGTGTTTGGCATATCGAATACATCACGGGTATCTTGCCAGGCTCTGCCTGTGCTATCACTCCAGCCCGAAGAAAAAGAATGAAAGAAACAAATTAGGCTAAGGGGTGCTCTTAGGTAAAACAATATCCAGGGGCCGAAGAGATAGTCCAGTGTAGGCATTTGACTTGCACACAGCTGAACTGGGCTCCATCCCAGGCACATGAGTCAGCCAGGAGTGATTCCCTGAGGCTGGATATAGGAGTTAACACCTGAGCATAGCCAGGTTGGGCCCCCCACCACCACCAATTATCATAATGTCTTGGGGAAAATCTTTCAGTAGAAAACCAACTGAAAGGGGAGCAACATTCCATGTTCTAAAACTTTATTGGTAACTTGAAAAAGGTGGAAGGAGAGGACAGAAAATAGTTTAGACGGTTGCATTTAAGTTCCACAGATGCTAATTATTATATTGACAGTCATTAGCTAGAAGAGCCCTTGGAATCTATTTAACCTTCAGCTTCCTGTCTGTGGAATAAAAAGGATGCCTCTCTCAAGTGTTGTCAGAGTCAAATGGGGCAGTTAAAATGAACAATTTATCATGCACATAATTTCAACACCACACCCATCACCACTGTAGCCATATCCCTCCCCCTGAGGGCCCCGCGGTGTTGTAAACCACAGAATCTTAATCAATAAAAAAATGCATGAAAAGTAAATTGAAAACAAACCATTTATCACAGCAACTCATCCTTTTTAACATTAGTATTATGTTCTCTCTCTCTCTCTCTCTCTCTCTCTGTAGCGGTATTCAAGGCTTACTCCTGGGGTTCTGCCAGGGATCAAACCCAGATCAGTTGTGTGTAGGGCAAGCACCCCACCTGCTCTTCTATGTTTCTTACCCCCTTTCCCCTTTCTCTTAATAAAGGACAGTTTATATCCATTTTTGCGTCATTTCCATTTCTTACTTCATTGAAGACATTCCCGAAATTCATGCCTCACTGAGCAATTGGGCGTCCAAACTATGGATGTCTTCAAAAAACTGGACAAATGAGAACAATCAGCACATAGATGGTTCTTTGCCTCAGTTTCTCTGTCCCATATTCCATGTACTGCAGGGTCCTGGATTTTTTCCAGTTCTGGACGGTTGCTGTGGGTGTAAGAGGTTTAGTTGTTGACAATGATCAGTGCCTCATTGGCCCTTGCTGGGCATTTCCAGACACATGGAAAATAGAAATAGCCAAAGGGTCTAATCACTGTAAAAGGGTAAAATATTGGGGCAGTTTGCCGGTATTATATACCCAAATTTGAACTTGGATATTTAAACAAATTCATCTATTGTATCTTATTTTGTTTGTTTGAAATAGGGCCATA
The DNA here is from genome assembly GCF_029834395.1 of Sorex fumeus. Taxonomy (NCBI): domain Eukaryota; kingdom Metazoa; phylum Chordata; class Mammalia; order Eulipotyphla; family Soricidae; genus Sorex; species Sorex fumeus. Next base: position 20,767,580 of record NW_026606118.1, read on the forward strand.
CTGATATCGGTGGGCCCCATGGGTGACTTATGTGAAGTGGGGAGGAGAAAGACAGTCACTTTCTCCCCACCTGCCTCTGTCTCCCGGGACCCTGGGTAGGCTAGGACCGGTAAAGTCTGCAGTGAGCACCTGCTCGGCACAGGCCTAAGCCCCGCCAGCCCCACAAGGTGGCCGTCAAGCCACACCTGAAGTCCGCTTGATCTTCTCGGCACGGGAGTTAATCCCCGCCACCCGATTGCTCGGGGAGCCACGGACTCAAGCTGGGGCGAGAATTTGCTCTTTGCAGGAAAGGAGAGACCAGTCCCAAGCCTTACCCGAGGTCTCTGGGGTTCTTGTCTCGCTCGCAGAAAAGAATTTCAGGAGTAGACGAGCAGTGAAGTAACAGGTTTTATTTGGAGGCTTTTGGAGAGGGAGAGGAAGGGATAAGCAGATAAGCGGGGGAATGGAGAGTAAGAGAGAGAGAGTAACGCATCCAGAGGGAACGCGGGCTTCTCCGAGGGTGGAGAGAGCGCCAAGTGGGCTCTCGAGCTGGTTCTTATAGATCCTTCTGAATCGGAATGTTCTGGAATCTCCTTGGGGCTGGGTCGCTGGAGTTAACCGGATTGAAAAGGGGTTCGAGAATCATCTGACTTGGAATGTCCTGGAATCTCCTTGGGGCTGGGTCGCTGGAGTCAACCGGATTGAAAGGGGGGTTCTCGGAAAGGAGGAATTTCATGGGGAGGAGGCCCATATCTTCAGGGTCTGGGGATGGTCTTATCAAGTCCTTATTCTCTGTCTCCACAGGGTGGGTTGGTCCTAGAATTCTTCTTCTATGAGACTTTGTTTCATTGCAGAGAGCCTTTCCCTATCTACCTGCCTACATCAATACCAGGTAATGCTCAGGACTTACTCTTGGTTCTTCACTCAGGGTTCACTTCTGGATGAGTTCAAGGGACAATTTGGGATGCTAAGGATTGAACCTGGGGCAATCACATACAAGGCAAGCATCTTGCTCATTGTACTATCTTTCCAGTTGCTCAGTTATTGTATCTTATAAAATTAGGAGCAAACTGCCTATCAGTGGGGGTTACAATGCCACTGCCTGAACTAGACTGAAATCTTATCACCACATCAAGTGCACCTTTCCTCCAGAAAGCAACTTTATTCATCAACTTCTTGCAAAGAAAAACAAGGAAATGGGGCTTTCGGGGCTTTCGTTTCTCCCGTAACACACAGGTACACCCTTGGCTCCTGCTTTGACACAGGAGCTCCTCAGACAAGGAAGGGTCCTCCAGGGACGAAAGGACTTAAGGGGTCTTTCATCAGTTCAGAGCTTTCCTCAGCCCTGGAAATAAAAACTTTCAGTAAGGATCAACGGCTGTTTGCATTTAGGATCTCTTTGGCATTGTGAACTGCTATTTATTTTAGTTAGCTAAAGACTAATATAAAAAGAAGAGATTCAGGCAGTATGAGTTGATTGAAGATGCCTATGTTTTAGCTAAAGGATGCCCCTACGATAACTAATCTTGCCATGTGAGAGGCTTCCCTCTTCTTCTATTTCAGAGATGAGTGAGTTTGCTTCTTATGCCACACATGGTAACAGATGGATGGCAGACTTAAAAGAACCCATGACACAGCAGTAAGTATTGTATATATATATTTAGTGTAGCAACTTAATCCCATTTAAGAACCGTCACCCTACATTTAGGAATGAAGTAAGTTATTCTGTTATATTAAGGTCTTTTCTTGACTTTGCTTACATAAATTCACTAACATGATAAATATGGACTATGTCCACATTCACACGCATTTAAGAAATGTTGTGATGTAATAATACAAGTGTCCGAGTCCAGAGATTTTAGCTCTCCTTACATAAATTGGAAATACTATTCAAGTTTGTAAAATACTGGCTTAACGCAAATGGGTTAAGACTGGTTAGTACAATCATGGTTCATAGTTCTTTTTTTTAAGACATTATCAATGGGGCCAAAGCACTAGTACATTGGGTAGGGTGCCTTGCATACAAACAACTGGGTTTGAGTTCCAGCTCCCCAGATAGTCCCCCAAGCCTGAGATAGTCCCCCAAGCCTAAATTTATTATCAGAAATTCAAATGTTCCATGTCACTTTATTTGCATAAAAGGCAGATATTTGTATAGAGAGTCAGAGAAAGCACAGCAGGTAAAGTACTTGAATTGCATATGGTTGACCCGGCACTGATTCCCACTATCACATATCACTCCCCAAGTACTGCCAGGAGTGGTCTCTGAGCAGAGAGTCAGGAGTAGGCCCTGGGCACAGTGTGACCTCCCCAAAATAAGTAAATAGAAAACTAAAATAAAAAAAAACAAAGCTAAATGCTTCAAAACTCCATAGAGTCAAAAACACTACATCAGGGGTCACAGAGCTAGTACACAGAACTAGAGTGTTTGCCTTGCAAGTGGCCAGTCTGAGTTTGATTCCTGGCATGAATCTACATATGGTTCCCTGAGCACCACCAGGAGTGAAACTTGATCCCCGAGGACAGAGCCAGGAGTAACCCCTGAGCACCGCTGGGTGTGGCCCCAAACAAACAATACTATTACAGTTCCGTCCTGATAGACAGATGTTGTATAGGCCACCTAATTTTTCTTCTTCCAAAATCCTACTGAAACTGTACCCAAGGATTTCTGTTAAGGCATATGTCTCTGAGGAAAGGATGACCATGATCATACTTATAGGAGAACAGATGTTTAAATAAAAATAGACTTTCCATTAGGAGTGATCCTGAACGCAACTGCTATCACCCAAGAGCAAAGAGAAAGAGAAAAAAAGAGAGAAAGAGAGAAAGGAAGGAAGGAAGGAAGGAAGGAAGGAAGGAAGGAAGGAAGGAAGGAAGGAGAGTGAGGAAGGGGAAAGGAGGGAGGGAGGGAGGGAGGGGAAGGGAGGAGGGAGGGAGGGAGGGAGGGAGGGAGGGAGGGAGGGAGGGAGGAAGGGAGGGAGGGAGGGAGGGAAGGAATGAAGGAGGGAAGGAAGGAAGGAAGGAAGGAAGGAAGGAAGGAAGGAAGGAAGGAAGGAAGGAAGGCAGGCAGGCAGGCAGGCAGGCAGGCAGGAAGGCAGGAAGGCAGAAAGGAAGGAAGGAAGGAAGGATAGAAGGAAGGTCAGATAAGTTTTAACCCTAAATTATTAGCAGGAAAAGCTGAGAATACATCTAATTTCCACTCAAGAGTCCTACCTATCAACCCCACCCCGGGAATTTAATCACACCAGAGACCTGAAAGAGGAGGGTGAGGGAGAGAAGATAAGAGAGATTGGTCACAGAACTGGAGAGAAAGTTCAAAGGGCTGAGTGTGTGTTTAGCATGTGGGAGGGTCCGACTCAAGTCCCAGTACTGTGTGGTCTCCTAGTACTGCTGGGAGTGACCCCCAAGAACTGAGCCTGAGTGTGGCCACAAAACAAAACAATTGTCTAACGCCAATCTGATTGGCACCTTCGACCTCTGTCCAACTGGGGTCAGTAGCCAAGAATAAGCCGAACAAACACATGAAAGACAAACATACAAGGACTGTCCAAGCTTTAGGGTCACCTGGACAGCCCCATAGGAACTCCAGATTGGCTATTTATTCAATAAAATATGACTTTGCCACCCTAGCCCCCAAAATGTGAGCCATTGTTTAGGTTGACAGAGACAGCTAGTAAGCACATCAAAATTCAATAAGTACATTGAGAGCAAAAGCCGGGCTAGTTCACATAGCCAAACAGCAGGCAGCTTTAAAACATAAAGTCCTGACAATTTTGTGTTCTATTCTTGCCTATATTTCCCTCTACATCTAAAAGACCCTGTAAACTATTTTATTATCTTCATTCCTAGGTGCTTTTTTGTTTCCCTTGTAATATATTCCATTCATTCCTGGCCACAGTTTTGTTTGCCCAATTATATTTTTAAAAGACCTAACCTTTTGCCCAGGAACTCTCCAAACCTTGGGGTTCTTGTTAGGGAGATAATTTTCCACAAATAAAAATAACAATTGGAAGCTGTTATTAGCTCCCTCAATTCCTTGACTTCCCCTAGTCAGCTGAAAATTCCTGTACTTCATCCCAACAGAAGCTCAGAAAAGTATTCTCCGGATTAGAGATACCAGCGACTCTGCATGAAAAAAACCACATCAAAGAGAAGGAAAAATATATATTTATAATAAGGGGGATCGTCCTGAAAGCTGACATCTCCAGTTTCCTTTCCCAGTATGACTCCCAGAATACAAGCAGCCACATCATTGTCACGTGGGACGCGGGAAAGCGATTCTATGGGCAGTCTGTTCGACCCAATAAGGAACACTCAAGATTAGACACCAAGGTTCCAAGACAAGCAACTGACACAGGTCAGTCAAATCACAGAAGAAGAAGGAAGTCCCTACGCATGGAAAGTTCTCACTCAGTTTGTTATTAGAATGCTGTACTGCAAGACAGTTCCCCCTACAGGACAAAGCTAGGAAGAGACATAACTATTTCTGTTCATTTTATTGTTTTTCTTTTAGGGTCCACACTGGTGGTGCTCCAGGTTTACTCCTGGTTCTGCACTCAGAGATCACACACAATGGGGTTCTGGACACCATGTAGCGAGCTGTGCATTGAACCCGGGCCAGCTGCATGTGAGGTAAGCACCCTACCCACTGCACTATCTCTCCAGCCCTTTCCTATTCATTTTATAGTTAAGAAAGCTCTCTTTGCTGGGATTCAACATTTCGAGTTCAAGATGATGGGGAAGTTAGTGAGTTTATGCACAATAAAGTTTTATTTGCTCGGGCCCCAACTTTCTTAGTGTAAAACATGTTACACAATGGTTCCTTTTTGTTATTTTGAATTTAACATATAACATATGTTAAAAGGCTTGACTCTTGCAGCTTAATGTACAGCAATGTTAAACTTTGGATGTATTTTTAGCTTTCTATAGGATGGTTCTGAACTGAAGATAATATTAAAACGCTTTTATGACCCCAGTTCCTCCTAAATAAAGTGAACCTGACATTTTGCCTTTGAGTTAGTCTTACATGCATCTGTGTGAAGAATTTGCCACATATTGTCATCAGTCTAATTATTCCCATTTCAACTGGGTCAGCTGTGAGATTGAAACTATGCCTACAGACACAGAGGAGAACTGAAAGTAATTTTTTTAATTTTAAAAATAATAATACCTTGCATGTGCAATTTTAGCTCACTTTTCTGAGCACCTTCTATTTCTACTGGGCCGTCTTCCTATTATTTCCACTTCAGAGTATCTAAAACTGTACTTCCTTTTTTATCCTTTCTTTAAAGCTTTCTCCTCACTTTCCTTAACATTTCATTGAGATCGCAATTCTGGTCACAATAGATTGAATAGAAGATTCTTGCCTTTCCTCCCCACCCTCAGTAGCTAGCTAGCCAATAATCTTCACTGATTTTTTTTCCTCTTGACATCCTAATTGGCCTTACTCCCTTTTTTGTTTTGTTTTGTGGTTTGGTCCACACCTGGCAATGCTCAGAGGCTACTCTTGGCTCTGCACTAGGAATTACTCCTGATGGCTTGGTAAGAGAGGCTGGGGACTGAACCCCGGTCAGGAGAGTGCAAGGCAAGCATCCTGTCGGCTGTTCTATCTGGCCCAGGGTCTCCTTTAGCTTTTCCTCTCTCCTAAGAGTTGTTAATAACTTCCAATTGCCTATAACAATAGTCATTTGAGTCTAGAAACTACATTTCTGTATCTCTCAAACTTTTCTATTCACTTAATTAAAATTAAAAAATCAGGGCCCACTCCCCCCATTTCCTTGCACATTGTATTTTATTCTTTAATGTCTTTCCTGACTTTTCCCCTTTTGGTAATGTGTCTCAAACCTACTTTCTTTTAAAAGTTTTTTCTAAGTACTCACACTTGTTCCACAATTACTATTTTTTACATTCTAACATCTACTGTCAGTATCATGCATTTAAAACATTATATACCACCTGAGATTATTTATTTCCCTCTCGGAGAGCCCGGCAAGCTACCTACCGAGAGTATGCCACCCCCATGGTAGAGCCTGGCAAGCTCCCGGTGGCGTATTTGATATGCCAAACACAGTTACAAGTCTCACAGTAGAGCTGTCACTGGTGCCCACTCAAGCAAATTGATGAACAACCAGAGGACAGTACTACAGTGCTACATTGCTTATTAAAGCTTTTTATTTGCATGACTCATAACCTGAATGAATTATAAGCTTCTTGAGGATTTACCAACTGTCTGATCCTATCATGGTATTGGTTGCACAGCGTGTATCTACTTAATAATTGACAGTTGAGGGGAAAACGATATTTTGGACTGACTGTAATAAAAATGTATTCAATGTAGTTTAATTGCCTAAATTAAACTATATATTAAACAAGATGTAGATTTTTGCTATATGTATTCCTACAATCAAACATATATGTATATATGTGTATGTTTTATATATCTTCAATTTTATACCTGAAAATTTTAGTGCACTGACAGCTTTTTTTTATTACCTATGAGTGAGTTGGAAAAATATACTCAGTTCAGATCCTAGGTCTATTAGACACCAACTCTGTAGCTTTGTCCCAAGTTACTTAAATTTTGAACCTCCATTACCTGGTCTGTAAAACGAGTGATTGGTTTCAGTTCACTAGGGAATCTTCAAGGCACAGAATGTAACTTCACATCCTTCTATGTAACTGCACATCCTTCTGGAAAACATACATTTTCTCCAAAATTCTATAGAACAGATTTGAAAAGCAAGTGCACATCCTCTATGCCATTGCCAGCCCGCAGATTCTAACAACAGCCTGGGAAAGTGGGAGCAGCTGTGAATGTGGAGTGAGGTGCAGTCACCCCATGCTGTTGTGTTTCTTTGTCGGACCAGGAGCTGCACTCACTGAACCCCGCCTGCTAGCTGGCACGGGATAAATCCCTTGGATTGCAGTTCTAACCAAGCCTCTGGCTCCAGTTTTTCCTACTTGACTGGGTGTGTGTGGGAGCGGGGGAGGGAAGGAGCCTTTTATTCCAGGACCTTTTAACATTTCCTTGGGATTGTTTGGGAAAGTGGCCTGGTTCATTAGTTTACCAATTTTGAACAATGTATTAACCAGATTTATAATGAGAGAACTTTTGTCTGTTTTGCAGCTACAAAATCTTTTAAACTCTATATACATTTTTCAAACCTCCACTTTGGAGGAAAGAATACTGCTCTGATGATTGTCCTTTGGCATTCATTATGGAAGCTGAGGATTTTTTTATGGGGGGGGAGTTGCTTTTCACACTAACAGTAAGTTTTGTTTGAATTTGACAAAATCTTGGCTTCATCTTTTGGTTTAGATTAGTTACAGTAACTAGAAATCCATCTATCAAAATGGTAATAATGTTAATAATCTTTAAAGAGTGCTAACATGTAAAACTCCAAAGGCTCAATTTATATATTCAGAGCTTGGGGAAAACAAGGAAGGAAGGAAGGGGATTGTCATCTTAATTGTAGATCTCTTGCCCATCAAGGCTTATTAGGAGTTCTGAACAAAGGGTAAAAGCTACCAAATACTTTAGGCCTGAGATCACCGACTGTCAACCAATCTTTGTTTAAAAAGGAGGGTGAGGGGGAGAGAGAGAAAGAGGGAGAATTGCTTGCCTCATGGCTTTACAAAGTGTTTAATTATTTAGTGACTGGCTGATTTCTCTATGGAATTTAAGATTATTTATAAAGCTGGTAAATAAAATTGAAACTAAGTGGATAAGGGAAATCTCAACCAATTTAACACTGCAAGACAAGGTGAGCTCCGTAAGAAGGCTTAGACACACAAAAAGAATGAATTTTGGGCACTACTTCGTATGGTGCCATTGGTATTGTGGACAGCAATTCTCATTTAATTATCACAAAATATTATTTGTTGCCACTATACGATGCCAAGGCATCGAAAATCAGACGGGCTGGACACGTAATGAGATTTGAAGATGACCGCTGGACTAGAGCTGTTACCGACTGGATTGCACGGGATGTCAAAAGATTGCAAGGCTGCCCACCTACGCGATGGTCAGACTACTTCGTCAAGACCCTGAACGATCGGTTTGAGGCTCTTCGTATTCCTAGAACGAGCAGAAGCCATTGGGCTACACTAGCATGTGACAAGGATGAATGGAGATGTTACTGGTGCCCACTTGAGCAAATGGATGAGTAACGAGATGTCAAGTGATCAAGTGATTATTTGTTGCCGGTCTATTGCTGGCAAAAACTTCTCCAAGAGCTAGCTCATGAATACAGCTGAGCCATAATCCCCATCTTACCTTCCTACTGCTAAGGGTGTGGTTTGTCCAATATTAACTTGAGGAGCTGCAGGGGGAGCAGAGCTTAATTGCCAGGTAAACTTTTTTGTTTTGTTTTGTTTTTGGCTCTTTGGGGTCACACCTGGTGATGCACAGGGGCTACTCCTGGCTTTGCACTTAGAAATTACTCCTGGTGGTGCTCAGGGGACCACATGGGATGCTGGGAATCGAACTCCGGTCGACCGCGTTCAAGGCAAATGCCCTACCTGCTGTACTATCACTCTAGCCCCCAGGGTAATATCTTTACAATCTTGGAATCTTGGGGGCTGGTACAATAGTACAGCGGGTAGGGAGCTTGCCTTGCATGCAGCCAACCTAGGTTAGATCCCTAATGTCTGATATGGTCTCCCAAGTTTGCCAGGAGTGATCCCTGAACACAGAGCAAGGACTAAGTCCTGAGCATACCTGGATTGCCACCCACTCCAAAATAAAATTTTTTTAAAAGGGAGAAAGAAAAAAATTGTAAAACGTTGAAGTCTCATTGTTCACTTTCCTGTCTTTGTGATTGATTAACTGCCTGGAGTTGGCTGGATGAATCCTCTGGTTTCTCTGTGGCACATCTCCAGACCTGACCTCCACCATCCCTGGTGGTTACCTTGAGTAGCCAAGTATTTGGATCCTGCCAAATACAGATTCAGCGATGACATTTATCTTTCTGGTTGCTTTAGAAAAGAGACTTCTGTCATTGCTTTTGCTTCTAACACCAGGTGGGTGGTTTTGTGATTATGTGGTCTAGTAATTACCACTTTCTAAGTGGTTACCAACTTCTTCAGAAAATTTCAATACTGCTTCATATTTTGTTGCCAAGAATCTCATATACAACAGTTTTTAAAAATTAACAGTGATACTTTTTTTCATCCAGAAAATTTTCCTAAAAACAAAGCTTGATCCCAGTTTGTTGATTAAGTTCCCCCAAATACTGAATTTTCCTCTCTTTGCCGAAATGTTCAGCCCACAGGCTGAACTGGAAGTAGAAAAGGTCACAGAAAAAAATCTTCCAGAGGGGAGAGTGCAAATGTTCCTACTCCCCTTTGATGAATCAGAGACAGAAAATGAGGGGTGGGGCAACAGCTCATACACTGAAGAATTCTAGAACTGGGAAAGAATGTCACCCTCAGGCTAATGATTTCAGAGCTATATTTCTTCCTTCGAAGTTGGCCTTGGGCGATAGATGTGACTGTCCCTGAGCATGAAAACAAAAACAAAAGCAAAATGGAGGCAGGGAGAGAGAAACAAAAACCAAAAAACATATGGCTCTTAGGTTTTCTATTGGCCATTTTGCCCCATTGATAGATTATGTATGTTCATTTGGAGGGGAAGGAGTGATTGACAATAATACCATACATCCCTCACATGTAGCTCTGTGCTGGACCAAGTGCCTAGCATGTGTGAGCTCCTGACTTTGATCCCCAGCACAAGCAGACACACTGAAACTATTCATATTTAAATACAGATTAAAGAGAAATGCACAAATAAAAAGTATAGGGCGTCTGCCTTGCACATGGCCGACCAGGGTTTGATTCCTCTGCCCCTCTCGGAGAGTCCAGCAAGCTACCAAGAGTATCTCGCCCGCACGGCAAAGCCTGGCAAGCTACCCATGATGTATTCAATATGCCAAAAACACTAATAACAAGTCTCACAGTTTGCTGTGAGACATTACTGGTGCCCGCTTGAGCAAATCCTGTGATGTAGCAAATCGATGAACAACGGAAGAACAGTGACAGTGATACAAATTTGGAGATAAAATAGACTGCTGTGCATCCATAACTGTGAACATAAACAGTACTATGGCCTCCGAAACTTCCGTCCTTCCCTCTAATTTTTCCCTTTTATAAGAATATTGTACATGAGCTCTAGCCTATTCATAAGTGTTTAGAAATACAGTACATTTCTTCACAGGAACTATCTTCTACAGTGGAGCTTAGCACCACTATCATTTTGTGGAACTGAAATGTTGTATACTTTGATCTATATTTCCTTACTTCCCTTGCCCTTGAATGCCAACTTTTCATCAACAAATGTCAGCATAAAGATAAAAGAGCTAAAGTATCTCCTTCTGAGGATCTTAGGAAATATTTCCTGTAACCTCAGAGCTTTTAGGTGAAAATACACTTCTCTTGCAGTGGTTTTGTAGAAATTTCAAATCATGAATTTTAGGTACACTCGTCTAAATAGAGGAGGCATTCACAATGGACCATCTCGAAAAAATTAAGAGCTAAATTCAAAAATAAAACCAACATGCTCTCCAGGGGCTTTTGAAGATGTACTGAAGATTTCCCTTATCTTGCCCTTTCCCCCAAAGCTCCCAAGAAGATAACCTGTAGGCTGGACACTTAAGCCTCAGAGGACCAACCCAGGAGAGAATTTACTGAGCAATTTAGAATCCACCAGTTGGCTCTTGCTAAAAATAGACCCCTGGTTCTTGTTTCCTATGTGAGCTGCTTCTTGTGACCATGCAGGCAAGATGGTTATCAAGGACGCCAGTAAACCCATCTTCTCTTCTACCCTCCTTGTATGCAGCTGATCTGGATTCTATTTCTGGCATCCCATAAGGTCTCCCGAGTTCCTACGAAGTAATTCCTGAGTGCAGAACCAGGAGTAGCCCCTGAACACCCTGAACATTGCCAGGTATAATGCTGCCTGCCCCCCATCCTCCCACCAAAGATAAAGAAACAAGAGTCAGAGTTATAGCATAGTACAGTGGGAAGTAAGAGGTCGGAATGTTAGTACAGTGGGTAGGGATATTTCCGGTTCAACCCTCCAGCATCACCAGGAATTATTCCTCAGTGCTGAGCAAGGAGTAACTGCTGAATGTGGCCGAAAAACTGAAAAGAGAGAGAGAGAGGGAGAGAGAGAGAGAGAGAGAGAGAGATGAGGGGGGGCAAAACCCAAAAGGAGTCTCTGGTGACTTTCACTGACATAATGAGGGCATAGAAAGAAGATGGCACCCAACCACCAACCAGAACTCTCCCCAGGAAGCGATTTGTGTCACCTCCTTGATCTCAGACTCTCAGACTTTTATACTTCTCCTCTGAGAGAAATAAATTTGTCATTGACCTTACCAAGTGTATGGATTTTGTAATCACAGTCCAGCCTGACTATGACTCAGAAAGACCAAGTAAGGTCACCTAAAATCACACAGTACATGTGCCAGAATTTGAGTATTTGGTGAGAAAGGTCATTTTTTTTACTATGAAACCACACTGACACTAAATAAGAAAGAGAGGTTGCTTTGGGTTTTCCAGATAGAAAGTTTCATTGAACAAGCCTGAATCAGGCTTGTTAACACACTGCTGCCTGTGATACCATATGTAAGTTATTTGACTTCTCTCTGCCTGGGTTCCTCCCCTGTGAAATGGGGAAAGAGTATCGCTTTATCTCACAGGCTTGTGGAAGGAATTGTGAAAGAATGTATAAAGTATTTAGAACAATGCCGACTGAAAGAAATATTTGTATTATTGGACTGGAGCGATAGCACAGTGGTAGGACATTTGCCTTGCGTGCAGCCAGCCCGGCCGAGCCGGGTTCGATTCCTCCGCCCCTCTCAGAGAGCCCGGCAAGCTACTGAGAGTATCTTGCCCGCATGGCAAAGCCTGGCAAGCTACCCGTGACATATTCACTGTGCCAAACACAGTAACAACAAGTCTCAAAATGGAGCCGTTACTGGGCCTGCTTGAGCAAATCAATGAACAACGGGAGGACAGTGTTTGATTTATTATATTGCTGCTGCTTCTTCTTCTTCTTCTTCTTCTTCTTCTTCTTCTTCTTCTTCTTCTTCTTCTTCTTCTTCTTCTTCTACTACTACTACTACTATTGCTACTACTACCACTATTACTATATTGGGTTCAGCCCAGAGTTGTCTTTAGGACATGAAAAGAAAGAGCAACAGATATTATATTTTCAGTACAGACAGATATGCACGATATACACGCAGAGTGCATTCTAACAATACTTGTGTATGGCTCATGGAATGTTAATTTTGTGATTTCTTAAAATCATTGCTAGACTTTCAGTGCAGAGTTTGAGAGCAGGAGCACCACAGAACTTCAAGAAAACATCACAACCACATCCCCATCCCAAGACAACTCTCCCCTCCTCCACTCTCATCCTCATTCCAGACCACTGTTCGATATATGCAGGAGGAGGGCAGAAATGTCCTAAGTGCTTCAGAGGGCAGCCTTCCAATACAGTCCATTTTACAAGAAAAATACAAGAGCTGGAGATGAGCTTTGCCTTTTCCTCTCATGTTGAAGAGCTGCCTCATCACCCCCAAACTCTCATTGTCTTGACAGTGTTGCGTCCTTGCCAGCCTAAAGAATTACAGGCAGCAGAAAAGCTGAAATGATCTCAAGAATTTAATCCACATGTTCCAGGGATGATAGAAGTTGAAGTTTGGGAGAAATCTTGAATAGTAGATTCATAAAGATCTTTGGCCCTCTTCTGTGATTTAAGCTGACAAACATGGAGGGAAAAAAATTACTCAGTTAAGAGGATTTGGATTCCTAAATACTATAGGATTCTGCATGTAAACATGAATTCCATCTTCTGTTTGGTTTAGCCCTGGCTGTGAGATAATCCTAGATTAATCTTTTCAAAAGTCTCTTATCTCTTTTTTGTATTTTTAACCAGATGTAACCCTTTCTTTCTATTGTTTTGGCTGCAACACTAGAGTTGAGGTTGAATCCACACTCCTTTAGAAGATAACCCAATCATTCATTCCCTCATTTGCTCACAGTTTAGCAGATTCACCAGTGATTTATATATAAATGACTATATACATGGACATATATATTTATATAATGATCTACAAATTGCTAATGATACAGCTCCAGGCATACAATACTCCAACACCACCCCCTCCACTAGAGTGTCTGCTTCCCTCAATTAATGCAGGGTTCCCCCACATCATCCCCCACTCTTGGGAAACTCAGTTCTATAGACCAATTCTCAGGCTCTGTTGCCCTTGGCCATTTGTTATTCTCTTAGTGTGCTTCTTCATAACCCATATATCACTTAATCACTTAACTTCCCATTAGTCGTCAAGTTGCTCCAGCGGGCGCCAGTAACGTCTCCATTCGTCCCTGTCGCGTGCCAGTGCAGCCCAATGGCATCTGTTCGCTCTGAGAACATGAAGAGCCTCAAACTGATCGTTCATGATCTTGATGAAGAAGTCTGACCATCTGGTAGGTGGGCAGCCACGTGGTCTTTGACATCCCGTGGGATCCAGTCAGTAACAGCGCTAGTCCAGCAGTCGTCTTTAAATCTCATTACGTGACCAGCCCATCTGATTTTTGACACCTTGGCAAACGAGACAGTGTCCCTGATTCTTGATAGTTGACGGATGTCGGAACTCCGGATTCTTTCTCTCATTTGAGTGAAACGTGATATTCCAAGTATAGCTCTTCCAGTTCCTCTTTGGGAGACCCGAATAGCATTCTCATCCTGTTTATGTAGGGCCCAGGTCTCTGAGGCATATGTTAATGCAGGAAGAACAGTGGAATCAAAGAGATGTGCCCGGAGCTGGAGGTTCTTCGTCCTCTTAGCTATTTCTTCGACACTCTTGAAGGCGTTCCAAGCTGCTCTCTTCCTCCTGAGCAGCTCGGGTGCCAGGTCATTTGTCATGTTGACTTCTCGACCTAGGTACACATAGCTGTTGCATTCGGAGATGGTCGTTCTGTTGAGAGCGAATGGGGCATCAGGAATGAGGCTGTTTCTCATAAACATTGTCTTCGTAAGATTCAGCTGTAGTCCTACCTTTCCACACTCACGGTCAAAGTCGGTCAGCATTTGTGCCACTTGGCTTATGTTTGGTGTTATTAAAACAATGTCATCAGCAAAGCGGAGGTGATGTAGTTGCCGACCATCTATCTTCACTCCCATTCCTTCCCATTCCAGTCGTCGCATGATGTTCTCGAGGGTGGCACTGAAGAGTTTCGGTGAAATGGTATCACCCTGCCGCACCCCTCTCTTGACATCAACGATCACTTCTTTGTAGAATGGTGAGATCCTGGTAGTGAATCCGCAATACAGCTCACGGAGGATCCTGATGTATTGGGCTTGAATGCCCTGATTGGCTAGGGCTTCAATGACCGCTTCCCTCTCAACAGAATCAAAGGCCTTCTTTAAATCAATGAACGTTAAACAGAGCAGCATCTTGAACTCCCGAGAAACCTCAATGAGCTTGGTTATCGTATGGATATGGTCGATGGTGCTGAATCCTTTGCGGAACCCGGCTTGCTTGCATGGTTGTCCTTCATCTAGTGTTCTGCCAATCCTATTTAGGATGACTCGAGTGAACAACTTGTAGATGACAGACAATAGGCAGATTGGGCGATAGTTGCCAATGTCATTGATGTCTCCCTTCTTGAACAGTAGTACAGTCCTGCTGGTTTTCCACTGGGACGGAACCTTGCATTCAGACAGGTAGCATGTGAAGAGCTGAGCCAGTGTATTGATGAGTACTGACGGCACGTTCTTCAGGTGTTCAGGTCTGACCTTGTCTGGGCCGGGTGCTGTTGTTTCTTTACTGACGAAATGGCGTGTCGGATTTCAGAAGGGAGAACATTGGGAACGACATATCCATCCTGTGGAATTTGGTATGTAGGCAAGTGGATATGGCTATCATGGCTATCGAAGACATTTGAGTAGAAGTCTTGGATAATCTTCTCCATTGCCGTTCTGGAGGATGTGATGGATCCATCAGGACGTCAGAGGGCAGTCATCTTGGTCTTGCAGTTGGCAAAGGACAGGTGTGCGTTACGAATACTTTTCCCGGCTTCTGCCACATCTACCAGCACTTCTGCTCTTCTCTCTTTGAGGTCTTCCTTGATCGCATCTCTGCACTGCTTTGCGAGCTCGGACGTTTGCTTGCGGTTGCCTGAGGCATGAGCCAAACCACGTTGGCGAATAAGCTCAAGAGTTTTCGAAAACAGACGTTTTTTTGTGGCTATCTCCCTCTTGGCGTTCCTCGCACAATCATGGAGGTGCTGAACCAGTCAATCATATTCCTCTTCAATGTTGTCAACAATGGCATCTTCCCATGTTGCCGCAATAGTGCCAAAGAGCTCCCAGTTGGTGGTCGTTCTGGGAGTTCTCTTTTTAAACTTTGCAGCCCTTTCTCCCCGCTCTGTGAAGTAGAATTTTGCACGAAGGAGACCGTGGTCCGATCCTGTTTGGAATTTTGGGACAACAGCGACATCGGTCAGGCAAAACCATTGATTGAATATGATGTGGTCTATTTCGTTGTGGAATCGTCCTCCGGGAGACTCCCATGTCCAACGTCTAGATTTGGCCTTCTGGAACTGTGAGTTACCATGAATGGTCTTGGTCAACATGATGAACTCAGACAGTCTCTCACCCTGTTCGTTCCATTCTAGGCCATGGGTCCCGATGTTAAGTTCTTCAGCTTTTGTTACCATATATGAGAGAGATAATTCAGTATATGCCCCTCTCCTTCTTTCTGACTTTACTCAGAATGGTACCTTCCAGTTCATACATGCAGGGGCAAACTTCAATCCTTGGCACTGCATATGGTTCCCCCAAGCACCAGGAGTAGTGACCTCTGAACATAGAGCCCTGAGCATTGCTTGGGTGTGAACTGCTCACCAAGAATAAAATAAAACAAAACACTTCAATGGAATTTCTTGGGAAGACATTTAACTGAAACTAATATGAAATCACAAAACACCCTGAATGGGCAAAATAATTCAAAATAAAAAATATGGAGTATTCACCCTTATAACTTAAAAACGCATTATAAAGCTATAGTGACCAAAACTAATATTTGCTTGTCAACAGACATGGAAAAAAAAAAGGGAATAAAGACTCCATAAGTAAGCTCTTGCACATAATTGACTTGATACTTAACAGGAACACCAAGACCACTCAATGGAGAAAGGACAGTTTATTAAATAAATGAAGATAGGAAAATGGATATAAGCATGCTAAATAATGAAATTATGCCCTTCTCTTATGCTATGTACAATAAAGGCTTTTAATATGAATGAAAAAAGTTCTAAACAAAAGATCTGAAATAATAGCTCATGAAGTTGTCCAGGAGGAACGCTTCATGACTTAAATTTGGCAATGATTTCTTGTAAAAGTAGATCTTGTACAGCAAAAATTGATTTAAAAATAATTGTATATAGTTAAAGAATGTGAGTTTTGTTGATAGTTGAGTTTTTGGCATATACTATTTCTACACCATTCTCACCACCAGTGTCCACCAAGTGTTTCCATTCTCCCTTGCCCGCCCCACCTCCCCCACCCCCCACCACCATTACTTTGTGGCAGATTACAAAGTTCAGTGGTTGCAACTTAGATCTCATATTTTCAGTGGCGTTGAGTCTGTGCTTTGGATATATGACTATACCACTCTCCCACATCACACAGCCCTGACCCTCGTTCCTCCCATTACTTCCCTTTCTCATTTTCCTTCCCCAACTTGCCTTCTTTCCTTCTCTGTCCTACTTTTCCCTAAACTCTGGAGTCAAGGGTGATCTAGGCATTCCCCCTTATTTTGTTATATTTTCTCATCCAGTTATTGTACCTGCCAGAGATAAGTGAGATCATCCTGGATTTGCCTTTTTTCTTCTGTCTTACTTCACTCAACATGATATCTTTCCGTTACAACCAAGTTACAACAAATTACATGACTTCATCTTTCCTTGCAATTGCATAATATTCCATTGTGTATATATGACACATATTCATAATCCATTCATCTGTCATTGAACACCTAGGTTGATTCCATATCTTAGCTATTGTACTTAGTGCATCAGTGAATAATGATGTGCATATATCCTTTTGAATGAATGATTTTATGTCCTGAGTGTAGATGCCCCAAAGTGGAATTGCTGGGTCATATGACAGCTCAATTCTAAGTTTACTGAGGACTCTCATACTGTTTTCCAAAGAAAATGAGCCAGGCAACATTTTCACCAGCAATGGATTGAAATTCATTTTTCACCACATCCTCACCAGCACAGATTTTTTTTCCTACTATTTTTGATATGTGCTATTTTCATTGGTGTGATGATATCTCGTTGTCATCTTGATCTGAATTTTCCTAATGATAAGTGATGCTGAGTATTTTTTCATGTCAAACAAAAATAGAATAAAAGGACTTCATGAGACTATCACCTGAAGATATTCATTAATCAAAAGGCAGTGAGCAAATTTTAAAAATGACCTATGGAATAAAAGGAGATATTTGCAAATATTTAAACTAGCAAGAACAATACAGAATATATAAAGTTCTACAATTTAACATCAACAACAGCCAAAATTAGAAGATTAAGCTCAACTGAAAGTTAGATTAAAAAAAAAACTTCATTCTCTAACTGAGCTGCCTTTTCCCCTAGCATGTGCGGCTGGGAAAAGGCAGCTCAGATAGAGAATGGAGCACCAAACAAAGGGTGTTGAGAAGATCCTCCAAGGATGGGAGATGCATGCAGAAAGTAGACTATAGATAGGTCATGATTACCACTCAATGCCTCTTTTGCAAGCCACAGCACCCAAAAGGAAAGAGAGCACAAAAGGGAATTCCCTGCCACAGTGGCAGGGTGGAATGGGGGCTGGGGGATGGGAGTGATACTGGGATCAGTGGTGGTGGAGAATGAGCACTGGTGGAGGGATGGGTACTCGATCATTGTATAACTGAAACCCAAGCACAAAAATCTGTAAGTCTACAACTGTACCTCATGGTGTTTCACTAATAAAAATTGAAAAAAAATTTTTCAACAGATACTTCCTTGAAAATGATATACAAATGACCAATACACATATCAAAAGGTGCTCATCAGAGAAGATAAAACCACAGGGATATATTACTTCACAATCAGAATATCTATTATCAACAAGAATGAATAACAATCAAAAAGGGAAAATAACTATTGGCAAAGATGGAAAATTTGAAACCCTTTCCCACTAAGGTGGGATTGAAAAATTATGATACTACTTCATAAATAGTAAAACAGTTTCTCAAAAAATAAGAATAGTACAGATGATCTGTCAAGTCATTTTTTTAATGTAGGAGTACTGCTATTTATTCAGCCACTGATTAGGCTGATTGAATTTTGTCAAGTCATTTTTGGACATATCTAAAGGAATTAAAACAAACATTTCAAAGAAATATTTGCCATGCTCATAGCAATACTATTCACAATTGATAAGAGATGGAAGCAAAACGAATGTTCACCAAGAGATGAACAGATAAACAAAATATGTTAGACACAAATATGGAGCACTATTCTGTCTTAAAAGGGAAAGAAATTTTATCATATGCTGCTGCAACATAAGTGAATCTAGGAGATATCGTGTTATGTAAAATTATCCAGTCACAAATGGACAAATACTGTGCTTACATATAAAGTAGTCGAGTTCAGAAAGATAGGAAGTATTCTCTGGGTGTTGCCAGAGGCAGGGAGAGATAGAGGAAAGGAAATTGTCCTTTTTTTTTTTTTTGAAGCAATGAGGTTTTTATTGAAACTCATTTAGAAATAAACATGTGAAGGGAGAGAAAGGGAGAAGTACATATTCGAGAGAGAACAAAGGCTTCTCCAGAAGCAAGCAAAGAGAGAGTTAAGCAAGTGAGATATGTGTTCAAGGGAAAAGAGGAACTTCAGGAGCAAGTGGAAATTGTTCTTTTAATGGAAATTGTGTTTAAGTCCTGAAGATGAAAATGCTTCTCAAATTTATTTCACAACAATATAAATATTCATAAAAGCTACTGAACAACAACTTAAAAATAGTTATAATAGTGAACTTGATTTATTTTTACACAAGTAAAAAGTAAAAAGCTCACCAAACCAAGTGTTGACATGGATATGCAGGAAATGGAAAGTGTATACATTGCTAGTGGAAATGTTAAGTGGTACAAACACTTTGGAAAATACTGTTTCTTAAAATATAAAAGGACATATACATATATATATACATACACACAAACATTAGGTATTTACTCAAGAGAAATCAAAGTGGAAATCTCTACAAAGAATACAGGTGTTCATGTGCACTGACTGAACTTATAATTCACAAAAATTAATAGCTAAAACATGCTTCAATAAAGAAAAAACAAATTATATATACTCATACAATAAAATATCACTTATAAAACGTGTACCTTTTATATATCTTTTGTTATTTTTTATTATGTATCAAGCACTGTGCCAAATGCTTTAGACATGTAACAACAACTTTATGAGGGAGAATAATTATCCTTATTTTATAGATGATGGAACTGAGTTTTAGAGAAATTGAGTAACACATACAAGGTTGTGCAACCAAACTATGGCAAAGCCAGGACTTAAATTTAAGTTGACAATAATGCTAAAGATGAATGCTTAACCACTGTGCTGTTTCTTAAACCAATAGGAGCAACACACTGATAGGCTGATAATAGGCATCTCAATAGGAAACTTCTTTTAAAAGGTAAGCATTCACTGGCAAAGGAGACTTTGACATCAAAGCACAGAAGTTGTGAATGTGGACTGTAAATGTTAGTAGCCTAAGTGTAAAACCCCATGGGTACCATTTGCTGGTTGAGTGAGCTATTTGATCTCTTGGTTTCTTTATCTTTAAGATGGAGATAATAGAATTTACCTCATTCCCTAATTGTAGTTAGAACAGTTCCTGGCATATAGTACAACACTCTCTTTACTCACCTTCTTAAATTTATCTTTTAATTCTTCCTGTCTCTGTTAAGAGACATAAGCTACTTTGTGAAAACTTTCTTCAGTTTAACGTATTCAGGTCTATTCTGTGCAAAGCCCTGGGTTAGACATTCTTGTCATCAAAGCTGGGTCAGATGAAAGAACCTCTCTCCTTGGGAATTCTGCAATCTATTCAGCAAAATCTATACTTAGCCTGTTCAATGATCCTAATATTTACAAGCCCTGTGTTTTGTGATGTTGAGCTTAATATTTTGATTTTTCTGTTTGTGTGGGGCCACACCCAACTGTGGCAGGCCTTGCTCCTGGCTTTGTACTTAGAGATCACTCCTGAGGAGATTGGGGGACCACATGTGGTATCAGAATTGAACCCAAGCTAGCCACATGCAAAGCAAATCTCTCTGGCCCCAATATTTAGAATTTTCATCTTGCAGTATCTTAGTCAATTTTGCATTCTATTGTATATAGGCCATTTCCTATTTAAGACTTCAGAAATTGTTGCTCCATATTCTTTTTCAAGATAAATATTTCTTTTTTTTAAAGACAAATAGGCCTAGGCCACTTTAATGTTTTGTGCAGTTATCATATGCTTTTTTTTCCTTGATGACTGAAGATATCAGCTTGGCCGTAGTCACCGGTGGATTCCCTGACTGAGATATAGTCTCCATGAGTATAAGGAGTTACTTGTATAAGCAGCTGTCAAACCAGTAAGACTGCATTGGTGCATCCATCATTTTCAGGATTATTGGTAACCTGGGCATATTTTCCCCTAAATAACTTTGCCTCTCTGTGTGACAAGGCCCAACTCACTGATGTTCACCTTGATGACAGTGCCTTTGGTGATAACACCCAGAGTAGTAGAGTGGAGATGAGGGATTCTTCTTTACACCAAGTATTGACAAGTAAAAACTGGCTTTCAGGTCAGGATGTGTTACATGGGCTTTTTTGAAACATAAACCCATTGGTCTAATGAATCTTTCATCTTTAGGTGGTTTTCGTGTAAAGCCATCTCCAACAAAGCAGACTTTAGTAACCATCCTCTTCCATGCTTTCTTCTTTCTCTTTCCTGTTCTAATAACTTTTAGTACTTCTGTTTCTTCCTGGGCATGAACTTTGGGCAGAGGAACTTCCAATTTTCCTGCTTTCTCTTTTTGTTTCTGTTTAATCATATTGGAAAGTACTTTAGCTCGAGATTGTCTCTCTCTGTCCAGCAGATACTCAGGCATTGCTCCTTGTGGAGTCTTTTCATCATTCTTTTGCTCGGTGTTTCTCTTTTCATGCATCTTACATAAAATATATAAATATAAAGGCCCTCCCGTTGATCATCAATTTGCTCGAGCGGGCCCAGTAATGGCTCCATTGGAGACTTTGTTGTTACTGTGTCTGGCATATCGAATACATCATGGGGAGCTTGCCAGGCTCTGCTGTGCAGGTGAGATACTCTTGGTAGCTTGCCGGGCTCTCCGAGAGGGGCGGAGGAATCGAACTCAGGCTGGCCATGTTGGCTGCGTGCAAGGCAAACACCCTACCGCTGTCTTTTTCATTTGTATTTTCTCAGCATGGCGCTGTTTATGGTAGAGCTTAGCCTTCAAACCAATCATCTCTTTTGCTTCCTTTGAACGTTCGTGAGCCTCTCGACCTTCTTTCTTTCTCTTCTTCTCATGGTAATCCAAACGATATCCATAGCGCTTATAGTGTAACTCAATATATTCATTCTGTGGCATGGTGGCGGCATCAGGGCCGCCTCGCACAGTCACCCAGAAGTCAAGAAGCTTGGGACTTGTTGGCTCTCAGGAGACTCACCAACAACATGTACACAGAGGCCTGCAGGAAAAGCGAGAAATATTTCTTGATAATAACACTTTGTATCTTTGGACTGGAGAAATAGCTCCATAGGCTGGAACACAGGCATTGCATGCAGGAGGCCAGGGGTTCATTCTTGTCACCGCATGGTTCCCATGCATCATTTGAAGCATTCCCTGAGCATGTAGCCAAGAGTAGATCCAGAATACTGCCAGATATTGACTTGATAAATAATCATCATCATAATAATATCTTTTTACCGCTGAAAATTAGTAAAACTTAGTAAAGGAAATCCATTGAAAAAATAACATTTACTCTGACCATTTGCTTGCTACTTCACCATTCCAGTTGAGGTTTGCCTTTGGCTGACATCACCATACCTATTCTGAATTGGAGGCAGAGCTCCAGCTGGAGGCAGAGCCCCTCCCTACCAGGTGGGTCTCAGCAGCTTCCACGCACCACTTCCACACCTGTGCTATATTAAGGACCCACACCACAGCTCCTAAAGCTACAGATCAACACATCACATGCAGCTACAGTTATTTTTTTTCTGTCATTCCAAGAAGATGGGCAAAGAAAATGGAAAGTAACCTCCAAGTTTAATTCTCCAGCATCTTCCAGCAGTGTTAACTACAAAATCTCATCCACAGCACAAGCAAGAACACTAGACAACTACTGGGGAAACACACAGAAGCCCACCAAGCTCAATGAGCAAAACAATATCTCTAAAGATGTAAACAACACCAGTAAATCCTCAGACAGTGTCGTTAGTGACACTATGGTGAGAATATTCAATGAGTTCAAAGAAATGATAGGTAGTCAGCAAAGCACAAGGAAGTATGAGAGTTGCAATAAAAAAAAAACTAATACAGTCAGAAATGACGGAAATGAAGATCATGGTAGGCAATATTAAAAAGTCAGTAGGAGCTTTGAATAGTAGAATAACAGAAGCAGAGAAAAAGATTGAGGAACTTCAAGATGAGGAAGAAGCCACAAGGAAACAGAAGGCAAAAAAATATAATCTGAAAATAAATGAACAGCATACCAGAGAACTATGGAATGAGTTCAAGAAGAAGAATAAAAGTATCATCAAAGACCCTGAAGAATAGGAAGGCAAATGTGATGAAGAAACAATAGTTAATAAAATCACCGACAAAAACTTCTCAGAGTTGAGGATTATAGGCACCAAGATCCCTGAAGGGCCCCAGTGAATATAAACTCAATTATGAAAACTTCAAGACACCAAACTCAAAATGACAAAAATCCAAGGATAGATATAGAATATTGAAAACAGTAAAATTTAAAAAAAGAACTTACATATGAAGGGAAGTCCATAATATATAAAGCCTCTCTATCAAATTAGACTCTATACGTCAGAAGAATATACAGCAGATAGAGTACTTGCCTTGCATGCATCTGACCTTGGTTTGATCCTGGGCATCCCATATAGTCCCCTGATCAACACTATGAGTAATTCCTGAGTAGAGAGTCAGGGGTAACCCCTGAGCATTGCTAGGTGTGACCCTAAAATTAGTAGTAGTAGAAGCAGCAGTAGTAGTAGTAATAATAAGGAAGCATACACTATAAAAACTCAATGAAATTAACAACTTACCAAAAATCCTCTATCCAGCTAAATTATTATTATTTATATTTGAAGGACTATACAAATTTTCATGGACAGGTAGCTTAGGGAATATTTAGCCTTGAAACCAGTTCTGCAAGAAGCATTAAAAGAACAGGAGAAGCTAATGGTGTCTTCAAAGATGTCACGCCACTGGCTAAGCAAGTGAAAACAGAGATAGAAAATGGGATATATTAAACTAAGAAGCTTCTGCACCTCAAAAGAAACAGTGACCAAAATACAAAGACAGCCCACAGAATGGGAAAGAATATTCGCCAAATACACATCTGACAAGGGGCTGATATCAAGGATATACAAAGTACTGGTTGAACTCCACAAGAAGAAAACATCCAACCCTATCAGAAAATGGGGCGACGAAATGAACAGAAACTTCATCAAAGATGAAATTCGAATGGCTAAAAGACACATGAGAAAATGCTCTACATCATTAATCATCAGGGAGATGCAGATCAAAACAGCAATGAGATACCATTACATACACCACAGAGACTGGCCCACATCCAAAGGAACAAAAGCAACCAGTGCTGGCGTGGATGTGGTGAGAAAGGGACCCTCCTTCACTGCTGGTGGGAATGCCGACTGGTCCAGCCCTTCTGGAAAACACTATGGATGATTCTCAAAAAACTAGAAATTGAGCTCCCATTTGACCCAGCAATTCCACTCTGGGAATCTACCCCGGAGAGGCAAAAAAGCATAGTCAAAGCGACATCTGCAGTTGTCTGTTCATTGCAGCACTGTTTACAATAGCTAGAATCTGGAAAAAACCTGAGTGCCCAAGAACAGATGACTGGTTAAAGAAGCTTTGATACATCTACACAATGGAATACTATGTAGCTGTCAGAAAGGATGAAGTCATGAAATTTACATACAAGTGGTACTACATGGAAAGTATCATGCTAAGTGAAATGAGTCAGAAAGAGAGGGACAGACATAGAAAGATTGCATTCATCTGGGAAACATAAAGTAACAAAATAGGAGACTAACACCCAAGAATAGCTGAGATAAGTACCAGGAGGATTACTCCATGGCTTTAAGGACAACCGCACACGCTAGGGGAAAAGGTAGCTCAGACAGAGAAGGGAGCACCAAATAAAGGGTGTTGGGAGGTTCCTCTCAGGATGGGAAATGCGTGATGAGAGTAGACTATAGTCCGAACAAGATTGCCACTCAATATCTCTTTTGCAAACCACAACACTCAAAAGGAGAGAGATAACAAAAGGGAATGCCCTGCCACAGTGGTAGGATGGGATGGGGGATGGGGGGAAGGGAGGTGAGAGGGATACTGGGACGGGTGATGGTGGAGAATGGGCACTGGTGGAGGGATGGGTATTCGATCATTGTATAACTGAAACCCAAGCACAAAAATTTGTAAGTCTACAACTGTACCTCATGGTGTTTCACTAATAAAAATTTAAGGAAAAAAAAGAAAGGAAGAAAAAAAAGAACAGGAGAAACTTCACATCATGTGACATTGAGCATGGTAACCACTAATGGTACATACGTTTGCCCTCTACTACTAGATTAAAAAATGTTAAAGCAATATAGCAGTTAATCACCACAAATTTTTATTGAATTTATTTTCTGATAATTTTATTTGCCATTTCTTTAACTTTTTTTGGACAAAGTAATATGGGAAAAATTAGTATATGCCTGCCAAGGAGGTAGGCTGGGGGTGGGGTGGCGGGGCGGTTGGAAGGGATCTAGAGACACTGGTGGAAGAAAGGGGACATTGTTGGTAGGATTGATGTTGGAACATTGTATGATGAAACAACACTATTACGAACAACTTTTTAAATCACAGTGTCTTATTAAACATCCCCTCCTGGCAAAAAAGTTTTAAAACTACTAAAGGAAAACTTACTAAGGAAATCCACCTTAAGATAAAATTAAATTAAGTATTTCAAGTATCATTAAATGCAATGTCTAGGTAGTATAGTCTTGTTTGTTCATTTGGTTTGTTTTGTGGTCACACCTGTGCTCAGGGTTTATTCTTTCTGTGTTCATGGATCACTCCTGGTGGGGCTTCAGGGACCATATGAGGTGACAGGAATTAAACTTGCATCAGTCACATGCAAGACAAGTGTCCTAACTTACCCGCTGCACTATCACTCCAGCCAGGTATTAGAATCTTAAATGGTGGCCACTTTCTTCTGTATGGAAAAGTAAATTGAATCACCATTAGTAGCAACTTAAAGTATGTTGCTGTGTAGGGAACTTCATCTGGTTATATAAAAACCTAACTAACTCATAACAAACTGACAGAATCTACTGAACATTGAAGCAAAATTGAGGCTTTGTTTTGGCAAACAAGAACTTGTGACCCTTCTCCAGAGCTTATTTTAGAAAATAGCAAATAGGAAAGCCACCTCTGCTCCCTGTGGTTCAGGATCATGGTGACAGAAGCCACATAGGAGGAATATGTTGGAGGACCAATCACGTCCCCTAAATTCTTAGGCTAAACTCTTAATGTCTTTCCATTCATTTGCTGAAGTCAGAATGTGACCTTACTTGGAAAGAGAATCATTGCACAAATAATTAGTGATGCTGAGGTCATAAATACCTCATATGTTTGGTATCCTTATAAAAAGAGGGACTTGCGCATACAGATTGACACCTGGGAAAGGACACTATGTGAAAATGGGAGTCAGATGGCAATTTATCAAGGATATTCCCAGAAATTAGTAGGCAGACGCAGAACAGATATTTTGCTGACATCTCTAGAAGGTGCAGAGATAAACTATTCTCAGCCTTCCACCCTCCAGCACTTAAAAAAAAATCTAGTATTCAAGCCACTCAATTTGTGGTATGTTGCTACAGCAAACCTAGCAAATTAATACAACATAGGGAGAGAATTCTGTTTTCATTTTGTTTTATGCTTAATGTTTTCTGAATTCCAGGACTTTTCTACAACCTGGTTTTTTTTTTGTGATTTAAAAGCTATCATCCTAAAACTTACCTTTGACCCATTTGGTCCTGTTGGCTGGGAATCACAGTATTGGCCCTTGGCCCCCTACGCACTACTTGGGAGGTTCCTCCTAAGAGAAGAAAAAAATGTAACAATAAATACAAGGATAAATATCTTTTCCTTGTGTTGCTTAATATCTGCTTAACAGATCAAATTAGGAAGATTTTCACTTGTTTGTGTTGTGATTGGGGCAAGTTACTTAACTTTCCCAAATTTCACTTTGTTTCTTTATAATACAGAGATAGTATTGCCTATGTTGAGGAATTATTTGTGATAAGGCATGAAAACTGGTAGTGCAGGTTCACAAAATATAGATATTATTACTAGTACAAAATCACTACAGTTTAAGGCAGAAAGAACTACACAAAACCAGAGGTCTAGCAGGTATTTTTCTGAGCAGGCCTCAAAGGAATGAAGCCCCACATATGGCTGGGCAACTAGAAAGATGGCCGTAGTTTGTAGATCAGTCTTTAGATTGGTAGATGGGGTTGATGAGAAGGCCCTGACAATTGAGTAGGATGAACAAAGACAATTAGTCCCCAAACAACATCATGTTATTTGTGGAATGTGGCTTAAATTGGGCCATTGAATAGAAATTTTAGTTTCATTAACTTTTTTAGTGAGTAACCCTACTAATCTTATTCAAACACTTTCCCACCTCTGCTTCAGCATTCTGCATCCCATCAGCATATTTGTTCCTTTAATGTCATTGTGATTCCTGGGTGGAGAGATAGAACAGCGGGTAAGGTTCTTGCTCTGCATGTGACTGATGTAGGTTGGATCCCCAGCACCACATATGGTTCTGTGCTATTAGGAGCACTGTTAAGAGCGATCCCTGAGTGCAGTTAAGAGGAAATTCTCCTGTTTACTTACCTATTTACTTGTCTATTATTTATAGAGGCAGGACCTATTTTCCTTATTCATATCATTATCCCAAGGAGATATTCGATAAATATCTCTCAGTTGGAAGTGAGGCAGGAAGAGAGAAAGGTGTGGTGGTGAGAGGAGGCAGCTCAATAAATGGGGTAGTAGACTAGTGCCAGTAAGCCGGGAGAAGATAGTCTGGGACTAGAGCACGAAATGCCAAGCTAACACTGTCAGTGGAAACCTTGGGATCAGAACATCTGGATCAGCTGCATATTCAGAAATTTGTTAGAAAGAAACCTCTCAGGCCCTGTTCTAGAACTATGGATCCAGAATATACATCTTGACAAGGTCCCCAGATGCCCAAAAAGCGCTTAGAAGCAAGATCCTGCTTCTTACTATAGCATCCTGATGGAATTGATTAGGGTAGTTATAGCAAAAATACCATAAGCTATGTGATTAGATGACAAACATTTACCCGTTCTTATAGTCAGGAAACTTAAGTATGCATGCTAGCAGTTTCAAAGCTTAGTGAGAGACTTCTGAGTCCCTTAGGCAGCTGTTTTCTCACTGTATCCTCAAAGACACAAGCAGGAGGAAGCTCTCTGGGACTTATCTTTAATAAGAACACTAATTCCATTCATGCAGTCTCTTACCTTATGGTCTAATTACCTCCCAACACCCCCACTTTCAAATACCGTCAGGTTGGAGATTCGATTTCCACTAACTTGGGGAAGACACAAGCATTCACTCTACCGCCCGCCTTAGATGTCCACCTACTATTTTGCTTCTCTCAGCCATGAGTGGAAAATTCAGCTTAATGCACTTTGAAGTAAAGAGAGTCCTTGAGTAGAAATCAGAGATATAAATATTCCAACTCTGTTTGGTGCCTATAGATAGATCTCGGCTTCAACCATGGGAGTTCCTTAAAATTGCAACACACAAGAGTCTTTAAGACAGCAGTTATTCTGGGACATTCCAATTCGAAGCCAAAAATGATCTCCCACCCAAGAAAGGAACTCAAAAGACCAACACCAGGGACAGCAAATCACCACTATTAGAAAAAATAAAAAAGAAGAACAAAAGAACTCACTGTCTAGTTTGGAAGACACTGGTTTGTGGAGAAACCTTTAGACTAAAGATATAGCAGTAAAGGAGTAGGAACAGACCAAAATCCTTTCATGAACCATGTAATCTCTAAACTGGTATCCGATATTTGGGTCACAGAGACCCCTGGCAACACTTCATATTCTTCAAAATACAGCAAAATAACCACTCTGGAAGACAAATTCCTGTTACCTGATAACGTCTTCTGACTTAGAAGGAACTGGATGTTTTCAGAACTAAAGTGCATTTATTCAAGTAAAATTTGAAGGATTTGTGAATGTTTCTTTAAGCACACACATGTCCATGTCACCCACATCCTCTTCCCCAAAGTTTACTGAGTTAGAATTTCCAGTGGAACCACCACAGAAGAGGGTATCCTGAGACAAATAAGAGAAGCTGACATTGATTTCTTTCAGTGGTCATGTAGTGAGGGCATTTGCTTTCACATTGTAGCATAACAACTAGATTTCTGTGCTGTTCTTTTATGATATGTGTAGAGGAAGATGTCAAATATGGGGAATTTTCTAGTAGGTGCAGAGATGGTTCTTATCCAACTATGTGCACCCATACATACATACAAAAAGTGTGTAATTACTTATCAGGACGTTTATATTAAGGACCCGTAAAAAATAATAAAATTATAAATAAACAGAAATAACTCTTTTGGAGGATGGCACACTCAGCAGTGCTCAGAGCTGACTCCTGGCTCTGCACTTAGGAATTATTTCTGGCAGACTCAGGGGCCATATGGGATGCTGGGGATTGAGCATGCAAGGCAAACATCTTACCTGCTGTGCTACTGGTGCAGGCCCTCATAGAAACAACTCCTAATAGAGTGCTAACTAGATTAGTTGCTTGTGTGCTAGTATATATTCCTCTTCTTTGGCCCAGGTTGAGCTGAGGGCTGGGGTTCTAAATTAACTTCTTTGTATCAGTGATGAGCTTCTGCCTTTGTTTACCCCAATGTGCCCCACAATATCATTCTCTGAGTGAAACAAGTTGTAAAAAGCTCGTGAAGCACTGGCGTTGATTATGTTCATATTGTAGGTTTTCCAAATGCGTGACAAGATTGATGATTTTAGCTGTAAAATAGGTACAGTACTTGAAACATTAAATTGCTTGGGAAGAAAATAATTCCTATTAAAATTCTCTTTTATTCCTTCTGACTAGATCAAAAGAAGTCATTGATTTGGATAAAATTATAGTCTATGCCAAATGTTGCAGTGATGTGGAACAAACTAGAACCCTTACACACTGTTAGTAGGAACCTAACCACTTTAGGAGAGAAGTTTGTTGATATCTCAAACATAAATTTACTATATAGTACAATAACTTCACTTTTAGTTATCTACTCAAGACATAAATGTCCACAGGATTATTCATAGCAGCCCCAATTTGAAACCGTCCAAAGCACTATCAAGCAGTGAATGAATAAATTAAATGTGGTACACACATAAATGGAAGACTATTTTTAATAAATAATAAATTACTAATCCATGCTTCAACATGGATGAACTTTAAAACATTATAATAAATGAAAGAAGCCAGGAAGAAAACGGCCGAATACTGTCTGATTACATTTCTATGAAATGTGCAGATATATTAATCTTTAGAGAAAGAAAGGTGATTGGTGGTTTTTAGAGCTGGAGGCAAAAATGAAGACTGAGAGAAAATGTTTATGAGGAATCAACTTGAACTGACTTGAATGTTCTGAAATTGGATAATGCCATACGTTCACCAATAATCCCTGAATTATACATTTTAAGGTGTTTATTTTATATGTTTAGTATATCTCAATAAAACTTTTAAAATATAGTAACCCAGAAACAAAAGTTTAAAAAAATATGATCAATCACACTCCAAGATGGTTATAGATTTATGAATGGTTCCTACATTTGTTTGTATTTTCCGATTAAAACCCCACTGTTTGTGCATGGTGAAATCAAATTCAGGGTCTCACACAGGCCAGACATGTGCTACTAATGGGAGGAATCCTAGCCCTTAAAATTGTAATTTTTAAGTCAAAAGGAAGCAACAAAGAAGTTACCAAAAATTATCATCTAAGAGTCAAACATGAAATCCTTTCATGAAGGGCCAGAGGTGAGCGCTCTGTGAAGTCACCTTGACAAAGAGACAGAATAGCTCTCAGGCCCACAAGACTTGGCAGGAAGCTGATGAAAGTTAATAACCCATCTAAAGAAAGAAGAATCCGTCAGCAGGCAACGTTGATCAATAAAGAAAGCACAAAAAAGGGACAGTTGCATAAGCAGTCACTGCAGTGCCTAATCAATGCCGGTCACAGAGCAGGCACCCTGGGTCCAAAAGCAGAGAAGGATGCAAGCATTTTCTAGACCTTTCAGTGTTCTGTATGCTTAGCGTGGTGTAAGAGCATGGCCTTGTTTGATTCAACTGTATGTTCACCATATAACAGGCTTTAGTTTTTTACGAATTCCCAAATTACCTGGTATGCTGAGAAAATCTAGTCATGCGGTGTATCTATTATAAATTAACTCCTATTCTGGTTTCCAAATTTGTGACTCCTGAGATTTACCCTGTGAGTCTGCTTGTGCACATAGAATTAATCCTAAAACACGTCGAGATGGAGACTGCACAACTGGAAAGCTCAAAGTTGATGTTTGGCAAATTGATCAGGATAAGTTCTACCTCGTGAGACCTTGTGAGGCCTCTTGGAATGAACCTTTCTCAGTGACAATCCAACCCTGACAAGCGTTTTCCATTTAATCGTTAATATCAAGACAGTTTAGACACAAAGATACATGGACATGATTGCATATTCAGCATATTTTTAAGAAGATCAATTGATGTTCAACACCCAGGAAACCTCTTTCGCCAAATTTCAGAATCCAGAGTTGTTGGGTTACCTTTAAGCAAAAAAGTCTTTGTTGAAAGAAATTTGGAGAGATGTGATTGTAGGGAAAGAAAGGAATGGAGGTTCAAGAGAGAACATAAACTTCTCCATAGCGGATAACAGTTTTTAATGTGATTTATTTTTATAGGCAATTCATTAGCCATGGAATTGAGTTTAGTATCAAGCTCCCATTCCCTCCTGGATATAGAGAAATTATACTGATATCACTGGTTCTCACAATCCCAAGTCTGGTCATGTATAAGGTCAGTTAAGTATGATCTTTTCATGTTCTGAACAGCAGAATATGTAATATAATACAAGTGTGATTCAAGGATTCACTGTGAGCAAAAAAGACACTCCTGTCACCTGAGTAATCCCAAGAATTTGAAGTCTCTGCAAGAACTAGGATTGCTAGCCAAATTCCTTGTTATACAACAGGTGCATATTACAATCATTACAATCATCTAGGGAGCTTTAGAAATGAATATTTGTGCATGGACTCCACAAAGAGATGCTCATTCAGATGGTTTAGGGTGGAGTCTGAGTATAAGAATTTTAATAATCTCTTCCAGATGATTCTGACACACCCTGCAAGCTGTGCTGTTGACCAATTTTATGCCCTTCTTGTAAACTTCTAGGACTTTTGTGCTCCTCCAGACTGTAATTTCTAGACTGCAATTGCTAGCCTAGTTAATAGAGTTATGGATCATGATACTGGACAGATAACCTAAAACCCAGGTCCAGTCTAGGATTTCTATGTTGTCCAAATCCAAGAATTCCCCCGTGAATGACACTCTTGGGTTTTTGCAGTGTGCTCTATATAGTACAGGGTGGCCATTGACTTAATCTAGTCATCACATCAATGTATATTAAGCACATTTTGCAAATGAGCAACCTAGCTTAATTGATCTTTACTAACATATTTATAAGGCTTAACAGGAATATTTATTTTCACATCCCAGAAACATAAGAATTTGATTTCAAATGAAAAATTATCTAAAAGATTTCAAAACTTAGCTGAAACCATCTGTTTAAATAGTAAGAAAAAAAAGAAGACCTTACTGAAAAATACCCATATAAAACACTAGCATTTTTTGAGAAATCGAACATTTTGAAAAGGAAAATTTGGATTTTGTATGTTCATATAAATTGGATATATCAGATAATTCTATAAAATAGTTTTTTGAAAAATGGGCTTCAAAGAATCTGAATTCTGCAAATTATTTGTTTTGCCTTGTGCTTATGTTATCTTTGCTAATGTGAAAATACTACTAGAAGATGGTATTTTGCAAGTGTTTAAAAATAATAAGACAAAAAAATAAAAATAAAAAGAGCAATGAAGAGGAAAGAAGGAAGCTCTGACCGGTGGAGGCTTTTCCAAGGGCCAAGAGATACTCTCTAAAGATGAACTAAGACACTTTTGTAGCAAATAAATATTTTTTCACCTGGGGCTGGAGCAATAGTACAGTGGGTAGGTAATTTGCCTTGCACATGGCCAACCTGGATCTAATCCCTGGCATCCCATGTGGTTCCCAGAACTTGCCAGGAGTGATTCCTGAGCACAGAACCAGGAGTAACCCCTGAGCATTTTCAGGTGTGATCTAAATAGCACTGTAGCACTGTCCTCCCGTTGTTAATCAATTTGCTCGAGCGGCCCCAGTAACGTCTCTCCAATGTGAGACTTGTTGTTACTGTGGTTGGCATATCGAATACATCATGGGTAGCTTGCCAGGCCTTGCCATGCGGGCGAGATACTCTAGGTAGCTTGCCGGGCTCTCCGAGAGGGGCAGAGGAATCAAACCCCAATCGGCTGGAGCCGGCCATGTGCAAGGCAAACGCCCTACCCACTGTGCTATCGCTCCAGCCCTGACCCAAGTCGAGGTTATAGTGTGCAGCTACTTCCCGAGAACTGGCTCTGGAAAGTGCAGCTGGTGACCGCACAGCCCTAATGGCCCATGCCAGGATGCCTGAAGGCTTCACTGGAGCCCTAGAGACCCTGCTAGAGGAGGACCTGATAGATGAGGATGACTCAAATAAGTAAAAACAATTTTTTTTATTGAACTTGATTTATGTTAAGGTGAAAAGTTATATTTTGCATGAAGGCTCTGATGCTAGTAGAATTTCTGAATGAGAACAGAAATCCCTTTATGCATATTATCCATACAGAATCAGTTTAAGGTACTTAGGTGAGTTTTCTTTGGGTTCATTTTTTGTCATATTTCCCCCACTTGAGGGGGAAATTTTGTCAGAAGACTCCTTCAATCTAGAATAGTAAATGGTTTTAGCAAACTTCTTGTCCTACCATTATGAAGTGGAAAATATTTGAATTTGTGATTGTGATTGCATTTTGTTATCTAAGAAAATATCTATTGAGAAAAATATTGCCTTCTAAAAATAAATCAAGCTGAGGAATAAAAACTTATTAAGCCCTGGCTTTGAAAAATTCACTCTGAATTCCAAACTTCTATCTTTCAGTTTATTTTTGAGCTTATTGTTGGTTAACCCATCTAAGTACTGACATTAAAAGATGTCAAAAGTCCTCAGGTTTTTATTCTTAATCACAGTGCCTAAATTAAAACAATTTTTATAATCTCTTAAGTTTGTAGTCTTGGAATAACAAGTAAAATTTTTCAACACATTCTGCAAACCTCAATGATCTCAAACTATTAGGGGATCTGAAAATCGAAGCCAAAGTTAAAGATTCAGAGCAATCAGTTTCCAAAGTGTCATTTGGGTGGGCTAAAGGTGCATATTAGTTTGACTTGTATACCTCCTGCTCCTTTTCAAGAGAATAAATAATTACAGTGATTTATCTTTGAAATGTGCAGCTTGCAGTTGGATGTGGAGAAGTCACATAATGGTGTCAGAGCATCAGCCCAAAGTAAATAAAATGGGGAAATATATTTAGCAAATGATAATGCAAGATGGGGGAACGAGTGAAAAGAAGAAATTATCTTTACATGAACAGAGAACTTTACAAAATACCAAGCTTTTGCAAAAAAGGAAATAATTGCAGAAAATAGAATTAGTGGGGGGGGATGGGGGGAGTCAGAGCCCTACCAAAGCTCTATGCTAATTTTAGCCTCCTAATGGACAGAATAGTTTCTCAAGCTCTTTGCCTGGGTTTCTTCTCTCCAAGCTTTCAGTCTCCCTCTGAGTGGTAAGTGCTCAGGTTTAGATGCAGTAGAGCAGTTGCTTAGATTTTTTAATGCCTTTCAAGGCTACTGTGAATTTTGATGTTCACCACTCCCCACTCCTGCCACGGGAAACCACTCTTGCATTGGTCCTCATGGACGGCCTTCTAGTTGCTAGATCCAACTCGCCGTTTATCCATTCAGGTTTTATATCCCAGAGCACAAGAAAGAAGTTGACAGTTTGCCACTTTTGTCAGAAAGACATTGTTTACATTTCACTTTTTGCCTTCAGTATCTCTGAGCCCTCTTCACTTTTTTCATGACAGGGTTCTTTCTCTTCTCCCCCGGTCACTTAGCTATGTGAGGGATCTTTCTGCAGGGATCTCGTTCTCTCTCATCTCCTCATGCCTGGGTCAGTCTTTGCATACTTGTCACCTCTAGCTAGATGACTCCTGTCTAGAGTTCCAGGCTTTCTCCTAGATTTTCATCCTGTCTATCCGAGAACCCACAGGGAAGCAGAGAATAGGGGACTTAGAGAAGATGAACTATTCAAGGGTCCAGAGGGTGGGCTTAGATTTTAGAATCACTGCTTTAGTGCCCTAAAAAAATTATTTATAAAAATGTACAGGTGATTCTCTGCCTGGACCTTAATACTAGTTTTACTGACTGAGATGTTTTTTAGGAAAAAAAAAAAAAAGATTAAGCATGCAAGCATTTTTTTCTAGGTCAACCTGTAAGTAGAACAGACAGTTTAAAGAGCTGACATTTTCTTTAAATGGTATGTCTGTATTTCAGGGAAGAATTGAGAGGAGATGGGATAAAAGATAAAGCTAAAAAGTCTTAGTATGGTATAATAATCAATAACCTCGTTCCCATATTGTTCCTACCAATACTGATACTTTCACTTAAAAAAAAGTCAAGTTGTGGAGTTCATGCACAATTCAATCAGCCTAATCAGTGGCTGAATAAATAGCAGTACTCCTACATAAAAAAAGTAAAGTAACAGTATCTGTTCTTTTTATCTGTTGACTGTAGATAAAAAGAAAGTCTTTCTAATGTTCAGGCCCATCTTCATGGAAATTTGAGGTTGGTAGTTCAGAGTTCGGGTGGTGGCGTTGCTTTTCTCCGACCTTGTTCTTAGAAACAGAGTTCTTTCTAGCTCACTTCTCTTCCAACTCTGGGTGGTGAACGCCATCCTCCCAATCCAGTATGATCACTGGAAAACACATTCACCATATCCATCTTCCCAGGAGCAAGCAAGAGGCACAGTTCTCTGAGAAGCCGTCTGATAACACCGACTTAGAAATCACAGGCCAAATCCTACTTACACGGCTGCTCATAGCCAAGAGCAGAACTTCTGGGGGCTGGAGAGATGGGACAGTGTCCATCACCTCATGGTCCCAGGGTGATCCCTGCCACTGAGGGCAGAGCAACTGGGCCCTTGCCTTGAACTGCCAGCCTGGAGGCTGAGAATGGCTGGGAGGCTCCCCTCCTCCATTCCCTGTCCCAAAGAGAAAGTTCTTCAAGAGAAAATCTGGACTAGTGGTTGTCCTTACTGTGAGCATCCTGTATCCTTTCAACAGTGCACTTTAGTTACTGTGAATGGAATAGAAAAAACAAGGCAAGGCGGGTGGGAGAGAGGAGGAGGCACCTGCTGTCTCTGCAACACTGTAATTTGAACAGTGAGAAGATACCTAGATTCTTTGACCGCAGTCCGAGGTGGAGTGAAACTGTTACCTTCGCCTAAGTATTTTGTAGAGAATAAAGGTGCAGTAGGGAGGGCATCCGCAAGCTCAGTCTTCTTCCCAAGGTCGAGCGCCGCTCTGCCTTGTGACCTGAGTAGGATGAGCATCCCAGGACCACGAAGATGGAGGATCTGAGAGACAAGAGGCAGAGGCTTCTCCCCAGAAGCCCAGTGCGCCCCGGCGTCTGCAGTGGCCGCGTCTTGTGGGCGGAATAGTCTGCGCGGTGGCCAGCCTGGGATTGCTCCCCTCCCACAGACGGGCCTCGCTTCCTCTCCAACTATTCCAGTGTGGGCTCCCGCTCTGCTACGGAGCTTACAGGCTTCTCTGTGGGGATTTTTCTCCCTGCGAATCAATTTAAATCCTCCTTTGTTCACAATCTCGCCTCTTTCTCTATTCTGCACATAACCACAAACTCAAGAATGTGCTCTTTGCACCCTCCGTTCTATCAAGTCCAATAAAGCAACTTTTAGGAGAGAGGTTTTCTTTCTTCTTCCTCTCTCTCTCTCTCTCTCTCAATCTCTCTCTCTCTCTCTCTCTCTCTCTCTCTCCCTCCTTCCGTGTGTGTGTCATCTAGCAAAACCTTCTTTATCTAGTAATTAATTGACTTACTTTTTTGGTAGTGACTTTTTCTGCCTTTCTAAGCTACAAAGAGCCTTAGGTGAGAGAAAACTACAAATAAAATCCTAACATTTGCAGTATTTATGTTTTGGAAAAGAATACAATATTTCACAAAATAAATCATTATATTTTATAATTTTGATCTTAGATAGCTCTGTGTGTATACGTGTGTGTAAAATAAAGACTCGTACCTATTTTTCTGACTCCATGCCAGGCTGTTTTCACTCAGGGTGCCCCAGAGTGGGGTGCGTAAGAACCCTCCCCACCCCAAGAGACCCAGCCCTGGAAGCCGACCTCTAGTACCCAGCAGGTGCCATGCTCCAGACCGCCATCCGGACACTCGGGACAAACCACTTGCATGAATGAAGTCCTAAGGAACCCAGATAATGCGGAACTTTGTGACCTTGGGGTCTGGACTCAACAGAACCTGGGAGCAGAGATTCTCTGCCTGCTTTCCCCAGTCTCTGGAGACCCAGGGATCATGCCCATAAGCCACACCTTACCAGCATCAGATAATCTCCTCATTGGCTACCCTCCAGAACTCAGGGCTGCTCTTCCCAGACGGGAGTATAAAATGAGACCCCCATAACCATGCCACCAGACTACGTGCCAGGCTATTTTCACTCGGGGAGCCCCAGAGTGGGGTGGGTGGGAGCCCTCCCTGCCCCAAGGAACCCAGCCCCAGAAGCCCACCTCCACTACCCAAACACCGCTACGCTCCAGGCTGCTTTCTGGACTCATCATAAGACACTTCCTACCCATTTTCCATAATTACCACACCATATTTGATGGGGTTCAGACAGCAGGCAACAAACCATAGAGAGAAATATAGAAATATATGCCTCTCGGAGAGCCTGGCAGGCTACTGAGAGTATCTCCCCCCATAGGCAGAGCCTGGCAAGCTCCCCATGGCGTATTCGATATGCTAAATACAGTAACAACAAGTCTTATTCCTCTGACCCTGAAAGAGCCTCCAATCATTGGGAAAGATGAGTAAGGAGAGGCTGCTAAGATCTCAGGGTTGGAAGGAATAGGGACATTACTGGTGCCTGCTTGAGTAAATCGATGAACAATAGAATGACAGTGATACAGTGATACCTATTTTTCTAAGTTGTGTTTCAATCTACACACTATGACTGCCTGTTTACAGGAGAATCTGAAGCAGTGGTAATTCTTAGACCTTACTCAATTAACCCTGTCTTCCCCTTGTACATTCCTGTGGGCCAAAATTTGAACTATAAACCTGCTATTAAAACTTGAAGGAAGGGGTTAGAAAGATAGTACAGTGGTTAAAGTGTTTATCTTACAAGCACTTGACCCAGGTTTGACCCACAGTACCATTAACGATCCCAAAACCATGCCAGGAATGATCTTTGAGCACAAAGACAGGAGTAAGTCCTGAGCATTGTTGGGTGTGGCACCAAACAAATAAACAATAAAATAGAAACAGGAATTCCTTTCCCAAAGTTCCCATGTAAACTGATGGATGCATTATGGAATGTGCAAGGTGTTAGAGATCTGCCAGTCTGGGTTCATATTCTAGATCTTCAATTCTTGTACAAGACCTTTGATGAGAAACCAGTGAATGGTGGAGGTCAGCCTGGGTTCGATAATAACATCTTAGGCCAAACTGATTTTTTTTATTTTGATAAAATCATTACATGTACAGGTAGAACAGCTTTTAATTCTGGCACACTCTTAGAAACATATCTCAAGATTTTCTTGTAACTACGATGAATAAATGAAACAATGATAATTAAAATATGTTTGGAGATACTGCATTCATGTCTCCTTTCAATGTGGGGCACATATCTCTAACAGCAGGAAAGTTTTATCCCTTCTGTGGTCAACGTTTTCTCAACAACATGAATAGAAATGCATTAAATACTTTAGTGGCCCCAAACTAGGAAGAACAACTATGCACTGAATGGTGAATTAATATTAAAAAATCATCTCAAGAACCTAAAATAATTTCTTCAATAAAATCTATTAAAAGATCAGGAGCACCAGATCCAAGATGGTGGCCAGCAGGAGGCTGAAGAAATCTGCAAATGTAGAATGAAAAGATTCTGCAACATCCAGGTTGATGAAGCTAATCTATTGACTTGGATAGGCTTATTGTTTTTGACAATTCTCCATATGAAAAGGGGTCTTCAGAATTGAAATAAACTTTCCAGCAGGGTACCAATCAAACCACAGAAGAACACATTTAAGACAAAGGTCTGTCATCCAAACATTGATGAAAGGGAGCAAGTAAGTCTGCCAAAAAATAGTGCTGAAAACTGGAAGCCAGCAACCAAAAATTGACCCAGTAACCAAGTTCCTCATTGCACTGGTGAATGACCCCCCAGTCTGAGGACCCACTTTTGGCTGACCTAACTGAAAAGGATTCTAAGGACCATAAAAAACTTTCTAAAAATGCTGCAGAGTTTACAAAGAAATATGGGGGAAAGCAACCTGTGGACTAAATCTGTCATAACTGATTCCAGCAAGTGTGAACAGAGACCTGGAGCAGTACATTCAAACACCCACAAAATGTGAAAAATTGACTTGTGCCCTATTCTTCACTAGTGGTAGTTACTGTCTACAGTTTCTTTTTTTATGTAGGAGTACTGCTATTTATTCAGCCACTGATTTGCTGATTGAATTGGACATGAACTCCACCTTAATTTTTTTTCATTTTTTATAATTTTATTTATAGAATCACCATGAGAGCAGTTACAAAGTTTTCGGGTTTAAGTCTTGGTCATACAATGAAACACCTGTACCTTCACCAGTGCCTATTCTCCACCACCAAAAACCCCAGTATACCCCCATCCCACACCCTCCCCCTACCTGTGGGGGCAGATGATTTCCACATTACTCTCTCTCTACTTTGATCACATTCAATATTTTCACACCAGACCCACCATTATTATTTAGGATTTTACCCCAACACTCAGATCTGCTGAAAAGGCAACACTAGACGATTTGTTTTCTATTGCTGGTTATGAATAATATATGATGTCACATGACTGCAGTAGTGGCTGCGTGATTTTGAAATTCCAAAATTTTAACAATTATATCTGGAGGAATTTCTGCCAAAACCTGCTGGGTTCCGAGATTTGTTTCTGAATCTCTTGGATCATGGCCGTTAAGCAGCTTTATCAGGAGCCAGAAAGGCCATTTGTGGATGGCGACTCAGGGTCTCGTTGGGACGGGGAGGAAAGGACCGGCTCCAACCCCACGCTGTGAGGCCCCGCGTGTCTCTTCACTGAGGGCCCAAACCTGACTGTCCAATGGCCCCTAGAGAATGGCGGCCGCTGAGGCACCTAGGGGAAGCCGGTGGAGGGACAGCACCCTTTCCCCCTGGAATGGCCCTGTGACAGTAACCTACCACGGGGTCTGGACACATTTCTGCCAAAAGCCACTAGGTTCTGAGATTTGTTTCTGAGTTTCTGGGATCATGGCTGTTAAGCAGCTTGATCAGGAGTCAGAGAGGCTGTTCGTGGGTGTCGACTCGTGGTCTCGTTGGGGTGGAGAGGAAAGGGCCGGCTCTACCCCCATCCTGTGAGGCCCCACGTGTCTCATCACTGTGGGCCCAAACCTGACAATCCAATGGCCTTTGACGGATGACGGCCACTGAGCCACCAAGGGGGAGTAGGCGGAGGGACAACACCCTTTCCCCCCTGGGGTGGCCCGGCGACAATAACCTACTGTGGGGTCCGGATGCATTTCTGCCAAAAGCCGCTGGGTTTCGAGATTTGTTTCTGAGTCTCTGGGATCATGGCCATTAAGCAGCTTGATCAGGAGCCAGAGAGGCCATTTGTGGGTGGCAACTCGGGGTCTCTTTCAGACAGGGAGGAAAGGGCCGACTCCACCCCCATCCTGTGAGGCCCCGTGTGTCTCATCACTGCAGGCCTGGACTGTCCAATGGCCTCTGGAGGATGGCGGCCACCGAGCCACCTAGGGGGAGCAGGCGGAGGGACAGCACCCTTTTCCTCCTGGGGTGTCCTGGTGACAGTAACCTACTGCGGAGACCAGACGCATTTCTGCCAAAAGCCTTTGGGTTTTGAGATTTGTTTCCGAGTCTCTGGGATCATGGCCATTAAGTAGTTCGATCAGGAACCAGAGAGGCCATGGCTCCAATTATATAGCTGAGCCAGAGGTGGTTTGTAGGTGTGTCTCCCACATACCTAATTTCTGGCATTTACTTTCTTGATAAACTTTGCCCAAGCTTTTGGGGTCTGGCCAAAGGCACAGTAACAATTTTAGTGTATCAGGCTACTGATGCACTTGCCTCACAGGTACAGATTGACCTTTTGGTGGCACCATACCCCCATCTACAGTTTCTTAATCAAAAGTGATCTAGGTAACTGTAGAGATAGGATTGAAAATTTAAAAAAAAAAACTGTTCAGTGCTAGAGAGATTGATGGACAGAGCACATGCTTTGCATGACAGAGGCCCAAGCTTGGTCCCCTAGCTCCACAGAACCAATCCCAAGACACAAAAACGAATCTCAGACCCAAGAAACTTGCTTCAGAGCTGGCTCCGGACTTTGCAATATGCTGTTTCCACTGGGCTGCTCCAGACGGGGGCAGGTGCCATCCCTCCATCTGCCCTCTGGGAGCCCCAGAAGTTGCCATTTTCTAGAAGTCAGTAACAAGCTTCAGGTACAAGTGGTGGTGGCAGCAAATGCCAAGTCTCATGGGACAGGGAAGGAGTGGGCCCTTCTCCTTCCCCCTGCTTGATGGGATTCCAAGATGACACCGCATCTGGCCACCGTGTACTTAAGCTCCCATATGGCCATGATCCAGAGACACACAAATGAATTTCGGACCCAAGCAACTTGCTGCAGCGATCTTTTCAGACCCTAATTATTAAAATTTTATAATTCCTAGAGCGGGTATCTGCTCTCACAGCCGTACGACATTATATTGTATCCATAACAAGCAATACAAAACACATTGTCTAGCATTGCATTTTCGGAGTGATAGCACAGCGGGTAGGGCATTTGTCTTGCATGTGGCAGACGCGGGTTCGATTCCTCCGTCCCTCTCAGAAAGCCCAGCAAGCTACCGAGAGTACCCTACCCACACAGCAGAGCCTGGCAAGCTCCCCATGGCGTATTTGATATGCCAGAAACAATAACAACAAGTCTCACAAATGGAGATGTTACTGGTGCCTGCTCGAGCAACTTGTTGTCAGGAAGACAGTGCAGACAGTGCGATGAATGGTGGTGGGACTGGTCTCAAAATATCGAAGGTAACTAAAGTAGAGAAAGAGAGTATTATGCAAATTGTCTACCACACAGGCAGGGGGAGATGTGGAATGGGTGGGAGGGATACTGAGGATTTTGGCGGTGGAAAACGTGCACTGGTGAAGGGATGGATGTTTGATGACTGTAGAATCAAAACTCAAACACGAAAGTTTTGTTACTGTACCTCATGGTGAATCAAAAAAAAAAAAAGAACCAATCCCAAGCACTGAGACAGGTGAGACAGGAGAAGCTTATTAGAACCATTGGTATGACCCGTACTTAAAAAAAAAAAATTAGGGAAAACTTGTTTGTTGGTGAATAGCACAGGAGCTAAGGGCCTTGGCGGCTGATCTCAGTTTAATTCTTGACACCACGTGGTTCCTGGATGATAATGGGAGTGACCTCAAGCAAGAGCTGCGAGTAGCCTCCGAACACCGCTGGGTGCAGCTCAGGCCTCCCCCGCCTCCCCACTAAAAAGAGCTGCTCAGCAACTAGAATATGAACGTGGGTCAGAGTCACGAACAGTGTCAGATTAGTACAACCAAATTAAGTGGATTGGACCCAGTTAATTGGCATATGTGGAGGGAATTCAGGAAAAGAGATGGCCTATGTGATCAGAAATTGGTTATATATTGGGAGCTCTGAAAATAAGTGAATAGGCTGAAAAATAGAAAGCAATTTTCTTCTTGTTGAAGAATGCTGATATAATTTGGAAAAGGAGAAAGTTAGAATTAACCCTGTGGGTTTTTTATGGAACTAGAAGCATCTTATTTATAGATACAGAGTACGTGATAAATGGAGCTATCATAGATGAGTAAGAGTGAACC
Organism: Sorex fumeus; assembly: GCF_029834395.1. NCBI lineage: Eukaryota > Metazoa > Chordata > Mammalia > Eulipotyphla > Soricidae > Sorex > Sorex fumeus. Next base: position 20,810,356 of record NW_026606118.1, read on the forward strand.
TTGTGGGGGCAGGAGCAATAGTCCAGGGGTAAGGTGCTTGCCTTGCACGTGGCTGACCCAAGTTTGAGCCTGGGCATCCTATATGGTCCCTTGAGCCCTGCCAGGAACAATTACTGAGTGCAGAGTCAGGAGTAAGTCCTGGGAACTGCTTACTGTGACCCCAAAACCAAACCAAACCAAAATAAAGAATGAAACTTGTACTAATGTGTATATAGATATACATCTATATACACATTTATATATACACATTTATTTATATATTTATATACACATTTATAAATATATATATTTATAAATGAATCATCATCACCGTCATCACTGTCATCCCATTGATGGTCAATTTACTCGAGCAGGCGCCAGTGACATCTCTATTCCTCCCAGCCCTGAGATTTTAGCAGCCTCTTCTAACTAGTCTTTTCCCAACGATTGAAGGCTCTTTCAGGGTCAGGGGATGAGACCTGTTGTAGTTACTGTATTTGGCATATCGAATACACTTTCAGGAGCTTTCCAGGCTCTGCCTGTGCGGGCGGGACACTCTCGGTAGCTTGCTGGGCTCTCCAAGAGGCATATATTTATATATTTTTCTCTATAATTTGCTGCCTATTGTCTGAACCCCATCAGATATGGTGTAGTAATTGTGGAAAATGGGTAGGAAGTGTCTTATAACATGTCATGCATTAATTTATAAATAAATAAATTTATTTATAAATAAATAAATAGCACTGTAGCACTGTCCTCCTGTTGTTCGTTGATTTGCTCGAGTGGGCACCAGTAATGTCACCATTGTGAGACTTGTTGTTACTCTTTTTGGCATATCAAATTCATCACGGGTAACTTTGCCAGGCTTGAGATACTCTCAGTAGCCTGCCGGGCTCTCTGAGAGGGACAGAGAGCATGCAAGGCAAACGTTCTACCCACTGCTATTGCTCCAGCCCAAATAAATAAATAATATGGTAGCACTGTAGCACTATCCTCCCATTGTTCATCGATTTGCTCGAGCAGGCACTATAAATATGTATACACATTTATAAATACACATTTATAAATAAATAAGGTAAAGGTAAAAGGTAAAGGTAAGGGCCCTCCCGTTGATCGTCGATTTGCTCGAGCAGGCCCAGTAACGTCTCCATTGGAGACTTTGTTGTTACTGTGTTTGGCATATTGAATACTCTCGGTAGCTTGCCGGGCTACCGAGGGACGGAGGAATCGAACTCGGGTCGGCCATGTTGGCCGCTTGTAAGGCAAACGCCCTACCTCTGTGCTATCGCTCTTGATCACTTGATCACTTGATTTCCCGTTAATTGTCGATTTGCTCGAACAGGCACCAGTAACGTCTCCATTTGTCCCTGTCACGTGCTAGTGTAGCCCAATGGCGTCTGTTTGCTCTAGGAACATGAAGAGCCTCAAACCAATCGTTCATGATCTTGATGAAGAAGTCTGACCATCTGGTAGGTGGGCGGCCACGCGGTCTTTTGACATCTCGTGGAATCCTGTCAGTAACAGCTCTAGTCCAGTGGTCGTCTTTAAATCTCATTACGTGACCAGCCCATCTGATTTTTGACACCTTGGCAAATGAGACAGCGTTCCTGATTCTTGATCATCTACAGATGTCGGAACTCCGGATTCTTTCTCTCATTTGAGTGAAACGTGATATTCCAAGCATAGCTCTTTAAATTCCTCTTTGGGAGACCGGAATAATGTTCTCATCCTGTTTGTGTAGGGCCCAGGTCTCTGAGGCATAAGTTAATGCAGGAAGAACAGTGGAATCAAAGAGATGTGTCCTGGAGCTGGAGGTTCTTCGTCCTCTTAGCTATTTCTTCGACACTCTTGAAGGCGTTCCAAGCTGCTCTCTTCCTCCTGCTCAGCTCGGGTGCCAGGTCATTTGTCATGTTGACTTCTCGACCTAGGTACACATAGCTGTTGCATTCGGAGATGGTCGTTCTGTTGAGAGCAAATGGGGCGTCAGGAACAAGGCTGTTTCTCATAAACATTGTCTTCGTAAGATTCAGCTGTAGTCCTACCTTTCCACACTCACGGTCAAAGTCGGTCAGCATTTGTGCCGTTTGGCTGATGTTTGGTGTTATTAAAACAATGTCCTCAGCAAAGCGGAGGTGGTGTAGTTGCCGACCATCTATCTTCACTCCCATTCCTTCCCATTCCAACCGTCGCATGATGTTCTCGAGGGTGGCACTGAAGAGTTTCGGTGAAATGGTATCACCCTGCCGGACCCCTCTCTTGACATCAACAATCACTTCTTTGTAGAATGGTGAGATCCTGGTAGTGAATCCGCAATACAGCTCACGGAGGATCTTGATGTATTGGGCTTGAATGCCCTGATTGGCTAGGGCTTCAATGACTGCTTCTGTCTCAACAGAAACAAAGGCCTGCTTTAAATCAATGAACGTTAAACAGAGCAGCATCTTGAACTCCCGAGAAACCTCAATGAGCTTGGTTATTGTGTGGATATGGTCGATGGTGCTGAATCCTTTGCGGAACCCGGCTTGCTCACATGGTTGTCCTTCATCTAGTGTTCTGCCAATCCTATTTAGGATTACTCGAGTGAACAACTTGTAGATGACAGGCAATAGGCAGATTGGGCGATAGTTGCCAATGTCATGGATGTCTCCCTTCTTGAACAGTAGTACGGTCCTGCTGATTTTCCATTGGGGTGGAACCTTGCATTTAGACAGGTAGCGTGGGAAGAGACAAGCCAGCGTATTGATGAGTACTGACGGCAGGTTCTTCAGGTGTTCAGGTCTGACCTTGTCAGGGCCGGGTGCTGTTCATTTCTTTACTGACGAAATGGCGTGTCGGATTTCGGAAGGGAGAACATTGGGAACGACATATCCATCCTGTAGAATTTGGTATGTCGGCAAGTGGATATGGCTATAGAAGAGATTTGAGTAGAAGTCATGGATAATCTTCTCCACTGCTGTTCTGGAGGATGTGATAGATTCATCAGGACATCGGAGGGCAGTCATCTTGGTCTTGTAGTTGGCAAAGGACAGGCGGGCGTTACGAATACTTTTCCCAGCTTCTGCCGCATCTACCAGCACTTCTGCTCTTCTCTCTTTGAGGTCTTCCTTGATCGCATCTCTGCACTGCTTTGCGAGCTCGGACGTTCGCTTGCGGATGCCTGAGGCATGTGCCAAACCACGTTGGCGAATAAGCTCAAGAGTTTTCAAAGACAGGCGTTTTTTTTTGTGGCTATCTCTCTCTTTGCGTTCCTCACACAATCATGGAAGTGCTGAACCAGCCAATCATATTCCTCGTCAATGTTGTCAACAATGGCATCTTCCCATGTTGCTGCAATAGTGCCAAAGAGCTCCCAGTTGGTGGTCGTTCTGGGAGTTCTCTTTTTAAACTTTGCAGCCCTTTCTCCCCGCTCTGTGAAATAGAATTTTGCACTAAGGAGACGGTGGTTCGATCCCGTTTGGAATTTTGGGACAACAGCGACATCGGTCAGGCAAAACTGTCGATTGAATAGGATGTGGTCTATTTCGTTGTGGAATCGTCCACCGGGAGACTCTCATGTCCAACGTTTAGATTCTGCCTTCTGGAACTGTGAGTTACCATGGATGGTCTTGGTCGACATGAGGAACTCAGACAGTCTCTCACCCTGTTTGTTCCATTCTAGGCCATGGGGTCCTGATGTGAAGTTCTTCAGCTGATCTTCTCGGTCCTATCTTGGCATTAGAATCACCCACAATGATCTTGTAGAAGGTGTGGTCTTCTTTATAGAACTTCTCTAGCTCCATGTAGAACTTCTCAATTTCTCCTCCATCATAATGAGATGTTGGTGCGTAGACAACGAAGATAGAAACTGCTGGCAGTGATCCACATCTATTCAAATGTAAATGTCCGATTTGGGTTGTTAGGCATTCGAATGAATCAATGCTCATGGCCAAGTTTGTGTTGACAAGGACACCGACGCCACCGACACCTCTTTTATCGCATTTCCGAGGATCAATTCTTCTCCAGTGTTGAAAACGGCATAATGTGCATATATACACACATTATATATGTACATACACACACACACACAACCATTGATTTCATAGCTTATCTGCTGAAGAGCCTAGATGCCATGACACTGCAGTAATAATGTACATCCCTTATGCCCAAATCTTGATTGGAAAATTTTACTTTTTTTTTTTTCTTTTTTATTAGTGAAACGGGGCTGGAGCGATAGCACAGCAGGTAGGGCGTTCGCCTTACACGCGGCCAACATGGCCGACCCGAGTTCGATTCCTCCGCCCCTCTCGGAGAGCCCGGCAAGCTACCGAGAGTATTCGATATGCCAGACACAGTAACAACAAAGTCTCCAATGGAGACGTTACTGGGCCCGCTCGAGCAAATCGACGATCAACAGGAGGGCCTTTACCTTTACCTTTACCTTTATTAGTGAAACGACATGAGGTACAGTTGTAGATTTACAAATTTTTGTGCTTGGATCTCGGTCATACCCCGATCAAATACCCATCCCTCCACCAGTGCCCATTTTCCACCACCAGGATAATATCCCTCCCCCCCATCCTCCCATCCCCCCATCCCCCCCTGCCACTGTGGCAGGGCATTCCCCCCTGTTCTCTCTCTCCTCCTGGGCGCTGTGATCAGCCAAAGAGGCATTGAGTGGCGAACATGTTCAGTCCAGTCTACTTTCAACTGAAAGAACAATTATCTCCTTAAATTCGAGATCAACTAGAGAAGAATCATAAATTAACACAGAATAACTTATATCAAGAAACCAAAAAATGTTTGAGGAATGATTAAAAACTATCAAAAGGAATCAGGAATTAAGGCCTGGGGATTGCTTTGTATGTTGACGGTAGAACACCTGTATGCATACCTATATGAGGCCCTGAGTTCAGTCATCAGCACCCACCACCATGCCCTCGACTCAGACATTAGCTCGTTCCTATTAGCCAAATTTGGGAATCACTGAAAGCCCAATTTCAGTTCATGACTGTAATACTATGTTTAAACTTATTGAATATAATAAGAATCCATAAGACTGGGTTGATAGAAAAGTTAATGAGTTAAATGTGTGGAGAAGGGAGTGGAAGTTAGTACAAAAGTTATGGAACTGATCCTGTTTGATCCCCTGCACCATGTGGTCGCCTAGAGGCCCCCAGCACTGCCAGGGTGACCTGGCTAATTCTGCACCACAGGACTGGAGTGTCATTGCTTCAGGCTTTGAATTGAACTGCTGGGCCAGCTGGCCAAGACTCTGCCCAAGAGACAGTACAGTAAGCAGGGTGCTTCTCTGTAACTGCCGACCTGGATTCCATCCTCAGAACCCCATACAGTCCCCTATCTGATGTCCTGAGTACTGACAGGAGTGATCCCTGAGTGCAGAGCCAGGAATAAGCTGAGAGCATCATCAGGAGTAGTCCCAAACCCAAAAGAAGACAAACTTGTGTCTCTTACTCATTGCTATATCCCAGCAACCAGCAAATCATTGTCTTTTCTAGTCATGTAAAAAATACGGAATGGCTCACAAAAGACCAACCTGGGTTCGGTCCCTGACATACCATATGTTCCCCAGAGCACTGCCAGGAGTAATTATGAATGCATAGCCGGGAATAACCCCTAAGCATTGCCAGGTGTGGCAAAAAGCAAACAAACAAAAACAACAAATGAAAGAATGACTCGTTCACATGGAACTAGAAGTTGCCTAGTTTGGGATGCTAGTACATCTTGACAAATGTTTTGAAAATGTGGCACTCCAGATCTATCCAGGGTACTTCTCAACTCCGAATTATCCAAGACCATTCCTATTCTACTTGGTCTCAGGATTACTCACAGGACTCTTAGAATATGGGTCAATTCAAATCATTAGGCTAGTAATGAGAAAAATGTGCATCAATTCCATGTGCATTTTACATGTTATTTTTTTGCAATGCATTAATAGAATTGGGCATACCACTAAGTCACACAAAGAGAGCGTTTCTGCATAATTACAGATGTCACTGCCCATTTGCTCTGTGGAAAGCTCTTTGCCACATTTGAAAGTTCAACTTTCTATATTATTGCATACATATTCCAAATGATGGAGGGTTCTTTTTTAAAAAAAATTGTGGAATAAAAAACAATTAAGTCAAGTCACATTTAAAACTGAAGCTGAACTGGGTGGGTCAGGATTGCTAGTGTTTAAAAAATGTGAACAACATCCTTAATATAGCTATTTGTGACTAACTCAGTGGGCGTGATACCCAGGGGAAAACAATAAGCTCTCTTATTTTAAAAGTTTGAATTTAGAATGGTGCACCATTATTTTTAACATAAAAAGTACTCAAGGAAATATCCAGAGTTTTGTTTAAGAAGAGAAGGCTAATGATGGGAAACATTTCACTTGAAGACTTGTAAATTAAAAAAAAACACACACACCTTAATAAAGAAATCAGAATGTAGTCTATATCTCTCTTCCAAATTTCATGTCTTTTAAAATTGTACCTTATGGGAACAAAGAAGAAAACTGGCTGGAGGCCCCCAAAGCTCCCAGAGAATGCTCCGGGCCCCAAACAGAGCCAATATCACGGGGAGGTCCCAGATGGGGTAGGTGCTGCCATCCCGCCTTCTCCCGATGGAATCCCAGTGGCCATGAGCTTCTATAAGCATGGCTCTGGCATACGGGTACCAGGATATTTTTTCCAAACCACTCAGCCACTTACGCGGCCACACGACATTTTCTTAGATGAAAAGTGATCAATGGAAAGTAAATCATCCAACCTTTCTCCCTGAAAATCAGGCTTGACTCTTTTGCAAACCACAATACCCAAAAGGAGAGAGAGAACAAAGGGGAATGCCCTGCCATGAAGCAGGGTGGGATGGGGGGGAAGGGAGGTGGGAGGGATACTGGGATCCATGGTGGTGAGAAATGGGCACTGGTGGAGGGATGGGTATTGATCATTGTATAATTGAAACCCAAGCACAAAATTTGTAAGTCTACAACTGTACCTCATGGTGTCCCACTAATAAAACTTTAAAATAAAAAATTATACCTTATGGGGCCAAATAGATAGAACAGCAAGTAGGGTGCTTGCCTTGCATGTGGCCAACCTGGGTTTGATCCCCAGAAACTCATGTCATCCTTGAGCACTGTCAGGTGTGGTCCCTGGATGCAGAGTCAGGAGTAAACTTGAGCACAGTTGGTTGTGGTCTCCCCACAACAAAAAAAATTTTTACCTTACTGGAGGTATGGTTCAGTGGTGAAGTGTATATTTTGCATGAGTGAGGCCCTTGGTTTAATCCCCAGCACCACACACTTGCAATTGCTCTGGCAAGTACAATGTATCTCTAAGAGCAGAATCAATTTCATGAACAACTTCTGTCTTTGGTCTCAGAGTTAATCCATAAAAATTCACTAAGTATGATACTAGATCAATCAATTGAGCATGCTATATTCCAGGCACAGTCTAAGCACTTTCTTGGCATCATACTTAATTCTCACAATCGATTGCCTGAAAGGCACTTATATGGTCACTCATTTGACAGCAGGAAAAAAAAACTTAGAAAAACCAACTAAGCAGCTCAAAGCCAGATACCTACTATGAAATGGGAGCTAGGACTAACACTTGGTCTGGTAGTCTTGAAATCACAATTCTGGATTGTGTCCGAGGACCTAGGCTATGTGTCTCACAAAGATGTATACTCCCGTGACATATAAAGTTCATGGAACTGAGACAAAAATTCGGCACTGTTTCTAGTAATCCATTTTCCCAATGCAAGTTTTAAAAATACATTTTATTTAGTAACTACTAGCCCAGTATACAATATTAATAATGAACAAAATAGCTAAAAACACAACCAAAATTAAAAAAAACTTATAAACTTGAATTTTACAAACACATTATATTTAAATATTACTCAAACTTGGGGCTGGAGAGATAGCAAAGTGGGGAAGGTGCTTACTTTGCATGTGGCTGACCAGGGTTTGATATCCAGCACTCCATACGGTTTTCTGAGTCCGCCAGGAAAGATTCCTGAGCACAGAATAAGCCCTGAGCACCGTCAGGTGTGACCCCCAAGTAAACAAACAACAGCAACAAGACTCAAAATTATTTAAGTTTTCCTCTTTGGATATTTGAACCTTGATTCTTCAAATAATGTAAGGTCTATCTTAACTGAAAAAGGAGAAGAATAAGAATTGTGAGGAGAGGCCAGGAGCAATAGTACAGTGGGTAGGGTGTTTGTCGTGCATGTGGCTGACCCGGGTCCGATCCCTGGCATCTCATATGGTCCCCCCAAGCACCGCTAGGAGTAATTCCTGAGTGCAGAGTCAGGAACAACCTCTGAGCATCGCTGCGTGTGAGCACCCCCCATCTCCCAAAAAAGAAGTGTGAGAATGTCCTTTTAGGCCAATGGCCCTCTCTCCAACAGCTGGCTCTCAAAGCCAAGGGCTTGGAACCTTCAACCGCTGTTCAGTGGAGTCAGTCACAGTAAATGAGATATAAAAAGAGGACGCTGGGGTAAGAGGGAAACTGAGGACATTGGTAGAGGGAAATAGCCACTGGTGATAGGATTGGTGTTGGAACATTGTACTCCTGAAATTTAATATCAAATCACTTTGTACCTCTGTAATTCACCGTAATTCAATTTAAAAAAACCCACATATGGAGATAAACACACATGGACTGTCCAAGCTTTAGAATTCCCTGGACAATACTCATTGAGCTCCCAGACTGGCCATTTATTCAATATAACATTGCTGTGCCTCTCTGGTTTTTGATATGGGTGTTATTAAGTTGACAAAGACCCTAGAAACAGTTAATAAACGTACCAGAATTCAATGAGTACGTTAAAAGCAGAGACAGGAATATTCTGGGATATTTCACATGGTCTAAGCAGGTACCCTTAAAATATAAAGTCATGACGCCTCCTATTCTATTTTTCTTGTGTTGCCCTTTACATATAGAAGATCCTAAATTGTTTAATTTTATTCCTTTCTGGATTTTTTAAAAATCTTTTTTAAAAAAATTTTTTTAATTGAATAACTCTGAGATAGACCATTACAAAGCTGTTCATGATTGGGTTTCAGTCACACAATGTTCCAACACCCATCCCTCCACCAGTGTACATTTCTCAACACTAATGTCCCCAGTTTCCTTCCCACTACCCCCAACTCTTCCCCCACCCCAGCCTTATTCTATGGTAGACACTTTTTTCTGTCTGTCCGTCTGTCTGTCTGCCTGCCTGCCTGTCTGTCTGTGTCTGTGTCTCTGTCTCTGTCTCTGTGTCTCTGTCTCTCTCTGTCTCTCTCTCTCTCTGTCTCTCTCTGTCTCTCTCTGTCTCTCTCTGTCTCTGTCTCTCTCTCTCTCTCTCTCTCTCTCTCTCTCTCTCTCTCTCTCTCACACACACACACACACACACACACAAACACTTCCTCCTCTCCCTCCCTCCCATTCCTCCTTTCCTGGAACTTTTTTAGCTTGCTCTGTAATCTATTCTCTCCTGGGTGCATTTTTGCTGCCCATTTATGTTGTAAGACCTATGCTGTTTTTGCCCAAGGGACTGTCCAGCTTTGGGGTTGGGTTTTTATTAGGGGGCAATTTCCCACCACAAACTAATGAAAATATGTAGGCACCGGGAACTATGATTCCTGGCTTTCACATGACATCTTTGAAACAGTGTAGACTCATTAGAACTTGAAGTATTGCTATTACCTTCTCATCTCTTTGGAACAATTAACAAAGGTGTGACATGCATTCAAGAGGTTCATGGCTTAACTTCAATCATATCTAAAAATAAAATTTAAAACAAAGGAAATAAGTAAGATTTCTAAACTGCAACTTGCTACTAAAGACAAAGACAGCTTCTTGTTTGGGATTTCTCAATTTGGGCACGGTTTCTGGGTTTTAAAGTCGGTAGCTTGCCCAAATCTCTATTCTTTTTTGACTTCAGTCAGTTTTGGATTTGGAAAATAGATTTCTTTTTTTTTTTTTGCTTTTTGGGTCACAGCTGGCGATGCAGAGGGGTTACTCCTGGCTCTGCACTCAGGAGTTACTCCTGGCAGTGCTCAGGGATATGGGATGCTGGGAATCGAACCCGGGTTGGCCGCGTGCAAGGCAAACGTCCTACCTGCTGTGCTATCTCTCCAGCCCTGGAAAATAGATTTCTTATTGAACAAACATAAACGATGAGATAATGATCTTGTTCATTCACTAAAACAGCATTTTTCAACTGGGGTTCATATTGCCCCCTGTGGGTGACTCAGGATATTCCATAAAGGCCAAGGTGAAAATAGCATAAATGAGGGACCTTGGTGCAGGACTTTAGGGCCTATTTCTAAGATAGGGACCCCAGGAAGGAAACTAGGTCGGAAGAAGATTCTAGTCTGAAAAAGGTTGAGAAATACTGCATTAAAGTGATAACTTGTACAAATATATCAATGATTCTTAATACAGTGGCACATTTATCACTAATGACTGAAAGAGGAAAAAAAAGTCAGATGTATAGGCTGGGATAGACATACCTTCATGTGCTCCTGAGCAGAGTAGAACTGTACCATATCAATTTATCAGGATGCATAGTATGAAAAAGCAGACAGAATTTCACAAAGAAATTTGCCTCAAAGTTGCCAGTAGGTGTCAGTATTTAGATGCGTTGGCAACTCTTCCTGCAGTTCTTTGTAAAGAAACCCAGTTAAAAAGTCAGTTCTGAATGCTTTTAAACTAGTTCAAAGACAGAAAAAGAATGCTAATAAATCCACACTTTTAACTTGTAATTCAAGGTAGCAACTTAGCTTACTGCTGTTAAAATAATTACTGGAAAACTGTTCTAAGTGGTGGTAAACCAACAAGTGATTAAACTAGAAGTATTTAAAAAATTAAAAATTACTAAATATCAAGTCTGCTTTTCATGTAAATATAAAGACTCTCATACCTTTTAGAAAAATGCTTCAATTTTTAAGAACCATTTATATTTTGTCTTTATGTTTTATAAAAAGCATCATTTTAAAATTCATTAAGACAGATTCTGTGTCTTTGTACGGGTAAGGGTGTATGATATTGTCACAAGAGGAGATTATTAACAGTGAATTTTAAAAATGAAAAATTTTCTAAATATTGATAGTGAGGGGTTTTTTTTTTGGTCTAATTGCACAGTATATATGAAATTCAACTATAGTTCCCATAAATGATGATTCCAGAAAAGGGAGGAAACTTGACTTGAGTTACAAAACACCTAAAGTTAAAAGAAGAATGTTGGAGATCATTCTTCCTCACAACTCCCTCGTGGTGATTAAATATTATTTTCCTTTTTGCAAAGAAGAAGCAAAAGGCAATGAATGCAGTGTGGGAGAGATGGAGAGTGTCTGATCCCAACACTGGGTTCTTCATTACTAAGTAAGCTTATGATTTTAACTTTTAATTTACTGAATTATATTTTAATACCTATTTACATTAAATTAAAATGCTGCTGATAGAGGAAACTGGTAATAAAACAGTGGCAAAGAGCATAAAGAAAGCGAACGTTTCCATCAAAGTTGGCTTGGTAACAAGTGTCATTCAAGGGATCAAACATACTGATCCATAGAAAACATGGGTTCAGTAAACTAGGATCCTTCTAATAGATTTTCTTGTTTCTATTCCAGCAACTTACTTCTAGATATTATTTCAACGTGTGTGTGTGTGTGTGTGTGTGTGTGTGAGAGAGAGAGAGAGAGAGAGAGAGAGAGAGAGAGAGAGAGAGAGAGAGAGATTTTAGTGATCTTTTTGTTGAACTTCAGCAATCTCAAGAATATTAGACGTTTGCTTTGACATGAAGCTTGATCTACAAAATGGTTTTAAAACAGAGTAAAAAGTTCAAAGGACTCTGGGCCTGTTCTTGGCATTATTACTCCATATCTGCACTAGCAGCACGAGACAGGGAAGAATGGAGATGTTACTGGTGCTCACTCAAGCAAATCGATGAATAAGGGTTGTCAAGTGATCAAGTGATCAAGTGATCTGCCCTAGGCTATAGCCACACAAATGTTTGTGAGCCTTCGTGTTCAAATGGACAAGTGCCTTGTGTTCAAACTGGAAGGAAGGGTTTCAAATCAGGAGAAAGAAATAGACTGAGCTTAGTCAAACTGGTATTGACTGAATTAAATAATTCCTCCCCGCCAACATTTTCTGCCAGTTCAACAGACTTCCCTCTCCCAAGCATAGACAGATGGACCCCAGATTTTTACGTGCTGGATCTATAGGGCTGGATCAGAAATGGAAATATTATTGGTATAAACTTCTGGATACAAATGGAGACATCTAAATAAAAATAGGTGTACTTACACACACAGTATTTCTGTCTATTGTGAGGTCATGGGTATAGTAACACATCAAAATTAATGAACACACAATCATACAGAAAGGTGGGTTTCCAGCTAAAAGAAACTGGAAAGGGAGCAGGGGTGGTGGTGGCGCTTATCATGGGTGGATCAGGGAAAATAGGAGGTGAATGTGATGTATCTTGGACTTGAAAGTAAGGAAGGACCTAAGAATGACAGAGGCAAGTTAAAAATGTCCTTGAATGGACACTTGTCACCCAAATCTGGGCCGCCTTAAGCATCAACAAAACTATAGACTGGATTGTCCCCATTAATTAAAACAGAATACCATGAGCACATACTTGGATAACTCTTGATTTCATGAATAATAAACTTAAATGGAAAGTTCGATGAGCTACGAGATATTTGTACACTTCAAAGCACTTCATCTCAAAATACTTATTAATCACACACAAAAAGTAACATTATAAAGAAACCTGGTAGAGACGCTAAATTTAGTGAATTAATATCAGTAACTGGACACATAATCCTGTGAAAGATGTGTACCCCGAATGACACCAGAAGAAACAGCAGATGAACCCAAACTGACATTGGATAAAATGACTGGCCTGTAAGATTCGGAAGGATCAAGAACTGGAAGTCAGGAGGGAGTAAGAATCATTCCTCATCCAGAGGCCCAAGGAAATGTGACAAATAAATGCTCTGATTATTCTTCTGTCATGAAGAACATTTAGCGCTTAATTGGAGTCTGGGGATTAAAAGGTAGTCAATTATCCATGTTAATTGTTAATTTCCTGACCTAGGTGTTTGCACTCAAACACTTTGCCTCTCTCTTACTTTGTAAAAGGTTCCTGGCACTCAACTTGCACCTTTCCTTCCTCTAGGTTTTAACCACTTCGTTCTTTTTCCCGAACCTGCGTTTATTGCAAGCAAGGTTACACACACACACGTATATAAAGGGGCATGAAACTCGGATACATATTAATACTTTGCAATCACCACCCAAGTTAAGAAATAACGGAAATTGCTTGAGTCCCCCAAACCTTCATCTCAACCCACATCCTCCTAGATTACTTTCATTTAAAAAAAATATTAAAAATATATATAACTAAAATATTATATATACACACACAACCACTAGGCCGTGCTAGTACTACTCTAAAATTATGAGCCCAACACAAGCTAGAGTTTATTTTTAAAACTATTATGTAAATATCTCCGTCTTCAAGGAAGAATTGTGTTTATACGAATTTAGGGGTGAAAAAAAAAAGAAAAGAAAAGAAAACGGGGGAATCGGTGGGTGAGTGTTTCTGCCTTTGCTGCGGACGCGGTTTCGTACCTGCGCCTTTGGGTCCGAGCGCCACCCGAGCCCGGCTGCCGGGAGCTGACGGGGGTCCCGCAGGGTCCCAGGAGCCGGGACTCGGCGCGGTCGGGACTGGCGAGGGGGGAGAGAGAGAAGCCCACCGGGCGGGAGTGCGGGGAGCACAGCGTTGCTGGAGGGGGTTCACTTCTCCCTAACTATAGCCCCAGAATTTTCTCCAGTGCACCTAGGGATGTGCTCTCGGTGTCCTTAGTGCTTAAAAAGAAACAAATCCGGGGATTCGTTGAAAAAACCAAAAGCAAAAGGCAATTACCAGGAGTGGGGTTCGAACCCACGCGGACATATGTCCATTGGATCTTAAGTCCAACGCCTTAACCACTCGGCCATCCTGGTGCAGGCGCACGTTGTTTCCTCCGCTCTTCCTACAAGTCGTCGTGAGCGGCCGGCCCCGCGCTCCCGCCCCCAGGAACGCCGAGCAGCCTCGGCCGCGGCTCGCTCCCAGCTCGCAGCCCGGCCGGGCCGCCTTCCCCGCCGCCGCCGCCGCCGCCGCCGCCCGCGTCTCCCTCCCGCGGCCGCGGCTCGCTGTTGCCCCCCAGCCTCGGGCGGCTGCGGAGGCAATTGCAGTTGAGCCTCTGTGTCGCGGCGGCGGCGGCTGCGCTCGGGCGGGCGGGTTCGGTGTTTCAGTTTTGAGGTGCGCGGGCGCGAGAAACAAACATCTCCGTCGCTTTCGGGTGGGCGCCTCGGCGGCGGGCGCGGGGAAGGGGCGCTGCGGGCTCGAGCGTGATGTTTGGGTTTGCCTGAAACCTAGACGTGGAGGAATGAATTGCTAACTCGACCTCAGACCTGCGAGGGGAGCATTTCCATTTGGGGGAGGAACCGGCGCCGCGCCGCTGTCTGGACACTCGGGGTGCACCGGGCGCCCCCTTCTGGGCACCCTCTTTGTCTGCACCCAACTTGCCTCCGGCCCCCCCCCCCCCCCCCCCCCCCGGTTCTTGCCCCCTCCCCCAGATTACAGGGGGACACGCTGCAGCTCCACCCTCCTAGTCCAGGCCCCCAGACGCCTGACCGCTCCAGTGACTATTCGGGGGTGGTCGGGCCCTCGCCCCCCACGTCCTATAAGATCCACGCGTGCGCGGCATCCTGCCGCATCCTTGGTACCCGGGAAGGTGGTCGCGGCCTGCGGATGCTGGCCTTGGCTTTTTCACGGGGTGGGCTTGACGGGTTGAAGAACTAAGTTCAGTTTCCCTTCTGCTTCTGTGTCTTAAAAAATTAGCGATTTTTATTTAGTCACCGTGATATTACAAAATTATTCATGATTGGGTTTCAGGCATAGCAATATTTTCACCAGTGTGTCCACTTCTGTTGTTCACCAATAGCCCCCCCCCCCCAACCACCACCACATTTGTTTCTTATCAGCCTGATTCTTATGTGTGTGTGTGTGTGTGTGTGTGTGTGTGTATTTTACAGTACTATTGCTGATAGGGTTCCATACTTAACACTTTAGCACCTTTCAGCACCCCCTTCCTCCTTTCAGTTGACCCCCTTCCCTCCACTACAGTTCTTGTCCTATCCGCAGCCCCCCTCAAGTGGCATGTCTCCTACTGGATCCAATTCTCCTGCTCTTTGCATGGACTCTGGGTATTTTTTATCCGCCCTCCCATGATGTTTCTTTTTTCGGTGTCTTATTTGGGTGGAGAATAGCTATAAGCTGAATCCCAGGCGATGGAGCCTCTGGGTTGAATACTTTCAAATGTTCTTTTGCCAAGTTCGGTTTAGCCACACTTTCATCTCATTTGCATTGTGATTAACTTTCACTTTAACTTTCAATTGGCCTAGAAAATAGCCCCCAACTTTTTTTTCCCCTGATGGGGTTTCTGCCCATTTTAATGTTTTCTGTGATGCGTTACACACCCCGGTGATTGTACCTGGTTTTCATTGGTTTCCCGTGGTGTTGTGTGGTGCATGGTTATCCTTACAAGGCAGGAGTCCAGGTTTCTTGTTGTGTTGCCTTAGGGCCTCGAGTCCTCTCAGAGCCCCAGGGCCAGTGAGGGCTCTCGGGATAATGACTGCTGTGATGTCCCCTTGATGTAGGCAGGTAGATAGGGAAAGGCCCTTGGTGATGAAACTTGAATTAACAAAGTTTCATGGAAGAAGAATTCTAGGACTGATCCACCTTGTGGATACAGAAAACAAAGACCTGATAAAACCATCCCCAGACCCTGAAGATATGGGCCTCCTCCCCATGAAATTCCTCTTTTTCGAAAATCTTCGAACCTCCCTTTCAATCCGGTTAACTCCAGCGACCCAGCCCCAAGGAGACTCCAGAACATTCTGAGTCAGAAGGATCTATAGGAGCCAGCTCAAGAGCCCATTTGGGGCTCTCTCCACCCTCGGAGAAGCCCGCGTTCTCTCTGGATGTGTTACTCTCTCTCTTTCTCTCCATTCCCCCCTGCTTATCTGCTTATCCCTTTCTTTCCCTCTCCAAAAGCCTCCAAATAAAATCTGTTACTTCATTGCTTGTCTACTCCTGAAATTCTTTTCTGCGAGCGAGACAAGAACCCTAGAAGCCCTGGGTAAAGCTTGGGACTGGTCTCCCCTTTCCTGCAAAGAGCAAATTCTTGCCCCAACTTGAGTCCGTGGCTCCCCGAGAAATCGGATGGTGGGGATTAACTCCCGTGCTGAGAAGACCAAATGGACATCAGGTGTGGCTTGATGGCCACCTTGTGGGGCTGGCGGGGCTTAGGCCTGTGCCGAGCAGGTGCTCACTGTAGACTTTACCGGTCCTAGCCTACCCAGGGACTCTTGGGTGGCAGAGGTGGAGTAAGAGAGAGTGACCGTCTTTCTCTCCTCCTGACTCGCGTGAGTCACCCATGGGGTCGACCGACATCACCCTTACCTGGGAATCTCCTGACACTGAAGTGTCGGTGGCCTCTTCTTGCATCACTCGCGCCCCTGAGGCCCACAGAACCCAGGGCTTTGTTCTGCCCGCCTTGCTGAGAGAAGAAGGGCGGCTGGACTCTAACAACCTCTGGAGACTGCATGAGTTTCCTACACAGGGTTACCCCCAACTCCATCTTACTGCACCCAGTTTCAGGGGCCTCCATCCAGAAGATTCCAATTTCAAGTCATCGTAGCCTGTGTGATAGAAACACTGTGACAATCCTCTTAAATTCTTCACATAGTATCTCATTTATTTTAATGGAAGGGATGGGGAACCTCACAAACAGTGCTCAGGAGGCAGAGGGTTAGGGTGACTGGGGAGGAAGTTCTCAGCGATTCTCAGCCAAAACGAGATGGCAGTTCCATGCCAGGACCCACCCTGGAGGATTTCGCACCCAACCACCACCAAAGTGCCCATGACTTTCTGTCTCAGTCCTCCTGTCACCTCTACTTGGGGCTTCTTCTTCCCCTTCACTTCCCCGCACCATTTGGCAATTGGTTTTGTAATCCCAGGCCAAGTGTTGGTCATTGTTCTCTTGTTTTATCTCTACACTCCACAGAGAAGTGCCATCTACTGGCATCTGTCCTTAATGAAAAAGCGCTTAGATCAAAATCTAGGGTTAGGGAAACAGATTCTTCATTGGGGTTCCACGGGAGGAAAGGCAGAGAGAAAGAATCTGCTCCGGACACTCGAGTCCTTCCCTCCATTCTTTTTTTTTTTTTAATTTTTATTAGTGAAACACCATGGGGTACAGTTGTAGACTTAAAATTTTTGTGCCTGGTTTTCAGTTATACAATGATCCAGTACCCATCCCTCCACCAGTGCCCATTCTGGAAAATGGGCACTGGTGGAGGGATTGGTGTTTGATCATTGTATAATTGAAACCCAAGCACAAAAATTTGTAAATCTTCCCTCCATTCTTACTGAATTTGCAGCCACAAATGGTATTGAACTGGGACTGTGGAGGTGGAGGAAGACAAGTCCCTGCCCTAGGGCCTAGTGGCCCAGGAGGTTAAGAAGTCAAGTTCTGCTTCTTAAGAAAATGAAGATTGCCCCGACTTAGAGCTGGTGTTCACAAGATGCTAGTAAGAGCAAGGCATTCCAGGTCCCACTTGAGTGTATCCAACAAGATGTAAAAAGTATCATGCCATGATTTTTGTTCAAACTGACAGTATGAGAGAGCAAATGACGTTATTAAGACAGGTTTTGTAATATCAAAATGACTTGCCATTTGGAAATTTACCTTTGGCAAACTTTGAACAGGGAAAGCTTTCTCTATTTTAATGGGGTGTGTGTGTGTGTGTGTGTGTGTGTGTGTGTGTGTGTGTGTGCCGCGCGTGCGCTCGCATATGTGTGTGTATTTAAGCCATCATGTGTTTTTTTGAGTTCTGTGGTGGTTTAGAAAATACGGCCATAAATCTTTGAAATGCTGTAGTTCAAGAGAGGGAACCCAGTTCTCTTCTCCTTGAGTGGGGCTTAAATGCAGAGACTCATTTCTAATGAATGGAGTAAACTGAAAGAGAGAGGTGTCAGACCCGATCCTTAATGCCTCACCCAGTTTTTTTTTTTTGGTAGGAGGGTTGAGGGGGTGGGGACCTGGCTCTGGGATCATTCACTCAGAAGGAAACTAGGGGTATGTCATAAGCAATCCTTGGAGAGAGCTTTGGAGCCAAGAACAATCAAAAGAGATTTGAGTCTCTGGTAAAAGAGCTTGAAAACACTTCTCCTAACCCAGTCAAGTCTTCGGAAGACGATGCTCCTGCCAATATCTTGGTTGTAGCCCCCAGAGAGCCGGAACCAGAACCACACAAGCTAAGACCTGATTTCCTGCCCACTTCAGAAAGTGCTGAAGATCTTAAGTATATGTTGCCTTGAATCTCTGAGTTTATATTATTTTCAATGTAGCCATAGTTAGTAAAACCTCAAATGAGCTAAAGTTCTCTTCCCTAACTTCAATGATGTACTCAGACAACTCTTTTGATCACACACATTAATTTTTTAAAAAAATCTTTTCACCCTCTCCTTCTTCCAAATTTCCTTCCATTTGTTTCCAAATTCGCAAGAGAATTTCTTGTGCTTTCTGAGTCTACCCATGTACTTGCAGTTTCCACCCCAGGATGCTCTGAAGTAAAGTTTCTATCTTTTGTTTTTATTTTTTCTTTTTATTCTTTCAAAAATATAATTCCATTACTCAAGCAGATTAGTTCTTAAAGGGCGCATATTTCAAATATTGAGGAGAAGTAGAATGGAAAAATCTCTTATCCACAGCCCCTGACTTCCTCATACTAAAGTGGGAGCCTATGTTCCTAGAAGATTTTTAGCTATTTTTCTTTCTCTATCCATGCTGCCCTTCACTACCTAACTCTCCTCTAGGGAGCAGTATAAACCTTACCTTCCCACCACAGATATCACTGTAAAGTGAAACAAATAAATAACCTGAAAATGTGCGCGCACAAAACTTGGGAAATTCCAAATTAGATTTCAGAAGTGTCTTCATCCTCTGCCTGGTCTTATTTATGGTTTCAAAAGGTATAACATCTAAAAGAATAAATTCTATAAAAGAATATATCGTTTGGAATACATTCTTGGTGACAGAAATTCTTTAAAAGAGCTTAAAAATTCAACATTTTTTTCCAATTATAAAAAGGGTACATGCACATATTCTAGATAGCAAGCAGAATGAAAATTAGCCTTTTGTTCATAATTCAAGGTTGTTAAAATGATTCTTCTTTCTAAATCAAATTTAAGGAGCAGCCAGGTGAGTCTCAAAGCACAGATAATTTTTAAACTGGAGAGTCAGTAGACCTAGATGCAATTCTTTTTTTTTTTTTTTTTTTTTTTTTTACCTAACTGTAGGTAATTAATCATTTGTTGTCTGGAATCCTAAGCTACCTTTTTTGAAGTGTGTCTTACTCTTGATAGAATCTCCACTTTGCATTCTCCCAGAAATCTCTCACTTCCTTGCCTTGACCTAACACCGTCTTATTTCAACTTTAAATCTTTCAACCTCCAGCTTGTTTTTAAATACACTCTTGATCTCAGTTATATTATCAAGAAATACAGATTTTCAGAGTTTATCACCCAACCCCATCAAATGTAGCACAAAGTTTCTCAACTCAAGAGGAGTGTGGGAATATGTCTGTTTGCTTGTATTTGACACAGAGAATACCAAATGCTGTCAAGGAACTCTGAGTTATCTTTGACTGCTCTGCTTCTGGATTTCAAAGAACAGGGCTGGTGGTTGAGCGCACATAAGGTCAACCGCCCCGGACTTTCTGTCAAAATTGTTTGTGGTAAGACTTTTACAGATAGCTCTGAGTCATGGAGTACCATAAAGAGGCACCAGTTTACCGAGAACACAGGACAAGGGGCAGTGGGGTGGGAGGTTTCTATTGTCCAGTGTCTCCTCTCTGTCACTCAGCTATCCAGGACGTTGTTAAAGGATAAGTGAAAAGTGTTGCCAAACTCTCTGCTTTCAGCACAGCTGTTCTCTGTTTTATCTCTTCTTTCCAACCTCATCTTTGGTTTTTCCACTTTATTAAGCGACTTTGTTTCTATGGAACACTGTCTCATTTTTAGTTCTTTATCCAGGTTTTATTTCATTTAGTTCATTTGCTCTAATTTCCCCAGTTCAATTTCAGTTTTATTTTTCTTTAAGTATACGGCTTCCATCTGGCTTTCCTAACTTTGTCGTTATTTGTGTTTCCATGAAAAATATTAGGACTTTTGGGAATGTAGAGATAGTCCAGAGGGAGAACACTTGCTTGCATGTGGCTGACTTAGCTTCCAGCCCTGCCCAAGTGATTCCTGAGCATAGAAATTTATTTATCTATTTTTTTTTTTTTTTTTTTTTTTTGCTTTTTGGATCACACCCGGTGATGCTCAGGGGTTACTCCTGGCTCTGCACTCTGGAATTACTCCTGGCGGTGCTCGGGGGACCATAGGGAATGCTGGGAATCGAACCCCGGGGTCAGCCACGTGCAAGGAAAATGCCCTACCTGCTGTGCTATTGCTTCAGCCCCCAGAACTTCCTTTTGACACTATATTTGATTTGAGATTGGCCTAGACCTTTTTCCTAATAATATGGTCAGTCTTTATATATTGTGTTTTTTTTACCTCCTAATTTAGTCAAGACTTTTTCTCTCCTCATCATGAGTTACTTTTCCTTACCTGTTTTTATTATTCCTTGCATTTCATTCTCAGTAGTTTTACATTTTCCTTTTCTCTCTTGCCTGTGTTATTTTACTTTACATTTTTTTCACCCCCCCCACCCCCTTAGGAATGTTCATTTTACTTCATGCTTTGGGCTCTTGAGAAACATATTTCGGGAAGTGGCAATGAAGAAAGGAAGGCCACATCCTCCCAATCCCATGAGCTTCACAAGGAAAGAGGCAATTTATCAAAGGCTGGTCTTCCTGCAATTGCTCAGGATGGCGGTTCAGAATAAACAGGCTAGATACTAAAGGGCACTGCAAACTTAGAAGATATCAACAAGAACCAGCAGATGATCTAGCATCTAAAAGCTGGGTGACCGGAAAATTTATAATCAAATACCCAAGCACTTTTGAAAGTGAAAATGGGACTTATTAAAAATTATGCTATTAAAAAAAATTAATCCCAACCAGAGTAAATATATTTTAAAAAAATATGTCAGCAAGTTTGGACCCCAATGAATGATTAGTTATGTGCCTCATAGCCATTTATTGAATAAATACCCACATAAATACAAGAGATTATATAAATTTAAAGGTAAATCTAAACATGATTTCTAATGTGTGAATCCACTTGCTTATTGGGTCAATCAGAACAGTTCCAACCAAAAATTATAGCTACCCTCACAGCTCTGGTGCCTTCTGAGTTATATTAACCACAGAGAAGCCCACAAATAATAATAGTGGGTCTGGTGTCAAAATATTGAATGCAATTAAAGTAGAGAGAGAGTAATGTGGAAATCACCTGCCTCACAGGTAGGGAGAGGGTCTGGGATGGGGGTATACTGGGGTTTTTGGTGGTGGAGAATGGGCACTGGTGAAGGTACGGGTGTTTCATTGTATGATCGAGACTTAACCCCAACAGGTTTGTAACAGCCCTTATGGTGATTCAATAAATAAAATTATAAAAAAAAAGGAAAAAAAAGAGTTTCTGGGTTCTTCTGCAGTCAGTCTTCCAGAAAAGTTTGGCGATACGGCCTCTAGGTAGTAAAGGCATGAAATGGAGGAGACCATTTAAAAGGAATTGAGAGAGAGGGAAAAATTAAGGGCAGATTGTTTGTTTTTCCACATGTCACTGTGTGAGCTAACTCCTTACCTGATAGGTGGTAAAACATGAGTTAAGTAGTATTTTTTGTGCTACCAGACCCCACTGAGCACTAATCTCCCACCTCCTCTTTTCTTAGTTGTCTCAAGCACATCTGATAATTCATGGTAGCAATGCGGTGTGCAGATACAGCTCTGGAAAAAGGCAAATGTTGTCAACCAAGCCTCCATGTGGCCTGTGACAAATTATAGCCTTTTTCTCCTGTCAAATAAGTCAGAGGAACTCATAATATAACTCTGAATGCCTGAGGGTTTTCTTTTGTTTTGTTTTTGCAAAATAGTTTAAGGTAATTCAACTGCTAGGTGCTCCATGGCATGCCTTTAATTCATTGGATTTTTATTTGAAGTGTAAATTGCAGTATCTCGTTTTTTTCTAAAAAAGACTTTGTGGAAAGCCTGAAACTGGATATAGATATTAAAAACTTTATTCTGAATAAACCAAGATACCAGGTAAAGAAACACCAGCCTAATGTGAGTGAATATTATCACTCTCCCCAGTTTTATTTCTTATGAAAAATAATGCAATACGAGGGTAAAGAAAGACGTAGCCATTATACTTTAATCAAGCTGTGAGAAGGGGAAAATCCTTTTCATTTTTTTTTGTACAAACAGGTAAAAGAAAGACATGGGTCATAAAACAGGGAGAAATAAACCATAGTGGTGAAAGAGTCCCTTAAAATACAACTGGAAACTTACTATTTCTCTCATCAAGCTGGAAAACTTTTTATCAGAGGACTCTTATCAGTCAAGCCTCTGCATTTGGGGGCAAAAGGTATATTATTGGGGCCACCCCAGTGGTATTCAAGTTCTTACTACTGATGGTGCTCATGGATCAGATCAGTGCTGGGGTCAGCCATGAGTCACTCACAAGTTACGAAAACACCTTAATCCCTGGATTAACTCTCCAGTCTGGTGTTTGCCTTTTTGAAATGTGGAGAAGGCTCTTATCACTCCAGCTTCTGCCCAGGTGAAATACAGAACTACAGAGCTGTGCAGCACAAATTATTAACCAAACTGTGCTTTTTGGAATACTCGGTTCTCCAGATCTCCATCCTGTTCCTCTACTGTGGGAGGAAAGAGCCGAAGATTTGGTTCCCAGAAATGGGGTGAGGCAAATGGACACTGAACTCTGGCTAATTTTGCAGACAAAGTGATAGGATGAGTCCTCTTCCCTATACAGAGCTAAGTCCACAGTACTGAGCCCTCTGAACAGAGCCTGATAGCTAACTAAACCTACAACATGAAGCCATCCCAGCTGCCAGAAACATGGGCTGTGAAACTCTCCCAGTACAGGGGTATGTGTGTGTGTGTGTGTGTGTGTGTGTGTGTGTGTGTGTGTGTGTGTGTGTAGGGGTGGTCACAGTTCCATAGGCTGAGATACAAGCAGAGAAATTGCCTGAACTGAGAACGTGTAAGTCTCTGAGAGCCAGCAAGCTCCTTTATAGGGAAAAAGACCCACAGCTCCGCTCAAAGTGAAGGGCTATGATTCGTCAAAAATTTCATTGCTTTCAGCAGACATTGCACGCTAGGCAGAGCTGCTATATTCCACTGATGCCATCAGTACCAAGGTTCCACAGCTGCTAGAGCTCCAGGCCACAAACTCCTGCCCTGAATCTGTCAGCAGAGGGAGAACCAGCATAGTGCAGAAGGCTAAGCCCTCCCGTATCCATGGAAATCCAGGCAAAACTGTCACAAGAATAAACTATCAACCAGTAAATGCTCAGCTGCTTAGAGAATGGCTCAGTAAATTTAGGGAATAGGTCTGGTCAGAAGATAAGAAACAGTGAAGAATTTCATAATCAGACTGTTCTTCCATGCTCAGGACTATGAGACAACGAAGTTTGGCACCCCATATGGCCCACTGAACTCTGTCAGGAGTCATTCCTGCGCACAGAGTCAGGAGTAAGCCCTAAGCCCACCCATTGTGGCCACCAAATAAAACAAAAAATTCCAAACAGAGAAACTAGATGTAAAAATCATGAGTGAAATAAAAACCTCTGTATAAAGTAAAAGAAACAGAATCAAACTTTTGGAGAAAACTGAAAGCGGAGAGTAGGTAAAGGGATATACCTAATAACCGTTCATCTCTATTGCAAACCAGAAAGCAAAGGTGTGTGTGTGTGTGTGTGTGTGTGTGTGTGTGTGTGTGTGTGAGAGAGAGAGAGAGAGACAGAGACAGAGACAGAGACAGAGACAGAGACAGAGACAGACAGACAGACAGACAGACAGACAGAGACAGAGAGAGAGTACCTGCCATAGAGCAGGATGGCACAAGAGGGAAATTGGGGACATTGGTGGTGGAAAATATACACTGGTGAAGGGATGGATGTTGGAACATTTATGACTGAAACCCAATCATGAACAGCTTTGTAACTATGTATCTCACTGTGATTCAATCAATAAATAAACTAAAAAAGAAAACTAAAAGTGAAATTGATGCTAAAATTCTAATAGTGATTCAAATGAAACTAAAAACAAAAATTTAGGAAGAATTAAGAAACCCTTTGAGAACTATCAAACGGTATTAATGAAGTTGCCAAAGGAGAATGAGTATCCCAAAATGTGAAAAAAAAAAAAAAGAGAGGGGACAAAGTATCTATTTGAAGAAATAATTGCTAAACTTTCCCAAATCTAAGGAAATATAGGAATTCAGAAAGTGCTTAAAATATCTTACTTCTGAAATGCAAAAAAATGCACCAAGACACATCATTGGTAAATTGTCAAAAGTTAGTGATTAAAGAAAATATTAAAAGCTTCCAGGAAAAAAGTACAAATAAAAAGGCACTAGATTGTGGTGAATATTATCAAATTTCTCAGTAAATGCTCTGAAAATTAGGAGTGGTATATTCACAATTCTAAAAGATAAAAAATTCTCATCAAAATCACTATTAATTATTTAAATAAAAGGAGAAAGAAACACTCTCAGAGATAAAGCAGAGCTAATGGAATCCACCAGACTGTCACATCAAGAAATGTTGAGAAGTCATCTTTTATGGTAAACAAACAATAGAACATAAAACACTGAGTGCAGTGATAAGTAGCAATACTTAGTAATATGGAAATCAGAAACGTTGAGACAACAGGACATCAAAGGGAAAGAAAAAAGGACAGAATTTATGTATCCTAAAGACAATGAGTTGAGGGGCCAGAGCAATAGTATAGCAGGTCAGATGTTTGCCTTGCATGTGGCGGACCCAGGATCAAGTCCTAGGCCCTTAGCCTGACAGGAGAGATCTCTGAAGCAGCTTCAGGTATAACCTTGAGCACTACTGGGTGTAGCCCCTCTGCCCCTGCCAAAAAATGATGATGGGTTGATTCTAGTACCAAAAAAGACTAACAGATAGATTAACTCAAATCTCATGATGATTGCAAAACAAGAATCTTAGAAGAAAAATGGAAGGAAATGAGAAAAATCACCAGCCAAAGAAAATACAGATGTAAACTCATGGGGAAAAAAAGCACTAATAACACAAAAACAACAGAAAACAAAAACTAGGGTAACAATTTTTAAGTTCCATGTGTCAATAATCACTATAATGAGTTTAACTCACCAATCAAAAAGACACAGAGTGACTTTATTTGTTTTTAAAATGCAGGATCTGGGCCAAGGAAATAAGTGGTAAATACAATGTTTTGTACAGAAAATACCTTACGATTGGTCCCTAACACCAGATGGCCCTCTAAACCACCTTACCTAAAGCACACTCAGGGGACCTGGTTGGTCCCTAAGAACCAATAGGCCCAAGCACCACACCTCGGGTCCAAGCATTGAATCATCAAGTCTACTATAGGCTGAGCATCACTGATTGTGGCCTCTATTTCAAAAAAGCAGGATCCATTTATATCATAGATATAAGAAATTTATATCAGATCAAAAGACAAACATAGGTTCTTAGTAAAAGACTGGAGTAAAGATTTTCAAGTCAGTAACATAAAAAGGCAGGAGCTGCTATATTGTCTAAAGAGCTCATGGTATAGGAACCACGGAGACAACTCAATGAGATGGGGGCATACTTTGCATACAAGAGGACCAGGTTCAATCCCTGGCGCTATATAATCCCTGGAGCACCACCAGGAACAACCTCTGAGCATTCAACCATGAGTAACTCAAGCACTTCTAGATGGAGTGCATGAATAACATCAAGCACTTCTAGATGGAGTTCATCCTACTCCCTGAACTCATGTATACATCTATGAAATGGAATAGTACTCAACACTTCAAAAGATGAAGTTGTGCTTTTCAACAGGGCATGATCAGAATTTGAAGTGATCGTGTGAAGCAAAATTAGGAAGTGTAAGACAACTACTGGATTTTTTTTTCTCTTATATGCAGTACATAAATAACCAAAAGCAAACAAGCTGTCAAAACACAACAAAAATAACCCTTCTACTGTGAAAACGTAGTCAAGCTGGGAAGAAGGTATAGAAGGTTCATTCAGATGATAGTGTGATGACATTGGAAACTGGATGGTGGATACAGTAGAACTCATGCATATGTCAAGGTGCAGGGCTATGGGACCAGAGCAATAGTACAGTAGGTAGGACACTTGTCTTGCATGCAGATGACACGGGTTTGATCCCTAGAACTTCATTTGGTCCCCTGTGCCCTTCCAGAGCATTGCTGGGTGTGGTCCAAAAAATAAACAAACAAAAGGTGTGGTGATATATTTCTAATACTTTAAATATCATAAACCCATGGCAAATGAATAAAATTATTTTTAATGTAAAAGAAAGTTTCATTCATATGCCCTTGCTTATGAAGGATTGAAGGTATAAGAAATCTCTAAAGACTACCAGGTATGAGAAGTTTCCAAACTTTCCATTCCTCTTACCACATCGAATTCAAGCCCAAACAAAATTATAACACAGGCGATAGTATGTGACTTCAACAAACTGTATATGCTGGGATACCCAGAGGTAGAGAAGAGGAAACTCCCAGTTTCTAGCTGTAACCAATGTTACAACTGACATTATCTATCAGTCAAGTGTTTGCTCCCAAACTCTGTTATGACAGGGGGGAAATTGAATTGTGTTAGTTCATAGGAAAGTCTCCTTTTTGGGATTTCTCAGCTTCGCTTTTCTAATTTTAGTCAACTTCAGTCATGTGCCACAATCCCACTCTATCTCCAGATGACTATTTTTTTCTTCTTTCTTCTTTTCTATTTCAAACCTCACATTCATTCACACCACCAGGTCATTCCTTCCCAACGAACAGCTATTTTGAAGTTCTTGTCTCCTATCAAGAAGGAAAGAATTGATCTTCACCATCTTCATCTGACCTCATCAGTGAGATATAATGCAATTTTTGCTAATAAAATGGTGGATTCCCTTTGGACATGAGAATTGATAATGGCCTGACCAGGGTGCTGGGTACAAACTGCTCCACTGCTGAGTTGCAGCATTAAAAGAAGATGCAGTTTCTTTCATTTCTCTGTTTTACTTTCTCCTGGGTAAGTGCAGGCTTTCACATCTTGCCAGTTGGTAATATTTCTTGTTTGACAGGTTTCTTCCATGCACCGGATGACAAAGTAAGGATGAGGATTATGAAGAGAAACCATATTACTTCATTTTGCCCTTTTAAGGGTGCACTAGTTCAGGGTAAAGCAGAGGACAGGGCCAAAGAATGGACTAGTTCTCAACATTCCTAGCACTAGAGAAATTCCTGTCTTTGTCACGCGGAAGCTGAATAATTTCTTTTTATCCAGGGGTGACATTCCTTGTATATCCCCCCCCAACTCCACCCACTTCTGGGGATTCTCTTCTCGACTGGGTCCAAAGTATGTATTGAAAGAATTTCAGCACCAGCTGCTGGCAGCTGGGAGGTACTCGGCTCAGGGCCAAGGGAGGGTAATTCTGCCAGATGGCTTTCAGCCTCCGGGGAGCTGGTACCTTCCAGCAAAGCACACACCTCAGAAAAAGGTTAGTTTGGGAACCTCCAATCTCCCCTTGGACTGCAAATCTTATAGGTGAAGAAGAGCTTTGCAGTTATTTCTTTGCATGGGACACACATAAGTGAGTGTGTTTTTGTTTTGAATAAACATTCTGGATCCCTAAGGAGTGGAGTAGGTATCTGGGGGCAGAAGGTTAGCAACATACTTGGAGGAATGGAATGAGGTATGCTAAGATATCCTCATGCAGCATAATTGCATTGAGTGAGGACCTTTTAGAGTTCAAGGTCAAAGCTACAACTGGAAATCTTCTTTTATGCATAGGGGAAAGGAATCTACTCATAAAAATACTGTGTAAAAATCATCCCATAGATGATGTGTTAGAGAGGAATAAATATATAGAACTGAAATATAAGCAGACACGTTATTCAAAAATATTATTTTAGTCCTCTTTTTATATGGCTAGAGAAATAAAAGGAGGGGATGCCTTATAGATAACAGTAAATTTTACGATTTCATTTCCAACTTGCACCTACTTTTAAAATAAGACACAAAGGCTCTTTCTCTGGACATGCTCTGACCCAACGCTTCAATTTCTGTGACTCAAACTTCCAGATTTTTCAGATTGATCATCCTTTCACATGATTTGCTTCTCCCCAAGAAGTTGTCTAATGCTAATTCCAGCTCTTTCCCCTAAACCCAACACATGGCTTATCCAGGATACTTATCCACACCGGGGTCCCATTCCCAGCACCGATACAAAGAGTGGAGAATCAATATCAGTCTGGAGAGGCAGATCTAGAATTGATTGGATGGAGAAAGGTTTATTTGAAAGGTATTTGAAATTCCGAGAGTGAAAGAAATAGCTGAAAGAGATTAGACAGAGAAGAGAAAGGGTCTTATTTGCAATGTCAGCCATGAAGGCTGGGAAGAAGGAGAGTTTGCAGAAGAGAATGAGAAGGAGTCAAAGGCAGGAAGAAAAAAAATGAAGCAGCAAGTCATATCAATGTTTTAATCATGTTCACTAATAATCAAGTCAAAATGCACATTCTCGTCATGTATCTTGGGTGAGGGGTGTTTCCTTTTCTCTTTCTCTTTTTTCCTTTTCTCTTTCTCTTTTTTTCCCCTTTTTGAGCTACATCCTCAAGTGTGGATACCCCAGGATCTGCAAGCAGATAAAAGGGGAAGATTACTTAAGACCGTTTCTTTAGGTAAGACATGAACACAGAAACACAAGAGTTGAAATATTTTCTATTTGAAAAAAATCTTTTTTTTTTATTAATTGATGTGGAATTTCCTCCTAGAAACTATTTTCTATTTCCCACAGTACCATTTCAATGAATTACAATGCTTTCTAATTCCATCAAAAGCAAGTACACTGTTACTCTTAATACGCTGAATCTTTTAAACCATCTTCTTGGTTACAAATTAGTGGAATGTTAGATGCAGTTGGAGATAACTTTATTGTATATTTAATTTTATTGTTGGGGTGTGTGTGAGAGAGAATATCTCCCTTTCTGTATTACTTCTCCAATCCTTGCATATTTGGAAGGGGAGTTTATTTATTTTTTATTTTATTTTTAAGCCACAACTGACAATGCTCAGGGCTTACTTCTAGCTCTGCACTCAGGAATCACACTTGACCATGCTCAAGAGGACCATATGAGGTGTCAGGGATCAAGCCCGGGTCAGCCATGTGCAAGGCAAGAACCCTGTCCACTGGAATATCACTCTGGCTCTGAATAAAAGTTTAAAAATGTAAGTGGGGTAGAATCTAAGATGGCAGAAAATTTCCATAATCTCCAAGATCACAGGTAACCTGAATGGCCTGTGATCTGAATGGCCTCTGGGGGGCTAGGGGGGAGTTGGTTTTTTTTTTTTTAAAACAAAACCCAAGCAAAACAAAGATTTTTAGCTATATATTATCTTTAGAGGTTTCCTATCAAGATGGCCTGAGAAACATTTGCATGCAACATTTAATTCATGTTTAACGATAAAGCATCGAAACTGTTTTTCAATAAATATAAAGCACCAGTACAAAAAGAACACTGTTCTCTTTTCCTTTTTTTTTTTTTTATCTTTAAGAGCAGTAAACTTCCTCCTGTGATGGCACAACTCCAACATTTTAAAATTATTGGTTAGCTTTTTTAAAGCTTCTCTTATTATGCTGGGTAACTGGCTGACACGTACCTTTCCAATTTCTGCTATTCTTGGGATCCGAAGGCCTGGCATGATGCTAATTGAAAGAAAGCACCGCATAAGCTAAAACATTTCTACCCTCATCCATTGTTCTTGGCGTCTGGTTGTATGAATTTGCTGCTTTGCCCCTCAAAATCTTCCTTCTGCCCAACATCATCCTTTGCCCCTTGGCAAGTAAGCATCCTGCAGAAGCAACTCTACAGCACCTCTGGGTGGCACTGGCGCACCTTTCCTGGGAAAAAGCTCTCCTCTCACCCATTACTTGGCAGTCAGCACCGGCAAGGGCTTTAGGGAAATAAGGCAGGATGTGGAGAAAGCCAAATGATCCTTGCCTTTAATCTATTGTAATCTGGCTCCACAACTGGACTCTTTCTAGGACTTTCTGACTCAGAGCTTGGGAAGAATCAGGGGAAAACCCTTGCCAAATTGAGCAGAACAGCTGCTTCCTGCCTAACTGTTTTCTGATGGAAGAGCTCATTTATTTTTCAGAATGTGTTTGGATATAAGAAGGCATAGAAATAAACCATTGTGACAACAGTTTTTTTTTATTATTATTGTATGGGGGAAAAAATATCCTAACAACAGGGTATCTGGATTTCTTTCATTTGTGTTAAAGGTTGTTCACACCAGAAAAAGCAGTGCTTTTCCCTTTCCAAACTTAGCCAACTTGTCAGTAACAGTCCAGGAGAAAGTTATATAATAAAAATAATAAACAAAGCATTTAACATACACTGGCACTAAGTGCTTTAGTATTGTTAGTCTTTCACTTTCACAACTCTAGGAGGTAGATTCTATTATTTCTAATTTACTCATAAGAAAAATGGTTTGGGGGCCACACCCAGCAGTACTCAAGAGTTATTCCTAGCTCTGCACCCAGGAATCACTCTTAGAAGTGCTAGGGGCAACCATATGGGATGTCAGGGATCGTACCTGGGTTGACTACATGACAGGCAGGCACCCTACCCACTGTACTATCACTCTGGCCCCTCACACGAAGAAACTGAGTCACAGCAAGGTTAATCCTGTGTCCTAGTTCTAAAGTTGGTGGGTGGCACAACCAGAGTAAATGATTCCTGAATTGTGCCAAAAGTCACTCTGCCACATAATACTCACTGAAAAACATG
The DNA here is from genome assembly GCF_029834395.1 of Sorex fumeus. NCBI lineage: Eukaryota > Metazoa > Chordata > Mammalia > Eulipotyphla > Soricidae > Sorex > Sorex fumeus. The sequence continues at coordinate 20,841,412 of NW_026606118.1, forward strand.
GAGAAAAATGCTTGCCTTTTCACAGTTTTCTCATCTCTTGGTATATCAAACCACAATTTTTAACTAATTCTCCCGTGTACGCAGAATTAAAGATTACACCAACTGAGATTTTGTTTACTTTTAGAAATAGTTCCAAGCACAGAAAATGCTTCCTGGGTTAAAACTAGTCGAATTCCTGACCCTTTGTGATCCATATTTATAATGTCTCTTCTGTATAAAAGCTATAGCAGTGGACTTGTTTGAAGACTTTTTTTTTTTTTTTTCAGAAAAAAGGCATTAGTTCAAAAGTGAGAAATCCCTAGAGTTAGCTGAGAAAGGCATGGGGAGAAATCTGAGAAGAGGGTGATGGGCCTTGGTTTCCACAATTCTCATATTTAACCATGAAATTAAAATTAGGTGCACAGCTAGATTTTCATGGTCATAAACAGGTTAGTCAGGGAATTCCAAGGAGTGCACATACTTGTCTTTGTATTCCTTTAAAAATTTCACTGTCTGAAGGACCTGAGAGTTATGACCGCTGAGTAAACTTAACCTGTTATTAAATAAAAAATATAAAAGGGTAAAAAAAAATGACTCCGAAGAAAGACAGGAAACATGGTGAATATAGGTAAGGGCATCACAAAGTTCACAGATGAAAACAAATCTCTAAAATCTGGTGATTTTACTGAACTATTGTAACTTAAAATCAAAAGCAAGACACTCCCAACTACTCTCTGAATTTTCATTTTCTTCCTCAATGCAGAGTTTGACCCAGATGCTGCAGTCTCAAGCAACAAGTAGAAAGCTTTAAAACAACAGTTGAAAAGGTCGACTAAGATACAGTCAAGACACAAAGAGAGGTCCGGAGGGATAGTGGGGAAGGTGTTCCCCTTCGCACAGCTGACCCAGGTTGGATTTCCAGGTACCATATATGACCCTCTGAGCATCATCTAGAGTGATCCCTGAGCACAGAACCAGGAGTAATCCCTGAGCACCACTGACTATTGGCCCCAAAACAAAACAAAAGGGCACAAAGAAATAAATGAAGATGTTTATGATGCATTTATTAAACAAACTTGGAAAATAGGACTAATTGAAATGGTTCCATTTCAGTGCATTAAAAGATGATCTGCTGTACAACAAAATATTGCAAGAATGTTATTTTATTATGCAATTCTGTTTGAATTTTCAGCTTCCTTTGACATCTGTCTTTGTCACCACAACCAATAAATAGTTGTTCAAAAAAAAATTTCAATTTGAGCTGCATTATGGAGAGGCAGATTGGACTGAAAAACTCAAAACACCAGTAAAAGTATTTCCCTTGACTCTTCTATACCATATTTACAGAAGTTAAACCAGTTGGTCATTATGTATATGTTAGTAAAAATTAGTATTTTATATTTATATAGGTATCTATAATTATCAAGTAGAAGATGAATTTTAAATTATTTTAATAACAATTCATGGAATGTGACTGAAACTTCCATTTGAGTGCTTGTTCAATACTCAGTGCTTTAAAATATCAGGGAGGGGAAAGCCAAAATAAATTTTGACGGGAGATATGAAAATTGAAAGAAATAAGGAAAAGTGCTGGCTGTGATTCGAGTAAGTCAGGGAGGTGAGCGGACAGGTGCAACCCAAATGAGATGAAGACTCAGAGACCAAAAAACGGCTCTTGCCCAAGGTCAGTTTCATTCGACCTTACACAGAACTAAGGCACGTCGGTGATAAGAGGAAATGAGGCTTTCACTGTGAGTTCATTTCATTCGCTCACGCAGAAATGACTGGCTCCTAGTAGAATTTTCTTTAGGAAATCTGCTTTGACCCTTTTGACCTGACGGCTAGCAACCAAGGCCGCTATTTAATTTGGCATTGGCGGATGGTGGGCCACGTGCGACACCAGAATTCCTCCAAAATTTCAGTGGCTCTCAGTTGGAAGAAACTTTTAGGATGAGGAGGGTTAGAATTCTTGGACCTCAGCGAGGAGGGCTGCGATTCTCGACCACAACGCTTCTTGGAGGCCGAGTTCCATCAGGGCTTAAGACACATTCATGGTACCCCGTACAGAAACAGCACCCCCCCATCCCTACCTCCCATCTTTCCTAACATGCCCCTATCTATCCCTTTCCTGTTTGGGGGATGCGCGGGTAGACCCCCGACGCCTCCAGCTAGTTGACACAGGGGCAGCAGAAGCAACAGATGGTCCGGCAAGGGTTCTTCTTCTTGTACTGCACGGCCTTGCGCACGTGCGCCTTGGCCTGGCCCGTGTAGTCCAGGGTCTTCTCCACGTTGAGCTCGATGACGTTGAGGGTGTCGGCCTGCTCCTCCACGAGCACGGCCATCTGCAGGAAGAGCTCGTGCACGTCGCGGATGCGACTCTCCAGGCGCACGAGCTCCCGGTGGCGGCTCTCGAGCTCGCTGAGCGCCGCGCGTGCGCCCTTGACGTCGGCCAGCAGGTTCTCGGAGAACACGTCCCACTTGCCCTGCTCGAACATGTCCTCGATCTGCTCCCCGGACACGTCCCGGCCCATGATCTCCAGCTGGCGCTGGATGCGGAGCTTGCAATTGTGGCGCTGCTTCATCTCGGCCTGGTTGTACTCGTGCATAGCGCGCTGGAAGGCGCGGGTGAGCGCGCTGTACTGCGCGCTGGCGATGCGCGCCACCGCCGAGTGCGCGCCGTGCTGGGCCTCGGCCGTCTCGCTCAGCGCCTTCATGGCCCGCAGCTTGCGGTGGATGCCCTCGCCGCGGGCCTTGATGTCCTTGGCGATGGAGTTGGTGTCCCGCTTGATGCTGCTCAGGCGCCGCATGGACGTGAGGAAGCGGACGTTCTGCTTGCCCAGGCGCTTCACGTCGGCCAGCAGCTGCTGGTTTTCCACCTGCAGTTCCTGGATGTCGCGGTACAGGGACTCCAGGAGGTGGTCGGTCTCGAACACGATGTCCTCGTGGGCCGAGTCGAAAGCATCGTCCTCGTCTGGATACTGCAGGTCATAGTGCCGGCTCAGCTCCAGGAGCTCGGGCAGCCGGTCCTTCATTTTGCCTGCCGGGACAGAGGGGGACTCGAGTTAATGAAATTCCTCCGGGGAGGGTCAGGCTTAACCTCAAGGCTTCAAACTTTTGCCTACAATACAGACCCCCCACCCCCACCCCCACCCCGCTGCAATTCTTTATTCCTGCAGGGAAGGAATCCTTAGCGAATGCGCCTCAAGTTTAGGGCATGCTGGGCTAAGGTGAATGACAGTCACGGCTGCAGCCGTATTTTTATAGCCTGCCGGATTCTGCAGTTCAATTTTTCAGACGTCAAAACGCAACCAGCAATTTTATGTTTTTTGAGCGCATTAGGAACCAGTCTCCTTTTTTTCCCCCCTGCCTTTGTGTTTTCCAGTAACCACAAATCAAAAGACACGGTGGTTGTGGTGGTGGTGGTGGTGGTGGTGATGTGTGTGTGGGGGGGGGGGGGGGGGAGGAGAGGGGCGGGAGGAGGAATGTAAAGAAAGAAAAGACAATGATAAAGATCGTAAAAATAAGGAAATTTACAAATTTACAAGGCTCCGGCGCTAACTGTGCATTAGCTGTTTTGTGTCTGTTACAGCACCGGGAGCTTCCTCACCTAGTACAGCATAACGGGTCTTCAAATCGCTTCCAGATACATCATGGTTTAAAAGCTTTTTCTTAAAATATTATAAAAAAGCAAACTGTGCTTGAAGCACAACAACAAGATAAAGGCCAAAATCTAAGTTAAAGAAGTATGAAATTTGAAAGTGGAAATTTCCTAGCCTGTCTGATTCATCTCACTAATGCAGAATTTGATCCTTTAATTTGAATTGAATTCTCAGGGCTTAAAACTTTTTTTTCTTTTCTTTTTGAGTGTGTGTGTGTGTGTGGGGACAATATATAATATTTTTATGTGAGAGATATTAAAAGTGACAGTTATATGGAAATTAAGTATGCAATAAGTTGCATATTTAATGTGCTTTGAATAAATAAGGGAAACAAGCATAAAAAGATCATGCATCTAGGTAGGAATTGTAGGCAGATGGAAAATTGGAATTAAAGATTTATAGTTTTTCTCAAGGTCTGGAACGTTAGTAAAGCTGCTTTAAAAAAATAATTTAACATGGAAAATTTCAACCCTACACAAGGCTAGTATAGACACACAAAAAATATAACACTCTCCTATTTATCCCTCACACAGCAGCACTATTTGCCTATTTTTAATGGCTTTTTGAAACACACTGGCAGCTCCAACAGAAATTCCATGTTTTTATAAGGGTGGTTCTGATCCTGTCTCTCCTCAGCAAGGCAAATTAATGTTCTCTCTGTCATATTTTTTTCCAATGAAATGAAAAACTTTCATTTTTATTGGCATGTATATATGTGAAACTAATGTACATTTTGCTCTTTATACACAAGCTGTTGAGCTAGAAAGGTTTTCTTTCTGCTATATAATTTTCAGAAAAGCAGAGGAAAACAGAGGCACTTAATGGCTACTCCATCTATCAGGGATCTTAATCTCAAATTAAAAGCTTTTCTCATGTTGAAGTAATTAATTTTATAGCAACCACTAATGGAATACTGACAAGCTGAATTTAGTGATAAATGGAAAACAGTGAAATATTAACTATGGCCTTTCATCTCCCTGATCATTATTTGCATAAATTAAGCAAAAGTTTTCTTCCATTATGGAGATTTTTAATACAAGTTATCCTGCTTAAAATGCCATTTCTGCTATCTGGTAACAAAAATCAATACTAGGTTTTGTACACATCGAGGAAGGTGATTTTCCTAAACGCAGGATCAAGAGGTAGGAAAAAAGTACCTTGTCTGTACAAAAACTAAGCCTTCCCTGGCCTGAATTCCCTACTATCCCATCATATCTTCACTTTCATTCAAAATTTAAAAACAAAACTTAGAGGAAAACAACAATGTAGGGCAGGTAAGGGATTAGCATGCTTAAAATAGTAAGATCGGATGTCCCCCCAGCCTCTGCCCCACCAAATTTGCTGAAGCAGAGACAATGACAAGGTAAGTCACGTGAGATTTACAGAGGCCAGAGAGGGAACAGAGGGTAGGGGGCTTGCATTGCATTGGCACAGCAGACCTAGATTTGACCTGGATCACCACATATATTCATCAAGTCCTGTCAGGAATTAAGCACAGAACCAGCAGTAAGCCCTGGTCACTGGCAGGTCTGGCCCAAGCTATCCCCTCCAAAAGTTTTATAAATGCTAGTGAAGGAGTTTGAAGGGGACCCTAAGATGGTGGTGGAGAAAATCAGCCAACACAGGTGGAAGATATGATGTTGGAACGTTGTATGCATGAAGCCCTATTATTAGCGGTACATAAATCACAGTGACTAAGGTACAATTTTGTGAAGAATATTTATAAATCCTAGAATCTGGGTACATTGTTGGTGTGAATGAAAATTGGGCACAACCACTATGGAGAGCCCTAAAGGAAAAGAAAAGAAAGAAAACCAAACAAACAAAAGAAAAAAAATCCTCTAGAAATTCCAGATAATCCAACAGTATGAGAACTAGATATTTATCCAACGCATATGGGGAAAAACTAATTTGAACAGATATTCAATCTCTTTGTTCAAACTGAATTATTCACAATAGCAAAACCATGAAATCAACCTGAATGCTAATCAATAGATAAGGAATCTGAGGTGTATATACTAAATGGAATATGACTGCCAGGAAAGATGAAATTGTTGCTTTTGGGACAAAATAATAAAACCTGAAGTGTTCTATGTGAAATAAAAAAAGGAAGTGAAAGGTAATTGCTGGATAGTTCTCTGATACATAGAATATGAAAGAGTAACGCAAGCAAACTGAAAGCTAGATCAGAAGAAAACTAAAGCTAACAGACAGAAAGCAGGGGGGTGAAAGAAAGGATGAGGAGAGGGGTCTTTTGGTTTTTATTTGGGGGCCATGCCCAGCTGTGCTCAGGGCTTACTCCTGGCTCTGTGCTCAGGGATCACTCTTGGCAGGGCTTAGTGGATCAGGTGGGGTGCAGGGGATCAAATCGGCTGGGGATCTGCATTCAAGGCAAGTGCCCTAGCCACTGTTCTATCTCTGGTATAGTACAATGGCACTGGAATTCTGGTGGTGCTATGAAACCCATACACATAAACAGGCACCAAATTATATCTCTGAAATTCTACAATACTGGTAATTTACCATGACAATTTATGTAAATCATTTGTAGTAGTTAATTTTTTTCTATTTTGTTTGTTTTTTTGGATCACACCAGGTGGTGCTAGAACTGATTCCTGGCTCAGTGCTCTGGGATCACTCCTGGTAGGCTCATGGGACCATATGGGATGGTGAGGATGGAACCCAGGTCAGCCACATGCAAGGTAAGCACCCTTCCTGCTGTATTTATATCAAAGTATAAGTACTGGAAGAACTCAAAATAACTTGCATTATGATATGCTAAAGAAGACACTGTAGTAAATGTGTAATAAAAATCAAATAAATCTATTGGCCTTTTTGACATATTGTGATTTAAAATGTAATAAAAACTTCAATAAATATATTTTCCTTAGTAAATTATATTCATAAAGTGGTCTAAATTCTGACTTGATTCATAGGAACATAAAGCATTTAAAAAATTGTACATAAAGGCTGGAGTGATAGTACAGCAGTTAGGGTGATTTGCATGCAGTTGACCCAGGTTCAATCCCCAGTACCCTATATAGTCCCCTCAACCCCATCAGGAGTGATGCCTGAGCACAGAGGCAGGAGTTAGACCTGAGTACCACTGGGTGTGGACAAAAACCCAAAAATGTTGTACAACCAACTACCAGAAATTTCTGCTTTTTAGTTTTCTCTTTAGGTATATAAACCATCTCCACTGAGAACTCACACAGAAGGAAGAGGAATTTATATAACGCTTCTTTTGTTGGGCAATAATATTTTACACAAAAGACAAAAGCAAAGAGATACTGGGCAGTTCAGTGGCTCCCCAACTTGAGAATCTTCTGGAGAGCTGCAAACATTATGGATGCTTGGTATTCTGATTCAGGAGGTCTGGGATGATCGTCAGGTTGTTCTAGTACACACATATTGTTGCTCATTCCATGTAGTAGATTTTTACTCATAAATATCCTGCAATTCTGGACAACTGATAGTATTCCTCAGGATGGACCCAACTTTGATAAGTCATGTTTGATAGAAGAAAATTATAGCTACCAGCATGGAGCACTACTGGTCTCTAAGACTACCACCTCTGGACAGGTTGGCATGGAGCCTGGATAAGAAATCAAGATCCGGGGATGAACCGATAGCACGGTGGGTAAGCCGTGTTTGCCTTGCATGTGGCCAACCCGGGTTCGATTCCCAGCATCCCATATGGTTCCCTGAGCACCACCAGGAGTAATTACTGGATTCAGAGTCAGGAATAACCCCTGAGCATTGCTGGGTGTGACCCCAAAAAGCCAAAAAAAAATAATCAAGATCCGCAGAGACCTCATTCTCAGTCTAATGAGGCATAAAAATAATGAAATCTAGAAGGCAGGGTAACTAAGAATTTTAGACAGAATTTAGTCCAGCTGCTTCGATTTAGGGTGGATATGAGAAATTGTTGCAGGCTTTTACCAAAGGGAAATATGAGGAAAATGGATTAGATTAATTATTCTGAGACATCTTCTGGTACCTGAATTAATTTGAAAAATTAAGGCTGGAGATACTCTAGTAATTAGATATGCTGTAACAGAACTGGATCCTGCTGTCAAGAACCTCATATATTTGGCACCTGAAAACTTGACATTTTCTGTCAGATCAGAAAAGAAAGATTCAGGAAACAAGTCTGAACCTACTGCATAAGATGAATGAGAGAAATAATCCATTCAGTGAGTACTACAAAGAGCCTCCGTTAGAGGCGCTGTTCACTCCTTGATCCTAAGGGAACTAGTTATCAACACAATGCAGTCATATCTCTGATCACTAAAGAGACTTTGTACCTATTTGCTCGAAGGGAAACATGAAAAAAAAAGGTTCATAATTGTTAACTCAGTATCTCAGAACATAATTATATTTGGGGATCAGTTTTTTTTCCAGACAACTAAATCAAAGAGGGTCTTTATAGAATACCTATGTGATTAAACTTTAAACTCAATTTTGTCTTCCACCAGGAAATAAACACTTTCCTGTCTCACCTATGTATGCTCAGGCATTTTTACAAGGAGTGAAAAGGTTCAGTCATGGGCTATACGATGGACAGGTGTATAAGCAACTGAGTCTCTTATGGAGATCAGTGTGTAGATTACAGGAGAACACATAGCCAGACCATGGGAGAACCTGATTTTCAGCATTCATAGCATAGAAATATTCTAGAGACTATTCCTCTAAAATTGTGGGTTCGGCAAGTTTAGTATTCTTGCTTCAGAAGAAACTAAATTATCTGAAGGCATTTTTTTTACAAGGAATCACACACACACACACACACACACACACACACACATACACATACACACTATGCATAGATATTCAGAGACCGGTGCAATCAAAATGGTATATCTTCCAAATAAAAATTTTCAAACAGTGACTCCCTTATCTTAAATCACAAAGTATCCATGTCCCGATTTTTCAATATATTATATGCTAACTTCAGATGTTATAACAACGTTTAAAGATGGCTAAAAGAAAATGACGGTTACAAATCACAGTGGGACTTTATACCTATGTTTGCCACGGGTGCACACAGTGTGTGAATGAGCCTTTATGTAGGGAACATACAGCATCTTTGTGAAGATCAGAAAGCGCCTTTTTCTGGGTGGTGGCAGCCCCACAACCAGGCACTGTGACTGATGAACTGAGCATGGGTGGAATCTAGCCCCTTCCATCCTGGTGGTCAGGCAGTCTTGTCGTTGGCACCGCTCCATGTGGTCACCCCAAACTCACCTTTATCACCATTTCTTCCCTGCCCAACCACCAACACAAACATCTGGCAGGAGCCAGAGAGTCCCCCAGGGGTAGTGTCACAGAATCTAGCAGTGGCTTACTAGGACACACTGGGTAATTCAACCTTAAAGGGCAATGCGTACGTTTTCTCAGGTGGATTCACAACCATAAATCATACTTTCGCTTAGCTGAGTAATACTCAGCATTCTATTCCAACTCTTGACTTTGAAAACAAGGCAGCTAAAAGAAAAACTTAGCTTTTATGTTTCTTTCAACTTTCAGGTTTTATAAAGTTGGGCCAGCAGGAGATGCGGATCAAGTACCAAAAATACCTCCTCAAGTAGCTCACCTCCTGGCACCATTACTCAGGGTTATTATCTCAATGTAAGAACTGAAGTGCACACAAACATTCAGACCACTGCTTTCCCTCCTAAAGCTTTTATAGATAGAAGCTTTTACAAAATTTTTTTTTATTTTTTGCTTTTTGGGTTGCACTTGGTGATGCACAGGGGTTACTCCTGGCTCTGCACTCAGGAATTACCCCTGGCGGTGCTCAGGGGACCATAAGGGATGCTGGGAGTCGAACCCTGGTAGGCCGTGTGCAAGGCAAACACTGCTGTGCTATTGCTCCAGCCCCAGCTTTTTAAAATTTTTTAATTTCCTTTAAACCTAGATCTGGATGAACACACAAAAAATATTTTTAGCATTACTAAAGTCTTTTTTCCCATGATAATTTCTCCACACTTGGGTTTTCCCAACATCACCAAGTTTTCATTGTTGGAGCATTTAATCAGTCCCAATAGTTCCTCCCCCATTTCCAAAACCCCACAAAAACCATTCACAAATAATTGTCTTACAAGATTCATTGTAGGTAGGATTACAGTATAACCTATGGGATAACAAAGTGCTGATACAAGCTTTAGACTCAGGGACAGAGAAGTGAGGAAATTCCAGCTGAATCATTGCTAAGTGAGAAGGGAAGAGAGTTAAATATGCTAGTTAACAGGGTCAAGGTTCACCTGCATGAGTTTTCCAACCAAAACAGTCTTGTTGGATACCAACTATCCCAACACGCATCTGATTTGACTTTTAGATCCAAATTTGAAAAGGTGAACACCTGTGATTAAAAGTTCTATTTTTATAGATAATCCATAGGGCCTGTGTGTGTGTGTGTGTGTGTGTGTGTGTGTGTGTGTGTGTGTAGTGCCAGGGATCTCATGCCAGGGTCTCACACATTCAAGACATGTGCTACCATTGAGCCACATGTCAAGCCCTGGAATAGTTTAAAAAAAAAAAAAAAACTAGGGCCAGTGTACTCAGTATAGAGTACGTGCTTTGCTTGCAGCGGCAAGGCTCTGTTACATCCCTTGCACTGCAAATACAAAACAATAAATAAAAAGAGAAATCAATAGAACTTCCAGAAGAATCAGTGGCCTTTTCTTTTCCAACTCATAATGCCAGTCACAGATATTGTTTAAATGCTTAAATTTCTTTATCTTTCTCTCTTTCAACAATGTTCGTTGAGTCACTGATTCTAATCTTGTTGACCAGTTATGCTTTCCCATTCTCAAAGAAACTCATGATTATTTGGGACTGATATTTTTTTTTTCATGAGGGCAGAAAAATGTCAATTACCCAGTATCACTGAAGCATGAATTGTTTCACGGAAGTGACTTTTACGTAACTGAAATCTCTCCCCTCACATGTGAAAATGAGCCTTCATTCAGTTTTGTTGGAAATTCTCTTCGGAAATCAATGATCGGCTTCATTGCTTCCTTGAGGCTGCTGGACATAATTGGCTGATGACTCAGATTGTCATTATGTGATGCAGTTCCAACTGCTATTCTGACGCAGTTTTGTTTGCTTTAAAATGATCTTCTTCCCTCTGGGTTAAAACACCAAGCCTTACATCAACGAACTCTATGTACAGGGCTCAGAGTTCTCTCAATCCCTAAGAAAAGAGATTAAAACCCCCACATGTATTACAAGGTCAGCAGCCTACTTTGTAAAGCAAGGAAAAAGTCAGGTGAGGGGAATACAGTATATACTCTGTGGCGATTTTTGTGTTGCTTCTGCAATAATCTTCACAATAATTCTGTGAGGAGGGAAACCATTTTCCAGTGACCGACCATTAGAGCCCAGAAAGTGAGGCTCTTCATCCAGTTCATTCTGTTAGTGAGTGGGATGGTTATGATTGAAGCCCACACAGATGCAAATCCATGGTTCAGTCTCTTCACAAAGTCCAGCAGTGAAGTGGAGTGTGCAGAATGGACGTACATAGGGCCACCACTGTGAGGAAGAAACACTCACACCTCCCACCCCACCTCTTGAAATTTCCTTCCAGCAGGCACCTTTTCTGGACCTCTTTCTGCCGAGGGGCTTACCAGCGCTTACCTAGTTGGTGGTTTGGGTGGGAGAAGGAGAAACTGAGCATAGTAGGCTGGTGCCCTTTTGGGGGTTCTCTCTTTTTTGAAAGTGGTTAGACCCTGAGAGGTTTACATGCTCTGCTCTGTGGCTGGGTGGGCATGGGAGAGATCAGAAGCTGGGAAGCTCATCTCATGGTGATTGTTGGGAATATAAAGCACAATTCCCCACAGAAGAAATACCAACTTCCAACCTTACCATCATCAGTAACAAAGATGATACTTTGGCTGCCAATTTTTTATTCTTTCTTCTTCTTCAACTGGTGTGGAAACCAGGCAGGCAAAGGGAAGTTACTCTCTGTGACTCCGTAATGAATCCCCAAACCATACTAAGTAAAAGCAAAGAAGGTGAGAGTGGAAAAAGACTCTAATGATTACCTTGCATACTGCCTTAAAGGCAAGAAGAGAGAAGTTTGTTGTGTTTAAGCAGTCTACAAATGAGGGAAGAAAGATTATTTGTAAGAAGGAAAAAAGAAACCTCACGGAATAAATGAGATGTACAAATGAGGGAAGAAAGATTATTTGTAAGAAGGAAAAAAGAAACCTCACAGAATAAATGAGATGTTCCTAACACATGTAAATAAAGCATATGAAATTCTAATATATGCGGGCACTTTCCTACTGGAACCTCAATCAACAGAGCTACCAATTTTACTACTACAGTATTGAAAATTATCTGAACAGTGCAAACATCAGATCAACTATGTCTATGATGTGATAATCATTAATTTATATCTATTCTGATCATGAACACAAATGCCCTATGCTTTGCCCTCAATTTTGTCTAAAATCCTTAAAAAAGGAGAAAATATTTATGATACATGCTCCTACAACTGAAAAATAAAGACTATCTCTCAACTCCCTGAATTAGAGGATTAGCTACATCTTGGGACCGACTTTGGCCACAGGTTATTAGTAAATACAATGCAAACAAAGTTTTTTAAAGCACTATCCTTTAAAAGCCCTTTGTGCAAAGGAACTTCCTGCTAAGAACCCCAGTACAATATACATGAAGAAGCCTAGGCCAGCAGCTATGGGGTTGAGGCCGGGTCAGATCAGTGAGCCCTGCAGAACCAGCCCCCAGTTAATCTACCAGCAGGAAGCAGCCAGGTCTATAGGCTGGAGAAACACCAACAGAAAGTGTTCAATCAAGAGAATCATGGGAACAACAAATCACTGTTGTTCATGCCACTGAAATTTGTGAGTTTCAATTAAAAAAAAAAAGCGTGTGTGTTTGTGTGTGTGTGTGTGTATGTGTGTGTGTGTGTACATGCATGCGATAAACCTAGGAATAGTCTGCTACCAGAAAAAAAAAATCATCAAAAACATTCAGCATTCCTCTAGGAGCAGGCAGTTAGTGAAAAGCTGTGAGGAAGCAATAAGAACAAACCAGGAAAATGACAGCAAATAGTCATAGAAGAACCCGGGATAAAGGCAACCCATATTGTGGAATAGCAAAACAACTGACAAAATTGTTGTTGGTGACGCATGAGAGCCTGAAAGTTTGCAGGCAGAGGTTTAAATAACATCAGCACATGGGGTTTTGCTTTCTGTTACTAATGTGAACACTGCAGCCACTCCCTGAGGAACTCAGGTTAGGGTCCTGCAGGAAGACTACAGAGGAAGAGAGAAGTCAGGCCCAGGTGACTCAGCCCTGCATGTGTATGGCTGAGTCCAGGTGATTGGAGAGGGAGATCCACCCCCCTGCTCACTTTCTGCCAGAAACTGTTACTAAAAACCTTATAGGGATTATTTCAGTTAATCCTCACAACCATAAAAAAATATCCCGAGGATGCAAAAAAGCACAGTAGAAACGACATCTGTACCTATATGTTCATTGCAGCACTGTTCACAATTGCCAAAATCTGGAAACAACCCAAGTGCCCCAGAATTGGTTAAAGAAACTTTGGTACATCTACACAATGGAATACTATGCAGCTGTCAGGAGAGATGAAGTCATGAACTTTGCTTATAAATGGATAGACATGGAGAGTATCATGCTAAGTGAAATGAGTCAGAAAGAGAGGGACAGACATAGAAAGACTGCACTCATTTGTGGAATATAAAACAACTTAACCTGAGGCTGACACCTAAGGACTGTAGATACACAGGACAGATAGATTGCTCCATAGCAGGAAGCCTACCTCATGAGCAAAGGGGAGAAGGCAGCTGGAATAGAGAAGGGATCATGAAGAAAAAGTTTGCTGGAGGAATCAGTCAGGATGGGAGATGTGTGCAGAAAGTAGATGAAGAACCAAACATGATAACCTCTCAGCGTCTGTATTGCAAACCAGTATGCCTCAGGACACCCTCTACCCCCTACTGTATTCTTTTCTTTAAAGAATATCTTAGGGGAATGATGGGAATAACTGATACATCAAATTTGGGGGAGGAATGGAAATCCTCACGCATGTAAAACAAAAGCGTACTGCTACAATTTAAAACCATACACAGAAGCAGCGTGTATTGCAATTCATTGGCCCAATAATTTATGCAATGTAGTTGGGGATTGTGGCTGAATTATATCCACTTTGATGCTAATGTAACATAAAGTTCTACTGTGCTATTCAGATTGTATGCAAACACTGATATAACATGCACATGTGGCTGAGGTCGGTCTTCTTTTCCTTTTGAGGATTGTGGTTATAATCATGGTGAGGAAAAAAAAGAACTGACACTAAAATAAGAATACCTCGAACACAATCAGCATCCCCAAGATGGGCTGGGTGAGAGCAGCTGGTTAGGCTGGGTGCTAACTGGGACTTCTTGCACAGTGAGTAGGGGCAGGACAGAAAGGAGAGATACTGTGCAGTTTGAACCTTGGCTGAGTTTCGGTTTGACAAGTGTTTTTGAGAACCTGAAGAGCCAGTTTTAAAATGCAGGTACTTAGGCTTCTGTGTTTTGTTTTTGGTTCAGGGGACTAAACCTCATATATGCAAAGCATGTGCTCTACCACTGAGCTACATCCCCAGCCCCAGAGGTAAACAGTTTTCACTGCATCTTATGTTGATCCTTCAGGTGACCTAAATAAAGAACAGTGGAGAGACAGACTGCAACTTCCCAGCATGATTCTATGAGCCATATTCCAAACTGTTCATCACCAAAGACTGGATCAAGAATGCTTCTCGCTATGAAAGCAAAAAACAATTTTTTAAATATTAGTGGAGTGAGAATACATTTTCTAGAGAACATCGGAGGATAATGATGGTCCTAGTAATCTTTCATAGTGTTAGAGACAATTAGGATACTCCTTTTTCAGATTATAGACTCTTAGGATTCTACATCTACCAAGGAAGGTAAGACTATCTGGGCTGTGGAGGCCTGTGGAACCATATCCAAATCCCACTCAGCCAGCACTAGAATCAACCTGGCTGACCCTACTGGTCGCAGGAGAGAGAGAGAGGTCAGTTCATAACAATGGAGAGTGTTTCAACTCAGCAACTGTCATGTGTCCTTAGAGTAACTCCCTCTACCTTACCCTGCCAAGCCTGTACCTTCCTTTCCCTTACACATAGGTTGGAGGGGAAAATCAAAGGAGATAGTACATGCAGTGCTCTTAAAATCGAGCCTGGTGGACACCACTCTATACGTTACCTGTTCCTGTCCACTCTGTAATTTTCATTGACTCAAAAAACTAGCAATTAATGTATTCAGTAGCAATAATAATATATAAGTGGCATCCCTGCTAATATACCACTAACAGTTTGTGTCCCATTCCATCCAGAATCCTAAGTGAACATTAATTTCAGTGGGTTACCCAATGTTACCAATGGGCGTAGTGTTGAAATAATTCCCTCCCCTCCCCCCATTCTCATTGTGAAAAAAGGTCACTTTTATGAGTTTTAAAGCAACCTGTGCTCTTTGTGGTGAGCAGCAAGACCAAATGACCCCTGGTCATCACAAAAACAACCGCAGCAAAAGGGGGAAGTGAAGGGGAGGGTCTAAAGAAACAAATATCACCATTTTAATTCGGTAAACATCCTCTGAAATCCCCTCAGAAGTCCTGGCAAGGTCAGCCCCGTGCTGCATCCGACCCCAGTTGTAAGACCTAGAGGTTGGTGCCAGTGAGTTTTGTTTGCCAGTTGGATTCAGGAGACTGGAGGGAAGAAGTCTTGATCTTCATCTGACCTATGTCCAGAAAGCAAATGTCATTGGTATTTTTGCTATTTCATTCTTGGGCTGTGTATAGGAGAACAAGACATTTCCTCATCTGTAAAATGGTAATGACACTACTTATCTCATAAAGTTTGGGTGGTTTGTCTGCTTTAATCATTAAATAATATAAGGGATATAAAAGCACACTGAAAATCTTACATATACTTACAAGCCTAATTTTAGGAATCAATATTTTGTACAACTGCCATCCATAATGAGAAAATTTTACCAAGAATTTTATTCAAAGGAAACAAGTGCCACTCCATAAAAAACATTTGCAGTCTACGACCCTACTACCCAGAACACGCCTGATCTCCTCTTAAGAAACATGTGCTTAAAGTAACAAAATAGGAGACTAACACTCAAGAATAGGCGAGATAAATACCAGGAGGTTTACTCCATGGCTTGGAGGCGCACACGCTAGGGGAAAAGGCAGCTCAGATAGAAAAGGGAGCACCAAATAAAGGGTGTTGGGAGGATCCTCCCAGGATGGAAGATGCGTGCTGAGAGTAGACTATAGACCGAACATGACTGCCACTCAATGCCTCCTTTGCAAACCACAACACCCAAATGGAGAGAGAGAACAAATGGGAATGCCCTGACACAGAGGCAAGGTAGGAGGGGGGGATGGGGGGAGTGGGAGAGACACTGGGATTACTGGTGGTGGAGAATGGGCACTGGTAGAGGGACGGGTATTCGATCATTGTATAACTCAAACCCAAGCACAAAAATTTGTAAGTCTACAACTGTACCTCATGGTTTTTCACTAATAAAATTTTTAAAAAAAAGAAAAAGAAACATGTGCAGACTACTGTCACTGTCCATCCATTGTTCATCGATGTGCTCGAGTGGGCCCAGTAACGTCTCCATTGTGAGACTTGTTGTTACTGTGTTTGGCATATCGGGGTAGCTTGCCAGGCTTTGCAGTGCTGTCAGGATGTGCAGACCACATGTTTCTAAAATGATCCGATAAAACCAATTATCTTCTAATCAGTTTCTCTACTATTCCAGTAGCTCCAAAGACAAGATGTAAATGCCCAATAGTCAATCAGAACCTCAGGAAAGTATGAATCAGATGCCTTCCATTCACTGAGTGAGAATGAGTCAAAAGACCAAAATCACTCATAGTAATAAATTTTATATCAAATGTCACATATCTATGAAAAAGACAAATAAACACACTATTGCGATGTTATCTCAACTATAATAATTTTTTATTAATTAAAATAGTTACATAACACAAATTTTTTAGCTAAAAGTTAAAAGCTCTGGCAATATATATGTAATAAATTCAACATCAATTGCTACTGGAAAGGACTAGAAATTGAACACAGCTTTTTATGCTGCTAAATTATTAGTCAAATATAGGTATAGATAAACTGTATATATACTTTATTATGACAAAATATATTATATTTAAAAACAGTTATGACCTATGATGGACTGAAGGAAAAAAAGCAGGAAGTAGGCCTTTAATATAATTAATTCCTCTATGGCCTTGATGGTAACATGAAAAAAGCAATGTTTAATAGCAAGAAATGAAAAATAAATTTCTGTATTTCAAGTAAAGTACCCTAAAGTTTCAATTAAATAGACCACTCAGGAGCATGTGAGTATTCTAACTGAATTTTTTTTCTCATCAAGATTGACAAAGGGAGAAAGTATCTTTTAGTGACAAATCTTTCTAAATTGTATTAGTCATTAATTCTATATTACTAAATGCAATATAATGTACTTCATTTTATCTTGGAAGAATGGGGCTATTACAGGTCTGAGGGCTATTACTCAGAGCATCTTTCCATGCTCAATGCTCTTCATGTAACTTTAACCATTTTTAAATGGGTAAATGATATTCTAACTACAGGATGTAACTTGGAATCACATCTTCAGGATCCTTCAAATGAACCTGTTTTCTTCTAGTTTTGTTCCTTCAAAAAATGAAAATATCTCGAAAGCTTAGTTGAGGATATTGGCTAATTGGGTTATCATTTTATCATAACAGAACAGATTGAAAGTAGAAAAATAAGGTAATATCAATGTTTGAGGAATAGAAGTTCAGTGGTGAATTTTCAGGCAAATAAACTATAATAGATTTAATACCCCCCAAAACCACAACCCAACTCCTTCAAGTCAACAAACTGAAGAGCAGAAGCTGACCACGTTTTTATACATTTACTCTACCTCCTATATATTCCACATAGTAGATGTATTGTTTGGGGCTTTATGTAGAACTGATATGTATGAATGTATGAGTAGCAAAAAAAATCTTATAAACATGTTAATATTAACTGAAATTTAAATTCCCTTTATACAGCATCTTCTAATTTTTTTTCTGTTTGGGTCACACCTGGCCATGCATAGAGGTTACTCCTGGCTCTGCACTCAGGAATTACGCCTGGCGTTGCTCAGGGGATCATATGGGATGCTGGGAATCGAACCTGGGTCTGCCATGTTCAAGGCAAATGCCCTACTTGCTGTGCTATCGCTCTAGCCCCAGCAGCTTCTGTTTTAGATAACAGGGATGCTGTGTTATTGCAGTGGTATTGTTAATATTTAAAAGATAACTTTCAACCCATCCAAAATTGAAAATTCAATAACTAATGACAAAATATTTTCTGTGACCTAACTACTAATGCCCTTTATAAAATAATTCCCAGCAAACATGAATCAAACATTTTTAAATACCTGAAGTTTTATCTTTACTTATTGTTCAGTGTACATTCATTAGTCATGTTTTGAAACTACAACAAAAATATATTAATTCCTTAAGCTGAAATGAAGTTTTATCTTTACTTATTGTTCAGTATCCATTCATTAGTTATGCTTTAAAACTACAACAAAAATATATCAATTCCTTTAGCTAAAATGAATACTGTGTATATTTATTTTACACAATAAAGTCAAAAGTCAAAACACTTGGATATCTAAACAGCAATACTGGAAACTTAAACATAATAGAACAATGCCTTTCAACTTTTGAGGAAAATGTATTTTCAACGCTGACTTCTATACTTAGCCCAATCCTCAATCAAAATTTGAAGACAGAATGAACACATTTCCAGATATACAAAGTCCCTAGGGCTTTTATTTCCTATGACCACTTCCTAACGAAGAGACTGGGAATACATGCCAACAAAACAAGGAAATGAAGAAAAAAAAGAGGCACAGAATAAAGAATCCCAACAGGAGATTCATAGGAGGGGCAGCTGCGAACTTGACTGTAAAGACCATCTGTCTTGGTTAGGTGATAAGGTTACAAAAGAGATTTCTTCCGAAAGATGAAAATGGTGGAATTCCTGATAGACTGGTATTTCCTAAGGAAAGATTCAGTCAACTGGAGATCATAAATACAAATGAAATGAATCAAACAAATAAAAAAAAACAACCAATTTCAAGGAAACAAACAAATACTATGGGATATTATGGGAAAGTAATCATGATATAATACATGACTCAGATGTGATTGGTATATTCGTAACCATAAATACAGAGTCACTGAATACTTAATTCAAGTTAAGATATCACTACGTTGGAAGCAGAAAAAAGGTGGTAGGGCAGGAAGGGTAGATAAATGACTGTGGAGAAGAGGGTGGAATGAGCCAAATCATCAAACTTCTCAGAGAAGTAAACAGGTAATTCTAAAATTTAAAAAAGAAAGAAAGGAAGAAAGGAAGAAAAGAAAGAAAGAAAGAAGGAAAGGTAACTAGAAGCATGGTATTTAGAAGTAAGACTGTAAATACAAAAACACGGGCTAAAATTATTGGAAGTGGTCTTGGGAATGAAGCAAATGGAATAGAAGAAGGCTTTTTTAAAAATTAATTTTAATTTTTCATTAAATTTCTTGGCGAACTAGTTTTCTTTAATCACATATGCACAATTTTAACAAATCTGAAAATTAAAAAAGGGAAGAAAACAGCCACATGCACGTATGTATGTGCATGTGTGCAATGCACATGCACGCACATACACACACACAACACACACACACACACACACACACACACTTTCTAGAAGTCCCAAACACTGACCAAATAACATGGTGTGAGTTTTGGTTTGGAGATAACCAGAAACTCTCCATCTTATTTGTCTATCTGTCTATATGACAATCTACTGTCCCAACCACTCTCACACACACCAAACACCCTTTTCAAATTCCACTACAGAATTAACACTTCTATATAGACTGACACACAGGATCTGAGATTATTCCCAACTGAAATTAATTTTTATCTGAACTGAAAAGCAAAATTCCCACTGGGGCTTCAGAAAAATCTGAAAGAGGAAAATAAGCCTAAAATTAAATTCAAATAATCAATTATAAAAATTGTTTATAATTTGAAAAGAACAGGCTCTGCTGAATATCATAATAATTAAAAGCATGCTACTTGTACAAAGATAAATTCTAGGTAAATGGACATGGACGTTGAGAATAGACAGATTATATAAATAATGGTAATTTATGTTTAAGTCATCAAAAAAATAAGGAGGGGAGCGCAGTATATTCTGATGAATTAGAACAGTTCAGCCACGTTCACTGACCTTGATGCTGACAGCATGGTTCTGTGATCCCTGGTGTTGTAGTGACTGCCGGGCTCACCACAGCCAGCGGTGTGTGACCACCACAATTAACACACCGCAAACCCTGGAGAGCACTGCATGAGCCCCAGTGAGCCCTGAAAACCAAGTGTGAGAGCACCACAGAGACCACAATGATGGGAACGATGAGAAATAAAAATAGCAAAAATGATCCTGGAGGAAAAAAATGTAAGCAACCGGGCCGGTAAAATGACTTGTAAGACTATGACTGCGGACCCCTTGATAGCAACATCTCAGGGACCTCAAAGAATTAAAGATGCAAAAACAGTAATAGGAGCCCAAAAGAAGGAAAGCCTAATATTTATGGTACTCTAAAATAACTTAATGTGAAATTGGAGACTGTGGGAGAATTTCAAAGTAAAATGTAATCAAATTTGAAATCTGCACAACAACAATAACAACAAAAAATTGAAGAATTAGAACCGGAAAAAAATAGTTGCATAAACATAATAAACAGCCTAGAATTACTCAATACTGCGTGAAGAGAAAATGCCAAGTTATAAGAAAATAATATGATGGTAAAATGTGGTGCTTTGTTTTGTTTGTTTTGGTTTACCATAGTGGCCACATCCCAGTGGTGCTCAGGGCTATCTCCTGGCTCTGAGCTCAAAGAGCCCTCTTGGTGGGACTCAGGGAAACTCTACTGGGTTCCAGGAATCTACCCTAGTTCAGCTGTGTGCAAGGCAAGTGCCCTATCCGCCGTACTCCCTCTCAAGGTCCTGTGATAAAATATTGAGCAAAATATACATAAAAATACCACAGGAGATAGTCTCAAATAAAATCATATTAATTACAGCTATTCAGAAAAAAATATACAAATATAAAATAAGTTTCTCATTTGCACTCATTCATTTAACCAAAAGTGAGGGGGAAATCTGTATTTAAGATTTATTTCTGTCTTAGTTACTAGGACTAGATGAAAAGGATGAAATATTCGTCTTTATACTGCTGAACAGGAGGTATACTATCCAGATATCAGAAAAGACAAAAATATCCATCGCCTTCCCAATTTCAGCAAAGGGCAAAGAATAATGACATATTTTCCAATTAAATGGTGACAAGTGTATGCTGACTAAATGGGATTTTCCTCTAGCAACTATTCATCTTTAGATAAGTTAATGGTACTACACTACTATAATTTTGATTCTTTAAGGAACATTCTTGATTCTCTAAAGAGAATTTCCAAATGGAGGAATCATTTCATTTAACCATCAAAACCTTTTATTTTTAATTATTTCTTTTAAACAAAAATAACACTAGAAACTTTTTATTTAAAAAAAATTTTAAGGGGCTGGAGTGATAGCACAACAGGTAGGGTGTTTGCCTTGCATATGGCCGACCTGGGGTCTATTCCCAGCAACCCATATGGTCCCCCGAGCACCGCCAGGAGTAATTCCTAAGTGCATGAGTGAGGAATATCCCCTGAGCATCGCTGGGTGTGATCCAAAAAGCAAAAAAAAAAAAAAAAAAAAAAAAAAAAATTAATTAAAGCACTGTGGCTTACAAAGTTATTGATAGTCATGTTTTTTTAGCCACACAGTATTGTATAGTGAGTAGGGTATTATACATATGTAGAGGTGTTAAAGCTCTACTCCTAAAATCTAAGCATTATTGAAAACCAGTGGTCAAACAATAAGATTTTTATTTTAAAAAGAGAGGAAAATCATTACCATGTTAATATTTACTACACACTATTTTTGTGTGTTTAATTTTGGGCAACACCCTGAAGTGCTCAGGGGCTACTTCTATTTCCATGCTCAGAGGATGTTCCTGGTAGTGCTGGGGGAACCATAGAGTGCAGAATTTGAACCCATGCCTCCTGTCTACAAAGCATGTGCTCAGTTGGCTGACCTTCTTGAGCTCACAGAAAAAAATTTAAAATTCTAATTCTTAATTAAAATACAAGAATTAGGGGCTGAGGATGAGGCTCCATGGTAGAACACTTGCCATGCATGTGAAAGGCCCTGGGTTCAAGTCCCAGTGCTGCATGTTCCCCTGAGCATGGCTGGGTAAGACCCTTGAGCACCAAGCCAGGAATAGGTCCCAAGCACAGCTGAGAGCTTGGTATAAGTACCAAGGTATCCAACTAGACAGATCCTGGCTGAAGTTATTAGTTACACTTGAGCAACAAAGTTCCAATTATGCCAAAAAGATGGGGCTGGAGCTATAGCAGGTAGGGTGTCTGCCTTGCATGGAGCCAACCCAGGTTCGATTCCCAGCATCCTAGCCCTAGCAGGGTCCTAGTCTCGTCGTTACTTACTTTTGGATCATGACAGCATTTGTCCAAGATCATGCTCTCAACTTATAGTTGAGTATCGTGGCGCTTTGGCCTGGCCCATTTCGATGCCAGGGTAGCTCACAGTTTGCCCTGGGTCCATTCAGTCCCTCATTGAGACCCTGCTTTTGGGGTGCTAGGAATCAAGGGCAACTGAGTCAAGAAAGCAGATGACCAGGAGTAAATACTATTCAGAGTCAATCAACTTGCAAGTTACAAAGCATAATATTAACAGTCTTCCTGTGTCCATACAGAAAGGACATTGCTTTAAGGTAAACTATGCAAAAGACATAACTTATGCAAGTTATGACAATGCAAGTTCAGTGTCCTTAGAAGGATCTGATTTTGCAAGCTAACGGAATCTGATTAGGGAGAAAAGGTGATTAACTGGCTGGGGAGGAGAGCACAGAGAAGAGTTTACAGATAAACAGAGGAATGGGAGTGACTCGGGAGCACTGGAATGGGTGTGACCGATAAATCTAAGCTACCTGAGAAAGGACAAGACAGTGTTATCCTACACCATATGGTCCCCCAAGCACTACCAGAAGTAATTCCTGAGTGCAGAGCCAGGAGTATCCCCTTTGCATCACCAGGTGTGACCCAAAAAGCAAAATAAATAAATAAGCAAACAAACAAAAAACAAAAACAAATGTCTAATTTATTTCCTCACCCTTCATTTATTTCTTATACAATGCTTATAGACAAAAATAAGCACACAAATGAAGTTATATTTGAAATGTATCAAAGACTATTCTATTACTCAAAACCTAAGAAGAAAGTTATGCAAGAACATGGCAAAGACTCATCACAAGACATTTTATCTCCATCCACTTAAGCCCGAGTCACATTTTCATTTGCACAGTAGTTTTTCTTTATAGTTACAAGCTTTCATGTTTGAGTTACAATCACACAATGATCAAACACCCATCCCTCCACCAGTATACATTCCCCACCACCAATATCCCCAGTATACCCCAACTTTCCCACCTTCCCACTTCTTCCATGGCAGACAACATTCCCCATACTCTCTCTACTTTTGGGAATTATGGTTTGTAATGCAGATAATGAGAGGTTATCATGCTTCATGCTTGCTCTTTTATCTACTTTCAGCACACATCTACTATCCCGATCGATTCCTCCAACCCATGTTTTCTTAGTGATCCCTTCTCAATTCCAGCTGCCTTCTCCCCTCCCACCCCACCACCTCACGGGGCAGGCTTCCAACTATGGAGCAATCTTCCTGGCTCTTGTATCTACTGTCCTTGGGTGTCAGTCTCATGTTATTTTATCCTCTAAAAATGAGTGCAATCCTTCTATATCTGTCCCTCTCTTTCTGACTCATTTCATTTAGCATGTTACTCTCCATGTATATCCACTTATAAGCAAATTTCATGACTTCATCTCTCCTAATAGCTGCGTAGTATTCCATTGTGTAGATGCACCAAAGTTTCTTTAACCAGTCATCTGTTCTCGAGCTTGGGTTGTTTCCAGCTTTTGGCTATTGTGAACAGTGCTGCAATGAACATATAGGTACAGATGCCATTTCTACTTGCACAGTAGTTTTTAATTCTGCGTTTTTGAATCAAAGTTGTTCTAAGATGCTGGATGCCACTTAATGACCTAAATGAAGCACCACAAAGGCTTTTACACCAGTGTTCTTCAACCACTGGTCTATGGATTGGGCTGTCTATAGGTCTAGAAAACTTGAAAACTACTGGTCTAACCCCTTGGTTATAACTGTTGATCTGTGGACTGCTGTGCAGGACAAGTGCAGGTCTACAGGGATAAAAAGGTTGACGAACTCTGTTCAACACCTCTATCTACTTCCAACAAATGTTTCTCCTTGAAGACTTGATCAATCTTTCCTTTCCAACCATCAACCCAATGGGTGGTATTTCTTGATTATTTGACATTCATCAGTTAAGTATTCCCCTTAGGGTATATTTGCTGTGTAATGTCAAGCTAAACAAGAAATAGATCCTTTTTTTTTCTTTTTGGGGGGAAGGGGGACATCTCCCAGAAAGTGCTCAGGAGATCCTACGGCCCTTACTCAGAGATGCTGGTGAGTCATAATGGTGCCAGAGGTTGAACAGAGGTCACCCGCATACTATATATGTATCAATTCTCTGGCTCCAGAAACAAATCCTTAATAAAGAACCAACCTGGTTACTTTCTCAGCTCGAGAATTGTTTCTCAATTCAGATACCAGTTTTTAAATTATTAATTAATGGAGATAAGAAATGAGCATAAAATGCAGTTTTTAAAAAAAGCCCCATGAGAATTAGATTCACAAATCACAGGTTCACAATCTCTGTCCTCAGCTAAACATTTACCATTTGCAGGAATATGGAGTATGGTAATAATGTCAGAACTTGCCCAGAAAAGGAGAAAAAGAACCTGGTGGGACCTGCTCAGCCAAGAAGATGCAATAGCTTATGATATCAGAAATGCATCCATTATCTGTGGCAAAAAGAAATGAGCTGGAGTAAATGTCAAGAAAGCAGAAAGACACAGGCCTCTAATAAAAATCTCAAAACACAAGTCCAGCCAGCATTCTCCTGTGCCAATATCCTCAGATTCCTCAACTTAGATTTTAAACAAAGTTGTGATCTTAAGAATGATTTTCAGAGCTTTAAGCTAATTTCTTTAACCGTACCTGACATGAAATTAACAAGTGAACTCCAAGCCATGGATGAAAAATGTTCTTCTCTGTTCTTTGTCTCTATTTTATTTCTTAAATGAAGAAGTCACAGTAGAAGGAGATGGATGGCTCAAAGGACTGACATGTGTGCTTTGCATAGGAAGTTTCAGGTTCCATTCCTGCTACCTTCTGGTCCCCTAGCACCACCAGGAGTGATGCCCTGCCCCAAGCACAGAGCAGGAGTAGCCCCAGAGTATCACTAGTTGTTAATCCTCCCCTTTAAATAATCTAAATGAAAGAGTCCTTTTCTTTCTTTCTCTTTGTCAACATGCATATTGGAGCGATAGCACAGTGGTAGGGCGTTTGCCTTGCACACAGCCAACATGGCCGACCCAAGTTCGATTCATCCGGCCCTCTCAGAGAGCCCGGCAAGCTACTGAGAGTATCTCGCCTGCATGACAGAGCCTGGCAAGCTCCCCGTGATGTATTCGATATGCCAAACACAGTAACATGAAGTCTCATGATGGAGACGTTACTGGGCCTGCTCGAGCAAATCAATAAACAACGGGAGGACTTTGTTCTTTGAACATACATATTCATGTGCTATATCTACACATACAGAAAATTGGTCTTTTTCTTAAAAAAATGGAATCATTATGAATTATAAAGTTACAAAACTATTCATGATTGAGTTTTAGACATACAATGTTCCAACACATATCCCTTCACCAATGTCCACCAATGTCCCCATTTTCCCCTCCCACCTTCCCAACCTGTCAGAGGCAGGTGTTTTTTTTCTTTCTTTCTTTCCCGCCACTTTGAAAAAATTTTAGGCACTGTGGTTTACAATCCTGTCACTGATAAGGTATCATGCATAATCCCTTTACTTCCTTTCAGCAACCAGTCATTGTCCAGAGTGACCACTTCCTTCTCTCACTGTCCCAGTGTTCCCTTTCCTATGTTTCTTTATATTCCACATGTGAGTAAGATCATTCTGTGTCTATCCCTCTCCCTATGACTCATTCACTCAGCGTGATACTCTCCAGACCTCTCCATTATTAGCTAATTACAGGACTTCATCTTTTCTTATGGCTGGGTAGTATTCCATTATGTATATGTACCATAGTTTCTTTATCCAGTCATCTATTCTTGGGCACTTGGATTGTTTTCAGGTTGACTATTGTGAATAGTGCTGCAATGAACATAGGAGTGAAGATGTTTTTTCAGCATTATGTCTTTGGGTCCTTGGGGTATATTCCAAAAGTGGAAGTGCTGGATCAATGGAAATCGGTCATTTTTGTAACTGAAAAGACCAAAAGATCTTTCTCTGTTAAAGCTAAGAACTAGTATATTAGTTAAAGTGCTTTCATTGTAAACAGCCACCCCAGTTGGCTTTTAGGAGAATAAGACAGTTCCAGGAAATCTCATATTTCCCTGGTACTAAGTATGGTGCTCTGAGTATCAGTAGGTGTGATGCCTGAGCACAGAACCAAAAGTAAGCCTTAAGAACCACCATCTGTGGCCTAACCCTTTCCCCCTGTAATATTATAAATAATAATAATAAAAGACCCTTTTCTTAGAACCAAAGTCAGTCTTATCACTTCCACTTTTATATCAATTTTGCTTCATGACAATGGGGAACATTCTCTGACCTTTGACTAAACTGGCTGCGAGCTCCATGAGCTCAAGCTGGCTCTTCCTCTCTCCTAACAGGCATTAAGTGTTTTATTACCTCACTTCTTTGCCTGCCATAAACTCTGCCACACTGGTGTGTTTGCCATGCACTCCAGGGCGTCCAACTCTGGAGAAGCTTCTCAATCAGGATTTTTTGACTATCTCAGCTCATGAGAATGGTTATTTCTTGGGCTCATTTTTGATGAAACTAGATCTCTTATGCTCAAAGATAAGATAGTCCTTGCATGCAGACTGCCCGTAGGCTAGTGGGGATAAAGATGCTACCACAGACAATAACAGAGATATGTGGAAGTACTTTCTGAGTTTCAGGGAAGATACCAAACTTGGCGCAGCTCTAGAAAAGAGATTGCCTCCTCAAATGTGTCTGAGCTGATTCTAAATGGCTTCATAGGAGTTTGTGGGCAAGGAGAAGGTCATGAAAGCAGAGAGAACCTGAATGAAGGGAGGAAACACTGAAAGTAAACAACTATAGCAATGTGTTGCTGCACGAGTAAACAGAACAAAACACCATAGAAATTTATCAGATTAGTCTTCAGGCTTCCTCAATGTTTCTCAAGGACCAAACTAAAAAAACAGTAGGCTGAAAAGTTCCTTTCCTTTGTGGGGGAGTGGAAAAAAGAATTATTTCCTATCTCATTGGAGTATGTATTTTCGTACATTTATGAATGTTGATTTTTTTCCTTCCATATTTTTCTCTCATCTTTTTGTTTGTTCCAGTTTTATGGTAGCACTTCCAAGCTATATCTGGTGGTATGAGATTTCCTGGAACTGTCTTATTCTCCTAAAGACTTGGCTAGTTTTCAGAGAGATAGTATAGGGATTAAGGTGCGTGCCTTGCATGTGACCAAGTCTGATTTGATTCCTGGCACCACATATAATCCCTCAAGCATGGCCAGGAATGAACCCTGAGCACAGAGCCAGGAATATCCCCCTAATACCACCAGAGCAAAAAAAAAGTTGATGATTTTCTATATGATCATTAACTCTCTACACCCTCCACTTCCATCTATGATGGCTTCAAGGAGTTTGACATCTCCCACCCAACTAGTAAAACACCAAGTCAGAGATACCCGTGTGTCTCTCTTCACCAAACTTGGTCTGAAGACAGTTAAGGAATCTGGGCCAGGTTCTATGTTGGTCACAGGAGGAATCTGCTATGAAGGATGAAGGATGGATGATATGATATCAAGTTTTCTAGGACTAAGACTTGGACACTCTTCTTTCATCTCCTGTTCCCATGACCTCTTGAGAATGTGAGAAATCTCTGCAGGCTCAGTTACCATCCCGGGCCTGATGGGGCAACAGCTGTCCAATTTAGCATCTATCATGATCACTCCGGGAAAACTGACTGAAGATGTCAGTCCAGGGTTTCTCAACCCCTAAAGATTCTGCTCCAGGAGATTCCCAGCATGGCCCTAGACTTTTGTCTCTGTTTTCTTTGTTGTTGTTGTTTGGGTTGCTGGGGTGGAGAGGAAAAATCTTTAAATGGTAACTCCGATTGATTATAGTCTACCAGTTACACAGTGAGATTAACTTTCAAGGGGTTACAGACAACAGCAACAACAACAACAACAAAAAGAGGGGAGAAAAAGTAGCTTATTTATTGATCATTTTGACAATGTTAAAATTTGGAATCATAGCTAAGACCAGCAAGTGTTATAGTTCCATTCTGAGTGTGGGTGGTGATAGACTTGGCTCAGCACCTCCATCGTGTCCCTGACAGCCCATCCTTCCTGGCCCAGGCCGCCTTCTGCTCTCAGCTTTCCCAAGAGGAAGATTACTGTGTGTTCTTGCTGACCATCAGCTATTTTACATCCTTCAGATTTTTTGGATTGAGGGTTGCTCATTAGGGTTGGTCTGGGACAGATGCAAAGTTGTTACAGAAGAGCAGGCTCTCCTTCATACAAACTGCCTGCCTGCTGGGCTTCTAAGACCAAAGCCCGCGACCCCCCACTGCCAGTTACTCTGGCCACCCTGGGCTCACAGCTCCATAACTACCTTTGACTGAAGGGCACTGCCTCACCCCAAGCGACACCCTTCACCCGGATCCAACCCATCAGCCTACAGTCAAGGGCTGCTGGATGCGAGAGGTGCTATGTCTAGCTCTCTTGCTTCTCAGTTCCTAAGGTTTACATACTGTTGAGGTCCCAATGCCTATGATTTATGTCCTTTTCCACACTGCACAGTTTATCATAAAGCAGGGAAGAGGAGAGGAGGAAGTCGGAGATCTATTAATATTATACAATTCAGCTTAGACACTATGTCGTACTTTATCTCAAACCCACAGACTAGTGTCACTAAACAATACGCCCAATACAATAGTAGGAAGTTAGAAAAGCCTCGTGAGGTGCGACGTGCTCGGCCGCAATCCTGAAACTGAAACAGAAGACAGAGCCGGGTCTGTTTGCTTTGTTTCCATAGGAAGATGAAGTGGAGCAACTTCTACTGCTCCGGAAAGTCAGAATTCACATTATTACCCACCAGGTCATGCAATGAGTAATGGAATGTCATTTTACATACTCAAACAGAAACAAGTGGGTAGACAAAACGGGCGGTATTTTTTTTGTTGTTGTTGTTTTTCTACGCAGCTAATTATAGTCTTGATATGGCAGCGACTGGGAACCAAGGCCACAAAGCAGGGGCAGGGAACGATGCTCAGGGTTCCCTCCCTGGCGCCACACAACAAAAGCACTAATTCCACATTCCTCCTGCGTCCCCTAACCCCCACCTCCAGCTTTTGGTAACAACAGCCAAATATGCATTCATTGAATCAAAAACATCCAATTAGGTCAAAAAGGATAAATGGAAATTACCAATTCTAAAGCTGCTTTCCACTAAGAAGTGGCCAATTAGTGAGTCTTACAAAAAACTTGAGTGCGGATTCACAAATAATGCGTGGTATTCACAGCCTCATAAGGAGAGGCCAGGCGAATAACTCACCCTAACAGCTGCTTCCATTAGCAGCAGAATTCAACTAGTTAAAACCAGGAAGGGGGTGAGAGGCCCCAATCTATCAATTTACTGCAAACCGCAGTCAAATGAAAAGACGAGGCAAACCCATGTGAAATATTAACCCAAAACCCTTTCTCTTCTTGTTCCTTGAGCAGTGAATATACGACAGGCAGAAATTTAGGAATACATACCAAGGGAGAAATACAGGTTGGCATATAATCCCAGAAGACTGTGTGTGTGTGTGTTTCATATAATGGGCAACTATAAATATCTTGATCTCTTGGTAAATCTGAAGAAAGGCTGAATAGGACACTTCCTTCATGAGTTGAGAAGACATTCTAAAACTCCCTGGGACTGTTTCAACATTTTAAAACTTCAAGTGAGGCTTGCTGATTTAATTTAGTTATGACATTAATTTGGTGTGTCTAAACTTTAGATGATTCCAAGAAAAAAGACAAAGCTTGACTTGCTGGGGGGAAAAAATCAGTTTATTAACCTGATCAGAGCAGGCTGAACAGAGAAACACTGAAAACAGTGAAAATTTGAGGTCATATGGAGGAGCGGGGTTGGGAGTGGGGGTAATTAATAAACTAAGCAAAACACAAAAAAATAGATAATTCAGTGGCTATGGCACTAACTTAAAACTGTCAGGCTGTGAGTTTGAAATCCGGTGCTGCCCAACTCATGCCAGAATCACTTGTATGTGTGTGAATCAAGTGATTCTGGCCACAGCACATCCAAGTGTATATAAACAAATGAGTCCAAACTCCAGTGACCATGTATGTGAGCACCAAAGTGGAACAATGAGATCCCTGGTGAGTGGGTGGATGGGGGGGGGAAGAAGAAGCACAAATAAAGGGGTGCAAGCCCCAGAGAGCACCACAACCAAGCAGGCATGTGGGCACCGGACATCACTACAGCAATAGAGGGAAGAGTGCAAAAAAATTCTTTTTCATTGAAAAATATTTATCAGAACAAGGGAATCTACCTGCAAGCCACAAACAGAAAGGAGGCTCTGAACCCAGGAAACCTCAATCATTTCATTCAGCTCAAATCAAAAACCAAAAAATGACACAGTACACTCTGCTTCTGGAAGTTCAAGATCTGAGGGACCTGGTTCTGGGGAAACCAGACCAAAGCTGATCTCAGTTTACAGATCATAAACCATGAAGACCGGGCTTGGAGTTGCTATATACCTGCAGTACGTTTTAAAAAATTGATTCTTTCACCTTCTCTCCCCAGCCAGTTTTTCTTCTTCCCTTCAGTGGGTGGCTCTAGATCCTGCCAATAAAGTACTGTGTGCATTTTAGAATCAAAGATGGTACAGGTAGTAGTTGGAAAGGGTGGTACCAAGCTAAGGACATAGTTAATGTAGCTCCTGGTACCTTCATCACTATTGAAAAGTTTTAAATTTCCAGGGTCCAGAGAGACAGTACAGTGGGTAGGGCATTTGCCTTGATGCAGCCAACCAAAGTTCTATCCCTGGCATCCCATATAGTCCCCTGAGCCTTCCAGGAGTGGTTTCTGAGTGCAGAGGCAGCCATGGCTCATAAACAAAAGCAAAAACATGTATGTGGCTGACATTTGGGGCTGCAGCAATAGTACAAGGGGTAGGGCATTTGCCTTGCATGCGGTTGACCTGGGTGCAATCCCCAGTATCTCATCTGGTCCTATGAGCACTGCCAGGAGTAATTCCTCAGTGCAGAGCCAGGAGTAACCCCTGAGCATTGCTGGGTGTGACCCCAAAAAAAATTTTTTTTTTAAATTTCCAAGAGAAATGTTCTTATTAGCTGAGGTTTGTTTCTAGATTAACTAAGTAGTAAAGAAGGTAAAGGGATATACCTGATAATCTTTCAGTATCTGCATTGCAAATCATAAGGTGCAAAAGGAGAGAGAGAGAGAGAGAGAGAGAGAGAGAGAGAGAGAGAGAGAGAGAGAGAGAGAGAGAGAGAAGAAAAGCGCTTGTCATAGAGGCAGGTGGGGCAGGGGTGAGGTGGGATAGAGACAGGAGGGCCAGGCAGGGGTGGGGTGGGAGGGAAATTGAAAACTTTGGTGGTGGGAAATGTACACCAGTGAAGGGATGGGTGTTGAAACACTGTATGACTGAAACTCAAACATGAATAATTGTCTATTTCACTGTGATTCAATTTTTCATTTTTTTCATTTCATCATCCTGTTAATCGTCGATTGCCTCGAGCAGGCCCCAGTAACGTCTCTTTCATCCTAGCCCTGAGATTATATTCAAGGCTCTTTAGGAGAATGAGACCCATCATTGTTACTGGTATTTGGCATATTTGGTAGGCCACGGGGAGTTTGTCAGACTCTGCCCTGTGGGCAGGCTACATTCGACAGCCTGCAAGTTTGTCCAAAGTGATTCAATTAAAAAATTAAAATAAAACAAAACCCTACGTAGTTCTAAGGGTGGAGGAGGAGAGAGGAGTACAGGGAACATATAGAGCCATAAGGGTGGGGCATGGTAACTGTACTGGGCTATTCTTAGATGAGAGAGTAGATGATAAGAGAGTGACTCCAATGTAAATTTTAGACAATGCCTAAGACATC
Organism: Sorex fumeus; assembly: GCF_029834395.1. NCBI lineage: Eukaryota > Metazoa > Chordata > Mammalia > Eulipotyphla > Soricidae > Sorex > Sorex fumeus. The sequence goes on from NW_026606118.1 coordinate 20,873,596, forward strand.
ATCCTTCCTTCCTTCCTTCCTTCTTTCCTTCCTTCCTTCCTTCCTTCCTTCCTTCCTTCCTTCCTTCCATTCATCCATCCTTCCATCCATCCATCCATCCATCCATCCATCCATCATATTGGAGATGAATAATTCAGAATGCGAACCCTGCAACCAGTTGCTTGGGGTCAATTTCAGACCCTGTCCAGTACGAACCCTGAATTTTCTTCACCTGGCCAAAGTCTTGATGCTAGCACTTCTCTCATAGGGTTGCAATGGGAAATAAAAGACAATTCACATAGTGAAGTGAATAACAGAGCCTGGAGGGGCCAGAAAAATAGTACAAAGGATAAGGTGCATTTAATGCAGGAGAACAACTCTGCTTTGAATCCCAGCACCACATGGGGTCCTCTGACAGATGGTCCCCTGAGAGGGAGTCAGTAGTAGCCCCTGAGCACCACCAGGCATGGCTTCAAACATTGCACCAAGAAAAATAAAATAATTTAAAAAATTAAATCATATAATAAACAATCAATGGCTGGAGCGATAGTACAGCAGGTAGGGCATTTGCCTTGCACGCAGCTGACTCAGGTTCAATTCCCAGCAGCCCATATGGTTCCCTGAGCACCACCAGGAGTAATTCCTTAGTGATCCCCCCCAAAAAAAACAAAAAAAAAATTTTTAATTTAGCCTTTATTGAACACTGACTGTGTGTCAAATACTGCAAAAACACATCATCCTTTGACCCAAACCCACCCTTCCAATTACTCTTCTATCCTATCATTAAAGAGGAATGTGTAAATCATATTAAATCCCTCCCTCTCCCTTAATACCCATCTCTAAAGATGTTACCTAGTTCCACCTATTAAACACTGGCCAGCTCCCTTCCTCTTTTCATATCACTCATTGTCATTACCAGACTCAAGTCTTAATTTCTCAGCTCCAATGTGACAACAATATTCTCCATTCCTCCCTAGGACCTGTGGCATTACCTTTCACTCTATTTTCCATCTGGATCCTAAGTTGTCTTTTTAAAAGTTATTATTATTTTATTTTTTAAAAATGAATCACTGTGAAGTATAGTTACAAAACTTTCATGATTGAGTTTCAGTCATACAATGACTGAACACCCATCCCTTCACCAGTGTACATTTTACACCACCAATATACCCAGTATCTTTCCCACCACCCCCACTCCACCCCATGCCCTGCATCTATGACAATTTCCTTCTTACTCTGTCTATACTATAGTTTTGTAATACAGATACTGAGAGGCATCATGTTTGGTCCTTTATCTACTTCCAGCACACATCTCCCATCCTGAGGGATGATCCTAAGTTGTCTTTTACAAACATGCATCTGGGGTCACAGAGTGATAGTAGGGTACTTTCTTTGCACACTGGGTTCCATCTCTGGCACCCCACAAGAGTGATCCCTGAGTAGAGACCCAAGAGGAAGCCTTGAGCATCGCAGGGTGTAACCCAAAAACAAACAAATGATTTTTAAAAAACATGTATCTAACAATATCATCCATTTGCTTCAAGTCCTGGGACAGAGCTGGTGTGTGTGCTGGGGGGGGGGGGGGGGGTAAACCTCGAAGGCACTGGGTCCCGGTGATCATGCCTCCCAGCCTCACTCCAGCATTTTTCCTGTGCTCACACTTACTAGACTAGATCTCTGACCCAATCATATGGGCAAGCCTTGTTGGAGTCTGCCTCACCCTCCAGCTGCCTGACAACTCCACCTCTTCCTCTAAGGCGCGTTATTTTATCAAAATATTTCCTCACACTTGAGAGAAATGCTGGTGCCAAGTTCTGGGTGTTCAAGAAGAAAGAACACACTCGAAGCTTTCTTTCTCACAGAAAACTTGACACTATTGAGGGAGAAAACAAAATGGAATGGAGATGAAATCTCAAGGTTGGGGATGGTTTCCATACGAGTTGCCAATAGAATCAGAGAAATTAAACCTACTGGAGAATGTAATTCAAAAGCAATTCAACAGATTTCCATCCCAACAGTTCACTGTGACACTATGGTCGTATTGTTTTGATTCATATGCTAGAATGAAGAAAATATTGATCTGAACTATAAGAACAATAAGAAAGGTGTTTGTTCAATATGAAAGCATAAAGCTATAAGCCACCTATTACCCACCAGTTTTAAAGGGCACCACTAAAAGTGTCTGTAATTGTCTCAGGGTAATAACCGGCTGGCTTTATCTTATTTTATGACTGTTACACAGTATAAAATGTGCTATAAAAATCATACTTCTTTTGGGACTGGAGATATAGTACAAAGGGTAGGGCCTTTGTCTTGTACATGGCCAACCTGGGTTCTATCCCTGGCATCCCATATGGTCTCCAGTATCCCATAAGTTCCCCCAAACCCAACAGGAGTGTTTCCTGAGTGCAGAGTCAGGAATTAAAACTTAGCATGGTTGGGTGTGGCCCAAAATCAAATTAAAAATCATACTTCCCTGGCAGTTGCATGCCTCCATTCATAGAGGCATTGTTCACAATAGCCAAAACATGGAATTCACATAAGTGCCTATAGACAAGGTGAGGCATACATAATCAGTGTAATACTCCTTTCCCATTTAACGGGCTGGGGATGTGGCTTAGTGGCAGACCACACATCTTATATGAGGCTCCAGGTTTGAGTCCCAGCACCACAAAATGAATAAGTCAAAAGATGAGATTGTGCCTTTTAAAAACAAAATTTAGGATGATGAGTGTATATTTCAGTATATACTTGATGATGCTAAGTGAAATAAGTAAAAACCTAACAAGACAATTACTACTGGCTTCATTCACATATGGAATATGAATAAATAGAGCAACTGACCCAGAAAAACCCAACAAATTTTCCTCCTAGACTGAATGAAAATTACAGTGATTAGCAGTAGGCATAGATGTGGTGGAGCATTGAGGAGAGGGGATTTTTGAGGGATAAGATGACCCTCAACTTGGTGGTGAGTCATCAATCCTCTACCCAGAATGGTGTTAAGCCTACTTTTCCTGGAAATTCTTTAATATCATAAACTAGTGATAATAAGGAAGAGAAAAATAATTAAAAACCATCTAGATCTGCAGAAACATCTGTTCAACTGAGCTAGAGGGCCCCTCCAGACAGAAATGCTCTCTCTTCTATTGAATTTTCCAATGGGCAATCAATCACAAAGGTGTATGGACCCAGGTTGGCAGGATCCTGATTTATTCACTATTATTTACCCAGAATTCACTGGAGAGTTAAGAGACGGTGCCAGACAAATGTCTGTTGGGATGAACTCAGTTCACCTTAGCTCCAACAGGCTCGCTGTGAGTCCTCTGGGGGTTGAGCTAACAGTCATCATTTCCTAAGAGCTTCTGTAGAGCACCAATGCACGCCCCTTAAACATTTTCACTTTCCAGTTTCAACTGGTATCCACCTTTTCAAAAAAAATTTTAAGTCTTTTTTTAGCACTAATTTACTAAAGATAAGCTCCAACTGAACATCTGCTTATAAAGCGGCAACTGTGAAGTAAAATGACATCTTTCTACCATACCAGTGCAAGTAATAAAGAACTGGTTATTGACTCATGAAGTTGATTTTTCTGGGCCTTTGTGGCAAAGCACGTGATTGCATTGGTTATCGTCCATCAGCCTAGTGACCCTGCTGGTATGTGGAACCATCAGGCGCTGTGGAAACTGAAAAAGTTGAAGTGTTACTTCCGCACACCTCAGCTTGGCAGACACGCCTTTCCCATCACTTTCCCACCGCCTTACAGACAAAAACGCCAACCTCACCTTTCAGAAAGTTCATTAACCGAATCACTCAATTAAGAGTGGAACCCTGTGACTCACTTCTGGAGACCGGTGTGGAAATAACAACTCCTCCCTTTGCTGAGAAACAGCTTAGACAAGGGCCTGAGCACCACAGGAAGTCAGTCTGTCCTCAGCGAGAGCGAAGGAGGCAAGAATTCCCTAGCAGGCCCCGGTGAGGTTCTCAGAGACACTTGCCATCACCTCTAGTCTCCGCTCTTCTAAGAAGAGCAGAAAAAAGAGCGAAGAAACTTTCTTATGTGGGTTGGTGAGGAACCGTTGTTGCAGGCGCTATCAAGTGCTCTGTATTTCCTGACTCCTGAGTCATAATGACAAGTTCGAATCAAAAGGGGTAAATTTGGGTGGTTTATTTTTTTTTGAAAAGTGCAACCTCATAGGAAGTGAAGGGGTGATCAAGCGCGAGAAGTGTTCACACTAATTTAAGAAAAAAAGATAAATTCTAAATTCTCCAGCTTTTCGACTTGAAATGCAAGGAAGGTACTTGGTACCAGACGCCTGTCCACGAAGTTTCTATGAAATAATTCCTAGGAGGCCCCTTAGCATCTCGCCCACTAGGTGGGAAAGGAAGAGAGAGAAACAAACAAAAAAAAAATCACTCTGCTCTGAGCCATCCAGCATGTGCTCCCGGGGATGCCAGGCGGAGGTGTGAGGCCGACGATGCGCTCATCCCCGACGTGCTCGCTCCCCGCACACCTGCAGTGTCTCCCCCTCCCACACCTACCCAACGCGCTCCCCACCCCCTATCCCCGCACCTCTTCCCCCCCCCCCCCCCCCCGGGCGCTACAGGGAGAGAAACGCCCCCCATCCCCAGACCAACCGTGAGAGCCGGCGAGTCCCCGCTCCGGCGCCGGGAGGGGTGGGACACCTGTCGCGCGTCTCCCGGCGCCTCCCGCCGCCGCCGCCGCCCGCCCGAGCTCCGCGCCGCCGCCGCCGCATCTGGACGCGCCGGGCCACCCCCGGCCTCCGCGTCGGAAGCGCCCGCAGCTGGGACAGGCCCCGCCCCGGGACGGCCGCACCCGTCCCCGCCCCGCCGGCCGGCCGGCCCGCCGAGCGCCCCGGACCTGCGCCCGCCGCCTCCGGGGCCTTCCCACGCGGGCGCAGCACCGTCGTCGACGTCCCCCCTCCACCCCCTCCACCGCGGCGTGGGACTTTCCCTGGGAATCCCCGCGGCGCTGATGACGTCGTGGGGCTGCGTGAACGTGGTCTTGCACGGGTGAGGCAGGCGGCCCTGGATGGACAAAGCGGCTCCACGAGGCTGAGCACCGACGACGACGGGAACAGATGCACCGCGCTCCTGGGCATCCACACCTGCGCGTCATTCATTCATTCATTATTTATTCAATCATTCTGGTAACAACACCTGTTGAGTGTGTGGTCAAGAGCCAAGACCACTCTGGTGGTCAAAAGTAACTTCACCCCCCACCAAAACCCCCAGCACTTCCCCTCCAAGGCCTGCTGGCATTCTAAAGAAGCGAGATTAGAAGGGAAACAGTCTACTCTGTGAATTGTATGCTACCTGGGAAAATAAGGCTGAGCTTAAAAATAAGAAAATGATCCCCCCAAAAGGGCAGGAGAGAGAGCTTAGAGATCTGACAAAGCTTTGCAGGTGAGAACCATGAAATCCCCTTCCCCCCACCCCCAGGGAAAGTTCCAAGCTTGGCATTACCTTCAGCATCACCAAGTATGGCACCTCCAACCCACCACCCTCCACCCCAAAAAAGAAGGTGGGAGAGGTGGGGTAACTAGGGGCCCGTGTGATAGTATAGAGGGTAGAAACTTGCCGGCTGACCACTTGGATTTTTCTGCACTCCCATCGCATATGGTTCCCGGGCACCGCCAGGAGTGATTCTTGAGTGCAGAGCCAGGAGTAATCCCTGAGTACATTTAGGTGTGCCTCACCCCCCCAAAAAAAGGCGGGGATATTTATTGCCCAAGACTCAAGGGAGATAAGTAAAAAATCTTCCCAATCTCAACGATGAACAATTTGAAGGAACAAAATAAAATAGGATTAAATTACAAACTGTAGGGAGTGTGTGTGGGGCAGGGGAGGGTTCGCTAAATTCTCAACAATATAAATAAATAATTGAATAAATGGTGGCGAAGAGCTAGGCCTCCAGTGTAGAAATTCAAATCTTTATGAGGATACTCTCTCAAGGAGAACCCTTAACTTCCCACTCCTTAAGTATGTGCTGCTCTGGGCCAGGTGTAGCACAGAGGGAAGCATCTGCCTTGCTCTCGGCAGACCCGGTTTGATCATGTGGTCCCCTGAGCACCGCCAGGAGTGATTTCTGAGTGCAGAGCCACGCACCCCTCAGCAAGCAGAGTATGGCTCAAAAAACTTTTTAAAAAAAGTATAAAGGTAAGGTAAAAAAGGTAAAGGCCCTCCCGTTGATCATCGATTTGCTCGAGCGGGCCCAGTAACGTCTCCATTGGAGACTTTGTTGTTACTGTGTTTGGCATATCGAATACGTCACAGGGAGCTTGACAGGCTCTGCCGTGTGGGTGAGATACTCTCGGTAGCTTGCCGGGCTCTCTGAGAGGGGTGGAGGAATCGAACTCGGGTCAGCCATGTTGGCTGCGTGCAAGGCAAACACCCTACCGCTGTGCTATCGCCCCAGCCCCCAAAAAACGGTCGGAAACGGAGCAGGTCGAAAAAAGTATACGCAGCTCAAATTGATTTTCTCTCCGAACGTGCAGGCGTGCCTTTTCACTGGGGACACTTAATGAACACTTGCCGGACCAGATGACCGAGGTTTACATTAACAGTCATAAATCATAAAAATGGTATGAGCTCCTGACATGAAAATGGCCCTTTACCTCTGTGGTGTTCCCCAAGGACAGTCATAGTTCCTGTCTTTTGTTTGTTTGTTTTGGGTCCACACCCAGTGGTGCTTAGGGTTTACTCCTGGCTGGGACCTCAGGAATCAGTGCAGGTGGCACCTGGAGGACCATATGGGGTGCCTGGGATCAAGTTCTAGTCAGCCTTGTATAAGGAAAATGCCCTAGGAGCTATTATCTCTCTAACCCCCAAAGCTGCAGTATTCTAAGAAAACAAACACCAGTGGTGGGACATCCTACAAAATTTCTAACCAATATTCTTCTGACTTGTCAATAAAATATTCAAACCAATCAGAATCTGAAAAAGTGTTACATCCATGAATGATCTAAGGAGAACTACTACTAAAAAAAACGTAATGGGGTGTCTGGTATGGGATTCCTGGGACAGAGAAGTGTTCAGTTAAAACTACGAATGCAAGGCTGGCAAAATCGTACAAAGGGTAAGGCACCTGTCGTCCAGTTGACTGACCCTGTTCAATTCCTAGTACCATATAAGATCCCAGAGTACCACCAAGCGTGATCCCTGAGGGGCTAGAGCGATAGTACAGCGGGTAGAGCATTTGCCTTACATGCAGCCGACCCCGGTTTGATTCCCAGCGTCCCGTATCGTCCCCTGAGCACCGCCAGGAGTAATTCCTGAGTGCAAAGCCAAGAGTAACCCCTGAGCATCCCCGAGTGTGACCCAAAAAGCAAAACAAGACAAAACAAAATAGTGATCCCTGAGCTCAGCTGGGTGTGGCAAAAAAAAAAATAATAATGAAACGAGCAAACAAACCCAAAGAGATTGCTAAGGACTGCTGAGTCAAGTCCCTAATGACTGCTGAACCAAGGATGGACTCGCTGCTAGCAGAGTGTCAAGACTGTTGGATGAGCTGTGATGGTGGACAATGCAATTATAAAGCAGTCATGACAGGGGAAGTAGAAACAGGTTTTATGGGAATGCTCTCTATGATCTTCACTTTTGTTTTTCTGTAAATCCTTTTCAAAAAGCTAATTTTAGAGGTAAAACAAAGTAAAAGATGCTAGATAATAAACTCTTCTTTTTTCTAAAAAAAAAAAAGAGGGGAGAGTTACAAAGATTATTAATTTTTTTTTTAAGTAGATGAGGGAGAAACCAATGTGGATTTTGTAGTAAGCCTATTTCAGGCTGAGAGATCTTTCGAGACAAGAGCAGGCCTGGCTGCTTGCTGTCGCCTTGCTGTGGGTGGAACAGAATGAGGGGAGAAGTGTGGTGGGGACTGAGGCTCCTGAGCACAGAAGACATCATGCTCTGTGGTCACGAGGGTTTTTTACATTTTTCTTTGATCGAGAAAGGAAGGCACTGGAGAATTTTTAGCAGAGGGTGATAAAGTGAGCTGCTTCTTTTCTTAAGTTGTTGTTTGCAATGCATTGTCATATTGGGGGTGGATTAAGTGATGAGGATGGGAGCAGACCAACCAGTTAGGAAGCTATTATGGTGGTTAATATTAGGTGTGAGCTTGACTGGGCCACTGGTGCCCAGGTATTTGGTTAAACATTCTTCTGGGTGTGTCTGTGGAGGAGATTAACAAACATTTAAAGCTGGAGAATGAGTAGAGGCTGTTGCTCTCTTTCTATGGGTGAGTCTCACCCAAGATGTTGAAAACCTAGACAGAGCGAAAGCCAGAGTAGGGGAGAATTTTTCTCCCTGTCTTCAAGCTGGGACCTCACTTGCCTCTTGTCTTTGCACTTGCTATCAAACTGGATGGACACCACTTGTTCTCCTGAATCTCAGGTCCTGAAACTCAGACAGGAGTTCTCTTACCAGCTTTCTTCAATTTGCCAACTCACCAACTCCAGGTTTGGGGACTTCTTCACAATCTCGTGAGTCAATCCTGTATAATCCCGCTCCGTAATGAAATATACACATCATATTATACATGCAAGAGAAAATGTTTTGTTTTCTGGAGAGCTCTGACTGCTGGAAGCTAAGCCACAGAACTGCAAAGAACTAGGCAGGTTCTGGATACGTCCGCAGGAAGAGAGGGCCTAACAGGACTTGGCAAATGAATTGTGGTCAGGGCTTGGGAAAGCAAAAAGAGTTAAGGATGAACATGTTTTACTTAGAGCAACTGAGAAGAAAAGTGGCTTCTTCTGAGATTCGGAATCTGGACTGAGAAGCAATTTGTAGGGGGTGAGGAAAGGAACAAAAGGATTATTGTGGATTAAGGGTTCTATTTTGGTCACTGTCAGGAAGTGGTTGGCTAGGTGAATCTAGGATAAGCACCTCAAGTTGGAAGTCCTCTGTCTATAATTGCTAGTCAGATGGAATTTTGTGGGGGTTGTTTTGTTCAGTAACTCTCAAGTGATGCTTAGGAAACCTGGGGGTCCCTCCCAGTGACCTAGTGATCTGGGGGTTCAGTGCAGGATCCTGAGGATACAGGGATTGCTAAAACCACTTCAGTGATACTTAGGAGCCTTCAACACTGCAGCTGGTGATGCTGAGGGGACCATATGGAGATGGGATGTAACTTGAGTGGGTCTCATGGTCACGGTCATGGTTCTCCCGTTGTTCATCGATTTGCTCGAGCGGGCCCAGTAACGTCTCCATTGTGAGACTTAATTGTTACTGTGTTTGGCATATTGAATACATCACGGGTAGCTTGCCAGGCTTTGCCGTGCAGGCGAGATACTCTAGGTAGTTTGCCAGGCTCTCTGAGAGGGGCGGAGGAATCGAATTCGGGTCAGCCAAACTGTTGGCTGCGTGCAAGGCAAATGCCTTACCCGCTGTGCTATCGTTCCAGCCCGAGTGGGTCTCAGGCAAGACAAATGCCATAAGCCCTATACTAGCTCTCCTGCCTGGAATTAAAATTTTTGATGTGTAAAGTTTGAATTCAGGACAGTTACTCTAAAATTCAGACATCAAGATGGTGAAAATTTGTTAGAGTACAATAAGGAGAAAGAAAAGTAACAATAGTGGTGCCAAAGCCAAATGAAAAAAAAAAAGTTTCAGGATCCACTCTATCAAATACTGTGAATGTGGGTAGAATTAGGACTGGAAACTGAGCAATGGCCTTGACCAGATGATGGTCAAAAGCAAACTTGATAAGGAGAGTTTGGTAGAATGAGACTAACACCCACGGACTGTAGAAGCCAGGAGGATTGGTCCACGGTTGGACACCTGCCTCAGGTGCTGGGGGAGAAGGCAGTTGGAATAGAGAAAGAACCACTATGACAATGATAGTTGGAAATGATCATTCTGGATAAGAACTGCTGAAAGTAGGTTAAGGGTACAAACATGATAACATCTTAGTATCTGTGTTGCAAACTCTCATGCCCAGAGGGATAGAGAGAGAGAGAGAAAGAAGAAAATTGCCTGCCTGGGGGAGGGGGAGAGAGGAAGGGAATCTGGGGACATTGGTGGTGAAAAATGTACACTGGTGGAGGGATGGGGTTTGGAACATTATATGACTGAAACCTGATCATGAACAGCTTTGCAACTATGTATCTCATGGTGATTCAATAAAAAATAAATACAAAAATAAAAGGAAAAAAAATAAGGAGGGTTTGGTTAGTGTACAGCGATTGAAACCTATTTGCACTAGGCCCAAAGAAAATGTTAAAAGATAATGGAGACAAAGAAACGGGGTAATGGTTAATGAACAGTTATTGATTTTTTTCTTTAATCTGAGGATATCTTTATTTGTATATTCAGGGGCATGAACCAGAAGGAAAATTAAAAATAGTGTTGAGGCTGGAGAGATGGTACAGTGGGTTGGGGACTTCCCTTGCACACAGCGGACCTGAGTTCCATTCCTGTATCCCGCATGGTCCCTTATGCCAGCAAAGAGTGTTCCCTGAACTCAGAGCCAGGGATAATCCCTGCACAGAGCTGGGTGTGGCCAAAAAAAAAAAAAACAAAATAAATGAAGTGTTAATGCAAGAGAGAAAAGGGAAAATTTCTGGTCCTCAGTAAACAAGTGGGTATGGGATTAGGTAGGAGGTAGATTTTTTTTTTCCTGAGAACAAACAGGAGGCTAGGAGCGTGTCTGAGCACAGATGTTGCTGAGTATGGAGGCGGGAATATGTTTAAGCAGCAAAGAAACAAAGGCCTCGCTGAAAAGATTTGTGGGAAAGAGGAAACATTTTGAAGTAACTTAGGGAGAGAATAAATGGACCTTAAAAATATGGTCGTCCCAGGATGGGAGAAGCATGCTGAAAGTAGACTACAGACCAAACATGATTGTCACTCAATGCTTCTTTTGCAAACCACAGGACCCAAAAGGAGAGAGAGAACAAAAGGGAATGCCCTGCCACAGAGGCAGGGTGGGATGGGGGGATGGGGGGGTGGGAGGGATACTGGGACCCGTGGTGGTGGAAAATGGGCACTGGTGGAGGGATGGGTGTTTGATCATTGTACAATTGAAACCCAAGCACAAAAATTTGTAAATCTACAACTGTACCTCTTTGTGTTTCACTAACAAAAATTTTTAAAAAAATGTAAATGATGGAGAATGGGCACTGGTGGAGGGATGGGTACTGGATCATTGTATAACTGAAACCGAAGCACAAAAATTTGTAAGTCTACAACTGTAACTCATGGTGTTTCACTAATAAAATGAAAAATAATATATGGTCGAAATGTTGGGTAGAATTTAAAGACTAGGATCATGGTTATAAAGGGAAGTCAGAATAGTGGTGTGTTCACACCAATTTCACTTACCCACTTGTGTGCCTGGAAGACCCATGAAATACACTAATTTCCCATCCCCTCTGCCCCCTAGAACTGGCAACCACGGGTCTACTTTCTGTCTCTTCCAATTTGACTTTTCCAGATCCCTCACATAAATGAAATTGTATAATCTATACCTTTTGGTTACTGACTTATTTTGTTTATGATATTGACTATGGAGTTTATTCATATTAAAGAGTCAGACAGATAATAATACAGCAAGTAAGACATATGCTTTACATGCAGGTCCTGGGTTCGGTCCCCAGTACCATTTGGAGTCATGCCTGAGTGCAGAGCCAAAAATAAGCTCTGGGCACCGCTAGGTGTGGTCCCCAAGCCCAAACAAAAAACTCAATTAATATTTTAGGAAACATTCAAGAACTAGAGAAAAGTTCAGATATAACCAGTGTTTTGAGTTCCCAGGTAAATATAACAGAGGAGAACAGACAAGAGGTTTGAGGATCTATGCAAAAGAAACATAGTGACGGGCCCTGGCATCTAAAAAGAGAAAGCAGAGGAAAGAGAATATGAATGACGGTTTTGAAGCAGTTTACAAGCATTATTTTAGTAAATTGAACATCAAGAAATTGTTGCAGTTTTAGGGTTACAGACATTCAATTGTCTGTAATATATATGTCAGTTATAAGAGAGTAAGATAATTCAGGCTTAGATTTGTTTTGTTTTGTTTTGTTTTGTTTGGAACTCATGTTACTCATCAAGAGGGTCAAAGGGGATCAAATCTGGGTCAAAGTATAAGACAAACACCCACCCTCTGTACTATTGTGCCAGCCCTGACCTGAGGGTTTTTTTTTCCCCCCTTTGGTTTTTGGGACACACCCTGCAGTGTTCAGGGATTATTCCTGGCTCTGCGCACCTAGTGCACAGGAATTACTACTGGCAAACTTGGGGGACCATGTGAGGTGCCAGGTTACCTGGTCAGCTTTGAGCAAGGCAAATGCCCTACTCTTGTACTATCACACCAGCCCCAGACTTGACCTGAGATTTCTTTTTTTATTTTTTTAATTTTATTATTTTTTTTTTTAGTGAAACACCATGAGGTACAGTTGTAGATTTACAATTTTTTGTGCTTGGGTTTCGATTATACAATGATCAAATACCCATACCTCCACCAGTGCCCATTTTCCACCACCATGGGTAATATCCCTCCCACCCCCATCCCTCCCATCTCACCCTGCCTCTGTGGCAGGGCAATCTCTTGTGTTCTCTCTCTCCTTTTGGGTGTTGTGGTCTGCAAAAGAGGCTTTGAGTGGCTGTCATGTTCAGTCCATAGTCTACTTTCAACATGCATCTCCCCTCCTGGGAGGATCCTCCAAACACCCTTTATTTGGTGCTCCCTTCTCTATCTGAGCTGCCCTTTCCCCTAGAATGCCTGGCTGGCCTCTACGCTATGGAGTAATCCTCCTGGTGTTGATCGACCTGAGATTTTTTGATCTGAACAACACCAACTAGAATATCAGATATATCTTCATTTTGTTTCTGTAGTTTTTTTCCGGAGGGATTGGCACTTGACTTCAGTTTGGAATTTTTAGCAGAGAACCAATGAGGATCTTAGGCTATAGAAAAGCCCAAATGAATTAGTTACTTAAGCCCCTGCAGAGGGGCATGACTGCCTTGTAAGGGCTTGTCCCTTGTATGAATCATCTTGTCTCCCCTACCTAATCTGTGGTTTGTATCAACTCTCAGGACTGGAAGGCTGTCTAAACACAGCCACTCCTTCGGGGGAAATTCCTTCGTAGTCATTTTCCTCTCTAAATCATCTTTTTATATGTTTCTTCCAAGTGTTAATCACCTAGAGCTATTTCTTGTCAATGCTTGGTTCATGGACCCCTTGCTTGACTTGTTTTGAAGCTATCTCTTTGTAATATGATAAAATACGTATGGTGGTTTTGGAGAGATAGTACAGAGTTTAAGGAGCTTGTCTTGCATGTAGTAGACACCAATTTGATCCCTGGTTCTGCGTTTGATCCACTGAACACCAGCCAGGAATGATCCCTGAGTAAAGAGTCAGGAATAAGCATTGAGCATAGCAGAGTGTTATCCAAACCAATTCCCCCTGAAAATTTTTGCCACTTTAAACATCTTGAAGTGTATGAATAGTACAGAGGGTAGGGCATTTGCCTTGCATGCGGCTGGTCTGGGTCCAATCCCCAGCATCCCAAATGGCCTCTGAGCACCATCAAGAGTAATTCCTGAGTGCAAAACCAAGAGTAACCTCTGAGCAGCTCCAGGTGTGGTGCCCCCCAAATAAATAAATAAATAAATAAATAAATAAAACAAATACACATCTTGAAGTGTAAATTAGAGTGTAAAGTTTAATGCAAATAATGAGTCACCTTATTATTCATATTGTTATGCAATTATCAGTATCTCCAGAGCTGTTTCATTTTACCCAACTAAAATTATATTTTCCTCATTATCTAAAAATAGAACAATCTTTTTTGATAAGGTTAATTTGTGGCTCTGGGAATGCTAAAATATCCCTATCAATCAATTGTAATAATACCAAGTGATACCAAGTGATACCAAATTTTCATTTCCATACAGTAGGGAGGGCCGGAGCGATAGCACAGCGGGTAGGGCGTTCGCCTTACAAGCGGCCAACATGGCCTACCCGAGTTCGATTCCTCCGCCCCTCTCGGAGAGCCCGGCAAGCTACCGAGAGTATTCGATATGCCAAACACAGTAACAACAAAGTCTCCAATGGAGACGTTACTGGGCCTGCTCGAGAAGGGCTGGAGCGATAGCACAGCGGTAGGGCGTTCGCCTTACAAGCGGCCTTACAAGCCGACCCGAGTTCGATTCCTCCGCCCCTCTCGGAGAGCCCGGCAAGCTACCGAGAGTATTCGATATGCCAGACACAGTAACAACAAAGTCTCCAGTGGAGACGTTACTGGGCCCGCTCGAGCAAATCGACGATCAACGGGAGGGCCTTTACCTTTTACCTTTATACAGTAGGGAAAACCTGTGAACCCATTAAACATTAGCTTCTCATTTTCTTTCCCTGTAACCCAGGGGAGCCATCAAGATCCTTCTATTTATGTGAATTTGTCTATTCTATATGCCTCATATAAGTAGTAAAATGGGATTTTTGCTTTAGTGATTGGCTCATTTCACTTAGTCAAATGGCTCAAAGGTTTATTATCATGTGTACCCATATGTCAAAATTCCTTTTTTTTTTTTGTAAAGACTAAATAGTATTCCTCTTTTCATCTTTCTTTTTGTGTGCCTGGTTGGGGGAGTTGCATATTCAAAGTAGAAATGTTAAAAGCATAGTTTTATGGATAGGATAGTTATATGTTGTAAGCTAACACTGTCTCGGCCTTCCTCAGGTAGCTTAGGTTTATCGGTCACACCCACCCCAGTGCTCCCAAGTCACTCCCACTTCTCTGTTTATCTATAAACTCTTCTCTGTGCTCTCCTCCCCAGCTAGTTAATCACCTTTTCTCCCTAATCAGATTCTGTTAGCTTCTAAGATCAGATCCTTCTAAGGACACTGAACTTGTATTGTAAGCAATGTCCTTTCTATATGGACACAGGAAGACAGTTAATAATATGCTTTGTTACTTGGGAGTTGATTGACTCTGAATAGTATTTACTCCTGGGCATCTGCTTTCTTGACTCAGTTGCCCTTAGTTCCTAGCACCCCAAAAGCAGGGTCCCAATGAGAAACTGAATGGACCCAGGGAAAGTTGTGAGATACCCTGGCATTAAAATGGGCCAGGTCAAAGAACCATATTCTAAACTATAAGTTGAGGGCATGATCATGGACAAATGCTGTCATGATCCAAAAGCAAGTAACGACGGGACTAGGACCCTACTGGGTCTAGGAAGACTAACCTGGCCTGAGGACTGCGGAATGTATAGTGAGTTGTTTATATCTCTCACTGTGCTCACACAGAATGACATTGCTAGAAAAATTAGAAGTAGATTTACTACAACTATTTAAGTAGATCACTAGATGAGGAAAGAACATACCCTTGTTGGGATCTCCTAGTAATCTGGAGTAATCTCTTTAGATGATATTTTATCCTTGAGTTAATCTCCTGGAGGAGTGATCTGACCTCTCTTTGTTGATTTGTTAATGTTCAACCCACCTTTGTGTCACAGCCTTGTGTGATTGCTATATAAATTAAGACTGTAAGCTTGGAGGAGAGAGTCAGAAGTGAGAGGGATCGGGCTCCAGAGATCGAGTCAGAGCCAGAAGGAGAAAGGGTTCCAGATTGGGGCCCAGGAGAGAAGGAGGCGGAGGAGAAACAGGAGTGAAGAGGATTGGAATAAACTACAACTGATATCAACCAGTCTAGCCTTTGTTTCTTCCTTCATATGCCCTTGGCCAACAGCCATCCTGATCCAGGCCACACACAGCAGCTCAAGAGCACCGAATGCGAGCGGTGAGATAGAGCCGTCCAGAGAGCCCGCGAACACACAACCTTCAGCATGCTAAGATTTTACAATATGTAATCATTATTTGTAGCTATCTGAAATGCTGCTGGGTAAATGATGTTGCATAAATTAAGGAATAGCTGTTATTAACCCTGTTGAAAGAGAAATGGGGTTAAGTGAATGGTGCTCAGCACACCACACCTGACACATCATCTAGATCTGCACTGTCAATCATGGTAGCACATATAGCTAGTTAAACTAAAATTACTTTAAGCTAAACAAAAATTTAAATACAGTTTCTCATGCAAGATATAGCACAATGCGTAGAACATTTGCCTTGCACACAACTGACCCACATTCGATCTCCAGCAGTGATTTTCAGTTGCAGAGCCAGAAGTAAGCCTTGAGCAGGATTTTTGTGTCTCCCAAAGCAAAATATTAGTTAATTAGATAAAATTTTAAAATTCTGTTCCTTGATTTTATGAGTTCATCTCAAATGCCTGTTAGCTACTGCAACTGATATTTCTTGGTCTGCAGTATATTGGACAGTGTGCAAAATAGAACTCTTCCATCTTTGCAAATAATTCTTTGATTATTATAGTGTATATAATTTTCCATATTCTAGACTCTGCTTTATCTATTAAATTGTTGGGATAAGCTTTCACAGAACTGGAGAACTTAAAATTTAAGATAAAGATTCCTTTACAAAGGAATAAAATGTTTTCTTAAAAAGCATGTAACTCTTTAATACATAAATGTTCTCTCTTGGAAGCTCTCTTCTGTTTCAATATTATATCAGGACTTGCAGAAGTCATGTCATTCTGTTGCTTCTCGCAGCATTGTTCAAAATAACCCCAAAATAAATTAACCTAAATATTTATCAACTCAGTAAGGGGGCTGTATCAGATCCCTTATTGAATAAGGTACTCAGTGGATTATTATTCTGCTACAAAGAAAGATAAAATTGTGACATCTGGGACAAAATAGATAGAACCTGAAGAAATTATCCCAAGTTAGATAATAAGGTAAAAGACAACTTACAGGAAGGTTTTACTCATATGTAGAATATAAAGGACCAAAGCAAGCCAAGTTTGTGAGAAACAACAAAACTAACTTGTAAACTAACTTCTAACTCCTCTGTGGTGGTTGGTTAACAGCCAGAAAGGAGTGTGGGAGAAAGAAACTGAGAGGGGTCTTTTTGGTGAGGTGCCCGATAGAATTTTGGTAATAGGTGTGGTACATGTTATATACATACAGAAACCTTAAATTATACCGCTGAAATTCTATAATGTTATAAACGGATTAACCAGTTTATAAAGGAGAAAAATATTTTCAGGATGATAAGCAAACACTTTTGCAAAAGACTTCTCTGCATAAAATATAAGTTATAGGTCTGGAGAGAGAGTATTTGGGTGAAGGTATTTCTCTTGCATACAGCTTATCCAGGCTTATTCCCTGATACTGTCTTTGGTTGCCTAGCACACAAATGTGTCCACTGAGCACAGAACCAGGGGTGATCCCTGAACACAGATGGATGTGGCCCCAAAACCAAATATATGTATGTATATATAATTTATGGAGGTGTATGACTTTTCAAAGTAAAATATATTAATTTAAAGTTTTTAATATTTTAATATAGTAATATTTAAATTACTTCAGGTAGAAAATATGTGCTTCAGTAATGCAAATTCTTATCCCAGTAGGAACCACCTCAGATTAGAAGTAACATAGAAACCAACTAAGCTCAGTAAACACAAAGAGTAGCATGAAATTTTCAACAAGCAAGAAACAGCTTTGTAAACCCTTGGCAAGACTTAATGACCTAAGAGTGAGGTATAACAATTTTTACAAAGTTTCTTTTACTGAAGCAAAATTTCCTTTTGATAACTCCATTAGCCATTTAGTTGTAATAAGCAATATAAAATAAATTGTTTTGTGCCTGTTAAAAGGGTGGACTTGGCGGAATGGTTGGGAAAATGGCAACAATGGTAGAAGGAAGGTCACAGTGGTGGTGGGATTAGTGCTGGAATTTTGAATGCCTGTAACAACTGTGTTATGAACAACTTGGTCAACAATGGTATTTAAATAAAGTAAAATTTAAAAGATAATGCAACTTCTTTATGATTACTCCATAGAGATTACCAGTGAATTCAGTTTCTAACCCTTTGCAATAGACCAAAAGTTTGTGTTCCACGAAAGTTATGTTAAAATTCCTTTATTTGGTGGTATTAGAAAGTGTAGGCCTTGGGAATTGATTCGAAAGATATACTCAAAATAAATTAATAAAAGGAATGCAATGGAACATTAAGTTCCCATGAATAGCTAAAGAAATTCTTGACAGAAAATACATGGAAGACATCACCTTCCCCAATTTCAAACTATACTACAAAGCAGTAATAATTAAAACAGTATGTATTTGGAATAAGGACAGATCTGCAGACCAATGGAATAGGTTTGAATATCCTGACACACACACTCAAATATATGATCATTTAGTCTTTGATAAGGGAACAAGAAATATAAAGTGGAGCAAGGAAAGCCTCTTTAACTAGTGGTGTTGGCAAAACTGGACAGCTACATGCAAAAAAATAATGGCTCAGACCTCTATCTAACACCATGTGTAAAAGTCAAAACAAAATGGATGAAAGACCTCAACAGCAGACCAGAATACATAAGGTACATTAAAGAACAGGTAGGCAAAACCCTCCATGATATTGAAGCTTGAGATATCTTTAAAGATGAAACACCACTGACCAAGCAACTGGAAGCAAAGATAAACAAATGGGACTACCTTAAACTAAAAAGCTTCTGCACTTCAAAAAAAGCAGTGACCAAGATACAAAAACAGCCTACAGAATGGGAAAGATTATTCACACAATACCCTTCTGATAAGGGGTTAATATCAAAGATAGACAAGGTACTGGTAGAACTCTACAAGAAAAAACATCCAATCCCATCAGAAAATGGGGTGATGAACAGAAACATTCTGTGAAATGAGTCAGGAGGAAAAGGACAGCTGTAGAATGACTGCATTCTTTTGATATATGAAAAAATACATAGTAAAAGACTAAGATCCATGACCAGAGAATAAATTTGAATGGCCAAAAGGTGCATGAAAAAATGCTCTCCATCACTGATAATCAAGGAGATGCAGATCAAAACAACAATGAGCTATCATCTCACACCACAGAGACTAGCACACATTCGAAAGAACAAGAGCAACCAAGGCTAATGGGATGTGGGGGAGAAAAGAATTCTCTTTCATTGTTGATGGAATGCAGACTGATCCAGCCTTTTTGGAAAACAATATGGATATTCCTCAAAAAACTAGAAATTAAGCTCCCATGTGACCCAGCAATACCACTTCTGGAAATATACCCTGGGGGCCCAAAAGCACACAGCAGAAACACCATCTGCACTCCTATGTTTATTGCAGCACTATTCACAATAGCCAGAATCTGAAAACAACCTGAGTGCCCAAGAATAGATAAATAAATAAATAAATAAATAATTATGGCACATCTACACAATGGAATACTATACAGCTGTTTGGAAAACTGAAATCAATGAAGTTTTCCTATAAATGGATGGATACAAAGAGTATCAGGCTGAGTGAAATGAGTCAGGAGGAAAAGGACAGCTGTAGAATGACTGCATTCATTTGGCATATGAAAAAATACATAGTAAAAAACTAAGATCCATGACCAGAGAAAACAGGAGATAGGAGGACTGGTCAATGGTTGGAATCAACCACAATTGTGTATGGCACAGAGGGTAAGTAAGATAGAGAAGAGACAATAATAGCTGGGAATGATCACGCTGGACAAGAACTGGATGTTAAAAGTAGGTAAAGGAATATTCTTGATAACTTTTCAGTATCAATTTGCAAACCACAATGCCCAAAAGGAGAGAGAGAGAGAGAGACAGAAAGAGAGAGAGATAGAGACAGAGAGACAGAAGAAAAGTACCTGCCATGGAGGCACACTGGGGTAGGGGTAGAGTTGATGGGAGGGAACCTGGGGACACTGGTGGAGGGATGGGTGTTGGAAGACTGTATGACTGAAATCTAATCATGAACAACTTTGTAATGTCTATCTCACAGTGATTCAATAAAAAAGTAAAATGAAAAATAAATAAATAAAAAGAAAAAAATAACAGAAGAATGTAACAAATAACTCAGAGTATAGTAGGTTTCTTATAAGCTGATTTTTTCCATGTACACTTCACAGGTATAGAAAATGAGTTGTGAAAATTGTACTGTTTTGTATTAGCTAAAATTTCCCCTCTGTCCAATTCATGAGATGACTCAGTTGCATTTTTATTTAAGCCCACATTTTAATTAAGTGGAAACTTTTCTCTGACATATTGGCATAATTGCTGTTAAGAGACCTGGAGTTTATCATGTACTGGTCACTCTAAGGCATATAAACAGAATATTCTCTGCAAGAGTAAAAGGGTCTAAAAAACTCCAATCTAAAGATAGTATACTTGATCTCTTTAATAGCTTTCAATGGACTTTTATGCAACTTTTATGCAACTGTGATTTCACATAACAAGTTGCAAAAGTATTTTAAAATAAATACAATTACTCCATAGTCACTTCTGGTTAAGGACTTTTGCACCATTATCTGTTCTGAGGAACTGATCAAAGTGAAGCAGAAAAACACAAGCAGATTGTAACAAAGACAGACAATAGTTTAGTCATGAACTAAATTGTTTTACATCCATAGTTTGTTCATTTTTGTGTCATCTATTTAGAAACCATGCATGATCACATTTCACATCCAAAATGTTTCCTTACTTTGGAGTTGAGAGCTGATTTGAATATTCTCCTTTTCCTCCTCTTCATCCATGTTATTGCCTTTGCTCCAGTTTCCTGTGTTGGTCTCACTTTCCCTTCACGTACTCTTCACACAGGCTGATGGCTTTCCTATAGATGCTTCAAAACGTCTTTGAGATCATGGCCAGCATGTTTCTGTGATTCTAAAAATAATAATAATAATAACAATTGGTAAGTACCGTGTTGATACCTCAAAAGACAGATGCCTCTTAAATGATGAAATCTTTTTTTTCATGAACTTACAGTGAAAACATTGAAGTCTGGGCCAGGATGTCAGAGAGCCAGGGGACCCAGTCGTTTCTGGGAAAGACGATCTTACTGTTGAGGAGACCTTGTCCAAGCTGACAGATGTTGCTCTCGGTCCGTAGCTCCTGGCCTTGATTGCTCCAGAGTGAGGAGGAATCTCTTGTTGAAGCTCGTATGACCTTGCCTCACTAGCTCTCTGTGTGGAAAGCAGGCCACTCCACCTGACTTCTTTAAACCTTATTTTCTACAAATTGGTAATGGGTGAAGGTGAATTATGAAACAGGAACTTTTGCCACAATCCTACATCCCTAGTCACAACTATTTACAATCCAAATGCTCTCATGCAAATTGAAATTTATAATGGATTACAGTGCGAAACACAGATGCAGATATTTATTTCATTGTCCTAGCACAATATCTTACCAATTTAAGAAATGAGTGGACTTATCTTTAAGGAAAAAGAATAAAAGGCACCAGTGCTAACAGGTTATCTGAATATAAGGAAAATATAATGTTTCCTGATTTATGTTTGGGCTAGAGAGATAGTATAGGGGTTAAGGCACTTTTGCATGTAGCCAACTTGGATTCAATCCCTAGCTTCATATATGTCCCCTGAGCAGCACAAGGAGTGATCTCTGAGCACAGAGCCAGGAATAAGCCCCAAGCACAGCCAGGTGTGGCCCAACCACCCCCATATATATATATATATATATATATATATATATATATATATATATGTATACATACACAGTCCTCCCATTGTTCATCAATTTGCTCGAGCGGGCCCAGTAACATCTCCATCGTGAGACTTGTTGTTACTGTGTTTGGCATATTGAATACATCACAGGTAGCTTGCCAGGCTCTGCTGTGGGGGCGAGATACTCTCGGGAGCTTGCCAGGCTCTCCAAGAAGGGCGGAGAAATCGAACTCGGGTTGGACATATTGGCTGCGTGCAAGGCAAATGCCCTACTGCTATGCTATAGTTCCAGC
Source organism: Sorex fumeus (assembly GCF_029834395.1). Taxonomy (NCBI): domain Eukaryota; kingdom Metazoa; phylum Chordata; class Mammalia; order Eulipotyphla; family Soricidae; genus Sorex; species Sorex fumeus. The sequence goes on from NW_026606118.1 coordinate 20,895,404, forward strand.
CCGTTTATACATACACATACATATTAAATATGGTAAATTTATTTTATTTTTAAAATTTTTTGTGGAAAAATTTTCATCATGATTTTATTTTTTTTATTTTTTAATTTTTGTTAGTAAAACACCATGAGGTACAGTTGTAGACTTACAGATTTTTGTGTTTGGGTTTCAGTTATACAATGATCAAATATCCATCCCTCCACCAGTGCCCATTCTCCACCACCACGGATCCCAGTATCCCTCCCACCCTCCAGCCCCCCATCCCACCCTGCCTCTGTGGCAGGGTATTCCCTTTTGTTCTCTCTCTCCTTTTGGGTGCTGTGGTTTGCAAAAGAGGCATTGAGTGGCAATCATGTTGGGTCTATAGTCTACTTTCAGCATGCATCTCCCATCCTGGGAGGATCCTCCCAACAAAATATGGTAAATTTTATGAAGGTGGTAGCACTGTAGCACTGTCCTCCCGTTGTTCATCGATTTTCTCAAGTCGGCACCAGTAACGTCTCCATTGTGACATTTGTTACTGATTTTGGCATATCAAATACGTCACGGGTAGCTTGCCAGGTTTGTAGGGCAGGTGAGACACTCTCAGTAGCTTGCCGGGCTCTCCGAGAGGGGTGGAGAAATCGAACCCAGCTTGGTTGGGCTGGCCACGCACAAGGCAAAAGCCCTACTGCCGTGCTACAATCTACACATTAAAGGAATAAAATGATAAAAGTTATAGCACTGCCTTAATGTTATTTTGATGAAACAAAGCCACCGATCTTCATTTGAAAAATGGAAAGCTTTGCTGAGATTGCTTTTTAATTATTCGTTATCTTTATGATTCTCTTCACTTTGACGACCAGTGGCATTCATTGGAATAATCTTCATTGTCAATGTTTCTATTTTTTTTCTGAACCTGCTCATTCATCATGAATTATCAATCCATGATTATTTTTTAAACTTACTGGGATATAATTGATATGTAAAAATATTGAGCTATTAAAACTATATAATTTGGGGGCATTTTTTTGTTTGATTTTGTTTGGGGCCTTACCTTATGGTATTCAGGGTCCACTCCTAGCTTTGTGCTGGTGGACAGGAAAGGTTGGTCTTGGCAGTGTGCAACGGGACAATGTGTTTCTGGGGACCAAACCTGGGCCTCTCCTTTGCAAAACAGATTAAATCATTGAGCCATCTCTCTGTCCCTTTGTGGCAGTTTTATAAATGTATACATTCTGAATTTTCTTTCACCTAGTTAATGCGTATTTATTTTTGTTTCTTTTGTTTGCTTGTTTCTTTGTTATTATTTTTCCTGATTTTTATTTATTTTTTAAATTTTTTATTTATATGCCCTAAGCATGAAACAGCTCTAGCTACCAACCTGGGCATCAAGCTAGGATGAACAAAGGACTGATTGCTTTGCTCCTGACTGATATAACAGCAACAACACCAGTGAGGTGTCTCCTTGCCCATTGCCAGGGGTACTGTTTTTTTTGTGTGTGTGTGTTTGTGTGAAAATATTTAAGCTCTACTCTCATAGAAAATTTCAATTATAATATAATGTTGTAACTAGAGTTACCACATTTACATTAGACAATTGGGCTGGAGTGGGTAGGGCATTTGCCTTGCACACAGCCGGCCCGGGTTTGATTTCTCCGTCCCTCGGTCTCAGAGAGCCTGGTAAGCTACCGAGGGTATCCCGCCTGCACGGCAGAGCCTGGCAAGTTCCCTGTGGCGTATTCTATATGCCAAAAACAGTAATGGTAAGTCTCACAATGGAGATGTTACTGGTGCCCGCTCGAGCAAATCGATGAACAATGGGAGAACAATGCTACAACAGTTCCACATTAGACACTTAGGTCACGTTCATCTTATAGCTATACATTCACATATTTACCAACCTCTAGCTATTTTCCCAACTCTCCAGCCCCTGAAAGTTACTTTTCAGTTCTTTATTCCTATGAGAATATATATATACATATATATATAAATGTGTGCACACACACATTAGTGATACCACATAGCATTTTTCTGTAGTTTATCTCACTTAGCATAATGCCTTTATGTCTATCACTGTTGTTGCCACAAGTATGAATGTCTATTCCCTCATCACTGAATAACAATCATTGGATATACACACATACACACATATATATATATATCTTCTTTATTCATTTATCTGTTGGTGGATATTTAGGTTGGTTCTGTATATTAGCTAGGTGAATAAGACTGCAGTGAATATGAGACTATAAATACTTCTATATTCTGTTTTCATTTCCTTTGGCTAATATCCATAAGTACCATTACTGTATAGTGTGTTTGTTCTATTTTTATTTATTGAAGGACTGTATATTGTTTTCCATAGTGCCTATATAAATAATGCAATCCCAATGTAAAAGATTTCTCTTTTCTTCACATCTTTGGTCATAGCCTAATTACTTTTCTGCAATTACTTTTTTTGCTGTTTTATGACAAACAGGACTGGAGCGATAGCACAGCGGTAGGGCATTTGCCTTGTGCGCAGCCAACCTGGCCAAGCCGCATTCGATTCCTCCGCCCCTCTCGGAGAGCCCGGCAAGCTACCGAGAGTATCTCGCCAGCACAGCAAAGCCTGGCAAGCTACCCATGATGTATTCGATATGCCAAACAGAGTAACAGCAAGTCTCAAGAAAATGGAGACGTTACTGGGCTCACTCAGGAGGACAGTGTGACAGTATGACAAACAATCTAACTGATGTGAAGCATTGTAATTTTGACTTGAATTTTCCTGATGAGTTGTGATGTTGAACACCTTTTAGATATCTCTTGTGTTTTAATGAATGTTTGCTTAATCAAGCACACCAAGACAATTACTGGCGAGAGAACAATGAGGAAGTCTTTATTTACACCAGCTGATCAGACCAGTGGGTCTAGGCTAGGCAAGCTCCTGAAACCTCAGCCAAAGTTCAGGGTTCCAAGAGGCTGTGTTTATAGGGTGTGACTGCAAATTCAAAATTATTTTGCTTCTTGCTCAAGCATCCTGGGAGCATACACACATCGTGGCACCTTATAATATGGTTGCAGGAATTTCCTCCAATCAGCATTTTTTAAAATCTTGAAATCAGGAAGTTCATCCCAAGTGCAGACAGGGTGGGCATCTTTTAAAACTCTCCACCCACAAGCAAAGCCATGTCTTTAGAGTACACGCTATAAATCAATTATGAAAACCAAAGATATCATCATAACATTCCCTTCTTTTCAGGTAGATATCAAATCATGGATTCCTCAATATATTTGATCAGCAAAACGGAGCTGTAGTGATTCTGTATAAACATCAGTTTAACAGACGGCATAGGGTCTAACCAGAAAGCCGAGCAGTCAAAGAACTAATGGGCTTGCTCGTCCAGTCCACATCAATTGAAATTGGGGGGCTAATGACATGAGGCCATGAAGAAGTCTTTTCTACCCAGTCCCAATTCTCAGGGGCATGGGCCACCAGTCCTGTGAGCTAGCAGCAGGGCTAATGTAACAGCAGAAGTCAGCGGCAGCGCGCTGCAGAGATGAGCGCCACTTTCGTGGCTTGTTCCTCAAGCTTGTACACTGAGGGCTGGAAAGCTCCCAGAATGTGACCGGAGTAGGACCAGAACCTCTCTGGCATCTGGCTATCCTAAGGTCTATTCATTTTGGATTTGGTGTTGTGGCTCACTCTGGTTGATCCTCGGAAATAAGCAACTCCAGAGTGGGGAACCCACTGGGTATCCTTGAAATCAACCTACTAGGACACATTTGTTTAACTGTTCCTGAAGGCTCTAATTTACACAAAAGGGCAAATTACCAAAAGATTGCTTTCTCTCTTCCTCTATTGGTAATTCATGAAACAATCACAATAACACATAAAACTTACTTCTGATAAATATTTGCAGTTCTTATGTTTTTATCAGAGCTCAGACCTCGATCTTTGTCAAAGGTTGTAGGTACTTTCCTAGCCTAGACCCACCGGCTTGATCAACTGGTGTAAATAAAGACCTCCTTGTTCTTCCACCATAGACTGTCTCAGTGTGCTTGATTAAAGATCACCCATTAAAGCAGTTGACCATTTGTATGTCCTCTTTGGAGAAATAGCTATCCCATTTTCTTTGCTTATTTATGTTTTTATTGCTTTTGCATTTGGTGTTAAAATCAAAACAAAAACTCCTTTTGAGAGTAATATCAAGGAGACTGGCCCAACGCATTTTTCCCCATTGTTCTATGGGTATGTTTTTATTTCAATTCTGTACTATTTTGTTTGCTATGATTATAATTCTGATTGTTGGGGGGAGGGGCATCAGAATGATATTACATCAGGTAGAATGTTTGCCTTGCATGTAGCCAACCTGGGTTTGATCCTCAAAGCCTGACCTGGATTCGATCCTCAGCACCCCACATGCTTCCCCAAGCCTCTCCTGAGTGAACCCCTGAACACAGTTTTTAGGAGTAAGCCTTGATCAAATGCATTATGTAGTACTGGAAAAATTCTTTAAAGAGAAAGGTTTATTGACAAGAAGAAGGTAAAGAAAAAGAAATTCCACATTCTGGAAGGAACTCAATATAGGACTAAGTTCACAGTGTGGAAATTTTAACATAAAGAAAAAAGTTTTGGTCCATGAGCAGAGACTTTCTATTTACTTATACATTCAGTTTTTTTAAAAATGTTTTATTTTCAGTGTACAGATTGCTCACCTTCTAGTTAAATTTATTCCTATTTTATACTTGAAAAATATAATTGTAAGTGGAGCTGTTTTCTTAATTATTTTTAAATAGTTAATAATTTATGGAAATGTAACTGATATTTGTATGCTGATATTTGTATACTATAGCTTACTGAATTTGGTTAATTAGTACTAATAGTTGTTTTGGTAAAACTGTGGAGTTTTATATAGATAGATAGAGAGAGGGACACAGAGAGAGAGAAATAGAGAGTTAAGCTGATTTCTTCCTCTTAATTTCTTCCTCTTTTATTTCTTTGTATTGCCTTTTTGCTCTCTCAAGGGCTTCCGGTACAATGTTGAGTAAAACTGATAAAATTAAGCATCCCTGTCTTGCTCTAATCTTAGGGGGGAAAATCAGTTTTCACTGTTAAGGGTCATGGTAGTTAAGTGTTTGATGTTAGGCCTTGTCCTATGTGGCCTCCATTATTTTAAGGTACATCCACTCTATATTCTTTTTGTAACATATACCAATTTCTATTGAGATTAGGTAAATATTACTAAATGCTTTTTTTCTTCTTCTGTTGAGCTGATTATATGATTTTATGCTTTATTTTGTTAATGTGGTCTAATATATCATTTATACTATGTAAACTTATCTGCAGCTATTGGACCATCCTTGTATTCTTGAAATAAAATCCACTTACTCACAGTATGATCCTTTAACTAGATTGTTGTTTTTAACCTGCTAATAGTTTGTTCAGAGATATTACATCTACAACCTTCAAAAATATTTATAATTTTATTGACTCCTTTTTATTATTTGTATTAGAGTAATGCTAGCCTCACAAAATCAGTTTAGAATATCCCCTTTTTATTGTTTGCACAAATTTAGGAAAAATTGGTATTAATTCTTTAAATGTTTGGTAGAATTCAGCATTAAGCCATCTGGTCCTAGAATTTTGTTTATTGGGAGTGTTTTGATTTGATTTAATCAACTTAGTTATAATTTACTGTTCAGCTTGTCTAGTTCTTCATGATTCAGTTTTGGTAAGTTGTATGTTTCTAGAAATTACTCATTTTGGAGGGGGCAGGAAGAAGTACCAGGGATCAAACCTAGGGTCTCATATATGCAAGCTATGATCTCTAACACCGACATGCACCCAGACCCCTCCTGTTTTATTCTAGTTTGTTAAATTTTGGTGAATAATTGTTTGTAGTAATCACCAATAAGCCTTTGTCTTTGGTATCTTTCGGAACATTTCTTTTGTTTCTGATTTTATTTGAGTTATCTCCATCTTTTCCTTGATAGTCTGAAGGTTTATCTGATTTTTTATCTTTAAAATAAAAACTTCTGGGGCTAGAGTCATAGTACAGCAGGTTGGGTGTTTGCATTGCATGCGTCCGACCTGGGTTCGACCCCCAGCATCCCATATGATCCCCTGAGCACCAACAGGAGTAATTTCTGAGTGTTGAGCCAGGGGTATCCCTGAGCATCGCGGGGTGTGACCCAAAAATTAATCAATAGATAAATACTCCAGGGAGTGGGGGTGGGAGTGGGGACTTTGGAGGAGGCCAGCTACCAATGCCTGGGCAGTCACAACCACATCAATCAGCTGCTGCTATGTAAATGGTCAAGTTCGGGCTACTGATTAAGCTGCTCAATGGCCACAATCCCAGAGACAGGAACAAATCTTGGAACCCAGCAACTTTTGGCAGAAATGTGTCTGGACTTCACATTAGGTTACCAGCGCCAGGCCACCCCAGTGGGAAAAGATGTCATCCCTCTGCCTATTCCACCTGGCGGCTCAGTGGCTGCCATCTTCCAGAGACCATTGGATAGTCAGGTATGGGCCAGCAGTGACAAGACACGTGGGGCCCCACGGGATGGGGGTGGAGTGAGCCCTTGTCCTCCCCCACCCCAATAAGACCCCCAGTTGCCACCTCTCTGGCTACTGATTAAGCTGCTTAATGGCAATGATCCCAGAAACACACGAACGAATCTCGAATCCAGCAGCTTTTGGCTTAAATCCCTCCAGATTTAATTATTAAAATTTCAGAATTCCAAAACCATGCGGCTGCTCTTGCGGCTGCGTGACATCACATGGTATTCATAATCAGCAATAGAAAATAAATTGTCCAATGTTGCCTTTTAGGCAGGTCTGAGTGTTGGGGGAAAATCCCAAATAATAACGGTGGGTCTGATGACGAAATGTTGAATGTAGTCAAAGTAGAGAGAGAGTAAAGTGGAAATCATCTGCCACACACATGTAGCGGGAGGGTGTGGGATGGGGGGTATACTGGGACTTTTTGGTGGTGGAAAATGTGCACTGGTAAAGGGATGGGCGTTTCATCATTGTATGACAGAGGCTTATCCCCGAAAGCTTTGTAACTGTTCTCACAGTGATTCAACAAATACATTTATAATAAATAAATAGTGAAGCTTCTCAGCTTCACCAATAATCTTGGGGAAAATGCCAAACTGATGAAATGCGTGGGTACCCTGTTTTGGAGTTGAAAACTCTGGATCCCCCTAGGGAGGGGAGCAGGCCAACAATCATCTCAGTTCTATGGTTCCTGGAGCTCCTGAAACCCATATGCAGCCACATGACACCTCAAAATTCCACACTACTGACAGCCCAGTAGGAGAACATCGAATTAGATGGGAATGGGCATAGAATCCCATTAAACTCAATATGTGAAAACAATAACTCAGAAGGCTCAACTAGCAACAAACAGCTCAATAAATCTTCAGACAATGACTTTAATAACACCATTGTGAGCTATAACAATTTCCACAAATTTTCTTTTACTGAACTAGTTTTTGGTAATTCCACTTATTATTTTCATGTAGCAAACAATATGCAATAAATTACTTTGTTCCTGACAAGGGGGCAGGTCTAGGGGGAGGGGGAGGAGGGAAACGGGACCGTGGTGGAGGGAAGGTCCCACTGTGGTGGGATCAGTGATGGAACATTGAATTCCAAAATACCCTGTCAGAGCAACTTTGTAAACCATGATGTTGAAATAAAGTAAAAATGAAATGAAATAAAAAGTTCTTCAGTATCATTGTCCCTTTAGTTTATATTTTGTTTATTTCTATTCTGATCTCTGTGCTTTCTTTCCTTCTGCTAATTTTTCTTCTCATTCCTTGCTGTAGAAAGTTTTACTGTTTTTTGGGGATTTTTCTTGTTTTTTGGGGGGCGGGGGGGCTTTGGGGAGGGTGTCCAAACCTGGCAGTGGCAGTTCTCAGGGTCTATTTCTGGCTTTGTGCTCAGGGGACCATATACATACTGGGAATTGAACTGGGATTGGCCACATGAAAGATAAGTGCTTTACCCTCTGCACTATCACTCTGACCTGAGAATTTTCTTGTTTCTTGATGTAAGCATTTACATTTTAAACTTACCCACTAAATATACTTTTGCTGCAGTTTTGGTGTGCTTTATTTCCATTTTTACCTGTCTCAAGATATATATATATATATATACATACATATATATATATAGCTATATATATGTATATATATATCTTGACGTTACTGGTGCCCACTCGAGCAAATTGATGAACAATGGGAGGACAGTTCTATATCTATCTATATCTATATCTATATCCACATATATATTTAGTTTCTCTTTTGATTTCTTCTTTGATCCATTGAATGTTCAGCTTAATGTTGTTTAATATTCATATGCATGTCATGCTTTCCAATTTTTCTCTTGTAGTTTACACCTAGTTTTATAATATTGTGGCTGGAAAAGATAGTATGCTTTAATGTTCTTAACTTTATCAAGACTGCTTTGTGACTTAGCATGTGGTATATCACAAAGAGTGTTTTATGCACTTAAGAGGAATCTGTATTCTGCTATTGCTGGGTAGAATGTTCTATGAATATCTGTTAAGTCTTTCTGATACAGCATGTAGCTCAACTCTAATTTTTATGTATTGATTTTCTGTCTGGGTGATCTATTCATTGTTGAAAGTGGGATATTGAAGTTCCCTTTTATTATTGTAATGCTTTCTATTTTTTCTTTCAGGTCTGTTAATAGCAGCTTTATGTATTTCTATGTGCTTATGTTGTGTGCATAAATATTTATAAATGGTATATCCAATAGTGGGTTTACATCTTGATTGTGGCATAATGACCTTCCTTTTCTCTTGTAACAATCTTTGGATTTAATCTAATTACACATAGCTATTCCTACTTCCTCCCCCACCCTCCCCCCTCGTTCGCATGGAGTATATTTTTCTAGTTTCATTCCCTTATGTCTGTGCTTTAAGTCCCTGGCAGCTATATATTTTTTTCTTATTGCAATGTAAGTGCCTGATGTTAAGCCTTTGATTTCTAAGCTATCCATTTCAAAGACATAAACACTTTGCCAGCTACAGGACTAGATAAAAGAGCCAGGCTGCCCCACCCGTGGAGTTCCTCTTTTAGAAAGACCGCCCCATTCACCCAGATAAGTAACTCAGGAACTCTGCTTCTCCCATTCCGCACTTCATTTCTCACTCCTAGGTTTTAAAATCACCAATAAAAGTAGAATCTTTGAAACTCTAGACACTCTGCACCAATGAAGGCAGGACCTTAGGTGTTTTCTCTCAGTCTCGCTTGCACGATGGTTGTTGCCGTTGCTGAGATGCTCCTTACTATAATAATAGTAACCATAAGGGGCCAAGAGGCAGTTCAAAGTCCGGGAGTGCATGCCTGGCATGCCAAGGCCTAAAGTTTAGTCTCCAGCACCACAGGATGCCCAGAGTATTTCCACATGTGGCCTTGGTGTCTCCCAAACATCTCCAGGGTGACACTTGTGCCCCACACTGTGAAGCACAAACAGTAATACATTGCCAGGCATGAGAATTTAACCATCTGGCCCATCCAGTAAACCTAAGTATCACTAGTCCCACTAGCACTGCTTGGGAGCATCTCCCTGATCTCCCCCATCCCCAAAAGCCCTCAAAGGCTTGCCCACCACATTAGGCCTAGTCAGAAAATCACAAGTAGTGCAGGCCCAAGTGAGTGCCCATAGATATTCCTAGTTGATAGTGATAGAGAGATACAGGAACAGAGAAAGATCCGTAGGCAAGAGTAGAAACAGAGGGCCCTAATGAAAGAAATTCCCTGTCTGAAATGTCAGAATAATGGACTCAGGACATGCAGAACACAATTTTCTCAAACATCTTTAAAAATAACACCAACACTCAACATATATATATATATATATATATATATATATATATATATCTAGGATTTAAAACACTGCTATTAATAGTTTCCTGCACACATTGTCCCAATACCACAACCACCAACACAGCATCCATTTCCCTCCACCAATGTCCCCAAGACTTGCTCCCTTCCCTCTGCCCCCACCCCCAAGCTCAGTTCCGCAGATCAACTTTCCAGTTCTGCTAGCTTTGGCCATTTGTAGCTCCCTTTACTATTGATACAGTGGGGGTGAAGGGGTGGAGCTCCAGATAAGCTAATTACTCTATCTAGTTAGCCTATCAAGCCAGTAATTTTATCTTATTTTATTTTTGCTTTTTGGGTCACACCCAGCGATGCACAGGAGTTACTCCTGGCTCATGCACTCAGGAATTACTCCTGGCGGTGCTCAGGGGACCACATGGGATGCTGGGAATTGAACCCACGTCGGCCGCGTGCAAGGCAAACGCCCTGCCTGCTGTGCTATCACTCCAGCCCCTCAAACCAGTCATTTTAATCTCACTATCCAAAAAGGTATTTCAGCAAGAATAGACGATAGGGTGACTAGAGTGTGGGGGAAAAAACAGCAGATAAAAGAATGAATATTCACAAGAGTGTGTGGGGGACAAAGGGCAGTTAGGATAGTGAAAGGACCAGTATGAAAATAATAATGGGAAGTGAGCATTATGGACAGGAACTGAGTGTTGAAAGTAGGTAAAGGGATATACCTGAGAACCTTTCAGTATCTGTATATCATGGGGGTGGGGTGTGAGGTGCTGAGGTGGGAGGGAAACTGGGGACATTGGTGGTGAGAAATGTACGTTGGTGAAGGGATGATGTTGGAGCATTGTATGACTAAAACCCAATCATGCGCCACTTTTTATCTGTGTGCCTCACTGTGATTCAATTAAAACATATTTTTAAAAAGTAAAAAATTAAAGAGTCTCCTGCCCCTGTGCCTGGCTGTCCTCACCCGGACCCCTTGGAGGGGGGTGGGTTGAGTTTCCCTCCATGTCCCGAGCAGAGCCCCAGCAGCCGAGGACCTCCAGAACCAGCCACAGCCATGCTGAGACAACTCTCCACACATCCGGACAAGCTTCATGTATGAAGGAATCGACAGAGGAACCCAGGTATGCGGGTCCCGGGGCTGAAATCTCCAAGCCTGCTCGGATCGGGGCTGAGCATCCTCCACCCAGATTGTCCATCTTCCAGTAGGTAGGCATTACACCCACCAGCTGCTGTCAGTGCCAGGTGGTTCCCATCAACGGCCAAGACCCATAGACTATAAAACCCAGCTCCCGGAAGCGACATCTTATTATCTCATTTTTACTTTGGAGAACCCGGCAGGCTACCGAAAGTATCCTGCCCGCATGGCACAGTCTGGCAAACTTCTCGTTTTGTACTCAATATGCCAAATACCAGTGACAATGATAGGTCTCATTCTCCTAGCCCTGAAAGAGCACTGAATATGGCTCTTTTAAAATCTCAGAGCTAGGAAGAAGGAGACGTTACTGGTGCCTGTTCCAGACAATCGATGAACAACAGGGTGATCGTGATCATGAAAAAAGTAAAATTCAACTACAAGTAACTTCATTAAAAAAAAGAAAGAAAGAAAGTTCTAGCTAGGAAAGGGAATTCAGGAACAGGGCACACAGACACAGAAATAACAGGAAGAAAAAGCTCTCTCTCCTCGCCCACTCACCCACACCTCACCAGATGGCAGGGCCAACCAGATAGGGCTCATACACCCAGATATGCAGTGGAGTCAAAACAGGCCCAGACAGTGGCAAGGTACAAAGCCACAGGAACCTCATCTATATGCACATGACCTTGGTCATAGACTCAGGAAAGTCGGGACAATAGCAAACAGTGAAGGAACAGTCCTAGAGAGACCCAGAGACCCTGCTAGCAGGCAGGGTTCTGCTCAACTAGCCAGATGCCAGATCAGGAACACATAGAATATGGGCTGGAGCGATAGTACAGCTGGTAGGGCATTTGCCTTGCACACTGCTGACCGGGGTTCAAATCTTGGCATCCCATATGGTCTCCCAAGTACTGCCAGGAGTAATTCCAAGGCATAACCCCTGAGCATTGCCAGGTGTGATGCGGCCCCATCCCCCCCCAAAAATTGAAAAAGAAAGAAAAGACCACATAGGACAAGACCAGATCCTTATACACTGTAGGCAACTGAGACATGCTAATCCAGAGCAGAGAGACACACACACACACAAGACAAGTAAGTTCATACAAGGAACCCGGACCCATCAATTTGAACTGTATAATAAACTTGACCATATGATGCATCTGAGTTTGGTATGCATATCTTTCATATAATTCTCAAGAACCCACGAGCAGAAGGAAAAAAATCTACTTTCACGCTAACACTGATATAGTTGGAGTGGAGGGTAGAATGATGGGTGAATTTAGTTGGTCAGTTTAAATCTCACCGCTGAAAAAGTATCTAATCAAAATAATAATGGGATGGCTGGGAAATAGGAGCAGAGAAAAGGCAGCCTCTAGCCAGAATCTCTGGACTGCAGGATCAGGGAGGGCTTGTGTGCCCAGAGAGAAGGCAGATGACAAGCAGGGCTTGGGCACCCAGGCAGGCATTGGGATCAGGCAGGGCTTAGATGCCCGGATGGTGACAATGTGATGAGCATGTGAGTCTCAGCCGTCTGTGATCATAGCCAGAAGCTAGGAAAGCCAGAACAATAGGAACCACTGGGGTACAGTTTGAGAGAGGCCCGGTGGCATGAACTGAACACAGGGATCACATGCACAGTGGCTGTGGCCAAACACTAGAAAAGCGAACACTGTACAGAGAACCGAATAGGGACAAGATCATCATACAATGGAGGTAAGCAGATGGCAAGGGACAAGAACAGGAGCTGTACATGGGACTGGGCACCATGAAACAGATGAGTGACATCGTACATGGGTAAAAGAAGAGGCTTGGACATTGGAGTGGGACTCAAACCCTTCTATTTGAACTGTACAATAAACTCTTGTTTATTAACCTTCTGAGTTTTGTATGCAAATTTTTCATCAAATTCTCAAGAACCACTAACACAGGAAAATCCACATTCACACTAACACTATGTAAATTTATTTGATTTTTTTTAGACATTCTGTTTTCAATTTCTGTTGCCTTTAGGTATTTGGAGATTTTTTTAAAAAATTTTAATTAAATCATTATAATGTTCTCGATTGTATATTTTAGTCATACAGTGTTCCAACACCTGTCCCTTCACCAGTGTATGTTTTTAATATTCCTGCATGGGAGAGGTATCAGTGTATGTCTGTTCCTCTCCTAACTTAACTCAGCACAAAACCTGCAGATCCATCCATGTAAGCAGCAAGTTTCATGATTTCATCTTTTCTTTCAGTCTGTCAAGCATCTTGCTCTTCCCCAACCCCTTTTACCACTTTTTATATATTTTTTTCAAATCTTCTGTGCAACTTTGTCCTTTATCTCTCCCCACCAAAATTGGAAGACTATTTTGAGTTAGTAAAGCTAAAACAGACTAGTCTGAGGCTTGTGGTTTGGTGTGACAATATCTCTTGGGAAAAGCTTCCCCCTTGCATTCTTCGGCTCTGTTTGGCTCTGATGGGGCCAAAGTGGAACTTTAAGAACACTTTGTGCTGATAGGGATGCCAGGCCTCTGGCCAGACGGTGCTTGCCGGTGGAGACTGTGCAATAGAACCCATTTCAACTGCTAATCTTCTTGTGCTGAACTAACCCCCTGCGATGATGTTTCTGTACATGTGACATATGTTCTTTATCTATTCCTCAGTTGTGTGTGCTTACTCTTATCCCTTATAAATATGTATGATTTTCTTGAAAACCTACTAGAATATGTATAAGTTCTAACATCACTCTACCTCCGCTGGGCAAAGAAGCAGATTCCCTGCTCCCTCTCTTTGAAACAGTTCACCAGCCTGTGCTGGTGGACATCCTTCCAACTTCAGTTGTTTCATTGCCAATAACCACCCCCCCCCTTTCATTTTTTTCTGTGATTTTTTCTAGGATGACATCTTTAACCCAATGTAAAGATGTTCATTCATTTCTCCATTCCCCTAGTTAAGAAGATATAAAAGAAGATTTTTTTCACCTTTTCCAGGCATCCTTATCCAAACCTTATATCCCAACTTCCGGGCTATTGCCTTTCCTTTTTTAAAATAAAGTTTCTACTGAATTTGGTAATCTCCCCTTTGGTCGTCTGCTTTTCATCTTGACTGAGGTGAATAACCAGATAGCATCAACCAAAGTCAAAGTGAGTCTCTTGTGGGCAGCAAAAAAACTATTGGTTTGTTCTTAATCTTGTAGAGGACAACCATATACACCGTTAGTGAGAGCCATACTCAATGTCACATGTTGGAAAATTTGTCTTGTCCTTCAGAGAAACTCTTTTAACACATCTTGCAAGATTAGTTTCAAGGCTATGAATTTCCTAAACTGTTGCCTGTCCATAAAGCTTCATATCATTCCTTCAAACCTGAATGACAATCTAACTGATAGAGTATTCTTGGTGAGTGAGTATTCGTACTGTATCCCTTCATACTCTTAAGGCTTGCAGTTTCATTTTATAGATCTACTGTACGTCTTATGGGCTTTCCTGTGTATGCAGGTTCCTTTTCTGATCTTGCTACTCTCAGTATTCTGCATCTATAGTTGTATTATGTCATTTTGAGTACAGTGTGTCCTGGAATTTTCCTATTTGAGTCTGTTTTCACTGGGACCCTTTAAGCCTCTTGGATCTTAGTGCCTGTAATCATCAACTCTGAAATTCTTATTAATGATTTATTTAACTATTGTTTCTTCATCACATTTGCCTTCCTGTTCTTTGGGGACTCTGATGCTTCGTATAGTGTTCCTCTTGAACACATCTTAAAGTTCCCTGGTGTGATATTCATTTCTTTTCTGACTTTTCCATCACCTGCTGTTTCCTAGTAGCTTTCTTCTCATCTTGGAACACATTGATCTTTCAATCAGCTTCTGTTATTTGCTATTCAGAGCTTCAATAACAGCTTTTTAATATCACCTACCATGTTCTTCATCTTTTTATATTTTATTGTAGTTTTTTTCTCATTTTGATGCTTATGCTTTCTTGGGCTTTGCTGGCCTGTGCCATCATTTCTTTGAACTTGTTGAACATCCTTATCATAGATATATTCTAAGAATTTACTGGTACTGTTTATGTCTTTGGTAATATTGTTTCTCGTCATTGAACTTGGTGGGATTCTATGTGTTTTCCCTATTGTATTCCTAGTGATCTTGTACCGAGGGATGAAACTTTGTAATTAGGCTCTCTGAAAGATGCTGGGATTAAGTTGAGATTTGGTCTCTGTATTATCTGCTTGTGTTCACCAAATGACAAGAAGAATAACTCTGAGACATATGCTTCAGAAACTGTGGTGTGGGTCTGTTTAGATGACATGGGTCAGGTGTAGAGGCTGTTGGGAGCTATCCATAATGGAGGGGGTCTGCTTTCCATCCTGGATTAATCCCAGTGATATCAACCAGAAGCTGATCTCACCTGGAATGCTGGAGCAGCAGACAGAAGCTAAATATCTTTATTTAAAAACAAGCATCCTCTTCCGCCTTCCCTCCCCCCGCCCCCAGCAGCAAGGTGGCCGCCACCTCAGACCTTATTGGAAAGCCAGGTATGAGCCAGCGGTGTCGGGGCAACTGCAGACTCATGGGAAGGGGGACGGTACTAGCTCATCCTTCAAGCCCTACTGAGGTCATGAGTTGCCTCCCAGGAGCGGCTCTCCAGCACAGCCATAACACCAGACACACAGAAACCAATCTTGTAATTATCTGGCTTTTTGCAGAAATCCAAAATTGGCTATAGTGGCCGCGCGACATGATATGATTCTCATAACCAGCTATAGAAAACAAAGTATTTCACAATGCCTTTTCAGCAATTCTGATTGTTGGGGGGGGGAAATTCTAAACAATAATGGTGCATCTTTTGTCGAGGCAATTAATATAATCAATGTCGAGAAGAGCTAAGTAGAAATCATCTGCCTCACAGGCATTGGGAGGAGTGGGAAGGGGTATATTGGGGTTCTTAGTGGTGAAAAATGAGTACTAGTGAAGGGAAGGGTGTTTGATCATTGTATGACCGAGACTTAAACCTGAAACTTTTCCCAAAGTGATTCAATAAATAAATATAAGAAGAAAAAAAAAAACAAGCATCCTACCATCTGTACTATATCTCTCTCCCTTTTTTAAAATTGCTTAATAACATATGAAATAGAAGGGCTACCAAAGATGTTTGTGATTAAGTGAAATAAAGATAAAGTGTACATGAAGGGTGTCTAATAGAGGACCTTCATTAAAAACCTCATACGAGTGTGAAAAAAGAAATAAATCCACCTTACAGACAAGGGCAATTAAAAATAAAAGAGAATTTTGCCTTAATCTTTAACTTAATAGAGTATTAACCGTTTTAATTTGTAATATATCAGTAAATACACCAAATTGCATTTCTCAAATGAAAAGTGAGAAAAATCAGAAAATCATCTGTCTTTGGAAGATCAGCTAATTATGATTGATACTGTCCACTTACATAGGAGATAAAAAAATTATTTTTTTTCGTTTTTTTTCTCATGAGTTTTTATTCTAGAGGTTTCCTTTTTATTGTAATCTTAATTTTAGCACGTGGTCATGTGTTTCTTCATTACTAAACATTTTATTTTCACAGAAAGGTGCTATTATATAATTGTCCCGCAACTGCCAAAACAAGCTTTACTTCACATTAATAGTTCTCTGGAACAGAACATGTAGAACATTGAGATTTATGAATTTATGAATATAATTTAGAGCTCTATTGTGAATGAAAAAGAAATATTTTATAAAGGTAGTTCTAGGGCTGGAGAGTTAGTCAGCTGGTAGGCCCTTGTTTTGCACATGGCTGTTCACAGTGTGATCACTAGCATCACATATGGTCCTCTGAGCACCAGCAGGAATGATCCCTATGTACTGAATCACAATGAAGCCCTGAGCACTAGTAGGTGTAGCAAGAATAAAAATGCTCCAATTAATGTCACATATTTTGCTACCTAAGTGAGTCTAATAACCCAATGAATTTACTAAACCAGTGATGCTATTACACCGATGCTGCTCTGTTTACCTAATAAAGTGGTACAAGACAAATTAAAGAAAAATGTATGGAGTCCAGGGCTCAGGGGTAGATTATTTGCCTTGCCTGTGCAAGGCCCTGGATTTGATTCCAGGCAGCACACGACCCTAAAGTTCCACACACATAATAGATTTAAGAAAGGAAAGAATGTGCTTTAAAATATACCTCTAGAGACACCTGTTTTCATCTCCTGAAAACTGGTCTCACAAGTCTGGCAATTTATCTCAATGTGGATGTCTCAATCTTAACTCTGGGTTAAGGGGAAGAAAATCTCTCTCTTGAGAATTCATAAAATTGGTAGCTGCAAAAAAATTCAAATTACTTGTTTCAGACAGTCTCCAGGAGATAATTAAATTTACAGTGTACTTGGGTTGATTGTGCAGCCAGGAGACAGGAGGAAGCAAAGGCAGTCTCTGAAAATACTAAGCGACTATCTAGATTGATTGTGATTTTTACTATGTAAATGTTTCAGAAATGTCAAAATGTGGGGAAAGAGTGAATTGCAGGCAATCCCATACAGGGAAGCTCTGAGAATTCACTGAGGTAATAACTCACACAAACTGCTTAGAAAGATGCCTCGAAAGTAATAAGCTATTATAATTGCCCTCATAATCTTCATCACTTTTCAGCAATTTCAAGTAAACACAAGTATTCATAATGCATTAACAAATGATATCTACTGACCTCTCCCTAACATACATTATTTTTTGCTTTGTAAAAAAGGAAAAGAGACAGTAACTTGCTGAGTATAATAATGATGAAAATTATTTTTTTATGTTTCGCATTAAACTCATCCTGAGAACCACATACACTCTTTTTGCTTGTTTGTTTGTTTGCTTTTTGGGTCACACCTGGCAATGAACAGGGCACAGTGGTTACTCCTAGCTCTGTACTAAGGAATTACCCCTGGTGGTGCTCAGGGAACCATATGGGATGCTGGGAATCGAACCAGGGTTGACCACATGCAAGGCAAACGCCCTACCCTCTGTGCTATTGCTCCAGCCCCAAACCATATACACTCTTGTAACAACTCTTCGTATGTGTCAGATAAAAGCATTGAACCAGATAATTTTTTGAACTTAGTCATGGTAAATGTCAAGGCTATGCAAGGGTCTTTAGACTAGTTTATCATGAAGCTAAAATGGTTAATATACAGGTTTAATATATAGCCAAGATATTCCTGCTACTACTCCACTTACTCTGGACTCTTCCAAAATATCATTTTGGTAGTTTTTATATACTTTTAATCTCCCAAATACTAGAAAATCCACGTCTAGCCTGCCTTTGTTGTTGTTTTGTGAAATTGTATCCTTATTGCTTGAGAATTACTCCTGGCTGTGTTTTCAGGGATCCTGGTGGTGCTCAGGGCACCTTATGTGGTGCCAGGGATTGAACCCAGGTTGGCTGCATGCAAGTTTTAAGTATGCTTTTAACAGTCATTTTTATTTCCCCAAATGAGAAATATGAGCCTTTATGCTTACTGTTTAGCTAACACCTGTAGTTTATGCTTGCCTTCATTCACCAGGGGTCAAGCAAAATTTATCATCATATTTATTTTCACAACAAGCTAACAACAGCAACAGAAACAAGGATCATATAACCAAAGTTTTCAATATATTAGCCATCAGATAATGAAAAATTATTATCCTCAAAATATGGAACATAAGCAAGATAGGCCCTACTTGACCCCTTTGACAGGTTTTGAGAGAGTTTCTAGCACAGAGTTCGGGGAAGAACTTATAAAGATATCCTGAATTGAATGGAGGAAGCTGGATATCCAAGGTACCATGATGACTAAGTGTATAGGATAGACTCTAAAGGAAAACAAAATTAATAGAGATCCACCTAGGTTGTAGCATTAACTAGATTACTAGAGTCACGAGGCTAGCAGGTTCATTAAAGTAATAGCATCAGTAAAGTGAGTAGTCTCAAATAAAACTTTCTTAGAAAGTCTCCAAAGCTGAGTTCAGAGGAGTATCACTCCCAGTGATACTGGCCCACAGGGCGCAGCACTATGGCCTGCGGATATGTTGGTGTTTGGGCCAAACAGCACCCAGGGCCATACCCAGCAATGTTCAGCACCTCCAGGGATATCCCTGGGAATGCTTGGGGGTGTCTAGAGCTACACCTGGCAATGCTCAGGAGTCACACAGTGCCAGTGACCAAACCTTTCTTGGGTAAATTATGAGCATTAACCCTTATATTGTATCCCTCACTAGCCTTCAGATAGAACTATGTTGAAGCATTTTTTGGTTTGGCGGGCACATCTGGTGGTACTCATGGTCGCCTCGAAGATCAGCATTTGGGAGTTGGCTTCTAAGAGTACTGGTTGGTGGTTGATGCCAATTCAAGGATCAAATCCAGAACTACTGCATACAAAGCATGAGCTTTAGCTCTTTGAACTATGTTTCCAGCCTCAAAACTTTTTTTTTATTCAAAATGGAGCTTCATGCTGTGATTGCAATAAATGTATTTATTTTTTCTTTTCCAAATGACTATTAATATGAATAAAACTTGCTTTGATATCCAAAATGAGGACTGTAGTAATTTATCTTTCTTCTGTGGACATTTAATAAACACAAAACCTACTCCTCAAATGGATCTTTGTGTGTAAAAAACGTGACCATTTGCTAAAAGCCAAATTAGGAGAAAAAGTAAAAATGTCTGCACAGTGTTCTCCTGGAGTATTCAGCAGAGGGTTTGTTAGTGTATGTATATGAGAAAACTACTTATGGCTGGGGGTGAAAATTCCCAAAATGTTTGGAGGCAACAACTTTGCTTAAGGCAGGGGCAGAAATAGAGACTGACTTTTTCATCAAGAACAATAGAAACTCATAATTCATTGGTGCAGTAGTCAGTAAAGTTTTGTCTCAGTAAAGTAAAACTTTTCCCATGTAATTTAACAACAACAAAAAGGTTAAAGAATAGTTTTGGGGAAAAAGATATATATATTGGGGGCCAGGAAAATAGTACAATGGAAAAGATACTTGCCTTGCACTTGACTAACCCAGGTTCAATTCTGGTCACCCCTTATGGTCCCCCAAACCCAAACTCTACCAGGACTAATCATAGAGCGTAGAGCCAGGAATAAGTCCTGAGCACCACTGGGTGTTCCCCCAAAACAAAGATATATATAGTACCCTAAAAAGATATAAAAGCATAATTTATCATTCACTAAAAAATTGCCAGGAGTTTTAGAAAGGAATACTGAACCCACGTTTATAAGAAAATAATACTCACTGCAAAATATTTAGGCCTAGCAAAGATATCAAAGCAATTATAAATCTATTCCATAAGTTTAAGACATTGAAACATAGAAAATATTAAAAATTCAAATAAACTTCCACAGAAAAAATATGTAATACCTAAGATTAAAAACACATTAGAAGAAATTAGTGGAAAAAAGCAAAGTTAGGTCTTTCAAAAAGAAAGATTAGTAAATGTGATGACAGAATATTAAACTGCCCAGAATGAATCTCAAAGAGAAATTATTTGAACTTAGCAGTGTGTCCATAGGCTTCAACAAAACCTTGAATGACCTTACCTATATATCTTTTCCAGAATTGATGTAACTTATAAATTCACAGATCCAAAAAGTTCACTGTCCCCATGCATCTGAAACATGAAGTACAAGACAATTACAAAAAATTACTCAAAACCAGTGATAAGGGGAGCACCTTAAAAGTAGCCAGAAAATAAAGAGAACTTATTTGGGGAAGAAATAAAGGGATAAGGATGACAGTAAATTCAGACTGAGAAAAATGCACCAGAGAAATGTGGAGAAATGAAAAGAATTCTAAAAACAAAAGCTGTGAATATATCTTTCACAAACATAAGTAAAACACTTCCTCCAACATAACACCCCCCCGCCCACACACACACACACATATACAAAGAGGGCCAAAGCAGTATAGTGGGTAGGGCATTTGTCTTGGATGCAGCCAACATAGGTTTGATCCCCAGCACCCCACATGGTCCCCTGAGCACCTCTAGGAGTGATCCTTGAGTGCAGAGCTAGGAGTAAAGCCCTGAGCACAGCAAGCCGTGACCTACCTCACACACACACAAAAAACCAAACATAATAGTACTAAAAAATATTGCTCTGGCAGAACTCACACTATATGTAAAAAAAAAAGTTCTTTAGTCAAAAGAAAAATACTAGATGCTAATATAAATATGCATACTCACAGGATGTGGCTAACATGTATATGTTGTGAAGTGAGGCTAATATATACAGATGTGTATTATATATATTATATGTGATTATATATTATGTGGGCTGGAGCGATAGCACAGCGGGTAGGGCGTTCGCCTTACAAGCGGCCAACATGGCCGACCCGAGTTTGATTCCTCCGCCCCTCTCGGAGAGCCCGGCAAGCTACCGAGAGTATTCGATATGCCAGACACAGTAACAACAAAGTCTCCAATGGAGACGTTACTGGGCCCGCTCGAGCAAATCGACGATCAACGGGAGGGCCTTTACCTTTACCTATTATGTGTGAAGTGTATCACTATCACTGTCCTCCCATTGTTCTTCGATTTGCTCGAGTGGGCCCAGTAATGTCTCCACTGTGAGCCTCATTGTTACTGTGTTTGGCATATCCAATACTTCATGGGTAGCTTGTCAGGCTTTGCTGTGTGGGCGAGATACTCTTGGTAGCTTGCCGGGCTCTCAGAGAGGGGCCGAGGAATCATATCTGGCTTGGCCAGGCCGGCCGTGCGCAAGGCAAAAGCTCTACCGCTGTGCTATAGCTCCAACTTATGTGAAGTGTATATATATATTATGTATATATACGAAGTGTGGCTAATATATATATATATATAGTAAAGTATATGGGCTGGAGCAATAGCACAGCGGTAGGGCGTTTGCTTTGCACGCAGCCAACATGGCCGACCCGAGTTCGATTCCTCCGCCCCTCTCGGAGAGCCCGGCAAGCTACCGAGAGTATCTCGCCAGCACGGCAGAGCCTGGCAAGCTCCCCGTGACGTATTCAATATGCCAAACACAGTAACAACAAAGTCTCCAATGGAGAGTTACTGGGCCCGCTCAAGCAAATCGATGAACAACAGGAGGACAGTGACAGTAAAGTATATAAGTAATAGTAACAATACAAAGAAGGCTGGAGAGATTGACTTGCCTATGGCTAATCCGAGCACTGCCATGAGTAATTCCTGAGTGCAGGGTAAAGAGTATGACCTAGAAGCTAATATAAAAACACAAGTATTCCCCGTCCCCCCCCATTAGTCTTTTATTTGTCAGAGTGGGGATGTATGTGATTGGGACCACACCCTTCATTTTCAGGAGCAATTCCCAGTTCTATGTTCAGGACAAACGATCAAATGAGGGTTTGACTGAGGTGACGCATGCAAGGTGAGTGTCTTAGCTCTATTCAAATCAAAATAATCACTTGGGTGAATTTTATTTAAAATACTATGTAAAATAATGACAATGTAGCACAAAATCTAAGAGGGGATAAATCAAACTGTATTATTATTATAAAAGTCTTATAGGATATGTAAAGTGGTATAATATGCTTTTATGCCTTGAGTTTAGATTGTGGTAAGTTAATAAGGATTACTATAAAACCCCAAACAATTAAAATAACAGAGTGATAAGTTTCCAGAAAATGGGGGAAATGTAATCATTAAATTATAAACAGGTCCAAAAAGAAAGCAGAGAAAGGAGAAACAAAGAACAGACGTAATAAATAAAGACAAATACCAAAATGATAAACTTGAACCTAACACATGGTTTGTAATAACATTAAATATAAGAGGTCTAATCAAAATGATTTAATGATTACATAAAATGCAAACACACAACCAAAGAGTACCAGATTAATTATATTATTATCATTCAAAATATATTCCCCAGAAATATTTTATTAAAGATAAAGGAAAATAATTTTATAATGATAAATTAACCAGAAGTAGATAAGAATATTCAAAAGTTATGTGCATGGTTTAATGAATTTAATACATTGTGCTTATCTTTTTTTATTTATTTATCTTAAAGTTTATGTACTCATTAAAGATATTTTGCCTTTTGATTTTGAAATTGCCATGTTTTATTTTGATACTCAGAAAAAAATTGATACATCTTGTGTGGCTTACTAGATCATTTCTTTTTGTTGCTTTGGAGAGCAATAGCACAGCGGTAGGGTGTTTGCCTTGTGCGCAGCCAACCCGGCTGAGCCGGGTTCGATTCCACCACCCCTCTTGGAGAGCCCGGCAAGCTGCCGAGAGTATTTTGTCTGCACAGCAAAGCCTGGCAAGCTCCCCGTGACATATTCAATATGCCAAACACTATAACAACAAGTCTCAAAAATGGAGATGTTACTGGGCTTGCTCGAGCAAATGATGAACAACGGGAGGACAGTGACAGTGACAGGAGTAATATTCCACTATATGGATGTCCAGAGTTTTTTTTTTATACATTTACCTATTCAAGGGAATGACTGCCAGATCATTTTGTAAAAGTATGTTTAATTTGTGAGAAACCACTAAATTGATGTCCAAATGGTTGTTTGATTTCATACTCCTATAAGCAACAATAAATGAGGGTTCCTCTTCTTCCACATCATTGTCAACATTTGGTGTTGTCAGTGTTCAGAATTTCAGCCATTATAATAGATATAAATTTTTGTTATATTAATTGATTTTTAATATATGTAATACACGATTTAATTTTTTAAAGTTTTATTAATTTACATTTTAACCTAGATTGATTGAAATTAAATTTTAGGGATTCAGAGTAAGAAGGTAGGGCTTTTGCCTTAACACAGCTAATATCTTAGTAAGAAGGTAGGGCTTTTGCCTTAACACAGCTAATCTATCCAGCACCCATATGGTCCCTCAAGCACCACCAGGAATAATTCCTGAGTTAGAGAGGCAGCAATAAGTCCTAAGCATTGCTGGGTGTGACCCAAAAACAAAAAAAAAAGCTAAACGGAGAGCCCGGCAAGCTACCGAGAGTATTCGATATGCCAGACACAGTAACAACAAAGTCTCCAATGGAGACGTTACTGGGCCCGCTCGAGCAAAAAAATTAGATAAAAAAATATCATTACTATGCATTTTAAATAATTTAAGTTAGTGGATTATCTAATGATACATGTTAACTACCAAAATAAAGGCAAAAATTAAATAGAACAAATGTGCAATACTCTATAAATAATATGGATTATCAAAAATAGATGATGTAACAATACTCAAATATGGTCAATAGTAAGTTTAGTCATTTAGTGATATTTGACTTTCATTTATTTATACTTTGTCTTTTGGATCACACCCAGCATGCTCAAGTTTACTCCTCACTCTGAACTCAGGGATCACTCCTCACGGGCCTCAAGGGACCATATAGGGTGCTCGGGACTGAACCTGGGTTAGCCATGTGTAAGGCAAACTCCCTGCCCTCTGTACTATCTCTTCAATCTCTTTGCTGACTTTAGGTCATATTTTCTAGTTTTGTGTTCATAGCTACCAAGGTAGATTGAAGACCACTTTGTTTAAGTGTTTCACTTTATAATTTGAAAATACTTAAGCTATATGTAATGTCAACAGCTTCTCTCTTTTTTTCCCAGTATATTCCCCATATTAGCACAATAACTAAATAGATGCTTAAAATATATTTTCCTGATATTTCTTTTATTAAATCACTGTGAGATAAAGTGAGATAAAATTACAAAGCTGTCTATGATTGGGTATCAGTCATATAATGTTCCAACACCCATCTTTCCACCAGTGCACATTTCCCACCACAAATATCCCCAGTTTCCCTCCCACCACCCCCTCATAGCATGTCTTTTTGGTGGGTACTTTCCTTCTCTGTGTGTGTGTGTGTGTGTGTGTCTGTCTGTCTGTCTGTCTCCCCACCCTTTTTTGCTTATAATTGGATTGACATGCAGAGAACATGCTAGGTGAAATGAGTCAAAAGAGATACAGGCATAGAATGATTGCACTCATTTGTGGGAGATATATATATATATCCATAATATGAGACTAATACACAAGGACAGTAGAAACAATGACCAGGAGGATTGGTCTATGGTTGAAAACTTGTCTCAACCATAATGGCCAAAAGTAGAGATAGAGTATGGGGGAAATTGTCTGCCACAGAGGCAGAAGGAGAATTGGGATGTGGGGGGGATACTGGGGACATTGGTGGTGGGAAATGTGCACTAGTAGAGGGATGGGTGTTCGATCATTGTATGACTGAAACTCAAACATGAAAGCTTTGTAACTGTACCTCATGGTGATTCAATTTAAAAAGTACATAAAAAAAAGAAATATGAAAGCCTGCCTCAAGTGCTGGGAAAGAAGGCATTTGGGATAGAGAAGGAATCGTTGTGACAAATATAGTTAGAAACTATCACTCTGAATAAGAACTGTGTGCTAAAAATATGCAAAGGACCAAACATGATGACCTCTCACTACCTGTATTGCAAATAACTTCTCTTCTGGACTCCTACCCTGGGCAGCCCTGTTTAGGGTGTCTACATATTGGAAAAATCACTGAGAGAACATGCAGAGTAACAGTAGATATATGTCCAAACACCAATGCAAATAGAATTTTGTGTATATTTCAGCGATTCACTGACTCTTTAAAGCTCATTCATGGGCATAAGGAACTCATCCTTTCAAAGTCCTCCTGTGGCTTCCAATCTTCTATTTTGTTATGCCTCACGTCCACACCAGCACTGGCTGTTTTTATTCTTTTGGATGTTTGCCAGTTTCTCTGGTGTAAGATGATATCTCATTGTTGTTGGGATTCGCATCTCCCTGATGATTAGTGATGGAGAGCTTTTTTCCCTGTGCCTTTCCTGCCACCTGCCCTTCCAACTATTCATCAAACTAACCCCTCTTCTCTGATCAAATTTCTCTTCTTATATTCCCTACTTGTATCACCACATGAATCTACTCCCTACCAAACAATGCTGGCTGTTCATCTCAGACTGTATCCTCTAGGATTTCCAATTTCTCTCACTTAATATCATTTTTCCGTATGAAATTTCCTTTTTTTCTCTGCTTATTAAAACTCTTTCAATATCCAAGTTTCTTTAACATAACTTTTTCTCATTACTCCACTCAAAGAATCTGTCCTTTTTCTCACCTCTCAGAAGACCTGTTAATATATTCATTCTCTCACTCTTCCATTCTTTTCTCCTTCTTTCAAACATTCAATAAACTTTGTTGAGTATTGACAGTATTAATTACTTTACTGGCACTCACAGCTGCTACTCTGGAATATGATCGAAGACACAGAAAGTATATCTAAGTGGAATCAAAGTGGGATCTGATGAGACCTGGGCTTAAGATTGAAGAAACTACCTGAGTTCAGAGTTGGGTTCTGCCAAATTAGTTGAGTCAAGTTACTTCACCTCCCCCTACTTGTTTTTTCCCTTTGCAAAGTCAAGATAATAGAGACACCAACCTCACAGAGTTTGTGTGGGGATTAAGTGAGATTACTAAAGAAATGATTTGAGTGCTTCATTTGTGGAATATAAAATAGCATAACATGAGACTAACACCCGAGGACATTAGAGACAAGGGCCAGGATAATTGGAAGCCTGCCTCATGTGCTGGGGGAGAAGGCATTTGGGATAGAGAAGGGGTCACTAAGTCAATGATGGTTAGAGGGATCACTCGGGATGGGAGATGTGTGCTGAAAGTAGACAAAGGACCAAACATGATGGCCTCTCAGGATCTGTATTGTAAACCATAGTGCCCCAAAGTAGAGATTAAGGAAAATTGTCTGCCACAGAGGCAGGTGTGGTGGGGTCAGGTGGAGAGTGATGGGAGGGATACTGGGGATATTGATGGTGGGAAAGCTACACTGGTGGAGGGATGGATGTTGGATCATTTTATGACTGAAACTCAATTGTGAAAGTTTTGTAACTATCTCATGGTGATGTAATAAAAGTAAATAAATAAAAAAGATATGAGTGCTTGGCTAGTGATATAAACTCAGTAAACATTATCATTATACCTATGAATAAAAGGTATAATTATCATTATACCTATGAATAAATTAGTCTGAAGACTAATTTTTAGTATAATAGGTCACAGAAAGTATAGATTATAGAGTTAATAAGCAGGAATGATTAGGCCAAAAGTCCATATTCTAACTGACTTGCAAGAATATAAAATATTTCATCACAGTAAAAAGTGTGTGAAGTCAGGTTGTTTGTAATGTGTGGCTTGGAACTTTATCTGCATTGTGGGGTTCATATCTTTATTGAGGATAAAATTAGATGGTGTGCATAAAAAAACTTGAGGAATGATGAAAAGTGAAAAGAAAGGATGGAAAGAAGGGGTAAAGGAAGGAAGGATAGTGGAAAGAGAGAAGAAAGGCCTCAAGGGACTAGAGCGATATAGCACAGTGGGTAGGGCTTTTGCCTTGCACACGGCCAACAGGTTTAATTCCCAGAATCCCATAAGGTCCCCCGAGCACCGCCAAGAGTAATTCCTGAGTGCAAAGTGAGGAGTAACCCCTGTGTATCTCCAGGTGTGAACCAAAAAGAAAAAAAAAGAGAAAAATAAAAAGAAAGGCCTCAAATAGATTCCAGAGAGCCAAAGATTTATATCTGAATGTGTAAACTCAATGGTAAGAGTTCTGCTGAGGAGTGCTTTGCCATGCGTTGAAGACCACTTTCTGAAATTAGTGCCTTAAGAACTTTGACTTTGTTACATTACTGTCTCAGTGGTGTGTTAACTCATGATATACTTTCACTTTTATAAAAGTGACTGCACTTCAGTTTCTGACCATGAGTTAGTGTGATTCAGAACACTTACATGTAATTTACGAGGAGTGGCATGAGAATGTGGGAGATTTCCCTAAGTCACTTTTTTTTTTGACTAACACTTTCCTATGGGAATAATTCATAGGGTAATGCTCCATTTGAAGAAAAAATTAAAAATAGTGGTACTTGTCAAAAAACTTTATAAATCTTCTTCCACACTCATAGAAGAGAGAGTTTCACAGAGAATGTAAGACCTGCTCGAATATTTATTGCCACAACTATTTTGAGCTCTTTGGGTGAAATCTCCGGAAGTTTGACTGAATGAAATATGGCTCACTGGGCTAGCTCTATATCCCCCGGAATCCATTTGATTTGCTGCTCAGAGCCTCAGAAGGTTTAGAACCCCAGCAGAAGACCTGACGGTTGACTGAGCCTAGATTAGAGGATTTCTTCTCTGCTCCTTCCAGGTGACCCCACATTAAGCTATTTCCTCAATCTAACAAATAGTTTTGCTACTTTTGTCAAACAAATTTCTCTTTTCAGGATAGGTATCTCTATCAGATCTTTATCAACAGTTCCTTTTCATTAAATCTTTGCTTAAATAAACTAAAATGATCACATATAGCAAAGTTAAAGGACTTTTTTTCCAGATTTCTTTTTCCAGTGTATAACTGATGAGGCAGCACCACAGAGAAGAGTTTGTTGGACATTTGATTTTTCTGTTTGCTTTTTTGTTTGGTCTCAGGGCCACAGCTGGCTGTACTAGGGATTGCTCCTGGCTCTGTCTTCCAAGATCACTCCTAGGAGGGTTAAGAGGACCCCCTGGAGTGCCAGGAATTGAACCCAGGTTGGCTGTATTCAAGACAAGTGTTCTATTGTCTGCTATCTCTCCAACCGCTATATTTAAAGGAAAGGAAAATTTTATAGCTCACTCATATTGTTATTTGTCTGTTAGTTTAGAGCATCTTAAACTTTTTTCCATTGATAACCTTTTTTGCCTAAAATTTTTTTACATGATCCCTAGTAATAAAAGAAGGATATGGAGACCAGAAGTTAGCACTGTAGTTAGTACGCATGCTTAGCATGCACCAGACCCAGTTCTATTTCCAGAAACACATGATCCCCTAATCTCTTCTGGGTATGACCCTAGAGGCCCACAGTACCACCAGGATGGCCTGAGTATTCCCAGCAACACAGGGCCCCTGCAGTATCATATCCTCAGGACTTCGTGTTGAACCACCAATCCAGTTGGCCAATAATTGTCAGCAGGGACTTTGAACCCCCGCCCCCCCGCCAATTAATAAAAATAGGCATACAAATCTTCTGCTGATAAAATCATCAATTTATTTTAAAATTACCGCCACGTTCAGTTATGTGCCCCGCAGTTGAACCCACAGTTCAGGAAACTGTGTGCGAGCTTGGTGTCAGGCATTAGCTAGGCCTCCACCATCCTTCCTGCTCCCATATCCTCCTTCACTTTTTCAGCCAGGTGTGTATGTTGAGTTCCATCATGAGACTTCTCAGATTCTTCAAGATGAAGACAATAAATCGAATGTGATTAGTGCCTGTCCTCTTTCTGTCTGCTTGTTTTCTGGACTTCAAGCTCTAATGTCTTGAACCTCTTACACACAGCCAGTTTAACCAGTACTATCTGTTTTGTGTAAGGTCAATTTCTGTATGCACATTAATTCATATATTTGTGCCTGTATCCCTATTAAATATTTATCATTTCTTTTATATCATTCCTTAGAACATTTTAATATCTGTATTTAATGGACACTCTTTTCTTTCAGATTCTCTCAAATTTTCTTTGGGACAAGACTAGGCAAAGTCATGCCACCAAATTCATGACCCAGAAAAGGAGAAATTAATAAATTTTCCAACTTCTGAGCTATGAAATATATTTAAAAGAGATAAAAGACAAACTTCAGGGAGTAAATATATTCAAGTCATGTCTTTAACAAAGGTCTCCTACTTGGAATATCTAAAGAACTCTAAAAACTCAATAGTAAGCTAACCAGTTATGAAATGGGCATATAGCATACATGAATATTTCATCCAAAGTGCCAAAGGAATGGCCAATAAAGACATGAACAATATTCAGCTTCATTTAAAATGAAAGAAATACAAAGGAAAACCACAATGAGATATCACTATACTTCTGTACAACAACTAATACTAAAAATAGTTTTAAGGGACTGGGGAGATTGCACAGAGGACAGGGATGCATGCTTTCCATGTATGGGAACCAGTTTGATTCCCAGCATCACATGCTAGATGTGATCATCGGGGTGGTCCTTGATGCTAGATGTGATCACAGGGGACAAACAGCATCAGACCCTAGCTTTGAACCACCAGTCTAGCTGACAGAGTCGTCAGAAGGCATCTACTAAACACTGCTTAGGAGGCTTCAAAAGCAATGTGAACAGTGAAGACATTATGATTCCATTTCTATAAAGTTGTGTAATAGGCTGATCTATTAAACTAAAAGTTAATTGTGCAATCGTCCCAGCTTCCAGTACTTTTTCTTACCCACCCCCAAAGAATCCTCTGTATCCATTAGCAGTAATTCTCCATTACCCCATTCTTCATCCAACTCCCTGACAATTGCAGAGTTATCAAAGTGCTTGGATTTCAGGTCGCCGGTCCCAGTTCATGAGTACTGCCAGGAGTGATCAGAAAAGAGCAGGAACAAGCTTTGAGTGATCAGAGCACAGAGCAGGAGAAAGTCCTGAGTATTTCTGGATACTGCGTAACACCGCCAACAACTACAAAGAGTTCTGGAATTATGTAGTGACATTGTGCATATATTTAAAGATATTGAATAGATGATTTAAAAGAATGAGTTTTATGATGTGAATTATACGAAAGAACCAGATAATTCTAAAGGATTAGGAGGTTTACTCCATGGTTTGGAGGCCAGCTGCACACGCTAGGGGAAAAGGCAGCGCAGATAGAGAAGGGAGGACCAAATAAAGGGTGTTGGGAGGATCCTCCCAGGATGGGAGATGAGTGTTGAGAGTAGACTTTAGACTGAACATGTTTGCCACTCCATACCTCTTTTTCAAACCACAGCACCCAAAAGGAGAGAGAGAACAAAGGGGAATGCCGTGCCACAGAGGCAGCGTGGGATAGGGGAGACCGGGGTGGGAGGGATACTGGGTGGTGGAGAATGGGCACTGGTGGAGGGATGGGTATTCGATCATTGTATAACTGAAACCCAAGCACAAAATTTGTAAATCTACAACTGTACCTCATGGTGTTTCACTAATAAAAATCTAAAAAAAAAAAATTTTTTTTTAATTTTTAAAAAAAGAGAGAAAAAAAAAGGATCAGTTGACAGTACAATGGGTAAGGCACTTGCTTTACATCCTGCTGACCTGGGTTTGATCCACTGCATCCCATATGGTCCCCTGAGCACCACCAGGAGTAATTCCTGAGTGCAGAGCCAGGAGTAACCCCTGAGCATCTTTGGTTGTGACCCAAAACCAAAAAAATATAATAATAATAATACTAAATACTGGCAAGGATACATGATCTTCCATTGCTGTGGGAATGAGAAAAGCTATAGAAATGAGAAAAGGTAGAATACCAAATTATTTTGATTTTTTTTTTTTTTTTTGCTTTTTTGGGTCACACCCAGCAGACGCTCAGGGTTTACTCCTGGCTCTGCACTCAGGAATCACTCCTGGCGGTGCTTGGGGGACCATATGGGATGCTGCGAATCGAACCTGGGTCGGCCGCATGCAAGGCAAATGTCCTACCCGCTGTGCTATTGCTCCAGCCTCTATTCAGAATGTTTTATGAAGCAAAAATAACTTAAGTTATACGGCAAACACTATATAATCTTATAACCTAGGAGTTACAGTCTTAGGCATATATTACAGAGAAGTAAAAACTTATATTTACACTGAAAATTATACATGAATGTTCACAGAAACTTTATTTATAATATCTATATAGTGAAAACAACCCATATGCTCTGTGATGGATAAATAGACAAAACTGCACATGCATATGATGGACTAGTACATAGTAATGAAAAGAAATGAACTCTTGATGCAGTAAGAGTTATGCTCAGTGATAAATGTCATAGTTACCTGGCAGTTCTCAGAATATACTGTGAGTACACCCAAAAGGAGAGAGAGAACACAGGGGATTGCCCTGCCACAGAGGCAGGGGGGGATGGGGGGATGGGGGTGGCGGGGATATTATCCATGGTGGTGGAAAATGGGCACTGGTGGAGGGATGGGTATCTGATCATTGTATAATCGAAACCCAAGCACAAAAATTGTAAATCTACAACTGTACCTCATGGTGTTTCACTAATAATAAAAAAAAAAGAATATACCGTGAGTTTCCTGTCCTCACAGACCCTCCTTCTAAATAGTTTTTCCCAAACATCCATCACCACGTTTCAAGATGTGTCATAGACTTTTGAACCTATCACAAATAATAATTCTTTTTTTAACTCATTCATTTTCATCATTTCTATTAAAAATCACTTACCTGTATGCTGAACATTCAGGGTTTTGTATTGATTTTGTCCTTTTGTGGTTCATTTTCTGCATCCCATTTCAATAAATTGCAAATTTTCATTTTCATAATCATGATTACTTTGAAAAATTTTAATATTTACTACATTTTATTCACTTCTGTAGTCCTGGGAACACTTAGTCTCTGAGTTTTTACCAAACAGCTGTGCAGCACATATTTATGAAATAGAATTGGTGCATAAACACTGAATTTATAGAAGGAAAAATGATCACATCATTAGCTCTCTTTGATAAAAGCTCTCATTTGAACCAGTTTAAATGCTGTATCAACGATCTACTATTATTTGTTACATGATTTTATGTCTCTATGCTCTCAATTAGAATTGTTTTGAGTGATTTGTCTTAGCATGCGAAGTTTAATATGGATTTGCATCAAGCAGAGCAACTCGTTAAGAGCTATTTTCAGCTCTAACGAGGAAGTGACAGTTTTCCGATTTTTGGCAGAAGAACTATAATTTATCTCAGTTGAACACTTGCTAAGTCATTTATAATCCCTTATTTTACTTTAATTCTCTATTTTAACCTGTCAAGATGATTCACAAACCAGAAAAACAACTGTAGTTTTGATTGATGCTAATTTTCTCATGAAAAAAGGTAGAAATGAAACTAATTTCAATATTGATTTATCTTTGTACTCAAATATGTCCACACGTTCTATTTCATATTAATCTTTTGCCAAGATTACCCATTTTATTAGCTCTTCATTATATTAAAGCAGGAAAATTGTGGCTTTTGAATTTGTAGTAGACAATAAATTCCCAATTAAGGTATTTAACGTACTTGAAAATAAACCTCACAATGATTTTTTAAGGAACGCTTATTTTGAAAAATTGGCTTTCATTTTCTAATTTTTTTGTCATTTGTCCCTCTCTCTGTTTTTGTTTCTGATTTCATTTGGTTTTGTATTTGTTCTTGAGTCTGGGATGATCTTGTGTACTTTTAATTAACCCTGGTTGTGTGGGAAGAGCTGGGTGGCAGTCACAGCTCAGGATGGCTTATTGCTCAACTGAATCTTAAGCTACAAGAAGGTTTCTGGAAGGAAACAAGTGGGTAGAATGTCAATAAACTATAGGGCTAACATTATTAGCTTCCAATCCTATACATAACCTCGAGTCTTTTTCTGTTTGTTTTTGGTATTACAAGGAAAGTCGGCTCACTTCCTAGGGCAGGAGAAAACAAAAGAAAGGACAAACCATTCAGGCAGTGACTCAAGGACCATTCACACAAAGCATAATAAACAAACAGAAAACAGTATTCTCTTCCCAAGAACACTAGTTTTCTAAGTTATTGACTTCTCACCCACACTGAACAAAAGGTTGCCATTTAGAATTTAGTGAAAATTCCAAATTTTAACAGACGTGCCTTCACTAAATCCAAGAAGATTTGAGGGTGTACCCAGTAGCTTCCAGTTCAACGAACTGATGCCAAAGACCAACCTAGAGCGTGTCCTGACTTTAAAAGGTCTAGATCCTACTCAAAATGGAGAGCACCTATGCACCAGTTACTGCAGAGTCTACTAGGGTGTACCGGCCAGAGCAGTTAGGGCCCATCTGAAGGGAATCAGAGGTTGCTGCATTAGGGAGGACAGAACATCAGCTTCATCAGGGGATTGCTTAGCAACATGTGGGCCTTCTCTCATAGCACATAATTCAATTTCAGCATTGGCCCCCCATTCTAATAAATAAATAAACATAAATAAGATGGATTTTGAAAATACTGGAATGCTATAACTCACAATTGTCAAGTAGAGAAATCAGAATTGTTAAACTGGGCAAAAGAGGACTAAGAACTCATAGCCAATCAAAAGCCTGGTGAGTCCCAGCATCCCTCCCACCCCCCATCTCCCCCATCCCACCCTGCCTCTGTGGCAGGGCATTCCTTTTTGTTCTCTCTCTCTCCTTTTGGGTTCTGTGGTTTGTAGGAGAGGCATTGAGTGGCCCAAGCACAAAAATTTGTAAGTCTATAACTGTACCTCATGGTGTTTCACTAATTAAAAAATAAATAAATAAATAAAATACAATTTAAAAAAAGCGTGGTGAGGAAGAAGTTAGATTGCACGTGAGCAAGTAGTGCATTGTAGGGTGTTGCTGTTTTCCTGACGTACTGAGTAAGCTCCCGCTCCCAGCCGCTGGGAATTTTGACAGCTAGAGGCCCACAGCTACCTCCTTTCCTGGAGAATTGTACTTGGGCACACAGAAATCCCATGCATGTCTTAAGGACAGATCACTTGTTGCAACAGCTCACTGACAGGAGTTACTGAATCTTCCTCAAGGTGAGGGACCCTGTATCGTGTGTCTGCTTCAGACTGCTTGAGAATTCAGCTGAAGCTGGACTTAATGCATCTGCCTTTACCTGCTTCTTCTTCTCCTAAAATTCGTCCCATGAGAAATCACTTGTGAGACAACCCCCATCTCAGCCTTAGCATCTCGACTCGGAACTGAGAACTGCACTTTTCTTGGGGTTAAATAACATTGAGTTGAAGACCAGCTGTTACTGTCTTTTAAAAGTCTGTCTAGAAAGTCTTTCCTCTTCTTTGAATTCACACTCAGGCCCAGCAAGAATCAATGAAAGCCTGAAAGAATTTCTGGTGTGCTGGCCAACACCCTTTGCTGATCCTCCACCACTGGTGAGTGGTTGCTGCTATCGTTATTGTTTTATGGAGCTGCAGTTACGGCATGTCATACCATACTAAGGGTTTTTGGGATATGACTACCTTCCTCAATGAAGATAACTGTTTGAAATAACTAGTCTACAAAGATTGAAAGAAGAGTAGGAGGAAGTACCAGGGTACCATGAACAATTCACTCATAAGGCCCTCCCATGCCATTTTCTTCATTTTCTATCTTTCTTTCTTTCTTTCTTTCTTTCTTTCTTTCTTTCTTTCTTTCTAAAACAGTAACTCCAATTATGCCATTTTGTTATTCCTAGACCACTGTAATGGGTTTCAGATGCATAGTTAGAATTAGTTTGCTCAACACTTTTGCATGCTTCTTCAGCGTCTTAACCCAGTCTACCCCAGAAACATTCAAATTTTCTTAATTCTTCAAGTCACCTACCATGCTTCTCACCCTGGTTCCTAACTTATAAAAAATGAAAACTCTACTCTGAGGCACAACAGCAACCAAGAGAGATCTTGGATTCACCCCTCCCTACGACAAATCAAATCTGCACCTGCATGTGGAAAATTCCCTCCCCCGAAACAACCTGCTGAGCAGGTCCTCAATAACAGAGAAGAGAAGGAATACATTAGTATCAAGAGAAGAGGGACCAGGCTTGGCTGAGTTGTAGAGTCCCAGCGCCACAGGAACAAGACCACAGATTGATCTCTGGTCATGCTCCACAGCCTTAGTGTGAGACAAACACCAAAGCACAACAGAGCAAGTGTGATCCCAAATGGAATATTACTCAGCCATAAGATAAGTAGCTTGTGCAGTGGCAGTATCGTCGCCAGTAAAATTTCCTGAAGGTGCAATTATTGCTAATTGAAAACTTTTCTCTATATTCTGCCTTGACGACTTGAAATATAGTTAGCATTGGCAATTTTTTCCCATTGGCAATTTTTGACAGTCTCTATGGAGACTGAATTGTTTTTTTAAGATAATGCCAAAGTGATAGTACAGTGGGTAGGACATTTGCCTTGCATGCAGCTGACCCAGGTTCCATCCTGGCATCCCATATGGTCCTCCAAGCACCCCAGGAGTAATTCCTGAGCAAAAAGTCAGGAGTAACCCCTGAGTATTGGCAGGTGGGTCCCCAAAACAATCAA
This sequence comes from Sorex fumeus, assembly GCF_029834395.1. NCBI lineage: Eukaryota > Metazoa > Chordata > Mammalia > Eulipotyphla > Soricidae > Sorex > Sorex fumeus. The sequence continues at coordinate 20,931,459 of NW_026606118.1, forward strand.
AAAAGATAAGCTCGTGAAATTTGCTGCTACATGGAGTAACCTGGAGCGTATTATGCTATCAGTCTGAGTGGAATTACTCAGAGGGAGAAAGACTAATACAAAATGACCTCTCTCATATCGAGGATATAAAGAAACATAAGTGGTGGGATAACAAATACCCCAAGGGAATGAAAATAAAGATGATGAGAACTGGTGTTCAATAAGAAACATGCCCCTTGAGGAGTTGGGTGATGGGACTAAAAGGGGACAATGACTATGGTGGAGTGAAGCCTTAAACTGGGAGGAGGCGGGGAGTGCAAGTCAGTACAGTTATGTGGGAAATCCTATCAGCAACAGTGCCATCAACCACAGTGCAAAACTTTTCTTTGCTTTTTGGGTCACACCCTGCGATGCACAGGAGTTACTCCTGGTTCATACACTCAGGAATTACTCCTGGCGGTGCTCGGGGGACCATATGGGATGGTGGGAATTGAACCTAGGTCGGCTGGGTGCAAGGCAAACACCCTACCTGCTGTGCTATTGCTCCAGCCCCCAGTGCAAAACTTTATTGCTATTATTTTGAAAAGCACCTCTCATAGAAGCAGACTGGTGGTGTGTGAGCAAATTGAGGTGAGAGAGTATTGGTGGAGGGAAATGGACACTGGTGAAGAGATTAGCGTTGAAACACTGAATGTCTGAAACCCAATCATGAATGATTTTGTAATTTCATGGTGACTACATTTTTAATTGAAAAAAAGACACGTATGATCTTTCAGGAGCATCACAAGAAAGCATGAGTGACCCATAATCATGCAACAAAGGAAAGGCAGAGAGGGGATAGGGTCTAATACCCAGCACCTTCTCTTTCTCTCTCCCTCTCTCTCTCTCTCTCGCTCACTTGCTCGCTATTGCTCTCTCTCTCTCTCTCTCTCTCTCTCTCTCTCTCTCTCTCTCTCTCTCTCTCTCTTTCAGTTTTTTTGGTCATACCCAGTGATGCTCAGGGGTTATTCCATTAGTCCTGGCTCTACACTCAGCAATTACCCTTGGGTGCTGCTCTGGGAACCGTATGGGATGCCGGGAATTGAACCTGGGTTGGCTGTGTACAAGACCAGTGCCTTACCTGCTGTGTCATGGTTCTGGCCCCAGGACTCCATTTCTAAAATTTCTAGTTCAGTAGATCTGCTGTAGTCCAGAATTTGTATTTTAAAAACTTCCCAGGTGATGTTAATGTTGCTGATCTATGATCCGTACTCTGAGAAACACCACTGTGATGTAGGTTTTGGCAAGTGGGAAGAAAAGGGGAATGGGGGCTGGGGTTAATTGGAGGGGGTCACATTTATAGAGAATGTGGTGTTGAAACATTGTTGAAAACCCTATCATTAGCAATATTGTTAATCATGCTGCTTAATTTTTTTTTAATAAAATAAATTTTAAAACACTGTGGTAGGTAGCTCAGTGAATCTCAAACTCTTATTTCTGCATACCCAAACTGGTTCCCAGACCAATTATTGAAAACAGCTTTAAAGACTATTTTCAGGAACAGAAAAAAAAAAAGCAAAAAAAACACATCTAAGAAACATTCCTCATATGTGGCAAGGATCTCTTCAACCGAGAGTTCCAAACATGTTTTGCAAGTAGCTTTGCAATTCACAAGCAAAATCAAGTAGTATGGAGAACAAAACCAGCCCTTTGAAAGGAAAACATTTCTAAGATCTCATCAAGATTTTAGAAGGCAGGCAAAAAATGGGGTGCTTTAGAGGATCATGATTGCAAAATGTTACCATAAAGCCTAAGAACAATTTTTTGGTTTTCATTGACAGCTCTGGCAAGAGATGATCAGGATGTATCAGGTAGAGATATAGAAGAAAGGTCGAAGAGAAGTCAGGTGGTGGGGCACATTCCTAGGAAAAATTCCCCCAAATTATACCATTACTTTTTTCAAATTGGTTTACAGCAGTAGTGACTGATAAATATATTTCTCAAATATTGGGATGCTACTTATAAATTTTCTCATATTTCATTTGAAAGTTTAAGTCAATCACACTTTTCAATTGAATCACACTAATCATTTTAGTTTGTAAAATCTTTTAAATATCGGAAGCATTTTAAATAAACATGGAACAGATTGCTTTTAACCTAACCTGAAAGCAGTAATATGAATGGTGTTATTTAATATATATATATTTTTAATATATAATTGTAAATTTTCCTCTGATTGAAAAGTCTCTCATTGACTACATGAAGGAGCATTTACCTCTTGGAGAAACTGAGATTTTCACCTGAAAGGAGTCACTGATGCCTAGATAATAAATCTACGTACCCTAAATCTACGTACCCTAAATCTACGTACCAGCAAGAAATCTGAGGCTAACCACAAAGCCCGAAAGGAAAGAGAGAGAGAGAGAGACAGAGACAGAGACAGAGACAGAGAGAGACAGAGACAGAGAAGGAAAGAGAGTGAGGGTGAGAGAGATAGAGAGAGACAGAGAAGAAAAGTGTGTACCATAGTGGCAGGCTATGGGAGGGATGGGTGGGAGGAAAACTGGGACCACTGGTGGTGGGAAAAGTACACTGGTGGGGGGCTGGAGTGATAGCACAGCGGGTATGGCATTTGCCTTGCACGTGGCCGACCCGGGTTCAATTCCCAGCATCCCATATGGTCCCCTGAGCATCGCCAGGAGTAATTCCTGAATGCAGAGCCAGAAGTAACCCTTGAGCATCTCTGGTTGTCGCCCAAAAAGCAAAAAAAAAGTACACTGGTGAAGGGATGGGTGCTGGAACATTATATGACAAATCAAATCATGAACAACTTTGCAAAATGTATATATCATTGTGATTCAATTCAAAATATATAGCGGGGATGGGGTATGAAGAACAGTGGTTATCAAAAAAAAAAGCAAACAAACAAACAAAAAAATCTGGGGATAGTGTGGACCTATGGTGAGTTCAGGTACAGGGTTTTCTGAAACACAAGCTGCGTTCCTGAGTCCTTTTAAATGTCCTCTGGAAGTTAAGATTAGGCTTCAAGCCCAAACTCTTGGGATGGGATTTTTCTACTGACTCGTTGGCATTCCCAGGCATTGGCCATTCCGTTCCTGCCCTTCACAGCTGCCCCTACACAGATCCCAGACCTGCCCTTGAGGACGACCTAAGACACAGCCTGTCAGGCCCTCCCTGAGGCCATGTGCAAGGCCATTTGTTCCTGGGACTTGTGCTCTGCAATTCTGTGTGCTTGAACCAGGGACTGGAGAATTGAAGGAGGGCTGCATCCTTCTAACCCAAGGAAGGTCTAGCTTCATGGGAGTCCCGGAGGCTGGAGCTAGTGCAACTGTAATCTCAGTTCGCCTCCGCACACCACACGGTGCAGCCTTGAATGCCTCCAGCTCTGTCGGGGTGGCTCAGGTATCCACAGAACTGCAGGACCCAAGCAGCGCTGCATCCTCTGGCCCTTGAGCTAAGACAATGGTGGGGCCCCAAACCTCCTGAGCACTTAGCAGATATTTATAAAGCGAAGGGTCAAGCGCAAAGCCCACTCTGTCTTTTTGAAGGGGAGAAACTATAGTAAGATACCAACAGAACTGCAAGTGCATTTGTAGCTTTGTAAGTAAAGCTATGAAGGCAAATAGAAGGTCTTCATAGTTCAACTTCCCTTCTTTCAAAAGCAAGGGGCACAAAATTAAAGGTGAAAAAGGTTTTCATGGGCCAGAAAGATAATATGGCAGGTAAGGTGCTCTCCTTGCTTGCAGTCAATGGTGTTGGAACCATATATGGTTCCTGAGCACTGCCAGGAGTGATCCCTGAGCACAAAACAGGAGTAAATCCTAAGCACAGTCATGTATGACCCTAAAATAGGGAAGGAGAAAGGGAAGGGAAGGGAAGGGAAGGGAAGGGAAGGGAAGGGAAGGGAAGGGAAGGGAAGAAAATCTTCTGATATAGAATTTGGTTGTCTTGAGGATCCCACAAAAAAAACAGATTAAACTATCATTATTTTTATATCTGTATAAAACCGGTATAAAAACCTGTCTCTCAAGAAACTAAAGGAGTTAACTTGCTGACACTGGTTATTCCGTAGGTCGGCAGCCACCCTAACACTAGAATCTCTTTCTAAGAGAGATTTGAAGGCTGCTACTTGTTGGCAGTGGGGAGACTTGAAACTGCACTTGTGGGGTAGTTTACATAAGCTGAAGAAAATGTGAAAAGAACAGGTGGGGAAATGGTTGGTACTTAGCCACGGCTGTGTGTGCCAATCTGTTCCACTCCCAAATTCCTTTTTGGCCTTAGCTACCGCAAACAACATTAAGAGCATTAAAAAATATTAGACTTCCTTCTATGTCATTTCTTTGGGAGCCACGGTGCAGAACACATTAGTATGGATCCTTGGCAACTTCTAACTTAGGAATACTGGGGATGGGTGGAGGGACATCTAACACAAATCCTAAAATGTCATGTAGACTTTGAAATCTGATCTTGTTAAATGAAAATCAGACTGATACTTCTCTTCTGTACATTTAAATGTTCTTTAATAAAAAAGTCACAATGGAACAGCTTCCCTGCACTGATTTAAATTGGACAGACTTAAACATTTTCTAGAAACTAGACAAATCTGCTTACTCAAATGCAGATCAAATTAAAATAAAACTCAACTCCTTTCCTACAGCTTCATCTTGACTTTTAATTTAGGTAGATCACATTGAATCACACGCTTAATTGAGTAGTTGAAATTCTGTGCACAGGTCACTGCCAATCGTTCTGTTTTTTTTTTCTTTTTTCTTTTTAGCTTTCATGTCTGATATGTGATTGCTGATCAGCAGAACTGAATTTTCAAGGGAAAAGTCCTTCACTAACTCATTGAAGCACCTTTAAAGCACTAAGATGCAGTGTTTTTATATTTTCATAAGGTCGTATCAGACCATTTTTCTTTCTGTTACTTTTTACTTTCTATTTTGGGGGAGGGGTGTTGGTTTTGGATTTTGGGTCACAACTGTCTGTGTTCAGGGCTTATTCCTGGCTTTGCACCGAGGGATCACTCCTGGAGGGGCTCAGGGAACCACATGGAGTGCCAAAAAAACATCAAACCCACGTGGGCTATAGGCACCTCAAGTACCCTACCTGCTGTACTGTTGCTCCAGCCTCACTTCCAGTCATTTTCTTTAACTTAAGAAAGAAATTTAGTGCCTATGCCCTAATTTATTGGAGCAAAATTTCATACCACTGCAATGATTGAAAACATCTATGTAATGTTTCAAAGTTCTTTTGTGAAAGTTCTCCTATGAGAGATTTTGTTCAAGAATTATACCAACTTGTGATTTTGTTCAAGAATTACACCAAATTGTGATCGAAAGTTATTATTAAAGAATAGAGAGGGACCCAGTGCTGCAATATTGTATGTCTAAAAACGTAACTGAATAATTTTATAAATCATGGTGCTTTAATTTTAAAAATATAATCAGGAGGGACAAGCCAATTAAATCTCAAAGGAAGAATTATAAATGTCTGCCCACGGAAATCACATGGACCCTAGAAAAGATTACTTTAAAAGTACAAAAAATATTTAATTTTTTATGTATATGCCAAATTAGGGACAAAATTTCTCAAAAGTGTATCTCTAGATCCGCTCAAAATACAAATTTCATAATGACTGAGAAAAGAAAAATTGGAGCTAAAGATATTTTAACCACACAAAATGTAAGCTTATGTCTCACAAGCCATTTAAAAAATTCCCCGAATTCCATACCATCCAATACCACATCACTAATGTGACTAAATGTAAAACCCCAAGTAAAATTTGTTTGATAATGAGCAAAAGGTGGTTTCCTTTTTTTCCTAGATTCTTCACCTTACTTGCCTATTAAAGCTATAACACATTATTGTAACCATAGTTACTATAGTAGCAAAGAAAGAAAACATAGCAAACCACAGTATTGTCCTCACAGTCATATGGAGAAAAATGAAACTAGGTCACTTCTTAACACTTCACACAAATTAACTCAAAATTAACTTAAAATTGTCTGAAACTTAAAAACATATAGAAGAAAACATCTGTGATAAACTCCAGGATCTCAGTAGCTAAGGTGTATTTGGAGAGTCAAATCCATTCGTGAGGGAAACAAAAGAAAAAAATAAACAAATGAGACTATATCAAATTTAAAGTGGAAAAAACCTGCTAAAGCTAAAACAAAACAGAAAAACCCCCAAATGTTCAAATAAAAAAAGTCAACCTAACAAATAAAACAAGACATTTGCATATCATACATCTGCTAATGAACTGATTTCTAAAATATCTAATGAACTAAAGCAACTTAACAAAAAAAAAAAGCAAGCAACCCATTAAAAAAAGTATTTATGCAGGTATTTGGACAAAATACCCACATAAACACTTCACCAAATAGTACATAGACAAATGGCCCCAGAAACATAATAGAATGCTGAACAGTGCTTACTATAGGGAAATGCCAATCAAAACGACAATGAGATGCCACCTCACATTGGTGAAAATGGTCTGTCTAAAAAGCTTGGAAACAACAAATGTTGGTGTGGAAATAGAGAAAAAAGTATTTTTGGTATACTGTTTATTTTCTTTATTTTATAGATAAAGGTAAGGTAAAGGCCCTCCCGTTGATCGTCGATTTGCTCGAGCGGGCCCAGTAACGTCTCCATTGGAGACCTTGTTGTTACTGTGTCTGGCATATCGAATACTCTCGGTAGCTTGCCGGGCTCTCCGAGAGGGGCGGAGGAATTGAACTCGGGTCGGCCATAGTTGGCCGCTTGTAAGGCGAACGCCCTACCCGCTGTGCCCGGCAAGCTACCGAGAGTATTCGATATGCCAGACACAGTAACAACAAAGTCTCCAATGGAGACGTTACTGGGCCCGCTCGAGCACATCGACAATCAACGGGAGGGCCTTTACCTTGGGCTGGAGCGATAGCACAGCGGGTAGGGTGTTCGCCTTACAAGCGGCCAACATGGCCGACCCGAGTTCGATTCCTCTGCCCCTCTCGGAGAGCCCGGCAAGCTACTGAGAGTATTCGATATGCCAGACACAGTAACAACAAAGTCTCCAATGGAGACGTTACTGGGCCCGCTCGAGCAAATCGACGATCAACGGGAGGGCCTTTACCTTTACCTTTACCTTTATAGATAAAAGCTGCAACTGTTGATACAGTACGAGAGTTGAAATGGATTAGGTAACAATTCAATATTAAAATCAGTAAGTATATAAAAATCAAATTTTAACATGAAAATTGTTAGATGTTGTTGTTAAGTCCTTCTCTGAGAATTTATTAAGCTGTTTGTTGCTAGTTGAGCCATCTGTGTTATTACTGTCCTTGGTGCTTGAGTTTAGTTGGCTTCTAGGTTACTTTCCCACCTACTTTGGTGTTTTGCTACTAAAATTTCAGTATTGAGAAATTAGGAGGTGTACAGAGACTTCAGAATCTAAGGTACAGACCAATGAGTTGACGTGCAAGCAGCTGTGAGAGAGTTGACATGATTGCTGAGGCTTCTAGAAGAATGGGGGTTGGGGAAGGGGGAGGCTGCCCACCTTGACTCTGAGAAGACCCTGGAGTTCTCGACCTGGGTACCCAGGTACCTTAAATTATTCACAGTTTGGCATGTCTGGTTGAGTTGAGCCTTTTACCCGCCTGCCTCCCGAGGATCTATCCCAAGAGCACCCCAGAGTTTTCAGCATGGGGAATTGTGACTCCAGAACTTTAACTGCTTGGCACTCATCTCTGGGGAGTTTTAGTTGGGAATCATAGAGCAGGGCAGGTGGGTGAGTCTACATGGTGGCAGCTGTGGCAGGTGGGCCCAAGTACACTTTTGTGGTAATCTAAGTTAGTGCTGCTCCTTTGCCAAATGGGATGATGCTTCTTTTCTAAAAAATTAAAATGGCAAAGCCATATGATCCAGTGATACCATTCCTAGGCGTTTAGTGAAAGAATATGAAACTACTAATTTGAAAAAAATATTTGCATTCACGTTTATAGGCACATTATTTATAATAACCTGAACATGGAATCAATATAAATGTCCATCAACCGTCCATCTGGATAAAGAAACTGTGATATATGTATTCAGTGGAATATTGATCTGTCATTAAAAAGAAGATGAAATCATTCCTTTCAGCACAAAAATAGATGGAAAGACATGGAAGATAGATGTTTTACTCATTTGTGTAATATGAGTAAGGTAATGTAAAACATGTAATAAGACCCAGAGACTATAAAGCCCACTCCTGGAAGAAAACAGTGCAGAGTCTCCTGCCCCCGCGCCTGGCTGTCCTTGCCAGGGCCCCTTGGAGGGGGGTGAGTTGAGTTTCCCTCCCCGCCCAGAGTAGAGCTCCAGCAGCTGAAGACCTCCAGAACCAGCCACAACCATGCTGAGACCACCCTCCACAGGCATGAAGGTACCGGCAGAGGAACAAAGGCATGCGAGTCCCGGGGCTGAGATCTCCAAACCTGCTCCAATTGGGGATGAGCATCCTCCACCCAGATCCTCCATCTTCCAGTAGGCAGGGGTCACACCCACCAACTGGCCCCCAGCGCCATGTAATCCCATCAACAGCCAAGACCCAGAGACTATAAAACCCAGGTCCCAGAAGCAGGCGGCCGCATTTGCGGCCTCACAACATCTTATTATCTCATTCTTACTTTAGACAACCTGGAAGGCTACCAAATGTAACCTGGCCACATGGTAGAGTCTGGCAAACTCCCCGTGGCGTACCCAATATGCCAAACACCAGTAACAATGTTGGGTCTCATTCTCCTAACCCTGAGCCTTGAATATGGCACTTTTTAAAATCTCAGGGCTAGGACGAAGGAGATGTTACTGGTGCCTGCTCGAGGCAATCAACGAACAACAGGATGATCGTGATCATGATCGTGTAATATAAATAACTAAACCAAAGAAACTTGGGGCAGGGGGCAGGAAACCTAGACATGGTGAAAGTTATGATTGTTGTCCGAAAGAAAAGGAAAGGTTGGGCGTAGAGATCTATGCTGTGGGATATTTTTAGTGGTAGAATGGCCCTGGAACTCCGTCGTAGGTGTAATGACTCCCACCTTTAAGGATGTCAAGCTATTTTCATGAGATTCTGAAATATTGTAAATCAATGGAAAAAATGTTAAGGGAAAGGGGCATAAGTATTGTTTTATCCCCTCATTCACAAGATACCTTTCCTGTACATTGCGATTTAGAAATGTAAGGTGTCTAATTAGGAAATGTTCTCAACCACTACTTGGTGTTTGGGTCAGAGATATAGTACAGGGGTTTAGGTGCTTGCCTTGTATGTGGCCAACTCTAGTTGATCCCCAGCACTGCATGTGATTTCTCAAGCGCCACTGGGAGTGTGGTGGTGAGCACTGAGACAGAAGTAAGCCAGGTGTGACAAAACACCCAAACAACCCAATTTTTTAAAAATCACTCTTTATTGGTATTTAATACTGTTTTGGCGACCCCTAGTGTGAACTATGGTATCAACATATGTACACATTGAAAATCCGAATATTTTAAAGCATGCTTATAAAAATAATATCTAATTTTTTTTCCCAAATTAAATGTAAGTTCAATAAATTTCAAATTTATATTTTTCTAATAGTAAAAAATTTTTAATAATTTTTATTCTACCTTTGACAATAAGAGTCTGTTTATTTAAATTATAATATTTCCACCAAAATGGAATATTATACAGCTGTAAAACAAGATGTGAAAAGAATTAGTGAAATACCTCTGGAATTACATAGGATAATCTTCGTAAACTATCAAAAGTAAAGCAAAAATTCAAAGGAGAACTGTAATATGTATTTTATTACATCTAAGTGTTTTAAAGCGCTAAAATATTATCTGTCCATATTTGCTTCTATGTATACCTTTAGAATCTCTGGAAGGTTATACAAAATACTCAGAGTAATAGTTATTTATAGTTTGAGGGTCACATATATTAGTATTTGGGGACTCAGTGGTTGGGATTACTCTTCCACAGTCAAGAATGTACTCCAGTCTTTTGAGCTCTCTCCCCAGCCATTGTCTTGTAGATCTATGAGTCTTGACTTAGAGAGGATGTAGATAACTAATGGGGATGTTTGAAACTGCAGTTCTTTGTAACATTTTTGCTTTTGAATGACTTAACCTATTCAAGATACTCAAACCTATTCAAAATACCTCTCGGAGAGCCCGGCAAGCTACGGAGAGTATTTCGCCCCCACGGCAGAGCCTGGCAAGCTCCCCGTGACGTATTCGATATGCCAGACACAGTAACAACAAAGTCTCTAATGGAGACGTTACTGGGCCCGCTCAAGCAAATTGATGATCAACGGGAGGGCCTTTACTTTACTTTACTTTTATTCAAAATACTAACTTACTTTTTTAAAAAAATTGAAGAAGATGTTGCTAGGTGTGGCTCTTCCATAAAAACAAAAATAAAATAAAATAAAAATTGAAGCAGAAACACAAGACCAAGAGAAATATAAGAGCTGCCAGTGATAAACCGGACAATATATTCCCCAAAATACATTTTCTTTTTCATATATACATTTTAAATTCTGTATATTTTTAAATAGAATCATTTCTTCAAGATTTTATCTTATTCAAATGCCAAGTGTTAAGACAATATTTTGTAATGTTCAAAACAAAAAAAAACAGACCAGAAAGATAGTACTGTGGGTAAGAAGCTGCCTTGGATATGGCTGACCCAGTTTGATCCCCAACTCCCTGGATGGTCCCCTGAGCACTGCCAGGAGAGCTCAGTGCATAGAGCTAGGAGTAAGGCCTAAGAACTACCAGATATAGTTCCCTCCCCACCTACCTCAGAAAAAAGAAAAAAATACCCACCCAAAATAAAAACAAGTCAAAATTTGAGTCTTCCATGCTGGACTCTATCCAGTTAATACCTAATATAAGAGTGTCAGCCTGCCTAGGGTGTCAGACTGGTCTTTCTATAAAATCCTCTTACTAGAAACCTGAGAGAGAGAGAGAGAGAGAGAGCGAGAGAGAGAGAGAGAGAAAGAGAGAGAGAGAGAGAGAGAGAGACAGAGACAGAGACAGAGACAGAGACAGACAGACAGAGCAAGAAGAAAACTACCAGCCACTGGTGAAGGGACAGATGTTGGGACATTATATAATTGAAACCCAATCATGAACAACTCATAACTGTGCATCTCAATAAAAAAGAAAATTAAAAACAAGAAAGAAAGAAACCCTCTTATTATTAAAACTTGCTGTTGTGTAAGTCCTTGCAATATCTAGAAATGTGCTTTATTGGGTGCTATTTCTTTTCTGTTTTGGGGTCACATCCAGCCATGCACGGGTGTTACTCCTGGCTCTGCACTCAGGAATTATTCCTGGCAGTGCTCGGGGAACCACAGGGGATGCTGGGGATCAAACCCGGGTGGGCTGCATGCAAGGCAAATGTCCTATCCTCTGTACTTTAGCTTCAGTTCCCTGAATTGGGTGCTATTGTGTTTCATTTATTTAATAATACTTACATAGAATTAAACTAAAAGGATTTGTTTGAAATCCTACTTTGTGGCATGGAATAGTCGAATTTCCCCTAACGTGTCTTTACCATATTGGCAAGACATGTTAGGGGAACTTCTACTATTGATTCCAAACCAAAATTTGTATCTACATTAAGTGTGAAAAATTATGATCCTCATTATTTAAGACTCAGAAATACAGCCTTTATGCATTGCAGATGCCTAAGAATAAATCTAACAGAAGATGTCAATGATTCATATGGAGAAAATTAGACAGGCTTTAAAGTTAAAATAAAACGTTGATCTAAGTAAATGAAAACATACACTATGCAGAAATAAGAGAATATTGTTACAATAATAATTTTGACCCAAATAAATTATAGATTAAATATAATAAGAATTTAAATGAAACAAGATTTTTATGGTTTTGTAAACTGATTTCATTAAAGGATTTTGGTTTGTTTGATTTTGCTGGTGCCTTTGAGAGTTGTTGGGGGAATATAGAAAATATAAAGATTTGTGTTTTTAAATTTGATGTTTAAAGCATTAAGGTCAATAAATTATAAAACTATCTATGTTTTTAAAGTTTGGGAGACCTATTTGGTGCTTACTCCTGGCTCTGTGCCCTGGAATCTCTCCTTGCAATGCTCACGGGACCATTTTTACTCACCCACTGAACTCTCTTTCTCTGGCCTCCTTAAACTTTTAAGTACTACTAAGCTCCCAAACTAGTCCTAAATTTAGTAAATTTTCACGATCATTTTAAAGAGAACTCTGGATAAAATTTAGTTTCATTTCAAATTTTAACTCTTAAAACATTTAAAGCATGCTTCGCAATAGACTTTACTTTCATTGAAAGCATTGTAATTGCCTGGTTTAAATCTTCTAACATAAATTGTTTTGCAGTATAATAAAACATACAACTATGTAAAGACAAATGAGTTCTCATATCTTTAACACATCACTAGATAAAGTTGTCACAGTGAAATTGGATTCCCTATTCCCCAATTCATGCACAGAAATCCTAATCCTAATGTGATGGCATTTTGGACAATGTATCTTTAAAGAGAGAACAGGTGAAGTCAAGTCATGTGAACAAACCCAGGTCCAATATGACTGTTATTTACAAGACAAGATTAAGGCAGGACTTACACAACGGAAAAGCCACATGAAGACACAGAGACAAGAGGACAAGTCAAAAAGAAAGTTCTCAGAATGACACCAACCCTCCCGTGGCCTTCACCTTGGGTTTCTAGCTTCCAGACTAAGAGGATTTGTAAAATTATATGTATTCGAAATAAATATGAATTTATTTGTAATGTCAAATATTTAAATGCAATATTTAATTTAGTTTAAATCAATATATTAAATCTAAATAGTTAAATTAACTATTTGAATCACACTTAACTTAATCACTTAACTTCCCGTTAGTCGTCGATTTGCTCGAGCGGGCGCCAGTAACGTCTCCATTTGTCCCTGTCGCGTGCTAGTGTAGCCCAATGGCATCTTTTCGCTCCGGGAACATGGAGGGCCTCAAACCGATCGTTCATGACCTTGACAAAGAAGTCTGACCATCTGGTAGGTGGGCGGCCACGCGGTCTCTTGACATCCCGTGGAATCCAATCAGTAACAGCTCTAGTCCAACGGTCGTCTTTAAATCTCATTACGTGACCAGCCCATCTGGTTTTCGACACCTTGGCAAATGAGACAGCGTCCCTGATCCTTGATCGTCGACGGATGTCAGAACTCCGGATTCGTTCTCTCATTTGAGTGAAACGTGATATTCCAAGCATAGCTCTTTCTATTCTTCTTTGGGAGACCTGAATGGCGTTCTCATCTTGTTTGCGTAGGGCCCAGGTCTCTGAGGCATATGTTAATGCAGGAAGAACAGTGGAATCAAAGAGATGTGCCCGGAGCCGGAGGTTCTTCGTCCTCTTAGCTATTTCTTCGACGTTCTTGAAGGCGTTCCAAGCCGCTCTCTTCCTCCTGCGCAGCTCGGGTGCCAGGTCATTTGTCATGTTGACCTCTCGACCTAGGTACACATAGCTGTTGCATTCGGAGATGGTCGTTCCATTGAGAGCGAATGGGGCGTCAGGAACAAGGCTGTTTCTCATAAACATTGTCTTCGTAAGATTCAGCTGTAGTCCTACCTTTCCACACTCACGGTCAAAGTCGGCCAGCATTTGTGCCGCTTGGCTGATGTTTGGTGTTATTAAAACAATGTCATCAGCAAAGCGGAGGTGGTGTAGTTGCCGACCATCTATCTTCACTCCCATTCCTTCCCATTCCAGTCGTCGCATGATGTTCTCGAGGGTGGCACTGAAGAGTTTTGGTGAAATGGTATCACCCTGCCGCACCCCTCTCTTGACATCAACGATCACTTCTTTGTAGAATGGTGAGATCCTGGTAGTGAATCCGCAATACAGCTCACGGAGGATCCTGATGTATTGGGCTTGAATGCCCTGATTGGCTAGGGCTTCAATGACCGCTTCCGTCTCAACAGAATCAAAGGCCTTCTTTAAATCAATGAACGTTAAGCAGAGCGGCATCTTGAACTCCCGAGAAACCTCAATGAGTTTGGTTATCGTGTGGATATGGTCGATGGTGCTGAATCCTTTGCGGAACCCTGCTTGCTCACATGGTTGTCCTTCATCTAGTGTTCTGCCAATCCTATTCAGGATGACTCGAGTGAACAACTTGTAGATGACAGACAATAGGCAGATCGGGCGATAGTTGCCAATGTCATGGATGTCTCCCTTCTTGAACAGTAGTACGGTCCTGCTGGTTTTCCATTGAGATGGAACCTTGCATTCAGACAGGTAGCGAGTGAAGAGCCGAGCCAGTGTATTGATGAGTACTGACGGCAGGTTCTTCAGGTGTTCAGGTCTGACCTTGTCTGGGCCGGGTGCTGTTTGCTTCTTTACTGACGAAATGGCGTGTCGGATTTCGGAAGGGAGAACGTTGGGAACGACATACCCATCCTGTGGAATTTGGTATGTCGGCAAGTGGACATGGCTATCGAAGAGATTTGAGTAGAAGTCATGGATAATCTTCTCCATTGCCATTCTGGAGGATGTGATGGATCCATCAGGACGTCGGAGGGCAGTCATCTTGGTCTTATAGTTGGCGAAGGACAGGCGGGCGTTACGAATACTTTTCCCGGCTTCTGCCGCATCTACCAGTACTTCTGCTCTTCTCTCTTTGAGGTCTTCCTTGATCGCATCTCTGCACTGCTTTGCAAGCTCGGACGTTAGCTTGCGGTTGCCTGAGGCATGCGCCAAACCACGCTGGCGAATTAGCTCAAGAGTTTTCGAAGATAGGCGACTTTTTGTGGCTATCTCTCTCTTGGCGTTCCTCGCACATTCATGGAGGTGCTGAACCAGTCGATCGTATTCCTCGTCAATGTTGTCAACAATGGCATCTTCCCATGTTGCCGCAATAGTACCAAAGAGTTCCCAGTTGGTGGTCGTTCTGGGAGTTCTCTTTTTGAACTTTGCAGCCCTTTCTCCCCGCTCTGTGAAGTAGAATTTTGCACGAAGGAGACGGTGGTCCGATCCCGTTCGAAATTTTGGGACAACAGCGACATCAGTCAGGCAAAACCGTCGATTGAATATGATGTGGTCTATTTCGTTGTGGAATCGTCCACCGGGAGACTCCCATGTCCATCGTTTAGATTCTGCCTTCTGGAACTGTGAGTTACCATGAATGGTCTTGGTCGACATGATGAACTCAGACAGTCTCTCACCCTGTTCGTTCCATTCTAGGCCATGGGTCCCGATGTGAAGTTCTTCAGCTGATCTTCTCGGTCCTATCTTGGCATTAAAATCACCCACAATGATCTTGTAGAAGGTGTGGTCTTCTTTATAGAACTTCTCTAGCTCCATGTAGAACTTCTCGATTTCTCTTTCATCATAATGAGATGTTGGTGCGTAGACAACGAAGATAGAAACTGCAGGCAGTGAGCCACATCTATTCAAATGTAAACGTCCGATTCGGGTTGTTAGGCATTCGAATGAATCAATGCTCTTGGCCAAGTTTGTGTTGACAAGGACACCGACGCCTCCAACACCTCTTTTATCGCATGTTCCGAGGAACAATTCTTCTCCAGTGTCGAAAACGGCATGGTGAGATTCGTGTCTTCTTGTCTCGGTCAGACCAATGATTCGTACTTGATCATTCATAATATATTATGAATGCATAAATTACAACATTTTATGTTAATATTAAATCAATTATTTAATATTTTAATATTTAATATGTTTAATAAATATAGTTAAACCAGGCAAAGTAGAAAATTATAAATTTTTGTATGAATGAATCATAAAATATATGATTTATATAAATTTTTATATGTGTATAAAATGAATTTTAGATAAATGCATATAAAATCCCACATTTTAATAATTTAGTTACCCAATCTGTGATAGTAGTGATCAGGACAAAGAGGAGTAGGAAGGGTGATATGAGAATAAGGCCCTAAGAAATGGAGTTACTAATGTGGAATGTCACAAGTGTGCCCAGGATGTGCCTGATAGGTGAATTACTTAGATAACTGGACATCAGAAGATAATCACCTCGACATGTTAACCCCTGTTTTACCAGCCCACTTCAATAAAAAAGGCTCACCCACCTCACTTTATTAAAAAAGTATAAAAGAGGAAACATTTCTGCCTTTTGGTGGAATTCTGCTTAAGGAGACCCCATCAATAATCTGAGAGCTTCTCTGTTGACTTTTCCCTTTCTTTCTCTTCTCTTGAATAAAATCTTTGAATTTGACCATTCCATCTCTGGTCCTTTGTTTTCCCTGTTGACTTCTTGAGAACAGTAGTGACTGTCTGTAACAGTAGTACAGTGGGTAACACTAGCAAACTAACATCTGGGATCTTAATGCATGTACATTTTTTCTCATCTTATTCCAAATATCTTTGTCTTTCAGGAATTCTACTGTATTCTTAGAGTCATCCTTAATTACACAGAAATATGATTATATTTAAAAAATCCTACTTTGTTGTTTTCACCATTTAATCACAATTTCTATGACAATTTTACTAAATTCATATGGAAGATCAAAGGATCAAGAAAAGCTGACTTTTTTTCAGAATAGTTAAGGGTTTAACTGTATTACCTCTCCAACCTGTACTTACAAATTTTCATGAGAAGAAAATTGTGCAAGCTTTTACCCCTTATTAGATATCAAAATGTACTATAAAGATACAAAATGAAGAGCTTGAGGTAGTGATGAAGGTATAGACATGATTCTTGGAACACACAAAGCCATGACACAGAACCATGCACATAACGACAAAAACACAAGCCTGGGAAGTCTGTTTTATTTGATGAATAATTAATTATTACAAGGAATTAGTTAACCATTGTAGGAATGTATTTAAAAATTAGATCCTTAAAACAAAACAAAAAATTCCAGGTGACTTAAGGTTCTAAATGTGAGAAAGCAAAATTTCAAAACTTTTAGAAGAAAATGAAAGGAACTAATCATTCTATGCAGGCTGAGTAAAGGCTTTGCTTGATGTAGAAAAGTTTTGTTTGACAATTTTAACAAATGCAAAATAAAAGGCACAAACCATAAAGGCTGATACAGTTGACAGGTTCAGAATGAACTTCATTTTTTTTTATTAGTGAAGCACCATGAGGTACAGTTGTAGATTTATAAATCTTTGTGCTTGGGTTTCGGTCATACAATGATCAAATACCCATCCCTCAACCAGTGCCCATTTTCCACCACCATGGATAATATACCCCCCTATCCCCCCATCCCACCCTGCCTCTGTGGCAGGGCATTCCCTTTTGTTCTCTCTCTCCTTTTGGGTGTTGTGGTCTGCAAAAGAGGCATTGAGTGGCAAACATAATGAACTTCATCTTAATAGACACCAAATTGCCAAATGTCTAGATTTATTTAGATAAATAAATCAGATTTCTAGATTTAATCATCCTAAATAACTGCAGCCTGGTGCCAGATTAAAACTACTTAAAAATTTCCCTTTTTCCCCTAATACACTTTATTGACTAATCAAATGTTTTTGAGAATACAATCTCTGCCAGGCCAGGAAGATATGCTATCATATAAGAAGCATGTGATTAAAAAAGATACCCCCAAACTAAACTATTTTAGTCAAGTTTTATTTGCTAAGGAGGCTCTTAGGCCAAAAATGGAGGTCGAAAGCCATAATCACAAAGAGATGTGCAAAATGAAGAAAGGGAAGACGGTTTACATCTGTCTGGCGTAGCCACAATCGATTTCAAGGAGATGCTTTGGGGGTGACCTATAGGGAGAAGTGTTTGCCAAGGGAACAAAGACATTCCACATGAAGGGAACAGCTTGTACAGCATGCTGGGGCCAGGGCTGGGCCTGGTGTCGGAGAGAGGAGGGAGCAGCTCCAGATGGATGCGGAACGTGCTGGAACTGGCACCTACTATGCTCCCTAGGCGGGAAACAGAGGGTTTTTTCCAGCTTTGAAACGACTTTCACCCTCACACACAATTTATAAGGCACCTAATTGGGGGCAGAACCCGCACCCCTTAACTTCAGGGTGATGCAGCCCTGGTTGGGAAGGGTCTACCGTGCCTGCACACTGTCCTGGAAAGCCGAAGAATTTATTTTCACAGTTTCTGATCATCCTGGCCAACCTGAGTTTCTCATGTGCTCCCAGCACCGGCCCCACCCCCAGGATTCAGGAATCCCCCTGGTCTCTTAAACTAGCATCCTCCAAGGGGGAACCCACCGGCTCTGACCCCTCAAAGACTACAAATCCCAGCATGCAAAGCTCCATGCTGGGCAGGGGGAGGGGGAAAAGGACGGCTCTAAATAGAACCAGCAGGCGACGAGGGGCGGGCTTTCTGTTGCGTCGCCTAGGCAACCCCAATGCCGGGATCGACTCCACTTCCGCTTCCGCCACGGAGTCCCCAGGCCCGCGAATCCTAAGGGCTTCGTCGCCCTGACGTCATTCGCTTGCGACGGCGCGGCTCCGAATCTCTGGCGCGGCGTCCGCTCCCCGGCGTGAAAGCCTCGAGTGCGCTTCCTGCTAGTCTCCCGGCTTCTGACCTGGGCACCTAGAGGAAAGCGGCAAGATGACTGACCGCTACACCATCCACAGCCAGCTGGAGCACCTGCAGTCCAAGTACATCGGCACGGGCCACGCCGACACGACCAAGTGGGAATGGCTGGTGAACCAGCACCGCGACTCCTACTGCTCCTACATGGGCCACTTCGACCTCCTCAACTACTTTGCCATTGCGGAGAACGAGAGCAAAGCGCGAGTTCGCTTCAACCTCATGGAGAAGATGCTGCAGCCCTGCGGCCCGCCCGCCGACAAGCCCGAGGAGAACTGAGAGCAGCCCGGCCGCCCACGGGGCCACCCAGCCGGCGCCCCTCTTCCTCCCTACCTTCGCTTTGGCATCTTCTTCGAGGGGTTCTGCCCACCCCACCACCACCACCAGGGACCGATTCTCGATGATTTCTGCCTCAGGCAGTCCGAGTTCAGCATTGCTAAACTGGGAGAGTCCTGCCTGACCTGCTTTCCCGTGGACCCTTCGAAAACGCCCTGGGAAGGCGGCAGGACTGTCGAGAACTGTAACCTCGGAGAACCTTTAGAAAGATGTGCTGGTGTGAAACAGGACTGGGGGCGCAGGGGACTCCTGGGGGTCAAGTTGATTGTTGTTGCTTTTTTCCATAAAGTTCAGAAGTTTCAAGGCAATGTCTCGGTGTCCACTATTTGTATAAGGGAAAAGAGATCCCAGAGACGGTTCTGGGAAGGGCAACTGGGCTGGGCATGCTGGGAGCAGAAGCTTAGGGCCAGCCTTCATGTCTGGGCAGTTTTGCCCTCCCTTGCCCCACCCCACCACACAACTATGACAAATTTTCCCACATTTAACTTCCCCAGAGCTTTTATTCAGACTCACGGTGCCTTCAGAATTAAGGTTTGGGGTTATGGCATCTCAGTCTCTTTTCTGATTCAAATCATCTGCTATCGTCTTTGTAAATTTCACACTCTTGGGATTGTCTTATCTTCAGCAGTGATATATCACTGTATCACTGTCATTCTGTTGTTCATTGATTTCTTCGAGCAGGCACTAGTAACGTCTCCTTCATCTCCTTCATCCTAGCCCTGAGATTTTGGAAAGTGCCACATTCGAGGCTCTTTCAGGGTCAGGAGAATGAGACCCATCATTGTTACTGGGTTTTCGCATATTGAATACGCCACGGGGAGTTTGCCAGACTCTGCCGTGCGGGCAGGATACTTTTGGTAGCCTGTAGGGTTCTCCAGAGTAAAAGATGTTGCCGGAGCTGCAAATGTGACTGCATGCTTCCAGGAGCTGCATTTTATAGCCTCTGGGTCTTGGCTGTTGATGGGATTACAGGGTGGGAGCAGTTGGTGGGTGTAACGCCTACATACTGGAAGATGGGGAATCTGGGTAGAGGAGGCCCGGTCCGGTCCAAGCAGGCTTGGAGATCTAAGCCCTGGGTCCCGCACATCTGGGTTCCTCTGACTGTTCCTTTATGCATGAGTGTGGAGAGTGGTCTTAAGCATGGGTGTGGCTGGAACAGGAGATCTTCAGCTGCTGGGGCTCTGCTTGGGGTGGGGAGGGAAACACAACCCATCCTCCTCCAAGGGGCCCTGGAGAGGACAGCCAGTATGTAGGTGTTACACCCACCAACTGCCCCAGTGTGCCGTGTAATCCCATGAACAGCAGTGATGTAGGTTGGGTTTTATGCGCAATTTCCCCCATAAGACTTTGGTGGGGGGGGGGGGGTTGTTACACTGGGGGAGGTAGAAGGAAGCCACAAACTCTGTAGACAAGCCAGTGTTGGTCCCCAAATGCATCAGGGAACCCAGCTCACTGCGGGAAAGTGACTCAGAACAGCAAGGTACAACAGTCTTTTCGCTGAGAGCCAGGGGTCTTCTAGGAGTGGAGGCAGACAAGGCCTCCCCAGCACTCTTATACTTCTGGAAGGCACACCCACATCCTCCAACCACTCTCTGATAGCTTCACTGCCCAATTAAATATTCAGGAGTTTCTGGAGTGCACAGCCACATTTGTTGTGTCCACATGACTTTGCTCCAAACTACAATACAGCCCAGTAGGAGCACACCAAATTAGATGAGAAAGTAGCATAGAAGCCAACTAAGCTCAATAAGCAAAAACATTAACACAGAAGCTCAACTAGCTACACTGCAGCTTCGTAAACACTGGACAAGACTTAATGTCCCCATGGTCAGACGTAACAATTTTCACAAGTTTTTTTTTACTGAAAAATGTTTTTTGATAATTTTATTAGCAGTATGAAATAAATTATTTGGCACCTGCAAAGGGGCAGGCTTGGAGGTTTGGGGAAATGGAGAGAATGACGGGTAGGTCACACTGGAGGGATTAATATTAGAATATTGAATGCCATTAACAAATGCATCATGAACAATTTTGTAAACCAGAGTGTTTAAAATAGGAAAATATATAATACTTAGAAAGATGGAATGGGGCCAGATAATACAACCAAGAGGCTGAAGAACATGCTTGAACCTGCAGGAGGCCAGGGTTCAATCCCGTGCACCACATGATCCCCAAAGCAGAGCCAGGAATAGCCCTTGAAAGAGAAAGTCAGAATGGCTATCGAAGGAAGTTGCAATTTCAATAACAGTTTTTTTTCCCCCCTGGAATTCTCTGCCTAGGAAGATGGGAATCTGAGCATTATCATAGGGAAAGCCTTGCACTATTGATTTTCATAATCTGGTCACTTTAAGTTCCTTCTGTACTTTCTCCTTTTCAAAGGGGTCCACCCTTCTCTGTATTGCACCTTGGATTTAGACATCTGGATGGTGCCTCAGTTTCTCCATCTCCGCAGAGCTCAGGATTTACATCTTGAACAGATTGGTCTGTCATTTATTTATTTATTTATTGGAGGGGAAAGAGGTTTTTTTAATTTTATTATTTATTTATTTATTTAAGATTTTATTACCATGAGGTACAGTTGTAGATTTACAATTTTTTGTGCCTGGGTTTCAGTTATACAATGATCGAATACCCATCCCTCCACCAGTACCCATTCTCCACCACCAATGATCCCAGTATACCTCCCACCCCCTTCGAACGGATGTGGTCTTTATGTCTTTGAACTACTTCAGGATTGGACATTCTCTTATTAAGTTTTATTTATTTACCAACAGTACACTACTACTTGGCTCATTTTCAAGAAAATGTCGGGCAAATACCATGGTTTGAATAACTGTTATTCTTTCAAGCAAAAATTAGTTTCTGTAGAAAACCATTGTACTGGCATTGTGCTAAGGGGTCAAAACAAAATTTGAAGTATAGTAATTCTAGATCATTTTTTATGATTTAGTTTTTTTATTCATGGAATTTAGTTCATATTCCATAATGCTATACTTTCAGGAATCGCTCCTGGTAGAGGCTCCAGGACCATGTGATGTGCGGAAGATCGAATCCTGGTTAGCTCATACAAGTTAGGGAACTCCCATCAACAACCAAGATCCAGAGACTATAAAACCCAGCTCCCGGAAGAAAACAGCACAGAGTCTCCTGCCCCTGCGCCTGGCTGTCCTCGCCGGGGGCCCTTGGAAGGGGACGAATTGAATTTCCCTCCCTGCCCTGAGCAGAGCTTCGGCAGTTGAAGACCTCCAGAACCAGCCACAACCATGCTGAGACCACTCTCTACATGCATGAAGGTACTGGCCGAGGAAAAAGGCATGCTGGTCCCGGGGCTGAGATCTCCAAGCCTGCTCAGATCGGGGCTGAGCATCCTCCACCCAGATCCTCCATTGTCCAGTAGGCAGGGGTCACACCCACCAACTGACCCCCAGCGCCGTGTAATCCCACCAACGTTCAAGACCCAGAGACTATAAAACACAGTTCCCAGAAGCATGCGGCCACAATTGGGGCCGTGCGACATCTTATTATATCATTCTTACTTTAGAATGACAACCTGGCAGGCTCCTGAATGTAACCTGCCCACACGGCAGAGTCGGGCAAACTCCCCGTGGTGTACCCAATATGCCAAGTACCGTTCTCCTAACCCTGAAAGAGCCTTGAATACAGCACTTTTTAAAATCTCAGGGCTAGGACGAAGGAGACGTTACTGGTGCCTGCTCGAGGCAATCAACGAACAACAGGATGATTGTGATCGTGAATGCTATATTCATATATTACTCCATAGATAGCAGTTGCGTTTTACGTATATGCACCTTTATATACATATGTGTGTATAGTGTTTGTGTGTGTTAAATATTCCTGTACATATATAGGATTGTTTATTGCTGTATCATTTGTAAAGGTAAAAGATCCTCGATATCCATCAGCAGGTTAATTGAATACATATACATCTGTGCAATTTTTGTGTGGGGAGAGATTTTTTTGTGTGTGTGTTCTTCTGTGGGAAAAAAAATTTCCACTCAAGGATCTGGAAGTAGTTAAAATACTTTAATAATTCAGACAGTGCAATCCAAATAAATTTAATTGAGCTGGCTGGAGCGATAGCACAGCAGTATGGCGTTTGCCTTGCACATGGTCGACAAGACTGACCTGAGTTCAATTCCTCCACCCCTTTTGGAGAGCTGGCAAGCTACCCATGATGTATCTCGCCTGCACGGCAAAGCCTGGCAAGCTCCCTGTCACATATTCGATATGTCAAACACAGTAACAACAAATCTCACAATGGAGATATGCCAAACACAGTAACAACAAATCTCACAATGGAGATGTTACTGGGCCGCTTGAGCAAATTGATAAACAACGGGAGGATAGTGCAGTGTAGTTCTTTTTGAAATTCTGTGACAACATAATGTATTATTGTATATATACTGTATTTCATTCTATATCTGGGTATAAATAATATTTTTAATCAAACATAGGAGGGCAGCAAATGATATTCTGGTAGAGATTACTTTGAAAAAAGTTATAACTTGTACATCCCTGCTAACTTGGGAGAAAATCACCTGTTTGTATAGTTATTTACAGTGATGTAAGTAGAAAGCCACTCTGTAAGCCATATGCTTTTTCATTTGACAAACACATAGTGAATATTACAGGTCACAAGAATTAACAAGATGTGGGCCCTGCCCTTAGAATCATACCAGTTGGGGAAAATACAGCAGTACAGAAAAAAAAATTTTTTTTTTAGTAATACATGGTGAGTGCTAAAAGGCACTAGGAGTTTATAAGAAAAGACTGTTGTGACTTCCAGTGAGAAAGAGACTTTTGAGCAGGTCTTGAGGCATAAGTAGGATTTATACTTGTTCAGACAAAAGCAGGGTATTAGCAGCCTCTGGGATGTTACCTAAAAAGAGCTGGAGAAAGGAGATCCCTCACCCTTATTAAAAATCCTTTCACTACTTCCCTTAACTTCTTAGGGTGAACATGATCCTCCTCTCTCTACCTCCTGCTTTCTGCATAGAGCTGCCAGTTTAAGTCCAAATCATAGAGCAACAGACACATATAGCTATTAGTTAAGTGACAGCTCTGCATCAAAAACCTACATTAATGATCTCATTCTTCACAACATCCTTGGTAGAGTATGGCTACAGGTTACCCATAAGCAGAAGACAGAGGAAAATACGTTGTTCTTTCCTAAGTAGCAGCTACTTACATTAAGGTCTGTGTAGTATCCAGGTTCTTCTTAGGTAGGTTAAGGTTTCCAACAGTTCTTCCCATAATTCTAGCTACATGAATAGGAGATTGTGTTTTCTTTTTGAAGGGCAGAGATACAGGAAAGGGAGATTCTCAAATCCGATTCAGAAATGCTCCCACTCCCCCAAACACCGTGGAGATTCATGCATCAGATTTGGTTTAGTTTTGATCTCAGAAGATATGTTGTTTGATTCACCATTGCCTAAACTTTTTTCACTTGGAATTCTTTTTCTCAAGAAATAGATGCTAAGAGATTTTTGAGAAATATTTGGCAAGTTAAGGGATGGGGCAACTACCCTTGACAATGAAAGAATTTAAATAGAGAAATGAGGCTAGAAAGACAGATTTGATAGATCTGGGAAGGTGGGATTCATACGCACCTCCTTAGATTCTAATTCCAACAACGGAAATGAAGATCTTTATGAGTGGAGGTCTTTGTTCTCTGCTCTGGGTCTTCTATTTCTGATATTAGCATCTGATGATAATAAAAAGAAAAGGGATGTCATCATATTGCATAAGTCACTTACCTAAGTTTCATTCTTAGGTAAGTAAACTTACCTAATTTAGGAATCTTACCTGATTTAGGAATATGATTTTTTTTTCCTTTTGGGTCACAACCGGCAATGCACAGGGGTTACTCCTGACTCATGCACTCAGGAATTATTCCTGGCAGTGCTTGGGGGACTATATGGGATGCTGGAAATCAAATCTGGGTCGGCCACGTGCAAGGCAAACACCAGAATATGGATATTTTTTTATCACTGTCACTGTCACTGTCCTCCCGTAGTTTTGATCACTAATTTTAATAGTGTCTGGAGAATAGATGTCAACAAAGTAGAGGATTATTTTACAGCCAATAATAGGTCTGCTTCAGAGTGATGACAATTGACACTCAAATTAATTAGCTTTTTATTTTATTTTACTTTATTTTTTTATTTATTAGAGAAACACCATGAGGTACAGTTGTAGATTTACAAATTTTTGTGCTTGGGTTTCGATTATACAATGATCAAGTACCCATCCCCCCACCAGAGCCCATTTTCCACCACCAGGGATCCCAGTATCCCACTCAAATTAATTAGTTTTTAATCTCACATATCACACTCTTTCCAGGATGCCAAAGTCTTTCATTTTTCCTTACCTGCAATACACAATCACACTTTTCTTTCTCAGTTACTTAGCATGTAAATAGCAAAAACTGGGAAGGGCCAGGGTGTGCTAGAAGGAAATCAAGACTTAGAAACCATCAAATCTCTCCCAGAGCACAAATGGTCTGCTACAAATGGCCCTTTGAACCTTTATCTTGTTGATCTATGTTTCACTTCCCTCATTTCCTATTCACTGTTCTTGTTATCTTGAGTTGTTATCTTGTCCCCCAGCCTTCCCTCTTATCACTCTTCTTCCGGTTTTATTGAAATGTATACAACTTCCACCGTGTCTCCTCACAGAAGCAGTGACTTTGCAAACAGAAATATACTATTAAAAATCAGGTCAAATGAAGTAGGTAATTTTAGGGATTGTGATACAGCATTGAAGAGTTAAAGGGTTTTCATTCCTCAGCCTTCTCTAAGTGGTCTCAACTAGCCCACCAGAGTCCTAATCTCTGTTGAGACACTATCTCAGAATTGTGCCCTATCTTGACACCCTATTGTACCCTATAGGCATCTTATCACCTCATCAATTTTGATAAGAATATCAAGACATATGTGACATATGTGTTTAGAAAATATTTCTAATTAAAAATATACATGTACAAACAATAAAATAACGTGGAATTTCCCTCTATTTTAAATTAATCATTGTCTTTATTTTGTCAAATTTGCTTCATTTCTATTTTTAAGTTAATTTTGCTAAGAATGGCCCTTCTGAAACTGAAACTGAAAATATTTCTTTTGATCACATATAGTCTTACTTTTTTTTTGTCACGTATAGTCTTAGTTTTTTTTTTCCTCAAGTCTCATCTATGAATATTCTTTCATCAAGCCAAGTTTATCTGTGTATGTATCTATGTTTTGTGTTTTTAAAATATATTTAATGAAACTCAAGTTTCTCAAAGACAAGTCATTACCATAATGTTATAGCAGGCGCTGATGCTGGAGTTCTTGTCCTCAAGTGGTCGTGAGACTTAACTCAAGGTGATGTAGACAGGTAGACAGGGAGGGCCCAACAAAAGTCAGCCCTGCAGAAAATAGCAAAACAGGAACTAAGGCTTGATAAGACCCTCACAGCAACAGACCCAAAGAAGCTCCTGCAGGAACAAAAGGCCAGGAAAGGAATTTCAAAGAAGACCATCACCACTCCCATCCTCCCTGGTAAACTCCTTAGCAACGGACTTTTACCTGGGAAGAAGCCCCACATGGGGGCAGGTTGGAGAAACCCTATAAAGGCCACCTTGAACAAAGGAAGGGTGCGCATTTGCTGCCCGAGCCCATGTGCTCCTTGCACCCACGTGGCCGAGCACATGTGGTTCCTGAGCACATGTGTCGCCCGCATCTCCCCTCTTGAGATGTGTACTTTCATGCTTTTGTGTCTAACTTTACTCTCTCACTCTCTCTCCCTCCCTCCATACCTAAAAATCCTCCAAATAAAATCTATTTACTTCACAGCTTGTCTACTCCTGAAATTCCTTTCTGCGAGGTGAGACAAGAACCCAGCAACCCTGGGTCCCGAGTGGCAGAGGCAGGTGGGGAGAAAGTGATTGTCTTTCTCCTACCCGCTTCACATAAGACACCCGTGGGGCCCACGGACATCAAAGGGACTGGTGCTCCAGTGGCCAAATCTAGAGACTTTATTAAAGGGAAAGGAAGGGAGAGGACAGAAAAGGAAGTAGGGAAGTTCCCAGAGTTTGGGAGGGTTCTCCTAAAGAAGGACACCAGGAAAGGCAGAAGCCCTTCTCCCTTAACACCTTCTTAACAAAGGTGGGCCAGTGAGCATGACTTTATCATGTTAAAATTGGGGCCTGGGCTGGAGCTAAAAGTACAGCAGGTTCATTTGCCTTGCACACACTCTTCCCACATTTGATCCTCAGCATCCCACATGGTCCCCTAAGCACCGTCAGGAGTAATTCCTGAGTGTATGAGCCAGGAGTAACCCTTGTGCATTTCCAGGTGCTAAGAAGATTAGCTTCTGGATCTAGGTTATCCAGGTGGTTAGGCACCACCTAGGACATCCTCAGGACATTCTGTTTTTAAGGTCTGTTCCTAACCTCACCCAACCTGTTCCCATTTGTCTCTACCTAATATGATCTAGTAATTCCATTAGCATGTATAGGCCCAAGAGAATTTTTTTAAAAAAAGATGTTTGTACAAACAGATGTTTGTACACAATTTCAATGTTTTCAAAATAGCTACAGAATGTAATCTACCCAAGTGCATAAACAAATTTAAAATATGGCATATGTGTATATGTGTTTGTGTATAGAGAGAAAGTCGTACAACCAGCACACACACACACACACACACACACACACACACACACACAGTTAACTATTATTGAACCTGAAAGAGAAATGTGAAAAGTTTGTGAACAGGGTTTCTGAAAGGAAGAAAGGGTCCAAGAGAAGCATCAGGCTGAAATGGGGTTTATTGGAAAGAGAGTATTTCTGAGTGAATCTCTCAAGCTAGTGAAGATCTCCCCAGCCTGTTTCAGGGTAGATTTATACTGAAATAAAGGAGGCCTGGGTGGGGTTGGCTGGCTAGCACCAAGGTCAGGTAGGTTGTCTTTTGTGGTGATTCCAGGGATTTTAGTGGAGCAGAAAGGTCTCATAAACAGCAAACACAGGCTTCAAAGTGTCCTGTGCTGGGCCAACCCTACAGAATGAGGTTCTGATTCAAACTTGATCACTTGATCACTTGATTTCCTGTTAATCATCGATTTGCTCTAGCGGGCGCCAGGCGTCTCCATTTGTCCCTGTCGCGTGCTAGTGTAGCCCAATGGCGTCTGTTCGCTCTAGGAACATGAAGAGCCTCAAACCGATCGTTCATGATCTTGATGAAGAAGTCTGACCGTCTGGTAGGTGGGCGGCCACGCGGTCTTTTGACATCCCATGGAATCCAGTCGGTAATGGCCCTAGTCCAGCGGTCGTCTTTAAATCTCATTACGTGACCAGCCCATCTGATTTTTTGACACCTTGGCAAATGAGACAGCGTCCCTGATTCTTGATCGTCCACGGATGTCAGAACTCCGGATTCTTTCTCTCATTTGAGTGAAACGTGATATTCCAAGCATAGCTCTTTCAATTCCTCTTTGGGAAACCTGAATAGTGTTCTCATCCTGTTTGCGTAGGGCCCAGGTCTCTGAGGCATATGTTAATGCAGGAAGAACAGTGGAATCAAAGAGATGTGCCCGGAGCCGGAGGCTCTTCATCCTCTTAGCTATTTCTTCGACACTCTTGAAGGCGTTCCAAGCCGCTCTCTTCCTCCTGTGCAGCTCAGGTGCCAGGTCATTTGTCATGTTGACTTCTCGACCTAGGTACACATAGCTGTTGCATTCAGAGATGGTGGTTCTGTTGAGAGCGAATGGGGCGTCAGGAACGAGGCTGTTTCTCATAAACATTGTCTTCATAAGATTCAGCTGTAGACCGACCTTTCCACACTCATAGTCGAAGTCAGCCAGCATTTGTGCCGCTTGGCTAATGTTTAGGGTTATTAAAACAATGTCATCAGCAAAGCGGAGGTGGTGTAGTTGCCGACCATCTATCTTCACTCCCATTCCTTCCCATTCCAGTTGTCGCATGATACAAACTACAACATGGAATCTTGGAGACACTGTTTAAGCAATGCACAAAAATAAAATTAGCAAAACCCAGAAGAGACTGAGCATGTTTAATTCCATTTATATGAAATCCTGTGAATAGATAAACTCCTGTCACTGTCCTCTCGTTGTTCATTGATTTGCTCAAGGGGGCCCAGTAATGTCTCCATTGTGACACTTGTTACTGTGTTTGTCATATCAAATATGTCACAGGTAGCTTGCCAGGCTTTGCCGTGTAGGCAAGATACTCTTGGTAGCTAGCCGGGCTCTTTGAGAGGGGAGGAGGAATTGAACCTGGCTTGGCCGGGTCAGCCAGGTCGGCCGTGTGCAAGGCAAATGCCCTACCCACTGTGCTACTGCTCCAGCCCTATAGACAAAAATTGATTAGTATTTCCTAGAGGTTCTGAGGACGCACACAGAAAATTAATGCTTAATAGTTAAAATATTTTCTTTAGGATAATAAAAACATTTTGGGATGGAGCTATAGCACAGTGGTAGGGCGTTTGCCTTGCATGCGGAGCCAGGTTCGATTCCTCCATCCCTCTCGGAGAGCCCGGCAAGCTATCGAGAGTATCTCACGCGCACGGCAAAGCTGGCAAGCTACCCATGACTTATTCAATATGCCAAACACAGTAACAAGTCTCAAAATGGAAATGTTACTGGGCCCGCTCCAGTAAAATCAATGAACAACAGGAGGACAGTGTTTGTTGTTTGTTTGGAAAAAATAGTGGCATTGGCTGCAATATGTGAATGTAATTAAGGTAAAGGTAAAGGCCCTCCCGTTGTTCATCGATTTGCTCAAGCGGGCCCAGTAATGTCTCCATTGGAGACTTTGTTGTTACTGTGTCTGGCATATCGAATACGTCACGGGGAGCTTGCCAGGCTCTGCCGTGCGGGCGAGATACTCTCAGTAGCTTGCCGGGCTCTCCGAGAGGGGCAGAGGAATCGAACTCGGGTCAGCCATTTTGACTGCGTGCAAGGCAAACGCCCTACCGCTTGTGCTATCGCTCTAGCCCCGCCTATGGCCAAACCATGCTGAACGCTCCTGATCTCTGAAGCTATGCAGGGTCGGGCCTGGTTAGTGAATGTAATTAAGGCCATGAAATGCACAACAGAAACACTTAAAATTGGCAGCCAGAGGGATCGTACAGCAGGCAGGGCACTTGTCTTTCATGCCTCATATGCTCCCCTGAGTCTCCCAGGAGTGATCCCTAAACACAGAGCCAGGAGTAAGCCTTGAGTAATACTAGATGTTCCCCCACCCCCAAAAAGCACTCCTTAAAATTGTGAATCTTATCACACATATTTTTGGATTTGGGAGGCATACCCAGAAGTTTTCAGGACTTACTCCTAGATATGTGCTCAGGGTTCACACCTGGCAGGGCTCAGGGGACCATAGTGAAGATTGAATCTGGGTTGGCCACATGCAAGGCGAGCACCCTACCTGCTGTACTATCATTCTGGCTCCTTTCCACACTCTTTAAAAATTAGTCACATAGTATAACAGTCGTTGAATTGTGCATTTTAAATGAGTATATTGTATGCATGTTATGTAATTTATAGTATATTATAAACATAGTACTATAGTGTACATATAATTCTATGTGTGTTTTGACATCTATCATGAGTATAGGTATAATTTTTTTTTGTTAATGCTGCATAAAGGGAATTCACTATGTTTATATGCCCATCCCTAATTAGTGGCACTTTCTTATTCCCAGCGAATAGTACTATTATTTCAAATAGTACTACAGTGAATATCCTCATTCATGTCTTATCAAGTATCTTAAGGAGAATAGACTTTACTTTTATTTAGTTTCTGTGCATTTTAAATTAATTATTTCCTTAACTTTAAACAATGTTTATTACAATTTATGCCCTTTAAAAATTTTTGTTTTGGCTTTTGGGGTCACACTTGGCGATGTTCAGGGATTACTCCTGGCTCTGCACTCAAGAATTACACCTGGTGGTGCTTGGGAGACCATATGAGATATCGGGGATTGAACTCTGGTCGACCGTGTGGAAGACAAATGCCCTACCTGCTGTCCTATTGCTCTGATACGTGTGTCTTTTTTTTAATGCACACTTTACCATCAGTTGGTAGATGACTAAGCAATGTGAAAAATGTCAAATACCCAAATAACTTTACAATTTCACCCAAAACAAAAGCAAAGTAAGTAAGTATAAAGCATATTTGGGGGGGGCCAGAAAGTTAGTATAGTCGTAAAGAGTCTGTCTTGCATGCAGCTGACCTGGGTTTGATCCCAAGCACCCTATATGGTCTCCAAGCTCACCAGGAATGATCTCTGAGTGGTAAGCCCTAACCTCTGCTGTCATGGGACCACCCAAATGAAACCCCCTTCAAAAAAACACTCACATTGTTCTTGAATAAACAACTTCACAATATCCATTGTTATAGGGTCACATGGGAATTCTCACTTTAAATTTCTTGGGAAAAGGATATTTAGCTAAAAACAAAACTCACTTATACAGTGGAAAATATCAAAAAATGTAAAATAAAAACTTATAAAAGTTCATCTCAGAAAGAACACACTTTGGAGATGACTATAAGGTGGTAGCAAGTACTAAATATGCACTTCATTTTCCAGTTAATTTAAATAGACCTATAATTATTAAAGTGTGAATTGTGAAAGGTCAATATATTTACATTTATAAGGTTGAAAGCTGATTTGACATTCACTTTTCTTCTCTCTCTGTTATTCTCTCTGGCTTTAGTTCTATCTCCCTTTTCATTTATCTCCTCTTGATTCCTGCTGTTCTTTGATAAGAAACTTAACAGATAATTAGTATAGTTAAACCAATACACCTTTAACCTTTCTCTAAGCCCTAGATCTTCTTTAGGATTTACATACTAAGACATGTAGTGCTAATTAAACTTCACACACTTGAAGTTGGTGTCAGAGAGATACAAAAAGTATTGAGGAAATAAGTAGGATATTTGATTGAAGCATATATTAATTTTGACCAAATAAATACTGCTCATAGAAACCTGAGCCCTAAATACTATTTATATACTTTTATGTGTTATATAATACCAGAATCTTGTAGGGATGATTTGTATGTGTGCGTGTGAGGGGCACTTGAATATCTTTAATTTCCTCATGGTATTTGATCTGGTTATTCATGCTTCAGGTCAAATAATTGGAAGAACTTTTAATAGATTTATCTAATGAAAGTTTTGTTTTGAAATGAGCCCATAATTTGTGGGTAATCCCTATTAAATAATCCCTATTAAAGTCAGTCATGTTGCTCACTACAAGTTCTATTATGAGTTACAGACTACAAGCCTCCCCAGGCTCTTGGAAACGTTCCTAATGAGAAGTAGGTGGAAGTGTCTGGGTTCTGTTTCTGGTGAGCTCCGAAAAGGGCACGTCTTTCCAGTGTCATTGCAGTGCAAGGGAAAGGTCAATGTGCCATTTTAGGAGTATTCCAAATGGAGTCCAAGGTGGGGGCTGATGGTGCTAGTTTTTGTATTTCTGGGATAATTACTTTAAAGGTACGCATTTCCAAAAGTATAAGTATGTATATAAAGATGTGTGTATATATCCTCATAAAGGCATTTTCTTGCTCAGTAGCACCTGTAAAGATGCATTAGATCTGTTCTTTGTCAGAACAGGTTGGCCTCTTGCCTTCTTTGAAGTTCTGTTTTGAGGCAACCGTGTGATCCTTCCTCTTTGAGCATAAGGTTTCTTGTATTAATACTTGTATTTGCCTTAGACACAAGATCAAGGCAATTGCCAAGATAAAAATCGATTCCCACTGCATGCACTTATCTATTATAAAGTTTCAAATAACATAATATACATATGGATTTCTATCCAGGCTCTGGTTTTCCACTTATTCTTCCATTTGTTATCAACACGTTTTTATTAGTTTATAACATATGTAACATACATAACCTTTAAAAATATCTCAATTAACAATAATAATTAGCTCATTTTTTTCAAGCAAGCATATGATAACTGATATTTGCTTGAAATAATTATTATAATTTCTTCAAACTCATTCTGAATTCTGATATATTTTGGCACCAGACTATTCATGGGAGGTTTAAATGTAAATTTATATGTCCACTGTTAGCAATTCCTGTAAATTGGTTTATCTCTGCCATGTTAGACATTGAAGCAAACATTCACTTGTGCCACAGTTTTGTTTGATCTTCAACCTAATCTGCTAAATATTTTCTGTTCCAGAGTACCATTTAGTAACTGAACCTTGAATATCAGTAGTGATAGCACATAAAAAGTAACTCAAACTATCCTCTCATTTTGTATGGTTATATTTAGTAACATTTTCCTTGAAACAGTGCTGTTAGTTTTTTAAAAAAAACAATGTTATCCACTATAAAATCTATATTCCTCATGACAAGGTCATGTACATGAAATTTGTATTTATCCTAGGTAGGGTGTCCAAAAGTCCCCGGCAGAGTGACAAACTGTGAGGCTCAAGACAGATGGAGGGTTTCCCCCTCTATCAGAGGAGATTGAATGAAGAGATTTTCTACAACTTTACTCCCTAGCCTCACACCGTGGACCGTAATTTATGAGATCTTCACCTGTGACTTCCTGGGAATGCCTTGGAATACATACTCAAGAGTTGGTGTACGGCAGACTTGTGATAAATATTTGCTGGCGTCTCTCTATGCCAAGGGATTGGTATTCTTTTTTATGACCAAGGTTATTTCAGTTTCAAAAGAGAATGCAGAGATCCACATTGGTGATAGCCAAAAGGGAATTGAAGGATTTGTGTTACTAACCAGATCAGTATTCTGTCATAGTACATCCGGAAATAAGAATCAGTTATGTATCCAGAACTTTCTTTTTCTATCTATTAATTTCTTATTTCTGATCCTTCACTAGCTGCCTTCATTTCAAGAAAGCTGAAATACTGTAGTGGCTGTGTGCGCTTCCAGACTCAAATCCCAGAATTTCACCTAACCAAGCATTTTGGCCAGGGCAACAATATATGGGTTGGATATGTATTCTACTCTCCCCACTTCACTACAGGTAAAGTAAAAGTGTAATACTGGAGTAAGTGTTGAGCTTATAATAGATAAAGGGAAGGACCCAATGAGAGAAAAGAGGGAGCAGTTATCAGAAGACAACTGAATTAATGAATGCTGAACAAAATCACTGTATCACTGTCATCCTATTGTTCATTGATTTCCTCGAGCAGGCACCAGTAATGTCTCCTTCGTCCTAGCCCTGAGATTTTAGAAAGTGCCACATTTGAGGCTCTTTCAGGGTCAGGAGAATGAGACCCATCATTGTTACTGGGTTTTGTCATATTGAATATGCCACGGGGAGTTTGCCAGACTCTGCCGTGTGGGCAGGATACTTTTGGTAGCCTGCCAGATTCTCCAGAGTAAGAACTAGATAATAAGATGTCACACGGCCGCAAATGCAGCTGCACGCTTCTGGGTGATGGGTTTTATAGTCTCTGGATCTTGATGGGATTACACGGCACCGGGTGCAGTTGGTGGGTTTAATGCCTACATACTGAAAGATGGGGGATCTGGGTGGAGGAGGCCCAGTCCCAATCCAAGCAGGCTTGAAGATCTATGCCCTGGGTCCCGCACACCTTGGTTCCTCTGCCAGTTCCTTCATGTGTGAGGCTTGTCCAAACGTGTGGAGAGTGATCTTAAGCATGGCTGTGGCTGGAACCGGAGGTCTTCAGCTTCCAGGGCCCTTCTCGGGGTGGGGAATTAAGTCATATTTATTCTTTAGGTAGTTATGCAACCTGTTAATCATCCAGTCAACTATATTCTACATATTGCATTTTTTTCATTTATTTTTTTCATTCATTTTTAGATGTATAATTTTTCAAATTTTTACATCTCTGAAATTTCATAGAAATGTGGCCTTTTCTTTGATAGAAATGGTCTTTAACATTGCATTTAAATAAGGATATGACTCAGATAAGCTAAAAGGAAGAAGAGAGCAATATTCTGTAACAATGTCAGCTGTTTTACAACATTTATTTTTGTGGCCCCTGTCCTACTGGTAGTCCCCCACTGATATGATTTTCACCAATGATCTCCGTGGAATATCTTGGGGACCCACCAAGGATCATATGGCTTCTAAATGAGAAATACTGTTCTCTATACTATGAGAAAAGATGAGGTCTTACAGTTGACTGAAACTTGATTAAGCTATAAAGTATCATGTTGAGTGAAATAAGTAAGAGGAAAAAGAAATACCAAATGATTTCACACATGTGTGGTACATAGATGGGCATAGAACGGCAGTAAGTACAGAGAGAGAGAGGAGTCATGGGCACTTTGGTGGTTGTGAAGGTGGAGTAACTTTATACATCAAAACCATAAATATTAACAATCTAGTAACCAGGTTACCTAAACTATAGCACTGTAGCACTGTCCTCCTGTTGTTCATCGATTTGCTTGAGCGGGCACCAGTAACATCTCCATTGTGAGACTTGTTGTTACTGTTTCTGGCACATCAAATACACCACGGGGAGCTTGCCAGGCTCTGCTGTGCAGGCGGGATACTCTTGGTAGCTTGCCTGGGTTTCCGAGAGGGACAGAAGATTTGGACCCAGGTCGGCCATGTGCAAGGCAAATGCCCTACCCACTGTGCTATTGTTCTGCCCTGAGGATTAATTCATAATAATTAAAAATAATAATTAATAAATAAGGAATAAGAAATAATCCCAGTACCACAGATGGTCTCAAAGCACTGCCAGGAGTGACCCCTGAGCTCAGAACTGGGAGTAAGCCCCAAATCCAAAACAAATAAATTGATTAAAAAAATTTTGAAGGTGAATGTTTGGTATACAAATCAGCATAGCAAGAACACCCTGTGAACATGAAGGCAGAAATTAAAGTGTAGAAATCAAGATGAAGGTATGGAATAAAGACTACCTGAAAACCACAGGAAGCTGAGGGAGAAAAAAGGAGAGAGAAAGAGAGAGAGAGAGAGAGAGAGAGAGAGAGAGAGAGAGAGAGAAGTTGATAGAGAGGAAGGAGATAATAAGACAGAGATAAAAGGGAGAAAAGTAGAGGAAATCAGAGAGGGGTGGGGGAGGGAAAGAGATGAAGAGGGAGAGATTGTCTCTCAGACCTCAGAACCGTATTCTTCAGCACAACCCTTCAGCACCGTATACATTTTTGTAGCCTGCAGAACATCTCACCCGTCTATTATCTCAGAACATATCTCCAAACAGACATGGTCCCCCAACTCCTCTCCTTATGTGCACTCCATTTTTTAAAATTTTTTAAATTTTATAAGTTAGTTCAAAATATTTGATTACATTTAATATTCAAACACCAATCCCATTACCATTACACCTTCCCACCACCAATTTTGGGATGTTTCCATCCCAAACCCCAATCCATGTCCCAAAAGACAACAGAAAGAATGTATTTTGTATATCTGTGGTGAAGAACTGCTGAACATGCTTACAAAAAAGTGTTCATATAGGAAACAGTATGAAGACTGTTCTATTTTGGCAAGAGCCATTAACACATTCTATAGGATATCACTAACATGTTGTTAGAGTTTGGGTGATGTGAGCTTTGGTCTATATAGCACTGTAGCACTGTCCTCCCGTTGTTCATCGATTTGCTTGAGTGAGCACCAGTAATGTCTCCATTGTAAGAGTTGTTGTTACTGTTTTTGGCATATTGAATACACCACGGGGAGCTTGCTGAGCTCTGCTGTGTGGGCAGGATACTCCAGGAAGCTTGCCGGGCTCTCCGAGAGAGACTGTTTTTGGACTACTGTTTTTGGCATATTGAATACACCATGGGGAGCTTGCCAGACTCTGCTGTGTGGGCGGGATACTCTCGGTATCTTGCCGGGCTCTTCGAGAGGGACAGAGGAATCGAACCTTGCCCACATGCAAGGCAAACGCCCTACCCACTGTGCTATTGCTCCAGCCCTTTGGTATATGTATCTGAAAATATGCATATATATATATATTTCCCTGCATGATTTATTGCCTACTGTCTGAACCCCATCAAATATGGTGTGGTAATTATGGAGAATGAATAGGGAATATCTCATGATGTGTCGCAAAAGTGGCCGTCTGGTCCAGGAATATGTTCACTCATATGTGAGGCTTGCCCTGAGTTGGTGGGAAGTGGCCGGGAGCATGGTGACATTAGGGTTGTGGAGGTTGGCTGCCAGGGCTGGGTCTCTTGGGGCGGGAAGGCCTCTCACCCGTCCCCTTCTGGGGTGCCCCAAGTGAAAACAGCCTGGTGCAGAGTCCAGTGGCATGGTTATGGGGGCCTCATTTTATGCTCCCTTCCGGGAGAAGCAGCCGTGTGATCTGGAGGGTGGCCAAAGACGAGATTGTCTGTTGCCAGCAGGAGGTGGCTTATGGGAGTGACCCGTGGGTCACCAGAGACTGGGGGAAACAGGCAGAGGATCTCTGCTTCCAGGTTCCGTTGAGCCCAGAGTCCAAGGTCACAAAGTTCCGCATTACCTGGGTTCCATGGAACTTCACTCATGCTATGCACTCCTTTTTGATCTGCTACAATTGCAGTGAATTACCTTTGGTCCTCTACAAAGAGACAGGAAGGGAAATTGCTACCTCAATGGCGGGGAATTTCCACTGCTCAGCAGTGTTCTCAGATCCATCTCACACTGCTGTATTTGGATGGGGATTCCCTGGAACTCCTCTGAAATGAGACAATGCCCCTGTCACAAGGCCACTGGACTGAACAGACAGAACAATGAGTGACTTTTGCCTCCCAGTCAAGAGCACTTTAATACTAGCTTTGCACAGCATGGGGCTGAAGGATCTAAGGTTTAGAATCAGGTCTCTGGGACCAGGGGCTAAGCTGCCTAGATTCAAATCCTGGCTCTGTTGCTTACCAGCTGTGAGAAAAAAACTTGGAAAAGAAACCTAATCAGTCTGTTCCTCTCATTCATTAAAAGGGAATAATTCTAGAGTACGTTTTTACAGCCTTGTTATGATGTAGGTACCCAATAAATGTAGATAATTATAATAATTTTGTCACATTATAAAATTTCCATAACATTAAAATCATTAAGTCTAGAGAAAATATAGAAATGCTATCTTAATTTTAAAATTTTATATATGTGTTCATAGACAATCTATGATAAACATATATTACTCAGAATAGACTTTATTTAGGCTTTTCTTAATCTATAAAATAAGGGATTATGCACTCATACTACTTAGAATGCACTTAAGTTAAATAAATCTCTTTGTTTATCAGAAAATAATTGTTTCTATATATTCCAAAACTTCAAGAACAATCAAAAAAAGTTAATTGGTACATAGGAGTACCTTATTTATTTTTCTGTTTGTTTTTTTTAAGCGTAGGCAATTTATTTATTTATTTTGTTTTGGGAGCATATCCAGGAGTGCTCACAGCTTACTCCTGGCTCTGTGCTCAGAGATCAGTCCTGGAAGGGCTTCGGGGATCATATGGGGTGTCAGGGATTGAACCCACATGCAAGGCAAGCACATTACCCACTGCACTATCTTTCCAACCCCTCCTTATTTCTCTTAAAATTGGTAAGTGTTAAGGGCTGAAGTGATAGCACAGCGGTAGGGTGTTTGCTTGAGTGAGGCCGGCCTGGCCGAGTCAGGTTCGATTGCTCCACCCCTCTCGGAGAGCCTGGCAAGCTACCGAGGGTATCTCGCCCGCAAGGCAAAGCCTGGCAAGCTCCCCGTGGCGTACATATCCGATATGCCAAACACAGTAACAACAAGTCTCACAATGGAGACATTACTGGGCCCGCTGGAGCAAATGGATGAACAATGGGAGGACAGTGCTACAGTGGGTAAGTGTTTAAGAAGCGAATATTTTAGCAAAGGAGTACATCAAATCTAGTATTCATTTCCTGGAATTCTTCTCAAACATTTTTCCTCATTTTTAAAATCAAACTGCATCTCTTTATAGGCCATGTTATGACATCAGTCCACTCTTAGAGACCCCATAAGTAAATCTTCATAAAGACATTATGAGTACTCTTATGGACCATGACTAATTCATCTCAGTTGGCAACTATGGGAAGACCAATCATCAGAAGAGAGAAATCCAGGAATAAAAAAGGCATTCCTCAAAGATATATGTTTCCTGGGTAATCATATGTTAGGAGAAAAAGTTCAAGATGTTAAAAGTAAACCAAAATGTATACATTTATTAAAAAGTAAATGAATAGATCCAGAAAGATAGTACAGAGGATAAGGTACTTTCCTTGTATGCAGCCAACCTGGGTTCCATCCCTGGCACCCTATACAGTCCATTGAGCCCAGCTAGGAGTGATCACTGAGTGCAAAGCTAGGAGTAAGACCTAACTAAGCACAGCCAGGTGTGGTTCAAAATAAATAAAGAAAAGAAAACAATTATTGAGTAGCGAAAAGAGTAGCTGAATTCTCCCACAAAAATAGGCAGAGAAATGCTGGCCACAGGTATTGGAACATCATGGATACAAATCTATGGTTTGGAAAAGAAAGACTTAAAAACAGTGTAGGTCATTAATCATCAGGGAGATGCAGATCAAAACAACAATGAGATATCATTTCACACCACAGAGACTGGCCCACATCCAAAAGAACAAAAGCAATTGGTGCTGGTGCGGATGTGGCGAGAAAGGGACCCTCCTTCACTGCTGGTGGGAATGCCGACTGGTTCATCCCTTCTGGAAAACAGTATGGACGATTCTCAAAAAATTAGAAATCAAGCTTCCATTTGACCCAGCAATACCACTACTGGGAATATATCCCAGAGAGGCAAAAAAAGTATAGTCGAAGTGACATCTGCACTTGTTTGTTCATTGCAGCACTCTTTACAATAGCCAGAATCTGGAAAAAAACTGAGTGCTCGAGAACAGCTGACTGGTTAAAGAAACTTTGGTACATCTACACAATGGAGTACTATGTAGCTGTTAGAAAAGATGAAGTCATGAAATTTACATACAAGTGGTACTACATGAAAAGTATCATGTTAAGCGAAATGAGTCAGAAAGGGATAAACATAGAAAGATTGCATTCATCTGGGGAACATAAAGTAACAAAATAGGAGACTAACACCCAAGAGTGGCGGAGATTAGTACCAGTTTTGCTCCATGGCTTGGAGTCCAGCCACACATTCTAGGAGAAAAGAAAGCTCAGATAGAGAAAAAAACACCAAATAAAGGGTGTTGGGAGGATCCTCCCAGGATGGGAGAAGCATGCTGAAAGTAGACTATAGACCAAACATGATTGCCACTCAATGCCTCTTTTGTGAACCACAACACCTAAAAGGAGAGAGAGAACAAAAGGGAACACCCTGTCACAGAGGCAGGGTGGGATGGGGGGGAATGGAGGGTGGGAAGGATACTGGGATCCGTGGTAGTAGAAAATGGGCACTGGTGGAGGGATGGGTATTTGATCATTGTACAATTGAAACCCAAGCACAAAAATTTGTAAGTCTACAACTGTACCTCATGGTGTTTCACTAATAAAAAATTTTTTAAAAAGGGTGTAGGAGATATCACAACCCAATGCAAGGGGTAGACTATGTGGGTCTTGGTAAAACAAAACAATCCAAAAACAGTTGGTTTCTTCTAAGAGTTTTATGCATTCGAGTCTTGCATTTAAATCTTTTATCTAGTTTGAGTTTATTTCTATTAGTAGTTTAGGTTGGAATCAAATTTCATTCTTTCGAATTTGGCTGTCTAGTTTTCCCAGAACCATTTATAGAGAACTTTGCTTCACCATTATGCATCCATGGCACCTTTGTCAAAAATTAGTCCACATATTGTGTGAGTTCTCTCTGACATATTTCTGTGCCTTTCTTTTCTGTTCTACTGATCACTTTGTGATATTTCTGCGCAAGTTCAGTGTTAATTTGATTACTGTAAACTTTGTCATACAGCTTGAAATCAAGTATTGGAATGCTTTTTTCCCATCTAAATACCATTGTGACTAGGGTTTTTTGTGGTTCCAATATTTTCTATTTCTGTAAAAATTGTTATTGGTATTTGGGTGAGGATAATATTGAATCTTTAGATCACTTAGGGAAGTATAAGCATTTTCATAGTACTAATTTTTTTTTCACTTTAAGATCACGACGGAGCTTTCAATTGATTTGAGTCTTCTTCATTCTCTTTTGCCAATGTCATCTTTTCCTGTATACATTAAATTTATTTTAAATATTTTATTGTTTTCAATGTTCTTATGCATGTGATTTCTTCCTTAAGATCTCCTTTAGATATTTTTTGTTACTGCATAGAAATGAAATTTATTCCTGCATATTGATTTTTATATTCTGCAGCCTTAATGAATTCATCTACTCATTTTAACACTTGGGTTTTTTAGTGTTGTATTTAAGAGTTTCTATATATAGGGTAAATTCATCTGCAAACAAAATTTTATTTTCCCTTCTACTTCTTTTTTTTTAACTGACTCAATCTCATTCATCATTATTGGTCGTTAAGATTTTCTATTGTTTTCTTGTTTACTTCTTTTTCTTGCTTAATTGTTTTGGCTAGAACTGAAAGTAAGGAGGATTGGCATCCTTGTCCTGATTCTTATCTTAGAGGAAAGAATTTTAGTTCTTTACCACTGAGTAAGATTTAGCAGAATTCATGTCACATATGACCTTTATTAGCTGAGAAACATTTCTTTTATACCTAATTTGTCAAATATTTTAATCATAATAAAATGTTGTATTTTATCTAATGCTATATATATATATATACTGAGATCATCATATGATATTTCTCATTCATTTTATTAATGTGGCATATTTAATTGATTTGCAGAAGTTGAATCATTTCTGCTTTTCCGGGACAAATCCTACTTGGTTATGGTGGATTATTATTTTAACATACTGTCGAATTTGGTTTGCTTGTATTTTGTTGAGGATTTTTATTATCAGGTATGCTATTTTTGTGATTCTCTTGGTTTACAGTATTTATATATATAAATATATATATATATCTGGTGTTGATATAAGACTGATGCAGAGCTCATAAATGAACTGGGAGGGGTTCCCTTTTTTTAATTTTGGGAAATAATTGAAATCATCTGGTCCTGGGCTGTAACTAATGTGTCAGAAGATTTTTTTTAACTGACTCAATCTCATTTATCATTATTGGTCGTTAAGATTTTCTATTGTTTTATGATTTATTCCTGCTAAGTTTCTAGGAATCGGTGCATTTATTCAAGCTTGTGAAGTTTGTTAGCACGTAATTATTCACAGTAATCTCATTCTTTCGTATGTCTGTGGCATCAGTTGTAATTTCTCATCTTTCATTTCTGATTTTGAATCTTTCCTTCTTTGCTTGCACTCGGTCTGCTATGAGTTTGCAACAATTCCTGTTCAATTGCGGGCACAGTTGGACTGGCTTCAGTTGGAAAATACATCGATTATGAGTTTGATAGAAGGGCGCCTATTAAATAGGATACAGTGTTTTTTGCTTCTTGGGAAAACACCATATCTGGGTCAGGAGAGATAGTACAGTAGTTTGGGTGCTTGTCTTGCACATGGCCAACCTGGGTTTAATCCCTGGCACAACATACAGTCCCTTGAACCCTCCATGAGTGATGTCTGAGTGCAGAGTCAGGAGTAGCCCCAAAAACAAAATTTAAAAAAAAGAAATGAAAAAATCCCACGTCCTACCTCTATGGCAAGCGCTTTTCTTCTTTTCCTCTCTCCTTTTATTTATTATGGATTTTAATACAGGTACTAAGAGGTCATCATGTTTGTCAGGATGTTCAGAATGTTTTCAGGAAGGTAAGGCTGGAGCAGCTTTTTTAACTGGGTGGCAGCTTTGGGGGTGGGGATGTGACTACCGAGGCTTCTGGAAATTACAGGGAGGTAGCCCATCCCAACCCCAAAAAAGCCTGAGATTTCAG
The DNA here is from genome assembly GCF_029834395.1 of Sorex fumeus. Lineage (NCBI taxonomy): Eukaryota > Metazoa > Chordata > Mammalia > Eulipotyphla > Soricidae > Sorex > Sorex fumeus. Next base: position 20,974,175 of record NW_026606118.1, read on the forward strand.
TCACAAAATCTGAATACCTGAATTTTGAGCCGATTATATGCATATATGATATAAAATAATATATAATAATAAGGACTGGAGCAATAGCACAGCAGGTAAGGTGTTTGCCTTGCATGCGGCTGACCTGGGTTCGATTCCTCCATCCCTCTCGGAGAGCCCGGCAAGCTACCGAGAGTATCCTGTCTCCATGGCAGAGCCTGATAAGCTCCCTGTGGCATATTCCATATGCCAAAAACAGTAACAAGTCTCACAATGGAGACCTTACTGGTGCCCGCTCAAGCAAATTGATGAACAATGGGAGGACAGTGCTACAGTGCATATAATAATAAATTGTATAATATATTATATAATTATATATACTATAAATAATATGTATTTTATAGATATATAATCTGGGACCAGGGCCATGGCAGCAATTTTGGATTGTGGAAGCAAGTGGCTGCCAGGGGCTCTGCTTGGTTGGGCGCTCGGCTGACCTGGCCCCCTCTGATTAACCCTGGTCTGTTCAGCCTTATGCAGGTCTGAGATTAACTGCAGCTTTTGATCTTCTTCGAGGTTTATTTATGGTTCTCTGAAGCAATGCTGATAAATAAACTTGTATAGCTGAGCTGGAGGTGGTTTGTGAGCATGGATTCCACATACCTAACTTTTGGCTGTTTAATTTCTTGGGAAACTTGGTCCCCAGTTTCCGAGTCTGGCCAAAGACACAGCAGCAATCTGGGGGTATCAGGAAGCCTGAAGTTACCATCAGGCTGCTATGCATTCACCCTGCGGGTACAGGTTGAACTGCCAGGAGAACCACACTGCCTTGAATTTCACATCTCGGACTGTCCTTAAAAAGCGTTATTTTTTTTTCAGAGTGAAGAAATATTAATATTATTCCAAATATGTAAATTACAAAATAAAACTCCATAAATTTTATTTGACATATCTTACATGAATCATAACAATTGCATATGTGCAATTGTCACACACTGTAACTTACGATGAAGTAAAATATGTAGTGCTGGAATATATAAGCTAAACTTAATTTATTGGCACTTTTTTTTAAATTTTTTTTTTATTAGTGAAACACCATGAGGTACAGTTGTAGATTTACTATTTTTTGTGCTTTGGTTTCGATTATACAATGATCAGATACCCATCCCTCCACCAGTGCCCATTTTCCACCACCATGGATAATATCCCCCCCACTCCCAGCCCCCCAGCCCCCCACCCCCATCCTCCCATCCCCCCCTGCCTCTGTGACAGGGCAATCCCCTGTGTTCTCTCTCTCCTTTTGGGTGTTGTGGTCTGCAAAAGAGGCATTGAGTGGCAAACATGTTCAGTCCATAGTCTACTTTCGACATGCATCTCCCCTCCTGGGAGGATCCTCCTAACACCCTTTATTTGGTGCTCCCTTCTCTATCTGAGCTGCCCTTTCCCCTAGAATACCCGGCTGGCCTCTAAGTTATGGAGTAATCCTCCTGGTGCTGATCTCAGCTATTCTTGGGTATTAATCTCATATTTTGTTACTTTATATCCCCCAAATGAATGCAATCTTTCTATGTCTATCCCTCTCTTTCTGACTCATTTTGCTTAGCATGATACTTTCCATGTTGTACCACTTGTATGTAAATTTCATGACTTCATCTTTTCTAACAGCTACATAGTACTCCATTGTGTAGATGTACCAAAGTTTCTTTAACCAGTCATCTGTTCTTGGGCATTCAGGTTTCTTCCAGTTTCTGGCTATTGTAAAGAGTGCTGCAATGAACAAACAAGTGCAGATGTCACTTCGTCTATACTTTTTTGCCTCTCTGGGATATATTCCCAGGAGTGGTATTGCTGGGTCAAATGGGAGCTCAATTTCTAATTTTTTGAGAATCGTCCATACTGTTTTCCAGAAGGGCTGAACCAGTCGACATTCCCACCAACAGTGAAGGAGTGTCCCTTTCTCGCCACGTTTGCGCCAGCATCGGTTGCTTTTGTTCTTTTGAATGTGGGCCAGTCTCTGAGGTGTGAGATGGTATCTCATTGTGGTTTTGATCTGCATCTCCTTGATGATTAATGATTAGAGCATTTTCTCATGTGCTTTTTTGCCATTCGGATTTCTTCTTTGAGAAAGTTTCTGTTCATTTCATTGCCCCATTTTTGGATGGGGTTGGATGTTTTCTTCTTGTGGATTTTAACCAGTATTTTGTATATCCTGGATATCAACCCCTTGTCAGATGTGTATTCGGCGAATATCCTTTCCCATTCTGTAGACTGTCTTTGTATTTTGGTCACTGTTTCTTTGGAGGTGCAGAAGCTTCTTAGTTTAAGATAATCCCATTTATCTATCTCTGTTTTCACTTGCTCGGTCAGTGGCGTGGCATCTTTGAAGATACCATTAGCTTCAATGTCATGGAGGGTTTTGCCAACTTTGTCTTCAATGTACCTTATGGTTTCTGGTCTGATGTTGAGGTATTGGCACTTTTGATGGAAGAGAATGCTATAGGAAGAAAGGAAGGAAGGAAGGAAGGAAGGAAGGAAGGAAGGAAGGAAGGAAGGGAGGGAGGGAGGGAGGGAGGGAGGGAGGGAGGGAGGGAGGAAGGAAGGAAGGAAGGAAGGAAGGAAGGAAGGAAGGAAGGAAGGGACAGACATAAAGCCTAAAAGGCACTCAGATTTCAAAGTTGGTTATCTAGAATGATGATGCTGTAAATATTTTTAAATTGAAGTATGATACTACTAAGAGTGATATGTCCTGTTAAATTTTTATTATTAAGTTAGAAGTGTTGGTGGGAACACCTGGGCTAGAGAGCTGGAATTTATTTATAATGAGCTCATAGGGGACTTGAATATTAAGTAAAAGCTAGGAACGGCTTAGAAAGGAAAGCTTCTGGAGCTAGAACACCAGAATGACACTGTCATTGAGAAAGAGGAAAAGGAAAGGATGGAGTTAAAAGAATGTTTGCTGGGACTGGAGAGATAGCACTGTGGATAGGGTGCTTGCCTTGTGTACAGCGGACCCAGGTTTGATCACCAGCATCCCTTATGGTTACGCCCCACCCCATCCCAAGCACCACCAGGAGTAGTTCCTGAGCATCACTGGGTGTGACTAAGTAAAACAGAAAACAAAATAAAAAGTATTTGGAGAAGCAGGAGATAAAAAAAAAAAAAACAGAAGCAAAGGGAGGGCTTGTTTTCTGGTTTTATGCAAAAGACTGGTATTATTTTCTCAATTCAAAGATGATAGCTTTGAACAGGCAGATAGTTTCATGTAGGATTTCCTTTAGTTTCTTGAAAATGAATTGTTTCTGCTCAGAAATGTTAGATATGTCCTAGAGACTATATGCATCCCTTTTCTCCTTCCCAGAAAGTATATAAATTGAAAATATTGAAAGAGTATATTTAAAATCTACATAATTGTAAATTATTATGTAGGATATGGGATGCCCAGGAATTAAATTTGCACTGGAGTGTTTAAACTGATGGATTTCTGAAAGAATCAAGATTTCTAAATAAGTGTAGATGCCATGCAGTGAGAAAGAAAATCGTTTTTTACTTTAATCTTTGTGAAAAATAGCCTTTAGGAAGAGAAGTGTAAAAGGAGGACAGACAGGTCAACCCTGTGAATAGTTAGAAAAAAATCGAGGATATAGAAGTGGTTTGGCAATTAGGATGTGATTAAGGGGATATTGAAGACTAGTCTGTAGTAGATTTACTGAAATTTTTATATTACTATTAAAATCATCATATAAAAAGTAATGGGAAGCTCATGTGAAAAATAGAGATACAAGAGTGAGGGACTTTGAAAATGCCTGTAAACAGTTAACAACTGATAAAGTGCAATCTTGGAGTGTGTGTGTGTGTGTGTGTGTGTGTGTCTAAAAGTCACACTTTTATAAGTAATAATTTTTATAAGAAGAAATCATTTCTCAGAGTAAATAAAGAAGAAAGATAAATGACGAAAAGCTACAGAAATGTGTATGTATATGTGTATGTTTCTCAAGGAAAAAGCAGTTTTATCTGCTGAGAATATAGAGAGGTTTGCTGCCTATATTATGATCTGGGACAGGAATCTTCAAGGTTTAAAATTTTATTTGAACATACAGTGGAGAAAGGAGAGATGAAAAGGATATTAAAATGATCTAAATGCTTTTCTGGGGCTGGAGAGATAGCACAGTGGGTAGGGCGTTTGCCTTTCATGCAGCCGACCTGGGGTCAATACTCAGCATCCCATATGGTCCCCCGAGCACTGCCAGGAGTAATTCCTGAGTGCATGATCCAGGAGTAACCCCTGTGCAATGCCAGGTATGAATCAAAAACAAACAAACAAAAAAAAACTCTTCTGAGCTTACATAAGTTCACAGTGGATACAACAACACATTGCTCTAATGCTTCATCACATGTAACAATTCAGGAAAATAATATTGAAAGTAAAGGGGGGAGGGAGGGAGACCTGACCAGGAGGAGAGAATTCAAAGGAATGAAGATAATGAAGATATTTCATTGTGGCAAAAGAATACACACATACACTGACCTATCTCTTCTGGGGAAGGAGATAAGGGTAGTCTAGTGGATGTAATGAACTAAGGAATCTGGAAGGGACTCTAGGAACTAAAGGCTATGAAGAAATAAAAATAGAAACATGGCAGGGCAAGGCAGGACTGTTGTGGTGTGGGGAGGGAGTAATATGTCCTTGATGCAATATGCTTGCAAAGACAGTCTCCCTACATTGGAAATTGATGAGTTTGTGGAAATGTGCTCAAAAGGCAATGTACAACAAAGGAAAGCAAAAAAAAAAAAAGAAAGAAAAGAGGGGGGTGTTCTAAAATGGTTCTCATTACCAGAACAAAGAAATGACGCCAAATTCCTCATTGTGGTTTCTGTAAGCCCTGGCTTCTTCAGGCTTGAGCAGCTTGGGCAGAGGAAGGGGGAGAAGAGCAGAGACAAGGGAGAGTTTCTGCCTTTACCCACACCCTGTAAACTCTAGCAGGATTCAAGCCACCTGGCACAGTGGCTACATCAGGTGACCTGGGTCAAGCGGTGGAGGGAGATTAAACGTGGTTCCCAGAGTTACCCCAGCCTGTGTAGTTGGAAAAGAGTAGGGAACAGCCTGGGTGCTGTTTACCAAAACCACTGGGAATTACTGTATTGTCCACTGGATGGAGCCCGGTACAGCCTCTGGGACATGGTCAGCCTCCTTCCAGGTGCCCCTTGAGGGAGAAGTACTAGCACTTCAGGATGGGGCAGTAAATATTGGGTTCAAAGCTTCCAGCACTACGCAGGATTCCACAGGAACCTGACCTTTGCTGAGCAACTGACGGCTCACGTCAACACTGCGTTGGTGGAATCCTCACCCGGCTGATGATGGCCAAAACAGAGTTAAGAGAATAGAATAGAGCAAGGCCTTACTGTAGAGTGCACCTCTACAGACTAGTCCCAACCAAGATTCCACATCCACAGGTTGAGGAGATCAGGACACCAGTAAAATGTAGAGACAAGGGTTGCCTTGACCAGGCAAGTCACGCAGGGGAGTTGTAACATCCTTCTAAAACCAGGAGATCAATCGCCTTCTTATTTCTGGATCAAGATTCCACAGATTGGGCTGGAGAGATTAGCATAGCAGGCAGTGCTAGGCAGTGCAGCTGACCCAGGTTTGATCCCCGACATCCCAAATGATCCCTGTGCACCACCAGGGATGATCCCCAAGTACAGAGCCAGGAGTAAGCCTTGGGCAGAGGCGTGACCCCAAACCTCCCCTGCAACCCCCAATCCCACAAAATCTTGAAGCATCTGGAGATGAAGGCACCTGGAGAGCTTTTTCTCCTCACCGACTTAGGCTTCAGTTTACCACATGGTTGATCAGGTGATAGGCCATAGTCCGCTAAAGCCCTGGACAGCATGGGCTAACAGCGTGGACTCTGGAGTCAGCTGGCCTGGGTAAACATTAAGTCTTCACAGGCAATCCTTTTAGGAGCACTACCACGTTATCTCTTGCAAGGAACGTCTGAAAAATCCCCCGTTTCTTGAAAACTGCTTGTCTGTCCTTTTCTCTCACTTCCTTGATTGAACTGGTTTTTGAAAGTCCTTCTGGTAGGAAGGCTTCCCTGTCTGAGAGAAAGGTAGGGAAGTTGCTTTCTTCAGCTAAACTTGGAACTCCCTCTCCCCAACCCCCACCTAAGTTATCTCCTTTCCCCCACCAGCATGTGGAGGGCCTGGAGAGGATTGGAGGGTACAGATTGCTGAAGGGAAGATTTTATTTTCTGTCTGAACAAGTATCACTGCTTTGTTTTGTTTGGGGGCCACACCTGGCATTGTTCAGAGCTTACTCTTTGCTCTGTTCAGGGATCACTTTTGGGGGGCTTGGGGGGTGCCAGCGATCAAACTCAGGTAAGTCACATGCAAGGCAAATGTCCTACCCACTGTAATATCGTTTTGGTTCCAGAATATTGCTATCAAACAGATAACTTCAATTTCACAATGTAGTGGAATCAGTGTATGATTTTCAGTTTTATCTCTGATATCAAAATGTTTTGATTTTTATGTTTCTGATTTTGTTGGGAGTTTTGTGGGGGGCTGGAACACAATGGCGGTGCTTAGGGGCTACTCCCTATAGTGCTTTGAGTACCATGCAGTGCTTGGCATGGACCCCAGCCTGCCCGCCTAAGAAACAAGCATTTTAGCCTGTTGAACTCCCTTGACAGCTACCCAAAGAGAAGAAACCCTCTTTGCTAGACTCACTTTACAAGACTACTGAAAATTTGTATCTGAGTAAGCATAACCAGCACTCATTTTACTAATTATTTAAAAAATGAATGTAATAATTCCACAAAATATGATCATGAACTGCCACTGTAATAGGAACCCTTTCTTCCTTACCCCAGTAAGTCAGGTTGTAGGCTCATTTCTCCTGCTATGGGAATGACAGGAATCATATTTAAAAAAAAAAAAACTACCAAAAAAACAAAAAAGCTACCAAAACCTGGCAAGCTAACCGTGATGTATTCAATATGCCAAACACAGTAACAACAAGCCTCACGATAGAGACATTTACTGGGCCCACTCGAGCAAATCAATGAATAATGGGAGGACAGGGCTACAGTGCTACCAAAATCTGTTCTCAAAAGAAGCCACCAAAGAACTGTTCTCAAAAGAACACACCCAAAGGCCACACCAAGTGGTGTTCAGGACTTCCTTCTGGCTTTGTGCTTAGGGATTACATTTGGTGGGACCTGGGGGACCATGTGGGATGCTGGGGATTGAACCTCTGTTTGCCAGCTACACGCAAGGAAGTACCCTACCCACCGGACTATTGCTCAGGGCCCCCCAAATCTGACCTCTTCTTTCCTCTCACTTTGCAAAACATAAATGACTGTCTGAATTTTTTGTGAGTTCTCTTCTCCCATAGCTGCAGAAGAAAGTGTCCGTGTTTAGGTTCCAAGTGCAACTGAGTTCAACTTGTGGCCAACCATTGAGACAACAGAATATACGCCTTCATCGGCAGATGAAGGATAACAAGACTGACAGCCAAAAGAAGAAATTCAATGAAAAAGTATGTAATGTGTCTCTGCAGGGCGAGCTCCCTTCATGGTTAGTGTTTGTCTTCATTTATAAGTCCCTGGGGGATTGATTCTAACCCCATTCATCTGAACTGCAGTAGCGTTAGAGAAAGTAAACAGTGCTAGCAGAACAGAACAATCTAAACTGCATTTACTGATATGCTACCACCGAACTTCTCATGCTAGGGGTGGCATTTACAGAGCAATCATTACAGTTTTACTCAACTGCAAAATTTCACAGTGAAAATTCAGAAACCAGGTTCTGAGGCACCTTTTCCCCCCTATGGGTGGGTGGGTGGGGGGGGTGTATTTTTTTCTTTGTTGTTTTTGCTCCAACTGTCACTGTCACTGTCCTACCACTGTTCACCGATTTGCTCGAGCGTGTCCAGTAACGTCTCCATTTTGAGACTTGTTGTTTCTGTGTTTGGCATATTGAATACGTCACAGGTAACTTGCCAGGCTTTCCCGGGCGGGCGAGATACTCTCGGTATCTTCCCGGGCTCTCCGAGAGGGGCGGAGGAATCGAACCAAGGTCGGCCGGGCTGGCTGCGTGCAAGGCAAACGCCCTACCACTGTGCTATTGCTCCAGCTCCAACTAGTTAGAGTAATATAGGTGTGGATTAATATTTGAGAAGTAGATTGTGGGGACACTACCCCCCACGCCCCCCAAAAAAAACTTGCAATGTATCAGAATTGGGTTATGTGTCACCAGGAAAATGTTATCTTGGCCTTGGGTTTTCCAACTGTTAAATTAGCATCAACACCTATGCTTGAATGAAGAAAATCTATATTTAAAACACCTGGCACACAACTGACCCTTGGGGCTATTTCCTCCCTTTCAGGTTACCCCTGGCAGTTTGGAGGGAAACCAAGCCCAGACACCTGTGAAGTGGGCCTGACCCAGGTCTGAAAGCTGATGGCCTTCAATTCTCTGAACTCCCAGCTATAATCTCATTAAGAATGCCGGAATCCAGCGGAACCCTGGAAGCTCCTGCTTCGTCCCCACTCCTTTCAAATCCTGCTCCTCACTGTGCATTTTCCTTTGAGAACAACCTTCTACAAGCCCCTATGATTTGCCCAGGAAGAACCCTATTCCTTTCAGCCCTTTACCGCAGGTAAAGCAAGTCACCTTCAAGTACTCAGCTCCTGCGGTCTGATGCCACACTCAGCCTCTGGATGTGCTAACATGGTGTCCCCAGGGAACAGTGACCAATACACACACACACACACACACACACACACACACACACACACATACAGATACGGCCAGCAGTCAGGGGTCGGGCCCTCCCTGTCAGGAACTCCTCTTTCTCCCCTTCCCCGTCTCCTTTTTTTTGCTGCCACCAAATCTCAGCCAGGCTGCTGGGCCAAGTGGATTGAGGCCACACAGACAGGCCGATGTCCCCCAACTGCAGACGCTGGGCGGTGGAGAACTCTCCCAGGAAAAGAAACTCAGCGGTGAGTTGCAAGGGCCAAAAGGTCAGGAGGTGGGGGGTGGGGCGGACAGCTGCTGGATTCCCCTCCCCCCACCTCACCCCTGCACTGACGAGTGGGGGCCAGGCTGGGTGAGGGGACTGGGGACTTGGGATCTGTGGGGGGTTTGGGGCGGTGGGGGGGGGGGCGTGGACGTGGCAGGTGCCCTCGGGTGGGGCAGCTGAGTGCGCCCTGTATTGCCTATGGGAAGCTCCAGGCTCATTCCCCTCCTCTTCTGCACGGCTGGGAGATGGGGGGGGGGGGGGCAGATGACCTTGATGCTAGAGTTGGGGAGCTACCACCTACCGCCCACCGTGCGAGATTCCTGTGCAAAGAGACTGGGGTGGCCCAAGAGTTTGGAGTATGGCTGAACCCCACATCGGAAGTTCTAGTGTAACCCATCTGCTGGGAAACCCTCAATGGGCAGGAAGGGCCACCTGGTGGCGGGTCCCCAGGGACCTGGGGAGCAATGGGAGGGGGGCATGGCTGTCCCAGAACCTTAGCTGACCCCACCCGGAGGAACTGGGGGCTTGGGGTGGAACCCAGCATTGGTCGCTTCCCACACCCTTAACTAAGAGCCACCCAGGCTCTAGTCCTGTGGCCTGGCTTCTACCTCACTATAGACTGCAATTTCAGGTGCCCCCATTCTGTGGCGTGAAAGTGAAGTGACAACTCTTACAACTGAGAGTCGCAGTATTGAATGTCTGTTTGGTCACTTTGAATGAAAAATCCCCAAGTGTTCTGGGAAAGGCTGGCACTGCTCCCAGTGTGTGGTCTGGGCCTGGCCTTTTTCACTCATGGCACCTGCCAAAAGCACCAGGAGTGGGCGTTGGTTCCCTGTTGGCCTCTGGAGGCCATCTAAGGGTCCCTATTGGCAGGAATGTTTGTAAAGTGTCCTCCTGGAATTTGCTGGAGTGTCCAGGTTAGGAATGCAGAGGTAGAAGGATTGTGTGTGTGTGTGTGTGTGTGTGTGTGTTTTGAACTTGATGGGATTGTTGAACACATATGAAGCACAAGTGTTTCCTCATTTCTAAAGTGGCCCCTGAGAAGTTGTTGCAGAGATAAGAAAGCATAGGATACGTGGAAATGTTGTGTGGGAGACGTCAGAATGTTGATAGAAATGTCTGGTGCCTGGCAACCAAAGGAGGACCTCCTCGGTTCAGCAGGGAGGTGTGGATGAAGTGAGAGCTGCTGATGTTTCAGTGTCCCCTGGAAAGGAGAACGCTGATTTATTTCCAGGTGGTTCAGTCTGTAGCAGTGCTCATGCAAATTGTATCTTAGGACTTCACTCTCGCCCTGGTGAAAAGTAACCAAGGTGACCGTGTGCAATATGCATCAGATGCCGCTCATTTTCTCCAAGACCAAAGGCTGTGGATGATTTCCATTTAAGCAAATCAAAAGTCAAGATTCAGCTGTGGCGCCCCTTCACAAACTCTGTCTGCTTGCTTTTTTGCTCATGGAGAATTTCTGTTCCATTATTGAACATGCTTTTTTTCTGTTGAGGCTATGGATGGATGGGGTGTTCTTGAAATATAAAGATGAATAAAGCGCTGGGCATTTTGTTTTGAGCTGTTTCATTTTGGTTTTGCCTAGCTCTATCTAGAGGGAGACAATGGTTATAAAAATAGACCACAGCACAACCTGGTTACAATGGTGACTAAGGTGGAGGCTGAAGAAAGTATCCTGTGGTCCAGAGGAGAGAGTCCTCAGGGGAAGTGTATGCCTCAGAAGTGAGAGTGGAACTGGGCAAAGTTTATCTTCATGACTGGAGAGATAGGATGGCACTAAGGCACTTGCCTTGCATGAGACTGACCCTGGTTCCATTCCCATCACCGCTGGTCATGGTCCAAATCTCTCCTCCTCTTCTCCCCTCACCATGTATTCTCAAAGGTTTTTCACAGGGGCACCTAATTCCTGTGGAAATGCTTTGAGAACTTAGAATTCTGTACACAGTGAAATCTGTGTTGTTATATTTTAATCTGCTAAACATCAATAGTCAAATGTTGGCAATCTAAAGTAGAAAACAACTTTTGGTGTTATGATGGCTTTGCCAAAAATTTACTAGACTTTTTGTTATTGTATCTTTGTCAAATGATAACCAGTCTTGTTTTCATCCCAGCTGTGTAATAATGCAAATCCAAAATAAACCTTAGTAAGCACACAAACACAATTTAAGTGTGTTTTTACTTCATATTTTGTTCTGTTTAAAAATAATATCCATCTACTATCCACTAGATTAAGAAGAAAGTTTAAAACAGATAGTGAATTATCATCACAAATTGACTTTTATTGATTTAATAATTTTATTTGCCATTCCCTTAAATTTTGTTGGACCAAGTAATAGGAAATTAATTTGTTATATCCCTGACAAGGGGGTAGGCTGGGAGATGCTTAGAACCTGGGGATATTGGTGGAGAGAAAGGGGAATTGGTGGTGGGATTGATGTTGTGATGTTGTATGTCTAAAAGCAACTCTATTATGAACAACTTTTTAAATAACAGAGTCTCAATAAACATTCCTGGAAAAAAAATATCGAAAGGCCTGGAAAGATAGTATAGTGGACAAGGCTATTGCCTTGCACACAGTTGACCTGGGTTTGATTCCCAGCATCACATATGGTTCTCTGAGTCCCAGGAATGATCTCTGAGCACAGAGCCAGGAGTGAGCCCTGAGCACAACTGGGTGTGGCTTATTTACCACCCCTCCCCCCCCCAAAATAATATTCAGGGCCAGAGACATAGCATAGCGGGTAAGGCCCTTACCTGTGTGCAATTGCCTAGGCTCAATTGTAGGCACCATATATGGTCCCCCAAGCACTGCCAGGAGTAAACCTTGAGCCCAGCCACATGTGGCCCCAAACACCAAAACAATACAAATAATATTCAGATGAAGTTTTTAATTTTTTGCACTTCTTAAAAATTGTTTGCAGGTGAGGGGCAGAGAGATTATAAGGATTAAGGCAGATGTAACAGACTCCGGTTCAATCCCTGGCACAACATGTCCCCCAAGTATTAGCAGGTACAGACCTGGAGGCCCTGGAGCACCAGCAGTTTGACCAGGGTAATTCCCAGCCCTGCAAGGGCCCAGGCAGCCAGCAACCTATCCTCTGACATAACCTAATTGGCCAAGAATTGCAAGGAGAGGATCCCAGGCCTCCTGAGCACTACTTTGAAGCTCTCCTTTTGGCCCAGTCCAGGTCCCAGGAAACTCAAGGTCAGCTCATTACTTAGAATCACCAATCTTGTACCCCAGGTTAAGATTCCCCCTGACCCGGAAGTGGAAGAGGAGGGAGAGGGCTATGCAACTGCACATTTCTTCCCTTCTCAATAACTCACCATGAGCATACAAAGACATTCTAACTGTAGTCACCTAGACAAACAAAAACACACAAGGAACAACTCCAGACTGCAAAAGTCAAAAATGGGAAAGCAACACAGAACCCCATCAGGCTGAATGAAGGTGGTAGCCCAGAAGACTCAACTAGTAATAAGTTATGTAACTCTCTGATAGAAATTTCGAGAAAAATTGTTGAGGATGTCTGAGGAGCTCAAACAATGAAATGAACTGTCAATGAAACCCTCCTCCCAAAACAATTGTGTTTGGTTGATGGGGGGTTGGGGGGAGGGTTCCCATTGTGAAGGCAATGTACATGCCTTAATGTTACATTTTAACCCTTAGGAGCACAAACAGTAAACCTGAGAAGAATAAGAAGATGGAAATTAGGAACCAAGAGGAGTTTGCTCAAAGTGATGGTAGAAAAAAGCAAAATAAGCTCGTTCAGGAAGACACAGAAAAACAAGGATGGTAACCCAAGCTTGGATGCCATCTCACTGACTCTTGATTGTCTTACACGTTTTGATGAAATGTGTCAGAGTTATTTCTGAACATGAAAGAGTTAAAGCTTCCACTGCCCTGTCTGTATTTAAAACAAAACAAACATTCCTGGCTGATGACCTTAAGCAAGGACCCTGACTCAATGTATCTGCACATTTTTAAAATGCAGCTAATAGTATAATCGTTAGAAACTTCTGACGATTAGCAGCTGGGAGAGTTAGGAGGCCCCCATGGAGAGTGAACTCTACTCTAGTTCCATCTCAGTTCCCTTGATCTTACAGAAGTCCTAGGAATTTGGGCAGATGGCATAGCACTCCTTTTCCAACTGGAGAAACTTGCATTGGGGGCTAGATTGACTTGCTGAGAGGCATTGGGCAGCTAAACGCAAGTGAGAAACTCTGCCTTTGGGAAATAGCTCTATCTCTGGGAAACGACTCCTTAGTCTCTGCTGTGGCTGTCTCTTATAGCTGAGGATGACATCCTGGAGTTGAAAGGAACAAAGGCTGAAATCCTGTGTGTCTATTTCTCACACCATCAGCCAGTGATTCTCCAGTTCTCATTGTGGACTTCTTTGAAAATTACAGTTTCCTCTCAGAGGCTTTTGGATGGGAGTTGGTTCCTGCTTTAGAGGGTCGGAAGAGGCAGAAGAAAAATCATAAAGAATCATATATGATTTTAAGAGTTTCCAAAGAGGGAACCCCTCTCTTCAACTCCCAGTAATGTGTTGTAATGTCACCGGACAAAGAGTCAGCTTTATTGCTCAGCAACTTAATTGCTTTCATCTGCAGCTGGTGGGACTGAGGCAGAAATAGTATTTCCTCATATAGCCCCTTTCACATGTGTCTGGTCCCCAGAGAGAGGGGAGGGGACCGTGCCTTTGTACAGAGTGCTCAAGGATGTGGGTCAGATTTTAATTAGAACATTAATTGGGAATTTGCAATGGGAGAGTATGACCAAGAACCTCCTCATTGTGAAAGAAGGACACAGAGCACAGAGGAAAAATGTTATCAAGAGAAACACACGAAATGCTTGTATTTTTTTTTCTTCCAAAGGAGCAGCTTTGATCTTCACAGATCATCTTTCAACTTTCTGAGTCGGAAGGCCCCCAAGTTCATCTATCTCAGGTTAGCTCTGGGGGTAGGGCACTCAAGCAGAGCTCAGGGCTTCAGTGGGACCATTCTCAGTGATACTCCATGGGCTGTGTAGGTCTGACAATTCAGTGTTTGGACCCAGTGGTGCTATGGGTTGCCAGGGTCACTGAAGTACCATCTATATGTGTCAAATGCTATCACAGTGGCTCTGTTTGGGACTCCTAGTGCCTCCACTAAGTGTGAAGTTCAGTACACAGCCAAGGTATCGAAGAACCACAACTGAAGTGTACAAGCCTTTTAGCATCACTGCCATCAATAAAGGTGTAAGACAGATGCCATGTGAGCACCATGGCAGAGTGTATGAGCACTGAAACCAAATGTGGCTTCCCCCAATTAGCATCATAAGCAAAATCTTGTGTGTGACACCCCTAGTCAGCACAATAGCAAAGGCAATGGGAGGGGGAAGGCTAAGGTAGGTTTGATGATTGGCAACCTGCAGGGAACGAGAGACTGTTAGTGGCAAGAGTACAACGTCTTTGCCCATTACTCCATGACATTTGCAAGGTATGATAGAGAATTTAGAGTGACTATATTAAGTAGTCAAATACATTTACTAAATATATCCAAAAGATCTGGGAAAGTTGATGTTAGTGCTCTTAATAGCTCTTATCCAGGTACAAATTATTGACTCACTTTATTGGACCAGGGCTTATTGGGCTTTCTTCTTGTGTTTTGTGGTCACACTTGGTTATTGCTCAGGAATTACTCCTGGCTTTGTGCTCTGGGGTGACTCCAGGAAATGCTTAAGAGAACCTGTGGTGCCAGGGATTGAACCCTGATCTCCTGTATGTATAGCATGCATTCAGCCTGCCGGGCAATCCCTCAGGCTGATCTGAAGAGATATTGCAGGGGTTAAGGTGCATGAGTTGCCTGTAGACAACCTTGGTTTGAGTCTCTGCACTGTGTGGTTCCCTAGGCAGAAGGTCGAACCCTGGAATATTGGGATGCCTCAGGTCATCCCTAGTCCCGAGGCACCCATGCAGCAAGACACTAAACCATGCTCTAGTTGTCTGAGAATTTCCAGGAGGAATCAACAGGCCCTCTCAGGATCACTTGGGAGGAAACAAATAAAAAACAAAGATTAAATTTTAGCTCCAAATGTCACATGGTAATGTATGTATTTGGAAATTGAATCTAAGACTCTGAATAGAGCATCCAAAACAATGCATTGAGTATGTGATTCTGTATTATGGGGGAATCCAAGTCTCTCTCATTGATAATTGGAATGTACTTCTGGCACTGGGCTTCCAGTTTCCTTCTCTGACAACTGTGGGTGTCTCCTGGTCAGAGGGGACTAGTTTGCTCTTATACCCTGGACCTGATTAAGAATGATTGCCAGGGCTGGTTTCTGGGAAGTGCAAGAGGCATGGATAGAAAAATGGTCATGCTGATGGGAGAGACAGGAGAATGTAGCGTAGACGAGGAGAAAGAATTGGAAAAGGGTCTTGGAGCTGAAGAAAGGGAAAACTGGGGAGTTTCGGGGAACCTGGAGTAGTGACAGTTTGGGCAGGAAGAAATCTAGGACAAAGACCAGTGTGTTAAAACCATCTAAAACTTCATCTGTAGGGTCCAATTTCCTGTGTTAAAGAATGCCGAGGTGGTGTAGTTTTGTGTAGCAAGCACAGCAAGGGACAGCAAGGGACTATGGGTTGTAGTTCTGGTGCTGTCTCTGTTTGTGGCCTCATGACCCTTTTTTTTTTCTTTTTGGGTAACACCTGGCAATGCACAGGGCTTACTCCTGGCTCTGCACTCAGGAATTACTCCTGGTGTTGCTCAGGGGACCATATGGGACGCTGGGAATCGAACCCGGGTCAGCAATGTGATAGGCAAACACACTACCCACTGTGCTATCGCTGCAGCCCCGACCTTGTGACCTTCGTTGGTTTCCTTATATGTAAATTCAAAGTGTCAGTCTGCTGGGCGAGCTTCCTTCTCTGTTTCAAGAATACCTGTCACTATGCTACTCGGCTAAGTGCCAATTTCTCATTTCGTTTTTCTCATCTAGAAAAAGTCATCTGATATTTCTTCTCCAATTGATGCTGTGCTACTTTAGGGAAAGTATATTTTCTAATGGAAAGCTTCATT
Organism: Sorex fumeus; assembly: GCF_029834395.1. Lineage (NCBI taxonomy): Eukaryota > Metazoa > Chordata > Mammalia > Eulipotyphla > Soricidae > Sorex > Sorex fumeus. The sequence goes on from NW_026606118.1 coordinate 20,990,244, forward strand.
TTCAGGGAGAGGAGCTTCAACCAAATTTGAGTGAAATCTTTTAATAGTAACAAGTAATGTTGAAAAAACAATTTCCTCAAGTTTTATTTTTAAACACTGAGCCCTGTTCAATACCAAATGGTGTTATACTTCACATGGTCATTTACCTATTTTTAAAAAATACTGCCTATCACTTATGAATTTAAGTTTTGTCTGAAAAAAATTTTAAAGATGGTAGCTCTGATGTAACCCATAAATATATTTACACACTTAAATAAAAAAAACAAGGTTTGGGAGGTAGCATACTAAACTTCATTTTGCCTATCTCTGGGGAATGAAACATTAGAAGGGTGGTAAAATGCTGAGTTTAGATACTTTTGTATTTAATAGGATGAACACATGCATTTTCATAGTTCAATGTGTATCATTTGTTACAGAATGAGTCTTCTTCATAATCATAAAGTACCTTGCTTTTTTGGATTTGCACATACAATCAACACTTGACAATTTATTTATTTATTTATTTATTTATTTATTTGCTTTTGGGGTCACACATGGCGATGCACAGGGGTAACTTCTGGCTCTACATTTAGAAATTATTCCTCGTGGTGCTCGGGGGACCATATGGGACGCTAGGAATCCAACTCTGGGTTGGCTAAATGCAAGGCAAATGCCCTATCCACTGTGCTACCAGCCCCTTGACAAGTAATTTAAGACCTAATAGCAAATAGTATCGTTTTATTAGACTACATATGGAAATTCTTTCTTGATTGAATTTTTAAAAGTTTGTTTTTAACTTATTATCTTACTGGGTTTTTTTTTTGTTTTTTGTTTTTTTTTTTTTTTTTGCTTTTTGGGTCACACTTGGCAATACACAGGGGTTACTCCTGGCTCTGCACTCAGAAATTACTTCTGGCGGTGCTCAGGGGACCATATGGGATGCTGGAAATTGAACCCGGGTTGACTGCGTGCAAGGCAAACGCCCTACCCACTGTGCTATCGCTCCAGCCCCCTTATCTTACTGTTTTTAAATTAAGCTGTTTGCTGTGTACTTGGTCAGAATTCATGTGGAAGTTGATGTAAGTGATGAGTTTTCTCGAGCCACCTAAAGAGACTTGAACCCAAAGATGGCAAGTAAGTTTCAGCACATTAATGTGTAGATGCCTCAGAGAATAAGATGAGATTCTGTCTACATTCATGGGACAAGAATTCCATGATTTGGGGGCTGGAGCAATAGCACAGCAGGAAGGGTGTTTGCCTTGGATGTGGCCAACACAGGTTCGATTCCCAGCATCCCATATGGTCCCCTGAGCACCGCTAGGGGTAATTCCTGAGCGCAGAACCAAAGTAACCCCTGTGCATTGCCAGGTGTGATCCAAAAAAGCGAAAAAAAAAATTCCATGATTTGGAACTGGAGAGATAGTATGCAGGTAGGGTGCTTGCCTTGAGTGTGGCTGACATGGGTTCCAGCCCCCAGCACCACATATGGTCTTCCAACCTCATCAGGAGAAGCCTTGAGCACTATGAGATGTGCCCCCCCAAAAAACAAAACAAAACAAAACAGAAAAGAATTCCGTGACTCATAACTGGCCTGGTACGGTTACTAAAAGACAAGGAAAATAATCATTACTTGATATCTATTTAACATCGTTGGGATCTAGAATTTCAGATGATAGTCTTTTATTAAAATCAAGGTAAATATTTTATCCAAATATCTTAAGAACTTAATGTCTGAACTCTATATTATACTTGATTAGGTGTCATCTTAAATGAGTGCTATAAAGTTTCATGATAAATCATGATGAGATTGTATGTACTGGAGCTAGAGAAATAATACAATGGGTAGGATGCTTGCCTTGCACAAGGTTGGCCTGGGATAAATCCCCAAGACCTTTTATGATCCCCTGAGCATTGTAAGGAGTAATTTCTGAGTGAATAGCTGGGAATACCACCCCCTCCAGTGAATAGATGGAAATATCCCCCACTCCCCTCCCCATCATCGCCAGGTGTGGCCCCCAAACAAACAAAAAATATTGCAAGTATCAGAAGCTTTGTATCCCTCATGGAAGCTGGAATGATGATGTGCCAGAACAAAACAATCAAGAATTAATGACTCATGGAATAAATGGCTGTCTAGCTCATTTACTTTGGAAATGTGATTACAGATAATAAGGAGTATCCAACACAATTGAGCATTAAGATAAATAATTTTATCCTTGTTTATCAAATATTTATTAGTAATGATGGTAATCTGAAATATGTAGTACTTTTTTTAAAACCCTCTTCAAACAGCTTTCTGTAGTACCAAGAAAGAGTTAAATGGCTTATATGCATGATGCTATCACTCAGCTCTTACATTTGCGACTGAAAAGGACACCAGGTGGCATATATGTTGGAGAAGAAGAGATCTGGACTAGCTCTTGGAAAAGGAAAAATACAAAAAGGTCCCCAATCTTCTTTTCTCCCCCTCTGAAATAAAAAAGAATGGGGGGGCGGAGCAATAGTACAGTGAATAGTATTATTGCTTTGAATGAGACTGACCTAGGTTCGATCCCTGACATCCTATATAAGTCCCCTGAGCCCACCAGGAGTGATGCCTGAAAGCAGAGCCAGGAGTAAGGCCTGAACAGAGCCAGGTGTGATCCCAAAGCCATACACACACAAAAAAAAAATTAATAAAGAGGAAAGCAGTCATTCACAAGGTGTCGTGAGACTGTGAGCAATATTAGACCTCCAATTATTTCAAACTGAGTTTAAAAACAAAACCACACTTATGGATGGTATCCTCCTTGTAACCATAATAAACTAGTACTTAATCATCAGCTCACCTTTTTAGTAAGACCTGATGAATGCCTACTATGAGCCAAGCATGTTGGCTCTGAGAAAGGAACAATGGACAAAAAAAATCGAGCCCCTGCTCCAAGTTATCCATTACAGATATGAGAATTAAATTTCTGCATTTTCCTAATAATAAGAGATTTTGAATATTTTTTCAATTGTCTATGTATCATCTGTAAGTCTCCTTTGGGGAAGTATTTATTCATCTATTTTGCCATCCTTGATTTGATTGCTTGTTTTTTGTTGTTGATTTATGTGATTTATTTATATTTTTGAAAATCAATCCATCGTCATATGTATGACATGCAAAAAATTGAAGAAAATTAAATCTCTACAAAGTATCTTGTCTATGGGCCAGAGAGAGAGAGAGAGAAAGAGAGAGAGAGAGAGAGAGAGAGAGAGAGAGAGAGAGAGAGAGAGAGAGAGAGAGAACAGAGAGTAAGGTCTTCTGTTCCCACACATGGTTGCCCCAAGAACCACCAGGAGTGATCTGAGCACAAAGCCAGGAATAAAAAGCACAAAGCCTGAGTAGCCCAAAAAAACAGCAATAAAGCAAGAATAAGAAATATTGAGATGAAAATACTAGGGGAAGTCATTTGGCATCAGAACATGTGCTCGAACAGTTTCCTTTTGAATTTAATTCTCCCTCTTCCACTCCCAACTTGTTGCTGTTGTTAGGATATCACACTTTGTTGTGTTTATCACACACTCTTGATTGTGGTGCCTTTTTTTGTGCTGCTGGGGATCACACCTGCAATGTCATGGATGGAGATTGAGCAATGGCCTCACGCCACGCATGCAAGACAGCTGTTCTATCACTAATGTACATCTCCAGGACCCTGGGCAGATTTTTTTAATTAAATGCACATGACTTACATCTTCTGTTTCCCTGTATTCTACACTTTTGCTTATTGCAGGTTCCTAAACTAAGTAGTCCTGTTATTTTTTTAAAATATATTTATTTTGTAATTTAATTTCATGGTGTGTAGAAAAATGTAGGGAGATAATGTTACTAATTGAGGCAATGCTTCATACATTAGCTAATTACAATAATGTCTAAACCTGCTTGGATTCTAATGTAAGTTGTTAAATATTATATACCACCCTACTTTAAAAGTTATTTAAGATTTTTAAAAATTGAATCTCTAAGTATTAGTGGATTTCATCTGAGGATATTATTTGTACTAAAAGGTAATCAGAAACTGTGCTCTAAATTGGAATTTTTGATAGACAATAGGAAAACATCATTAGTTTTCAATTTTGATCATCTGAGTAGGGATTAGACTGATCCCTTGGAAAGAAAAGGCTAATTGCTAAGAAAATGAATCAGGTGAAAGGATTTTGACTTTTAAATCCATGTAATATAAAGTTTTGAAGTCCTTGAGTTAAGGTCTGACATAGAAAAGGTATTTTTTAATTTCAGAAATGTTATGTCCCAATTATTGAAATGACAATACTTGGGTTACATTCAAATATTATATTTCTTTCTTTGAAAGGCATGTACTTACATTCTTTAGAGTCAGTTTATAGTCTAATTATCCAGATAGAACAAAGATGAAAGGCTAGCCTTAAAACGGTAGAGAAATGTTTTCCTTTCAGGGGACAGAACAATATACAAAAGATAAAATTGCCCTCAGGAAGGGTTCTGGCCAGGTAAACTGTGTGAGTTCTGATGGTGGGGATTAAAAGGCCTTATGGTAAGTTGAATTGCATATGGGCACATTCCATTTGCTTTATTTCAACCAGTCAAGGTCAAGAGAAATGAAAAATCAGTGGAGATTATGTCTAGCATTTCATCAGTATGTGGTGTGTGTCCTTGAATTAGAATGCTATGAAGAATGTGAATCTTGATCTCCTAGTTGGTCTCAGTTCTACCCAACTCACACTAATTCACAAGTACTCTTAATACTATCTAACTTGCACCTCACTTGCAGTGAACAACCTGGTCTTCTGCCTCCTTCAAATCTATCAAAGTTATATATGGTTGAATGACTTATTTTCCGTTTAGCATCTCACTCTCTTCTACTTAACCTCCTCTTCTCTAGCCCAAGTGGGATTTTTCTTGATCAGGATCCATCCTTTCTTCCACACTTTGCCTCCTTGGCTATAACTCTTATCTCCTCAGAGGCTCTTGGTAGCACTGTAGTACTATCCTCCTGTTGTTCATCGATTTGCTCGAGCAGGTACAGTAATGTCTCCATTGTGAGACTTGTTACTGTGTTCGGCATATCGAATACGTCACGACTAGCTTGCCAGGCTTTGCCATGTGGGCGGGATACTCTCGGTAGCTTGCTGGGCTCTCTGAGAGACACGGAGGAATTGAACCCGGGTTGGCTGGGACTGCCACGTACAAAGGAGAAAACCCTGACTCTGGAGATTACCAGGTTCCGTTGTAGACTCAGACTCTTAAGGGTGGAGGACTTGGGTTTCCATCTAGAAACAGGACAAGTGATATAGCTTTCCACAGAGTGCTTTGAGTATGCCATGAATTGGGGCAGGAACAGTCTCGGTGCAGCCTCTCAGTGGGAGTTGCTACCATTCCTGCTACTTGGCTTATTAACCTCCCAGTAGTCCCTGATTTTCTATTGTTTTCCTATCCTTTGCCCCATAATTTCGCTGAACCACTTCCTATTCTGGAAAAGAAGAAAGCCAAATTTTCTCTTGTCCCTAATCTCCTTCCAAATTCTTTGTTCTCTTTCTCCTTTCTTATCCAAGAGTTGTTCAAGCCGCTGTATCTCTCTGGCCCCAGTGGATGCTTTTTTAGGTCACTGAGTTCTCTTTTAACCCCTTCTTCCTGACAATATGATATTTTCAACTGATGCTTCCTTTTTACTAATGGTTAGCCATCGTTTAATTATTTTTCACTATACTTATTTATTCTTTAATGAGTTCGTGTATCTTGTCCATTTTCATTTTGGGTTGTTTCTCTCTCTTGCCTGTTACTTACAGTAGTTCTTTATTTTGACATAATAGACTATCTTCAATTTTGTGTTTTTGTCTTTTCCCTTTATTTTTTCCTCTCCACATCTTACACCTCCTTTGATTTTTTTTTCAGGGTTATTGTTATTTTTTTTTTAATTTTTTTTTATTAGTGAAACACCATGAGGTACAGTTGTAGATTTACTATTTTTTGTGCTTGGGTTTGATTATACAATGATCAGATACCCATCCCTCCACCAGTGCCCATTTTCCACCACCATGGATAATATTCCCCCCACCCCCATCCCCCCCATCCCCCCCGCCTCTGTGGCAGGGCAATCCCCTGTGTTCTCTCTCTCCTTTTGGGTGTTGTGGTCTGCAAAAGAGGCATTGAGTGGCAAACATGTTCAGTCCATAGTCCACTTTCGACATGCATCTCCCCTCCTGGGAGGGTCCTCCAAACACCCTTTATTTGGTGTTCCCTTCTCTGTCTGAGCTGCCCTTTCCTCTAGAATGCCCGACTGGCCACTAAGCTATGGAGTAATCCTCCTGGTGCTGATCTCAGCTATTCTTGGGTATTAATCTCATATTTTGTTACTTTATATCCCCCAGATGAATGCAATCTTTCTATGTCTATCCCTCTCTTTCTGACTCATTTCGCTTAGTATGATACTTTCCATGTTGTACCACTTGTATGTAAATTTCATGACTTCATCTTTCTAACAGCTACATAGTACTCCATTGTGTACATGTACCAAAGTTTCTTTAACCAGTCATCTGTTCTTGGGCATTCAGGTTTCTTCCAGTTTCTGGCTATTGTAAAGAGTGCTGCAATGAACAAACAAGTGCAGATGTCACTTCGACTATACATTTTTGCCTCTCTGGGATATATTCCCAGGAGTGGTATTGCTGGGTCAAATGGGAGCTCAATTTCTAATTTTTTGAGAATCGTCCACACTGTTTTCCAGAAGGGCTGAACCAGTCGACATTCCCACCAACAGTGAAGGAGTGTCCCTTTCTCGCACATCCGCGCCAGCATCGGTTGCTTTTGTTCTTTTGAATGTGGGCCAGTCTCTGAGGTGTGAAATGGTATCTCATTGTGGTTTTGATTTGCATCTCCCTGATGATTAATGACACCTCCTTTGATTTTTTTTTTCAAATATTTCCAACAATTTGTGATGTACCCTGATGTGTTTTACTTTTATTACTTAAAAAAAATACAACAATTTGCTGGGAGCAGAGAGATAGTATAGGGTGCCTTGATGCAGTTTACCTGGTTTTTGAATCCCTGATACCACATATTGATGAGAACATCACCAGCACTGGATAAGGCCCACAAACAAACAACAATACCAACAATTTGCTGAGAAATAACTCCTATTCAATGCATTATTAAATTGTACAGTTCTATGGATTTAAGTTATTTTATATTTTTATGTCTATCAACATAACACTAGAACACTTTCATTACCTAAAACTGAAAATTCCCTGTTACTTCGTCCTATTACTACTTTATTTTCCTATTCCCAGGCATCTGTAATTTTATTTTCTGTCTCTTTTGCCTATTCTGGGCATTTCATATGAATGGAGCCATACACTGTGTGAATTTTTTGCGACTGACTTCTTTCACACAATGTTTTCAAACATTATTCATGTTTGCTTGCTTTGTTTGGGAACCACACCCAGCAGTGGTCAGGGGTTACTCCTGGTTTTGCATTCAGGAATCACTCCTAATTCATGTTGTAGTGGTATGTTTTAGTACTTTATTTTTATGGCCAGTACTATTTATTTGCATGAATACGTAATATCTTAGTTATTTACTGAAAAGACTTTGATTTCTTCTCATAACAAGGCACTCTGTGGGGGGAAAATCAATAATAAGTGTATAAGGATTTGGTCTTTTCCCCTAAATTTTCAGTTATTTTCATTGATCTATGTTAAGTCTGTGGCAGTACCACATGATATGTGTTTGGGTTACTGTAGCTTTCAAGTAAATTTTGAAATAGAAAAGGATAAGCACTTAGACTTGGATGTCATTTTCTGGTTTCCTTGAATTTTTACAAGTTATATGTGAATTATATGAATTTCGGCTTCTTAATTTCTGCAAAGAACTTGAATGGACTTTTGATAGAGACCATGTTGCTCTAATAGATTAATTTCGGGTGTGACTTTTAAATTAGTATTATAACACCATGATTTACAAGGTTGTTCATAATATAGTTGTTTCAAGCACTCAATTTTCCAACACCAATCCGACCACCAGTTTGATCTTTCCTCCACAAATTTCCCCATTTCCCACCTATCACCCAGCCTGCCCCCTTGTAGGCACAAACAAATTTGCTTCATGTTGTTTATTACAGCACAAGGGCAAATGGAATTATCAAAATTCATATCCATAAAAGTCAATCTGTGATTACTGTTCTATCTCACAATGGTGTTACTAAAGTCATTGAGGATTTACTGGGCTGATTAGTACTAGTTGAGCCTTCTGTGTTATTGTTTCGGCTCACTGAGCTTGGTGGACTTCTATGCAACTTCCCCATTGGATTTTCTGTGATCCTCCTAGGCTGACAGTACTAAAATTTAGAGGTGATGTGCAGTTGCATAAGACAAAATGTTTTGGTGACTTGGCAGTTTGGTGAGGTTCACTTATGGAGCTGTGTTTCTCTGGGCTTCTGGCTGCTGTGCCTTCAGGCAGAATGTGCCTCTCAAGGTGACTGGCAGAGTTGCAGGTGAGGACAGAATATGGTGAGTGGTGGAGGGAAGTTGACACTGGTTGTGGGATTAGTGTTGAAATATTATATGCCTAAAACTCAGCAATCAATAACGTTATAAGTAAGGAAGGTGGGAGGGAAGGAGGGAGGGAGGGAGGGAGGAAAAAAAGGAGCGAAGGATGGATGGAGGGAGGGAGGGAGGGAGAGAGGGAAGGAGGGAGGGAGGGAAGAAGGGAATGAGGGAGAGAGGGAGGGAGGGAGAAAAGGAGGGGGAGGGAGGGGATGGAAGAAGGGAGGGAGGGAAGGAAGGAGGGAGGGAGGAAGGAAGGGATGAAGGAGAAAGGAAGGGATGAAGGAAGGAAGAAGGAAAGGAGGGAGGGAGGGAGGAAGCAGGGAACAAAGGAGGGAAGGAGGGAGGGAAGGAAGGAAGGAAGGAAGGAAGGAAGGAAGGAAGGAAGGAAGGAAGGAAGGAAGGAAGGAAGGAAGAGAGGGAGGGAGGGAGGAAGGGAGGAAGGGAGGACAGATGGATGGATAGATTGATAGATGAACCCACCCGTTTCCATTCCCAGAAGGCATCAGAGCTGTTCGTCCAGACCAGTCTACCTGACCTGGGAAGATTCGGCGGTATCATGTTCTTTCACAATTATTCATGGGACTGGGCCTTTCCTCAGCCAGCAAAATGGTGGTTGGGGGCCAGGGCTGCTGGTGGGGGAGAAAATGGGGGGAGTCCTGTCCCATTCCCAGAGGGCATGCCTCTTTTGTTTTTAATTCTAGTAAATACTTTCCTCATTTCAATCAGAGTGTTCATAAGCATCACTTTGAACATATTTCTACAGAACCTGTTTAAGACAATCTAAGCTTTTTCTTTTCTCTTTCTCACCATTATCCTCAGCTTCCACCCACGGCCTGATTCTAAGGCTTTTCTATATGGTTAGGTATTTGTTTTAAGAGTATGCCACTTTCAGGCCTAATGTCTCTATTAGTTTTCTATTATTTCCCAACAAATTGAAGTATATTTAGTGGCTTTAGGACACTTATTTATCTCACAGTTCTCTAACTCACAAAGCTGACTGAGCCCTTTCATCCCTCTTTGGAATTATTCCCACCATTCTTCGTATACCAGAGGTTCGACTAATTACAAGCAGCTGGTAGTTTGCTATACATATCGGATGTCATGCCACTCACATACTTGTGCACTGGTGTTCGCTTTTCCTCATGTCCTAGTTCAGGCTGTTCTAACAGAATACCCTAGACTGAAGGTGGGGGTGGGAGTGGGGTTGGGGGGGAGAAGTGTGAAATGATGTTCATTTTTCATAGTTCTGAAGACTGCAATTTCAAAAGAGCCAACAGGATGAGGACCCCATTTTTTGTTTTGTTTTCAAAACAGAGCCTTTCCTTAGAGCTTGGGAGGGAGAGAGAAAGAGAGCATGATTTGGTCTCATCATCCTCTTTCTGAAAAGGCAACAATCACCTTGTGAAACTCCACCCTGTTTGCCTCAGCTAAATGTAATGATCTCCCAAAGGCCATACCATCAAATATCACCGCATTGGGAGTCTAGGCTTTGTAAGTATGGATTTAGGAGTATGCATTCTGCTCTGTCCCTAAGCCAGAAAAATGCATGGCCTTCTCACATGTCGATTACATTCATTCCATCCCAACAGCTGCAAGTGTCTTAACTCATTCGAGCAGCAACTGTAATGCCCCGAAGTCTCCTCTAAATGCCATCAAAATCAGCCATGGGTAAGACTTGTAGCATGATTCATCTGGAGGCAAAATTCTTCTCCAGCTGTGAGCCTATGGAACTAAACAAGTTCTGTATGTGCTTCCAGAGAACAATGGTGGCGCATTCATAAGCCAGACCATTCCCAAGGGAAAGATGGTCCATGCATCCGGAGCCTGTGATGGGAATGGCAGCCCTGACAAATCGCTGGATCTCACAGTGTCATTCTGACCCTGTCTTTAAAGAGAGCTTATGTTTCCAATGGAATAACTCCATCATTGGATGCTGTAGAATCTGAGAAGTCCCATGACTTTAATTTTGTCCCTTCTCCATGCTCTATGGTACAAACTGACAGCTTTGTTGCTGGGGTGGCTGATCAGATCCGTTGTTCAATTCCACCTAATCTCCTTATCAAATGGTCAATTAGCCCCACCCTTGATATGCTCTTTTGAACATATTTCCTCATGTCTTTGCAATGGGTAAGCTGAGAATTTTCTAAATCTTAAAGTTCTTGTTTCTTGTGTGCATGTGTGTGTGTGTGTGTGTGTGTGCGCGTGCGCGCGCTCAAATATTCCTTCTTTCATTTTATCTCTACTCTTTTCCAATGATATTAAAAACCTTTGGGGAAGCAAGTGGCTCCTTCAAAACTTTGCTTGAAAAATTTCTCTGGTTAAATATATAATGTCATTGCTTGTGAGTTCATTCTTCCACAAATTACTAGAACATAGAACATAAACATGTCGGCCAAGTTCTTTGTCACTTTTTTCATAATGATGACCTTTGTCTATGGCCTAGTACCATGTTCTTCATCTCTGACGTCTTAACAGAATTTCTTTGCTGTCCAAATTTCTAAGAGAACTCTGTATGGGATTATTGGTGTATTCTTTAAGAAGCCAGACACTTGTTTTCCCTATAGCTTTCCTCCTTTCTCCCTGAGCTCTTGCCAGAATCTGCTTTAAAAGTCTGAAAGTCCCTAGGGCTGGAACTATAGTACAGTTGGTAGGGCACTTGCCTGGTTTGCAGCATATGTAGGTTCTATCCCCAGTATCCCATATGAACCCCAGAACACTGCCAAGAGTGCTTTCTGGGGAGTGGAGCAATAGCACAGCAGGTAGGGCATTTTTGCCTTACATGTGGCCAACCCAGGTTTGATTCCCAGCATCTCATATGGTCCCCTGAGCACTGCCAGGAGTAATTCCTGAGTGCATGAGCCAGGAGTAACCCCTGTGCATCGCTGGGTGTGACCTAAAAAGTAAAAAAAAAAGAGTGATTTATGGGTGCAGAGCCAGAAATTACCCCTAAAAGCTGCTGAGTGTGGCCCAAACATTAAAAAAAAAAGTCTGAGAGTTTCTCTTCTTAACAATATCTACCTTTCCTAATATGCATCTCAAATGCTCCCTGCCTCTCCTGTTACGCAGTTCCAAAGCTCCTTCCATATTTTTAGCTATTGTAGCACCACCCTGCATCTTGGTATCAGTTTCTGTATTGTTCAACCCAAAGTGCTAAGATAGAATATCAGAGACTGGGTGATTTAAACCACTGTTTCTAACCTTTTCCCCACCTATGGTCTTTTCCCTACCAGGTGGCTCCCTAGTCTCAAGTCATAGCCCCCTATTTACACAGTTCTCCCCGTGGTTCCCTTGCAGTATCCTGGGGGCCCTCAGAGGGGCCCCCAGCTCAGAAACTCTGGTTTAAACAACAGATGTTGATTTGTTTATAGTTTTAGAGACTGGAGATTGGGGTGCCAGTGTAGTCAAGGGCAAGGTGAGGTCCTGATCTTCCTGACTGTGTTCTCAAGTTTTTTCTTCCTTCCTTCCTTCCTTCCTTCCTTCCTTCCTTCCTTCCTTCCTTCCTTCCTTCCTTCCTTCCTTCCTTCCCTTTATGTGTGTGTTACCTCATTTCTCTCTCTCTCTCTCTCTCTCTCTCTCTCTCTCTCTCTCTCTCTCTCTCTCTCTCATCACCATGAGATGCAGTTACAAAGCTTTCATGTTTGAGCTTCAGTCATACAACGATCAAACACACATCCCTCCACTGGTGCACATTTTCCACCACCAATGTCCCCAGTATCCCCCGCCCCCAACTGCTCCCGCATCCCAGTCCTCACCCTGCCTCTATGGCAGACAATTTCCCCAATACACTCTCTCCACTTCTGGGCATTATAGTTTGCTTGAATTTTCCCACCACCATTCAAGCCTGCCAATCGGAGGCAGACTCTAGATAATTTGTTTTCTATTGCTCACTTTGAATATGATGAGAGGTCACGTGGACGCAAAATTGTCGCTGTGTTTCTGGAATTCTAAGATTGTAGATGGTTGGGGTCCAGAGACATATATGTTAGGGCAATAGTCCATTTTTAAAAAAATTTTTATTAGTGAAACATCATGAGGTACAGTTGTAGACTTACAAATTTTTGTGCTTGGGTTTCAGTTATACAATGATTAAGTACCCATCCCTCCACCGGGGGGGGGGGGGGGGGCAATAGTCCATTTTGGGATTCAATTGAGAATCCCTGGACCAGGGTCATTGATGCGCTAAGATGGCGCCTGGAGGCAGATTGTCAAGCTAGGGTCAAGAGCAGGCAGGGAGCTGGGGAGGGACAGCCTGACTCCTCTGCCACTGCCATGTGGCCTGGAGTCTTAGTCTGGAACCCACTACCTCAACAAGTCTTTTTTGGTGTGTAGGTGCAGAGAGAATGCTGTTCCCACCATTGTCTCCCAAGAGCAGAAAACTGATATGGCAGCTGCCCACAAGACCTATTGCCTCCTTTGCAAAGGCCCTGCCTCCAAGTACCACCTATTAGTGATTAGAACATCAAAAACAAATTGTGAGGGGGATCAAACCTTTGGTATCAGCAAGCATATTCTTACTACTTTGTTTACTGGTTGATATCTTTATCTTCTAGAATTAGTGTGTAGAAAAGTCTCTTCTAGCAACTTGGCACTCTGTGGATCAACCCTGTGTGTCTTTAATAGTATGTGGTCCCTCAAGCCATACAACTAGAATGACTATCACCTGCTAGTCATCCCTGGTGAATCATCACTTGCTTCTAGTGGTCCCAGGGCTTGGGAATCGCCTGGTCCACAGCAACCAATGCTGTGACTTGAACTGGACATTGCTATAGTTGTCACATAAGAAGCTAAAACTTTTGTCAAACATCTAAAAAATAAAAATCAAAAGGCAGATAAAAACTTATTTTTCTTTAAAGTTGACGTCGATGACAGGGAGAAGGTTGATATATAGACTATAAAATAAAATTTAAGATGCATATTGCCCTTAATAATGGAGAAACAGCGATGGCTGAGTCAGCCACAAAAGTGAAAATACTTAAAACCTGTAAAAAAATGTCCAAATCCATGCAAACCAAAACGAAGCCTTTTTTTCCTAATCAGTTTACTCAGCAGGCAGGTGTCACTTAATGACATTTCAGTGATGGCCTGCATGTTCAGAGGTGGTCCGCATCCCCACGTGTGTGGGAAGCTGTGCCACGGAGATTTGTGTAATTACCCTCCATGATGTTTGCACAGCATGACACCGCCTAACGACACCTTTTTCAGAGCATACCCCCTACCATGAGGGACTGTATGTGCTGCCTATAATCTGTGAAAGATATTCACACATTGCTATCAGAAATAGAATTTGATAAATGCTTTGGGAAAAAAATTCCACCATCAAAAGTCTTATAATATTCATACTGTGGGTGATCATGCTTCTGGGTGACTGGCCTAAAGAAATAATTTACATTTTCTTTTTAAAATGTATGTTGTTGTTTTGGGGCTATACCTGCTTATGCTCAAGGCTTACCCCTGGTTCTATACTCACGGGTCACTCCTGAAAGGTTTGGGGGACCACATGGGATGCCATGGATCAAGCCTGGGTCATTTGTGTGCAAGACAGGGGTCTTACCTGCTGTACAATCTCTCAGGTCTATCCTTTATTATTTCTTTCAGTTTACTTTTTTAACTGAGGTAACATATTTAGAAGAGTGCAAATGTTTAGATGTTTTAAACATTTAATACACATACCCCCCCACCAAAGTACTGACAAAAATTCTTTTCCTTTTCAGAAACTATTGAGTTTTATACATTGACATTCATGTATATGTATGTACTTGTGTGTCTTGCTCTATAAATTATACTATGCCTTTCTCTATATTTTAATTTGACACCAATGACATGTCATGCAAAAGCATTTTGCTTTTTTCAAATATGCAGATTGCTTATAGACTGTTACATATCAGGACATGCATTTATTAAAACTCCTATGTCACTGTAGAGTTGTATGATAATTTAGATCTTACATTATTAGACTTTGCTATTATCAGTAAAGCTTTTTTTTACCTAACATCCTTAATAAATTATAGAACATGCTTGTTTGGTGATTGAACATATCCTTAAAATAGGTTTGTGAGGAGACTGGAGAAATAACACAGTGGGTAGGACTCTTGTTTTGCACACAGCCAACCTGGGCTTCAATCCCTGGAGGCACATACAATCCTCTGAGTCTTATCATGAATGATACCTATGCACGGTGCTAGGAGTAAGCTTTGAGCACTGCCAGGTGTGGTCCTAAAACAAACAAAAAAGCGCAATTGTGAAATCAAAGAGTACAGACACACACCACATCTGTATGAAAAATAGCTTTGGCCTCTGTGTGCCTTCCATGGTGCTGTACCAATTTATTCTCCCACCAGCATTGCACTGAAGGAATGAGAGGGACTTTCCTAATTCCTTGGCAGTACAGTGTGTGTTAAAATATTGTAATATTTGCCAATCTCATAAAGGAAAAAAAACTCAGCATAGTTTTAATTTGCATTTGCGTTAGGATGAAGAGCATCTTTTAATCGATTTGAGAGCTATCTATTTTCTTCACTAAATGAACTGTGTCTGTTCATATCCTTTGCTCATTTTACTACTGAATTGTTCTTTTCCTTACTAATCCATAGGAGCTCTCTCTTTATTAAGGAAATTAGATGTTTGTCATGAGTCTAAGTATCCCTCCCCTCAAGCTTGTTGCTTTTTAACTGTGCTTATTATATGTTTTGTCATGCAAAACATTTTGGGGGTTACAGAGTTGAATTTTTCCATTTTTCTCTCATGGCATTTGGACTTGTATCAAATTAAGGAGGTCTCTTACTTCAAGAAGTAATCTTAAGTATGATGAAAGCCTTATTGGGAAACTGTTCATTGCATGCTTTGCAGATTTAAAAATTAGATAGAAAATACAAGTTTAATAATTAGAAAGTGACTGCTCTGATTTATACTACAGCTAGATGATGGATTATTCAGCAACCCATACAAATAATATTTACAGGCAGTTATTCAGACATTTACAAGTGAATATCACAGGAAGATGTTTCGGTCCAGATTGAGAACCAAAATTGACATCGTATCTATTCTAGCTCATCTCGATAAACAAAGTATGAAGTGGATAAAAATAGAGGACAAAATTGGAAGGCATAGTAATAATTGGGTGATGAAATTATTATTTTTTTAATAATTTTAAATGTCGTCTAGTTCTTTTAAGTCTCTGAAATAAGCATGTCTTTGTTGTTATTGTTTTGTTTGTTTTTGTGTCACATCTGGCAGTGTTTAGGGCATTGTACTGGTTCTATTCTGGAGGATCACTTCTGGCAGGGTTCAGGGGACCATATGCAGTGCCAGGGAACAAACTAAGGTTGCCCACATGCAAGGTAAATGCCCCATCTGCTGTACTATCCCTCCAGCCCAGAACATTTCTCTTTGAACATTAAGGACAAAGTACAATGTGGATGGTCTGTGGTTCTGCGAGCCTATCATGTAGTAGGTACTTTGTAGGATTCACCGGCTGCAGCTACTTGACATTCTCCACGCCCTCAGCAGCCCAGAAGTGGGGCAAAGAAAACTGATGGTTGTTTGTACAGAATAAAGCTTGTTGGGCCAGATTTTCTTCTTTTCTTCTATTGTGGGATATCAGGATCACAGGGACTGTTCTCCTTTATGGGTTCGCTGTGGAGAAAGTACAGCTCAAATTACAATGATACCCTAAATTCAGCACATACGGGTGAATTTTTATTTCTCTTTTAAAGTCTTCCTCCTAATAAAGGTATCACTTTCTTTCTAAAGAAAGCTTTTGGGTTTGGTTTTGTTTGTGCTCTCTGCTTTCTCATAGCATTTGATAGAGTCCTTCCCCCTCCCCACCCCCCATCGCCTAATTCTTTGAATTATTATTTATAAACAAGTGAAACTAATCTCAATGTATAGCTTTCAGTTTGTTAAATGATGTGTTTATCCTTGGAACTGCCACTGCGGTTTAAATAGAACATTTGTATCAGTGGTCTACAAGAGGACCTAACTTTTAAGATATATACTTTAAAATATAATATCCTACTGGAGAATACTCATAAGCGCAAGAGTTAACTTTAGATGGTATTCAAAGAGGTATAAATGTTTGCAAAGTTAATGGCTTATGCAGTAACTGTATATAGTTAAATAATTAACTTCACAAAGGAACCCAGCTTTGGTTATAGCATAATATTGTAATAAGTAAACGTGACAAAAAGCCATACGAGCCACCAGATGAAATCTTTGAGGTGCGGAGACTTCAAAGGAGCAGTCTTATGTAGTTTTGCGGTTTTGATTTCTATACTTCCCTCACCCTCTATCTTTCTTAAAATGTCACATGGTAGGGTATTATTCTCATATCCATAGGAGTGGATCATGGAGACGAGGTGACAAGTATCAACATGGTTCTTTCGTTAGGATCTGATACTAAATATGTACATACACATATATGTTCATGTTAACAAGACAGGAGAAATATTAGAATAGATGCATGTCCGCAGTGTGGACAAATACTTGTCAACTTTCCCCAGCAGAGCAAAGTGCTTCCCAGGAAAGAGACTGTCTTAATCTCCCCCTTCCATTAACTGTCACCCGCCCACCACCCATCCCTGTTTTCTTCCTACTATTCTTTGATTCTGTTTTTTCTTCTTCTTTTCTTTCTTGAGATTGTGAGGGGAATAACAAATGAAGGCTTTCACTTGCAATTTTCCTTTTACTTCTGAAATCTTAGATTAAAGCTTCTTACAAGGTTGAAGTTCAGATAAAATGATGCTAGTACTTAAATTTTAGTAAGATTTCTAATTTGCACTTGAGAAGCCTAAGGGGACTTGATCCAGCTTGAAAATACTCAACTGGAAAGTTACTCTTTTACTTTTAAGATAGAAATTTTTCTCCCCTGCTTGCTAGTAGTTTAAAAAATATACAGGAAGTCAATGCAACTGGCAATATGGCTAAATTATTCTGATTATCGTAAGTGGTTCTATTCAACATGTAGTTATCCAGATTAAATATTTTTCTAGGCACTCTGAGAATGTAGAGTGTAGGAAGTTCTACAAACAACCCAATGGATTTTTGTCTAAGAAGTCAAGATAATGTTTAACTTTGGGGAGTGGATGTTTGTCATTGATTCAGAGAGATTCTCAGGTCTTTATGTTCTATTTCTTGAGCTGAGTTTATTATTGATTATAGGTGATTCCACTTGTGAAATTTTATTCAGTTATATATATATTTTATATATAATAAATGTATATTTTACATATATAGTATGTATATATGTAAAATACATTTATCAAACAAACAGAAAATGAAATGTTTACAGGTATCCATACTAATTGATCTTAAGGGTAGCTGTTGTATATGGACATGATTTAGAAGTTAGAAATATGTGTTCATGCTAACTCTAACCAACAACTAAATGAACTCAGTAAAAAAATCAGGGTTCAGTAAAAAAATCAGGTATAACAAATATTAGAAGCTCATGAGATGGGAATTTCTATAAAAATATGCTACTGGGAATTTTTAAGATACTTGAGAAAAATTCATACAGCAATTGAATGCTAGGGTTCTAAATTCCATTACCCAGATTATTTTCCTTGCTAATTGGCTGTTTTAAATTTCTTTCAAAGGGCTACTTATGAATGTGATAATAAAATACTAATAAAATTCATCAAATTGGTTGATTTAAACTAGTGATTTTTCAACTGCCAGTCTACAGACCAGGCTGGTCCTCAGGAAAAAAAAAACTTTATGGTTTAAATGACTGAACTGGGACTAGGAATGATGTAGTTCAATGGTTGAGTACTTGCCTTACATGTATGAGACCCTGGGTTCAGTCTCCACTACAACGCACATACACATACAAACACACACATACACAAACACATATACACACACATACCTAAACTTATTTTCTCACAGTTTTTGTTGCTGGAAGTCAACTCAAGGTGCCAATAGAGCTGGTGTCTCATGAGGTCTCTCTTGTAGCTCAGAGACAATCACTTCACTGTGTCCTCACAAGAGCTCATCCTGAACTGTTCCAGCAGACTGTGATTAAGGTCCTGTCCTTATGACCTTGTTTTGTCTTGATTGACTACCTAAAAGTCCTCCCTCCAAATATCGTTACACTTAGGGTAAGGTCTGGTAGTGACTTTGGTGATGGTAGCCATACAATTCAGACACGTCAGATAGAAGAAATTATATCTAAAAAATTATGAATACAGGGATAATGCTGCTAAACCAAGTTAACACTGTCCTATTGGGGGGGGGGTTATGAATCATAGAAAACAGTTTCAAAATATGCTGTCATCTAAAATTGTTCTCCCCCAGCTTTAGTTCTCCCTTTTCCCTAAGAAATCGAACCTCCTTGTGACCAGGGATTTTATCTTATTTTATTATTTATTTTGTTTTATTATTTATTTTATTGCAGCAGCTTTAAAGTTCTTGTATCTGTAATTTGCATTGAGAAATGCATTTTATGTTATTGATAAGGGCAAAACATATATTAAAATAATTTCACAAAGAAAACTCTCAGTATGGGAATTCACTCTGATGTATGTATTTTTATTATCCTTTTCTTTTGTTAGGAAAAAATGGCAGGTAGTGACGCTTTCGATTGATTTTTATGACCCACTAAGGGTTTGTGACCCAGTATTTAGAAAACTGCAGCTTATTAAGTGTTGACTCACCAGAACACTTGCAGAGTTCCTGACACATACTAGACCTTTTGTAAATGTTTGTTGAACACATGAATGATTGAGTTGGGTGAGTAATAAGAACCTAAGGTAAGCTAGAGAAATTCTTTAGTGGTAGATTTTGTCCCTTATTTCTTGTCCATGACTTAGCCCTTTCTTTAAAATTCATTTCTATTGCAGTATTCCCCAACTCACTGAATCCAGACCTTTCCATGTAGATATTAGACAAGTAGTATATTTCTTTTTAATTAATTTTTCATTTCGACAGTAGACTTATAATTGAAAAAAATTGCAGAGGTGGTGAAGAGAGTTCTCAGTTCCCCAGGAACTTGTCCCCGACATTGTTAATATCTGATTATGGTACTTGTTACAGCTAATCAAGCACTAATAACAGATGATTACTAATTAAACTCCATACTGGATTCAAATTTTGTTTAATTTGAATTTGTTCTGATGTCTTATCCCCCATTCAAGATCGTGCTATGCAGGTAGTCCTTATATCACTTTAGGAATCCCTTGAGGTAACAGTGATGTGTGTGTGTGTGTGTGTGTGTGTGTGTGTGTGTGTGTGTATGTGTGTGTGTGACCTCAATGGTTTTCAGAAGAACTAGTCAGGTAGTATGTGTAAAATCCCTCAATTTGGATCTGTTTGACGTCATTTTCATGGTCAACTGAGGCTTGAGAGATTTATTGGTGGCCAAGAAAAAGTGTTCATGTTAGGAATATGACTTCTCACTGTTGTGTCCTTGATGACCCGATGGAGGCTACTGTAGTCAAGGTCTCCACTTCAGAGTTGATATCCCCCTCCCCTGACTTTTTCACCTTACTTTTGGAAGCAAATCACTGTTTGGCACCCACACCAAGGGACCCAGGAGTTAGTTGGAGTTGTCTATACAAATTATTCAGAACTCGCCTGCATGCTAGTTGTATCTTCGACATCATTTATTTCTTTGTTCCCTCAGTCGTTCATGTCAGAATAGACTCAGACTGATACACAGGGCATTTACTTGACAGCTCAGATTGTAAATCAATACTACATGAATAATTTTGTTGTTCAAATTGTTCATGTGTTGGTCACTGGGAATTTTTTCTGGTGGAGTGTGATATCCCTTTGACAAATGGTCATTCTCTTTTTGTTTCTAAGGACTCCCTGCCTGCCTGCCTAATTATCCCAGGTTCTTCTTATCTATTCCATGCCCCATCCTAGAACCAACTATCCTTCCACTGGGGCTGCTTCCTTTTATTGGAAGATGGTATTAGAAACAAACTTCTGAGTATCAGGTATGTTTTGTCATTGCATCTAAGTCTTCTCAACAGATAAGAACCCGTGTATCAGATGCATCTGTAAACATTTCTTTTTTCATCTGCTTCTGCATGTAACTATACATGAATTTATAATGACATGTGCAACTCCAATCCAGTGCCACTTATTCTAGCTTTTCCTTCTTCCTTATCTGTAACCACCCCCACCCCCCACAAACAGTGAGAAAAACCTGGTTCCTACTCTAAATTTACAAACTTCTCACTGCTAGTCTATGTACAGCAGTCTCAGAGTTGTTAACTGCCATAGGGAGCAACTTCACTAGCTCAGCTTCACTAGCTTATGAGTTCATTTTGCTATTAATCATTTCTAGAATGGCTTCGGTCAATACCCTTTTCCTCTGACCTTCCCCCTCCATGAGTTTATGTTATACTGAAGGGATGCTATTAGATTCTTCTTCTCAGTCCATCCTGTGATCTTCTAAGTGCCCGGTGGATTTGGGTAAGTTTGCATCCATTCCGGTTTACTTTCGAAGTGGCACACATTGTGTGATATCTCCATGACCACACTACCATACGGAATCACTTTGCTCTTTGTGCTTCCACTTGTTTGAACTCTTCACTCCTGAAATTCCTGCTGAGTTTAATGTGACTTTTGTCTCAACAGTTTTTCCTTTACCCAAAATATTGTAGGATTATAATCATGCAGTAAGTAGTTTTTAAAAACTAGCCACCATACTTCACAATATTCACCTCATATGGTCCCCCAAACTCCAGGAGTGGTCCCTAAGTGCAGAGCCAGGAGTAAGCCCTGAGCATGGGTTTGGTCCCACCCGCTTCAACCCCCCTACCCATCCACCACACACACACACACACACACACACACACACACACCAGAACAAAAGATTCTTTCATGTTAGGACTGGAGAAAAGCAGCTGGGTTTCAGTCCCCAACATGATAGTCATTGGAGCATCATCAGGTATAGAACTGGAGGCTCCCCAAGCCTTCAAGGTATGAACATTTCAGCATTAATCTGACCAGTCTTGTTGGCCAAGAGTCTTTTAGGATTGGCAGCTAAGCCTTCTGAGTATGACTGGGGATGCCCCCCAAATAATATTAACTGCAAAGAGATTCTTCAGTGTTCTTGCTTGAGCTAGCGCTCCATTCCTTTGCACTAAATGATATTTCACTATATGGATACATTAGAGTTTGCTTATCCATTTTTCTATTGAAAAACATTGTATTTGCTCCAAGTTTGGAGGTGATGATGAGTAAAGCCCCCATAAATATTGATATGCAGGTTTTATGAAGAAATAAGATTTTCAGTCAGCAGGACAACTGTCAAGGTGAGCACTCTGGCATGTCTGTGCCAGCTCTTAAGAAGCTGCCAAACTATCACACAAGGGACTGTCCCCCTTTGTGTTACTCTCACAATGAGAAGCTGCCTTTCTGCATCCTTGCCAGATTTGAGGGCAGGCAGTTAGCCATTCTAATAATATGTAGAGGCCATCTCCTTCTTTGCATGTTTTCATATACGGCATCTGCATGTCTTTGCTTATGAGTAATCCATGTATATCTGTTGCCCATTTTAATTTTATTTCGGTGCTAGGAATCGAACTCAGGACCTTACACCTATCACACATGTGATCTATCACTGATCTATATCCTGGGGTGTTTTTTAAAGTAGGATATGTGTTGCCTTGGTGTTTGGTCTCAAGTACTCAGTCAGCACTATGTAGCACTGTCCTCCCGTTGTTCATCGATTTGCTCGAGTGGGCATCAGTAACATCTCACAACAAACTGTGAGACTTGATACTGTTTTTGGCATGTAGAATATGTCACGGGGAGCTTGCCAGGCTTTGCCGTGCGGACAAGATACTCTCGGTAGCTTGCCGGGCTCTCCGAGAGGGGCAGAGGAATTGAATCTTGGTCGGCCATGTGCAAGGCAAATAAATGCCTTACCCACTGTGCTATTGCTCCAGCCCAAGTACTCAGGATATCTGAATTGAAGTCTTGTGCCAGATATGTGATTTGCAAATGTTTCCTCTAAATCTCAGACTTATTGGCATGTGTTTTTTTTAAATAGTTCTTTGGGTGATTCTGAATCACTGGTTCAATGCCCTAGATCTGAGTCAGGTCAGGGAGTTGCATCACAAGTGCTCCAACTAATTTCTCCTCTTTTTTCCCACTCCTCACTGGCAATCTCGCCAGGTCCCTATGGGCTCATCTGTAGACTGAGGAATATTAAGTTACCTTCCAGCCAGCAGGCATCTTTCAATATTCAGGTCTATGATCTCATGACCACCTGACCTTTTGATATCCTGCTGGAATGCTCCCAGGACAGTTAGAGTACCTTACCTTCCTATTTGCTTCTACAGGGGAAAAGAATTGCATGAACTGGACCTTCTTTCTTTGTTGAACTGTATGACTCCCACTGCTTAAAACCTCCACTGTTATGATGGTATGTCTTAGTGAAAGATTTGTCAGCAACTTTAAAATTACCATCAGACAAAAATCTACCAGATGATGTCTCTCTCTTAGGCCTTGTTCAGAGATGACCTCCATGTTTACCAGGTGTTACAAACTTTGTACATGTGTCAGCAGGTGAGAAAACCATTTTACAGTTTTAGATGGTCTTCATAACCTTCTCTGTGTAGTTATTCTATCATTATAAAAACAGTCCCCATTTTCTATAGCAGTTCTTTCCCTGTAAGTATTTCCCTAATGGGGATGGAAAGATAACTAGATGGACTGAACACTGTTTTGCATGCAGGAGACCCAGGTTTGATCACCCATACCACAGGGCTCATTGATCCCCAAGCACAGTGCTTGAAGTAACCCCCAACTACTGCCAAGTGTGGCCCCCAAAACAAAAATAAAGTACTCTGAAGAAAAGAATAGAAAAACTAGTAGAAGATATTGAACTTAGCAAGACTAAGAGCAAAGTATCTTGAAGTTTATCTAGAGATAAAATAAAAGGTAAAAGGTAAAGGCCCTCCCGTTGATCGTCGATTTGCTCGAGCGGGCCCAGTAACGTCTCCATTGGAGACTTTGTTGTTACTGTGTCTGGCATATCGAATACTCTCGGTAGCTTGCCGGGCTCTCCGAGAGGGGCGGAGGAATCGAACTCGGGTCGGCCATGTTGGCCGCGTGTAAGGCGAACGCCATATCCGCTGTGCTATCACTCCAGCCCAGAGATAAAATAATATTGAGAAACCTTAGAAACATAACACATAAAAACCTTCAATAATAGTTGCTAAAATTTTCCAACACAGAACTTGTGAGTTCTCCCACCATCCCATAATATCCTTCAATACATGCAGATTGCAAAACGCCTGTTCTTCAACTTCAGTGTAACACACTCCTGACTCCCTCAGACCTAATACTCAGCATATCCTGTTGCCCGTTAGTGTGTTTCTACCCCTACACATTATCCTTCTGTTGTCTTACTTAATGATTTTATGGCAGTTGCATAGCACAGGCTCTGCAATCTGAGAGAGGGTTTTGAACTTCATTACATACTACTTGTGAGATTTCTGGGAAGTTTCTTTAACTTCAACTTACTCTCTTTGAGTGCAGTCTGTAGATAATGTAGATAATCCTACCTCTCTAGATAACTGGGTCAAATTAATAATTGTGAAGGGGACTTAGGATGGTGTCAGGCAAATATATGTTGATACTACCATAGGGTGTTAGCCTTGCACGCAGTCAACATGGCCAACCCGAGTTCAATTCCTCCACCCCTCTCGGAGAGCCCGCGGAGCTACTGAGAGTTTCTCGCCCACACAGCAAAGCCTGGCAAGCTACCCATGATGTAGTTGATACGCCAAATACAGTAACAAGTCTCACAGTGTTACTGGGCCCACTCGAGCAAATCCATGAACAATGGAAGGACAGTGACAGTGACTGTGACTCCTCTCCTACTATTGTACATGAGTTCACCAAGGAATTGTCAGGGAGAATACCAGAAGACCAAGAATATTTCAGAAACCCCATTAGAGAATGCAGTTGAAATCCCCCCAGCAAAATTGTCCTTGCAGGAGCTGGGGTGACAGTACAGTGGGTAGGGTGCTTGTCTTGCAAGTGACCCTCCATGGTTCAATCTCCAGCACCACATATGGTCCCCCCAGCCCTGCGGGATTAATCCCTGAGCACCCTGAGTGCAGAGCCAGGAGTAAGTCCTGAATACCACCAGGTATATTCCAAAAATGGAAAAAAAAAGTCATTGTAAGGACTTATTACCTTTCCAGAAAGCTTAAAATGAACCATCAGTGTACTGAAGGGAAAGCCCAGAGACAATACCATTGAGACTGAAAGAGAGGGTCACATGAAGCAGGAAGGAGTAGGGACAAAGCACCACATGCTGTGGAGAGATACTCGACAAAAGACTTCCCATGGGTTTCAGGTGGAAGGATGGACATGGATGGAACTGTGTGGGAGAGCAGGTATTAGGAGGCCCAAAAGTGAAGAAGTAGGTCTCCACTGGAAACAGTGCTTAAGAAGCAAAATTATTAAATGTAACTAGAGTACTTCTGGAGTTTGGTGTTTTATTCTTGTTTTAAGATGGGAGAAACTTGAATGTGTGTCTGCACGTGGGTGCTTTAGGGGAAAGAGCCAGTGGCGAGTTACCAGATGGATGTTGGAGGAGGTGCAGGGGTGTTGATTGAAGGGGCACATTTGAAGAGTTGGGAGGGCGTGAGAATTAGCACTGAACCCAAGGAGGGGCAGTCTGGGTGATACAGATAAGCTTGTAGGTAGTCAGAGGAGGAAGTTAAGAGTTTGTTCTGGATGATTTCAGCTTTCCAGGAAGTAGGATGACGGTGAGGGTGTTGGAGATAGTTTGAGGAGAAGGCTAAAAGTTTTGAGAAGCTACCCAACAAATAGAACAGGGGTTGATTAAGCAACATTGGTCTTCATTTGTGGGATATTTTTCCAGAAGTCCTCAACAGTCTGAATATGGAAGTTTCATGATATGATAAACGGATTTGAGCTGGCATTTTCAAATCCCAGCTTTTCTTTTTTAAGATTTTATTTTATTTTTATAAGTTTATTTACAATAATTTATTGCATTTAATATTTCAACATCAATCACACCACCATTACACCTTACCCACCACCATTATTTCAATTTTCCCAGCCACCACCCAAACCTGCCCCAATAAAAGGCCCTAAATAGTTTTGTATTGTTTATTATGAATAATTCTCTAAAAATAATCAAAAAAGGCTTCCTTAGAAGCAAGTGTGTGAAGATTGTTGTATCTTACCCTGGAGCAATTGAGCCCTTGTGTAAGAGATTATTAACATGTTGTTACAGGTTGAGCCTTGTGTGCCAATATTTTTGTTAATTGAGATCGGTTGACTTCTACCGTACATCCTATTCAATGTGTGCTACTCCTGGTTCATCAGTGGTGTGGAGTGTGAGATGTCACTCCAGGATTTCTAAAGTTTTTAATAAGATGATATGGCTGGAGTTAAATTTCTAACAGGATGGTAGGTTTGGGGACTGAGTCATCTCTGCAGCTTATTGATCTCATCTGAGATTTATTTGTGAGTCTCTGGATCATGGCCGGTTAATGAGGAGCCAGAGGCAGTTCGTGGACATGACTGCCAGCTTCCTGGAA
The DNA here is from genome assembly GCF_029834395.1 of Sorex fumeus. NCBI lineage: Eukaryota > Metazoa > Chordata > Mammalia > Eulipotyphla > Soricidae > Sorex > Sorex fumeus. Next base: position 21,016,307 of record NW_026606118.1, read on the forward strand.
TAACAGAGGGAGGTGGGGAGGCCACCCATCCCCAACTCCATGAGAGCCTGGAGCAAATCATTGCTTTTCGTTGAAAAACTTTTTAAATCTTAAAACTGAGGAAATGAACTCCCTTTACCTTTCATGCAGATTCACCAGTTGTAGAAATTTGGCCATGTTTAAATTACCAATTTCACACACACACACACACACAGATAGTATTTGTGTTGAAATATTTGAGAGTAAGTTAATCTTTATGGCCATTTAATTTTAGGTGTTTTGATTGTTTAGTTTCAATAGTCCAGTAGTTATCTCCTGGGAACAATGGCATTGTTCTGCATGTTCAGAATACAACCCAATTTTCTCAAAAAATTTAACATCAGCAAGAACTGTTATTGAATGCATAGTCCAAATTCAAATTATCCAATTGTCTCAGTCAATACCTGCAGAGCTTTAAAATAAATCCAGAACTTCTAGTAACAGGTATTGTATTCTGCTTTGTTCCCCTCGTCCCTTCCATTTTTGTTTGCTGTTTCTGTAATGACTAGGGTCACACATTTGGTTGCAATGAGTGTGGGGGGCTCTTACCCATTATTTTTTGGTATACCTGGCAAGCTCCCCGTGGCATGTTCGATGTGCCAAAAACAGTAACTGTAACAGGTCTCATTCCCCTGACCCTGAAAGAACCTCCAATCATTGGGAAAGACGACTAAAATCTCAGGGCTGGAATGAATAGAGATGTTACTGGAGCCCGCTTGAGTAAGTCGATGAACTACAGTGATACAATAATACAGTGATACGATGGAGTAACTTAGCTGTGGTACTGGGGAATCCCAAAAAACAGAGTCAAGGGAAAGCATTCAGGCATGCGGGATACTGCCTGGGATCCAAGAGGCAATCTTATGCTTACAAGGAAAGTGCTACATCTCCAAACCATCCCAGAGCCCCAAGATAGTGCCTTTAATGTTATTTAACCTGGAAGACATTTTCAGCATTTCTTTATCTTTCATAACATTGTTGGCTTTGAAGCATACAATCTGGTCTTCTTTTTTTTTCTTTTTCTTTCTTTTTTTTTTTCTTTGAATGTCCATAAATTCTAGCTGGTCATATACTTATTGCAAAACTCGGTTCCAGTAGACTACAAAAGGAGATGTATCTTTATCAGAGTATCACATCAAGAGGCACATGTCATTTTGTCCCATTATCATTTTGTTTCCATTCCTTTAAGTTACAGATAGTCATCCCAGAGTCACTCCTGACTATGTGGGCCTGACAGTTTGGTGGTTCGCTGCTTCTCCCGATATTGTGATGCTGCTCAGGTCTGGTGGTGCTCTGGTGGTCACTTGGATCAGGAATTGAATTTAGGGCCTCGACAGGCAGAGCATGTGCCTCACCCCCCTTAGCTATCCCCCTGGCCCCTAACTCATCCTACTTGATGATACTCACTTTGTGTACGTGGAAGAGGTTGTCTCTGCCAGGCTGCCTCATAGCAAAGCTACCATTTTCACCTTCTACCCTCACTTTCCTTCCCTTTTTGTTTTTGTGTTGAGGGCAGGAGGCAGAGAGAGATGGGGGGGGGGGGGGCGGGGGGAATCTCACACTTGGTTTTGTTGTTTGCACAGTTCGTTTTTGTGCACACTTTAGTTGTGGTGCTTACCATATTTATCATTATAGTGCGCTGGAGATCACACACTTTGTTGTGGCACCAGGGAGCAGTAGGGCCAGGATCACACTTGGCTGGTGAGATGGTGATGGGGAGCAGATAGGTGCTCTGAAAACTGGGCGTTCCAGGCCTCACCAACTTGATCTTTCCATTTAATAACTAATTTATATGACTTGGAAATCATGTAAAGTATTTAACTATCCGGGCCTCAACCACGTACCCCCTCCACTTATGGTATCCATCGCATTCATTGATGAGTCTGACATGTATCAATTATAATGATAATCACATGATGCAACTTTTCTGGATTGTCCTAACAAACAGGAAGGGGACTTAGGGTGGTATCAGGCAAATATATGTTGACTGGATATTGGTGATTGCACCTGTTGAACCAGGATTTCAGATGCTAAGAAGAGCCCGGCTTTGTAGAAAAGGCGGGAACAGAGAGAGCATCTGAACAAAGGGAAGAGCAGAGTCTTGTCACTGTGGAGAGGATCAGGGACACAGGGGGGAAAAAGGATAGCAGGCCAGGCACAGCTGTAGGAATGGAAAGTGGAGTGAGGGGAAGGTCAGGGTGGGTAATCCTGGGAAAAGAATTCTCTGTAGGATAATCGCAGGCCAAATCTGAAAAGAAGCAAAAGACAGGGCGGCTCACTTCGGTGTCACAATTGTGCCTGACCCTCCAGGGCAGCTCTTCTTCTAATAAAAGACTGGATAGTAAATCTTTTCGCCTTTGTGTGCAGTACAGATTCCCACTATTGTAGCCTGAAAGCAACCGTACAATACGTGAGGGAACTCAGTGGTTCCCTTCTGATCAAACCTTTTTTTTCCAGGCCCTGAAAGTTAACTGAAGAGAATGCCCTCATCACCAAATATCCTTGATTTTCTTCCTCCCCCAGTCATCTAAGAAATGTAAAACGAATTCATAGCCTGCAGGCTGTAGACAAGGAGTAAGGCCAGTATGATCCCTAAGCCAGAGTTTGCTCAGCCCCTCACTTGGTGTCATATGTGATAGAAAGGTAAGAATAAGAGACATTGGGAGCTGGAAATAAAATAGTGATCTTCTGATAATTGGTGGGAAAATAAGACTATCAGATTACTCTGGAAATCAGAAAAATTTAAGTGAGATCAAGAAAGTATCTGAATCAATAATGCAATGAGCCAAGGAGGTTTATTTTTACTTTCACTTGTTTCTTGTTTGTTTGGGAGTGGAGTATCACCCCCAGCACTGCTCAGGGACACACGGTGCTTTGCAATCAAACCCAGAGCACCTGCACACTCGCACAACATATCTACGTTGGCCCTTTAAGCTATTTTGATGCTTTATTTTGAGCCATCTCAACCCCTCTTTATCTTTATTTCTGACATGTTTTAAGTATGCTTAATAAGAAATGTATGAGAGAGATTTAATAGTATATGGTTCACTTGTTCTGTGTCTAGAGGTTCAGTAATTCTGTTGGATTGTTCCTACTGTGTGGACGTCGGAGTCTTTTGTTTCTCTATTCAGTTTGGTCAGATAAAAAGCCTCTGTTTTCCTCCTGGGAAGGGTGGCACTGTGGCCTGACTTGGGTCTCAGAGGAAACCGACTTGCCTAGCTCCTCTGTCTGCAGAAGACTTTAAATGGACTCTTTGCTGCCAGTCCCACGCCTGACTTCCTGCCCTTTAGAAGCACCCAATGTCCAGCCCCATGGAGTCACCTACGTCAGTTACCACTCCTGCCTCAGCTTTGCATCTGTCAAAATCTAGTGAACTCGCTCAATTGCGACATGTCATTCCTCTGATGTCCTTGCTCCAACGGAGGCTTAGGAGGAGAGAAGACACATAATCACAGTTAGACCCCTGCCTGCCCTCAAATATTTTTTTCTTTTTGCTTGCTTTTTGGGGTCACACCCAGCAATGCACAGGGGTTACTCCTGGCTCATGCACTCAGGAATTACTCCTCGCAGTGCTCAGGGGACCATATGGGATGCTGGGAATCGAACCTGGGTTGGCTGCGTGCAAGGCAAACGGCCTACCTGCTGTGCTATATCTCCAGCCCCACTCAAATATTTTTTGCTTTAAAATGAGCATCCCATAATTCTAAATTATAAAAAGTTGACTGTTTGTTTCTTCTTGCCTGTTGCTGTCAAATTTCTGATAGAAAAATAAAACTAGTAACAATATTTGGCATATGTATACAACCTTTTATTATTATTTTTTTCCATCCCAAATCCAGCCCTGGGCCAGTCAAGTTTTTTTTTTCCTTCAATGTCACAAGAAACACAAGTGAAAATTGATCCCCTTGACATTTTGTCCCTTTTAACTGCTTATTAATAAGTCCTGACTGCTTATTAATAAGTTTCTTTTTCATATTTAATGGAGTATTTTTTTCCAGCTAGACACAGAATTTGCCCACGTACACATTTAAAATTCATATCGGCATGTTGTAGCATTTGAGTCACGTCAGTACTTTATTATAACATAGAAAACATGGAGCTGATTGAATCAATGCACCATCTACACTGACTCCTCAGGGAGCCACAAGCTGCCTCTTCCCATCTCATATTCTATCTTGATCCTTGGTGTATGTCTAAGCCACGTGATCATTTCTCTATTGACCTTGCTGGCATACATGTAACAGAGCAATATTACCAATTTGTAAAATGTGTCATGCAAAACAAAAAATGTTTACCTTATTAAAAAAAAATTCAGAGCAACTATGAACACCAAATTCCACCAACTCCATTTGTGGTAAGGGGTGTCCTGGCTGACAGCTAATTGAAGATTGAAATGGACACTGCTTTTGCTTTGGGGAAAATTAAAAGTTGTTCTTGTGGAAAGCTGACTTAAGGAAGTGATATCTGAATGGAGAAGTCATTGCAAACAGTGACAAAAGGAGGGATGGAAGCAGGAGTCCTGTGAGCAGAGAATTACAGTTCCTGCCAAACGAGAAAACTTCGAGATTGAAAGAGGCCAAACTAAGGCCAGTGAGAGGTGATTTGGCCAGTGGCGGTAAACCACAAAAACATCCTATGTGTATTGTTCTTAAATGGGTTGCTAATATTTTTGTTAGAGAAAATTAAATCTAAGCACTTACTGGATATTGGTTAGGTGGAATGGATGAAAAGCTGTTTGGGTTTAAATTTGTTAAGCAGAAGGTACACAATGTAATGCAATTGCTCTTTATGGCTGTTTGTCATTGGGAAGAAAACTAGATTAGGAGTCAGAGAAAGGACTTGGGTTTGATATTCTTCCCTATCACCTAAATTCTCACAAGAAAGAAAATGGACTGATAATATAGAGGGAAGGCAAACAAAAAAGTCAGCAATTAAAAAGCAAAAAGTAAATCATAATTATACCATTCTAAAATGTAAGATCAATCTCATATTATTTGTTTCTCCTCATTCAATTAAGGAAGAATAGAAAAATTATAAGAAACTTCATTGAGGTTAATTTACATGTAACAAAATATGCGTCTATTTTAAGTACTTCCCATGGAGAACTATGCTAAAGAAATGGATTCACATAATTGTCTCACTGCAGAAGCTACAGAACATTTTCACTTCCCTACAAATTTCCCACTTGCTCCCACTTCACCCACCCCAGGAAATCACTAGGCTGCTTTTATGCTATAGATTAGATTTACCTTTTTAAAAAATCACATAAATCTATTATGAAGTATGTGTTTTGTGTAGCTTTTTTTCCATCAGCCCACTGGTCTTTAGCTATCTCTATAAGATGACTGCAGTCGATACAATTTATTACTGTTATTTGGGTTCTCTTCCGTTGGGAGTTAATGATAATATTGTGTTTAAGTCTTTTAGTTCAAGTTATAATTTCTCTCTGATAATTTCCTAGGAGTGGGATTGTTCATCCATATAATAATGGTTTATTTGACATATAAGAAATTTCCAGAGCTAGAGGAATAGCACAATGGGCTGGAGCATATGTTTTGCACACATAGACCTGGGTTTTATACTCCCAGAAACCCCATTTTGCACGGTCCCCAGAGTTGAGTAGCCCCTAAGCACTGCCAGGTATGCCCCCAAAAACCGAAAGAAAGAAAAGAAACTTCCAATTGTTTTCCAAGATGGCTGTGCTACTTTTGGTTCCCACAATGTGTAAAAGTTCCAGCTTTTCCACATTATTGGTAACACTTGGTATTGTCATCCTTCTAGACAATGACCTTTAGTCATTTCATTGGGAATATGATGGAATTGGATGTGTGATTTCAATTTGCGTTAGTCTTGGGGAATTGTTGAATGTGGTTGGTGTGCTTGTTTACCACTTACATATTTTCTTCAGAGAAGCTTCTTTCAGCACTGCTCACTTCTATTGTATGCTTTGACATATGATTGAGTTTATGGAGTTCTTTGAAGTATCTGGAAATAAAACTGCATTAGATACATGTACTGTGAATGTTTTCTCACAAGACGTGGTTTGGCTTCTGCACTTAGGATTTACTCCTGGTGGTGCTCAGTGGGTACTATATGGGATGCTGGGGATTGAACCTGGGTTGGCCATGTGCAAAGCAAACTCCCTGCACAACTGTCACTTTAGCCCAGCTTTTTAATTTCTTAGTATTTGCCTTTAAATAAGAGAGTTTGGAAAAGAAAAACCCGGTAACTAATATATTCTTTTATGGTCATGGCTTTTTTTGGTAAAATATAGGGGCCACCTCAGCAGTACTGGGGACCATGAGGACTGTAGTGGTGATGCTCAGCAGTGGGGTAGGATCAGATCAAATTTAATATCAGGGATCAAACTCAGGGCCTTGCACATGCTCGGCTCGTACCCTACCACTTGAGCTATCTCCCCAGTTCTGGTCCTTATTTTCTATATCCTACTCAAGCAACCAACACCACTTCCTAAGTTTTATTCTAGAACAGTTCTATCAAACAGGTACATTATGGGATTTCTAGAAGGAACATTCAGTTTACTAGCAGCTCCTAGAATTTTTGTAGAAATGGGTTCTTTTCATTGCTCTATAAATTTAAGGGCAGCTTGTCGTTCTCCACAAAAGTTAAAAAGTAACAAACTGTTTTAGAAGCTTACAAACTTCTTAGGCCTACAGCCCTCTTTTCGATCTGAAAAAAAAAAATTCATCAGTGTCCCTTCTGGAAATCTAACTTTCAACATTTCAGATGTTTTGGTTTGAACTATTCATATTTTAAGTACTAAAAACCAAGGTGAATGGTGACCATATTTAGGCAAGGCAGTTCTGGAGATTCTGTTTGATTGTGCTTTTATTTAGATTTCTCATCTAATTTAAGTTTTGTACATGGTGTAAAAAACAACAAGTTTTACTTGCTTTCTCCATGTTGATAGCTTGTTATTTTTCTCTTTGAGATTCTTTTCATTTCTATATTTAAAAAAAAAGTAGGATGGTCATTTCAGTTTCCACAATGATTTTACCCATTGTAGAAGTCAGAAAAGTATCCCCCCCACACACCCACAGGACATTTATAGGCTGATCTGAAACTGTAACTGTTGCCTTATTTGGGAAGAGAACTTTGAGATAGAAATAATTTTTAATTTTTTCCCAAAAAATATTATTTTATTAAAGCAGTGTGAATTATAAAGTTATTTATAGTTGGGATTTTGACATACAATGTTCCATCACCATTCTGCCACCAATGTCAAATTTCCTCCACCAGAATTACCAGATTCCCTCTCCTACCCCTCCTATCCATGTCCAGCATGCCATCTTGACAGGCATCTTTTAAATTCATTTATTAAAATCTAGATCTCGCGATTTCAGTGTTGTTGACTTTGTGGTTTATATATTTTGTTCTGTCATTCTTTATCATACCCGACAAACCTGAACACCCTTGATTCTTACCCTTTCTGCTTCTCCTCTATCTCTTCTCCCCTTCACTCAGTTGTCCTTTCCTTCTCTTCCCGACAAAGGAGTAATTATTAATAATCTTGATACAGGAATCTCCCGAGTTATTCAGGTGTGTCTTATATTCAAAGACAAGCATCCTTATGAGATAGACACGGGGCGGGGGGGAAATCACACAGAGGAGAAGGTAGGGTGAAAATGAATAGAGGCAGAGATTGAAGGGATGTGGCCAGAAGCCAAGGAATCCGAGGAAGTCGAAGAAAACCAACAGCCACTGAAAACAGCAGAAGGTCAGGAAGAGTTCTCCGTGGGGCCACTAGAGGGAGTGAAGTCCTTCTAAATGCCTCAATTTCAGACTTTTGGCCTCTTGGACAGCAGAGAAAACATTTCTTGTTTTAACCTCAACTTTGTGAGAATTTGTTACAGCGATAGTAGACCACAAGTACACCCATTACCAGGTTGGAAAAGTTCCCTTCTTTCTCCAGTTCTTGTCACCATCACCCCACACACATTAGGTGTTAAATTTTATAAAATGCCTTTTCTGCATCAATTCAGACCTTTTTTCCCCTACTATTTTATCAATGTGACCACTGTGTATATAGATTGCTCCCATGTTATTTAGTTTTAGCTCCTATCTAGCTGTTACCTTTAGTAACACCTTTTTATGAAATTTTCCATCCTGACATATTACAAATGATAACTGTGTCTGCATGAGTCTTTTGTTTATTCATTTACTGATTTATTGTTTTACCTTTGCTCAGGAAGTTTTAAGAAGGCTTTGAAGAGTGCAGTGTAGAACAGAGTTGCATTTTAGGATGTTAAGAAAAGAAAAAAAGAAAAAACAGAATTGATTCTGAGTGTTTTTCTACAACAAGGGCTACACAACAGGGTTGGTCCTGGGGAAATACTTCACGTGGCTTCCATTCTGGTACCAAAATTAGGAAAGTTTGATCGAAACAACAGATATCACACGTGTACTGAAACCTATATGTATCCAGCCACGTTGCCCTGAGTGCCAGCACGAATATGACAGCCTGAGCTGTGCCACATATGTCCCTCATGCAAAGAATGTTCTTTCCACATTGCCACATCCTATTCCTCACTTCTTAAAGCTCTAAATTTCTCCAAAAATTGCAGCTCCGGTGCTAATGAGAGGCTAAAGCACTTGCTTTGCTAATGGTTGACCTAGGTTCAAGCCTAGCACTCCTTGTGGTCCCCTAGGCCAACAGGAGTGATACCTGAGCTCTGAGCCAGGAGTAATCCTTAAACACCACTGGGTGTGGCCCAAATCTTCCCCCACCCCTAATCCCTCCCCACTCTAGAGCCTATTATAATGGCATATTGTAATGCTAAAGTGTATGTCCTGAGGGAACTGAAGTTTTCTTCAGTTTGTCCTGAAGTTTGTCCTTGAAGTCTGTCCTGAAGTTTTCTTAGGGTAAGAAAGGGTGTCTTGTTACCAAGTTGCCCAAAGGGGACCAGTTTGAATCCCAAGCACTGTCTATAGTCCATCAACACTAGGAGAGAGCATTTCTGAGTCAGGAATCCCCCTTGTGCAGGGTATGGCTTCAAACCCAACAACAAAGGGCACAAGGAGCTGAAGAGATGGTACATGGGTTAAGACCCTTGCACTTGACAGACCCTGGTTTGATCTCCAGCACAGCAGGTGGCTCCTTGGGCATTATCAGGAGTCATCCTGGAGCCCCTCTAAGCCACTCCCCCCAAAAAATGAACAAAGGATTCTTTAAGTGGCAAGGAGATAGTAAAATGGATAGGGCACTTGCTTTGCAGGCAACCAACCCAGGTCCAAATCCTTGGCTTTACATAAGGTCCCCTAGGCTCCTACCCTTACTGATCCATGAGCGTGCAGAACCAAAAAGAAAGGAAAGGAAAGGAAAGGAAAGGGAAGGAAGGAAGGAAGGAAGGAAGGAAGGAAGGAAGGAAGGAAGGAAGGAAGAAAAGGAATAAACAAACAAAAACTGTTGTAGCCAAAGAAAGAAACCTAACCATTTTATGTAAAATGGAAGACAAGGTAGGAGACAAAGCAAAGATAGCAGAGATTCTGCTGATGTTGGTGTGGTCCCTAACCGCATTTCATCCCACTCTGGCAGAAGACATGGCATACTGAGACAAATCACAGTCAGTCTAATTCAGAGATTTCTCAAAAGTTGGGAAAGAAGTGAGCTGTATCCTTAAGACAATTCAAGGAAGCTTCATATCCCTCTATTGGATCTTACCAGAAGTCAAAAAGTGTGCCATCTTTTAGGGAATTCCCTGAAAAGCAGAGGCCATGAGATACTCTCTTGGCTGGCTTGAAGGTAATGTGCGAAGGACTCAAAAGGAGACAGAAGTGAGATTACTCAACTCAATCTCAAATTGAGTTCTACAAACCCCTCTTCATGCCAAAACCCTCAAGTCACAGAAAAATAGAAACTACATTCTGGACTTAATGGCTTAACGGCTGGGGAATGTGCTTCGAATGTAGGAGCCCTGGGTTTGATACCTGACCCACCTTCTGTCTGTCTGAGAACTGCAGTAATAGCTACTAGGCATTGCCAAGTGTGTCAAATGCCCCCCTTCCTCTCCAGCATACACACAAGGAAAGAGAAAGGAACAAAACTCAACTCTAAAACTAAAGCTTGGAATAGGGAAGACAGATTCTCCTCATGTGAAGAGGAAACAGTAATTCACATCCAGCATTCCGTGTTTCTGACTTTTAAGGATAAGCAAGATAGGACATTTTTTTATTAGGCAACTATACTCATACTATTGCATGGAAGAAAGGAGTGAGAAACAAGGAAATTGCATGTGGAAGATAGCCAAAGAACTAAGTTTGGAAGAAAATACAACCAAGAAACAGATATTTACATTCCTTGCATATGCTTTAGGCTATGGAAAAAAAATTAAGACTAGAGATTCCTCAAAACAGTGCAAAGACAGTAAAAGAGGAGGACATGAAGGAAAGGAAAACCTTGTACCTAAGAAAACTGAGTCTGAACATGATTGAAAAATCCAATAAAGTAGAAAAAGCAATGAATAAACTATTTCAAAAGACTTGGAGTGAGTACAAAGCAAAAGATGTATGTGCAAGGCAAAGATGAAAAAAAAATCTAAGGACTGATGAGTATGAAATAAAAAATTCAACCAAGGTAAGGCAAAGTTACTCAGAAATATATGAATGGGGGCATTATGCCAAGAAAACAAGATTATGAATCTATACTTTGAAATACCATCACTATCTAGTGCCTGGAGGGTGGGGTCTCATACAGAATGACTCTCTCTATGGCACAGCTCAGATAAGCATATACAGAGTGCTTCAGTGTCTTCAAATGTCCAGACAGAAAAGGCAAATCGCCTCCCAGGGGAAGCGCGCGCGCGCGCACACACACACACACACACACACAGAGTTCAGTCCTCTCCAAAGAAATCAGTGAGGTCCAGAATCAACGGCTTCTTGTTCTATTAGTTTTTGAAGGAAGGTGTGAATTCAAAATATTTACCCTGCCCAGTAAGGAAAATAAAATATGTATAGACTGAAAAGCCAAGAAAACATTAAGCTTTTCTATAAGTCCTTCTTCAGAAAACTGAGGGGTGTGGGAGGGGGGTAAGGCAGGGGAGAGCATGAAGACCCAGCAGTATACCAGGAAACTAACAAAAAATAAAGAAGTTGGGGAAGGATACACTATGATGAACTTCGAATTCATTTCAATCGAGAATTAAGACTGAACATCTGGGAGAATAGGAGTGAAGAGCAATTGTAAATGTTCTGAGCGCTAGTAAGCCAAAAGTAACATAAGCAATGGAAATTGGGAGTTTTCCGTGAAGTGGGTGGGAGTGTAAAAACGCTAACAACTTCGTCTTTCAGAGCTCCAAGGCTGAGATATACGCAGTCAATTCCTTACAAGTCCCTTAGTCTTTTTCCTTCCTTTCTTAATGTATATAGACCTCTTTCAGGAATGTGTATCTTGGGGGGGGAGGGGGGGAAGGGAGCGGGGAAACAAAACCATAATCATTAGTGATGGGCTTCAGTATTTTTTTTCTTAAATCCAGATAATGTTTATATTCCTCCCCACCCCCACCCCCGCTTAAAAAAAATACATTACTTGAAGCATACAATGTGTAGGATTCTATAACTGTATGATGATTTCCAACAAGATGACTTCCACCAAATCTGTGCCTTGGTCTTGTCAGCTGCAGGACACACGTACTTATTCTCAAGCCCGGGTGGGGGTGGGTTGGGGGTGGGAGGCGAGGGTCCCAAGCTGCAGGGTCGGCTCGCCCTGAATGGTCTCCAATTCGGGCTGCCTGGATGGATTTCTCCCCTGCGCTGAGCTGAGCGTAGATAAAGAAGTTTGGCCTATGTCAGTCTCCTAGCATCGGTTGTGTGTTTCTCGTGTTTCTCTCAGTTAAGCTGGAGCTTGGGGCGGTGCATCTGCTGGTGACTTCAGGCTCCAACCAGCTCTCGGTGGGGGGATTGAGGGGGGCTGCAAGGGTGGGTGGTGGGGGGGGTAGAGTGAGGGTCGGGGCTACCTGTGCCAGCTCTGCACCTGGGCGACCTTGGCTGAGCCCCCCACGGATGACTCAATCGGCCAGGCGTCTGTCTTCTTCCTCCGCCCGGGGTCGACCCCCCCCTCACCGCCCCTCGGCTCCCCAGCGGGGCCTCCTTCTGCCACGTGACGCCCCCGCCAGGGGCCCCGCGCCCTCCTCTCGGACGCGCCGTTCCAGCTCCTGGGCCCCGCCCGCGCGCGGCCTCCTTGGCGCAGCCATCCCCGCGCAAAGCCCACGGCATCTGCCATTTGTCATTCAGCCCGTCGGCACCGCCCCGAGCCCTCATTTAAGCACGTCTGGGGCAGACTCCGGCCTCACTCTGCAGGAGGACGCGCCGCTGGACAGACGGGGCGGCTCTCCTGGCTGCCCAGTGGACCGCGGGCCTCCGAGCACCGGAGCACCGGGCGCTTCCCCGGGTTGCCGGCCTGGCCTCGGACGCGGCGCCACCCCCCCACCCCAGCCGCCGCGCCTGATTCCGGGGGTCTTCCGCGCCCGCAGGGTAGGTGGTGGTGGGCATCGGGCAGCCGGCCGGGGATGCGGTGAGGGTGGCGGGCTGCTGCGCGGCGTGGGCGCGCCGTGCCCGCTCCGAGCCGTGGGGAGGATGCGCCGCTGCGGGCGCGCGGGGTATACGTGCTGGGTGGCCCGGGTCCGAGCGGGGCCGGGGGGAAAGTCCAACACAGCGTCGCACCATCAGCCGGGGTAGCACCAAACCCCTATCATCCCACCTCGCTTTCGGGCACGGGTCACTCGGGAACGCCACTTGGGGGTGGTGGGGGGGAGAAGCGTTAGTGGCGATTTTGGTATGCGGTCCACGAATTCGGGCCGTTGGGAACCTAGCACTGTTGGGATCTCGCCGAAAAAAAAGAAAGAAAGAAAGAAAAAAGTCTTGAAAGTAATGCTGTTGTTAATCGTGACATGCTGTGTGTGTGTATATGTGTTGGTTTTTTTTCTTTGCAATTGTCCTTATTCTGGAAAATGTGGTCTATTTTACACTGTACTATTAGGGACTCTGCTAGCTCGACTGCGAAATAATAATAATAATTAAAAAAAAACTGTTTTAGGATGCGGGCACCGAAAAATGTCCTCGATTAGGATAACTGATAATGCAACTTTGGTTTTGAGGCTCCGTGGCAGCGAAGTTGCAGGAACGGACGGACGGCGGCGGGGACTCTGCTCAATAAATCATCTACGCCCGTAATCCTGACTTTTTATTCTCGACCTGTGTGTGACTTTTATGTTTTAGGAAACCAATAAAATTTAAAAATAGCCACCTGCAGCTTAGGTCCTTCTTCCAGGAATCCTTCCCTAACCCCTCCCTCCCCAGGCTGAGGCTGAATGCTCCCTGGGGTTTCACCAGGTCCCTATCCCTGTCGCCCTGACCCCTCCCATCCCATTCCTACCCCGTACCCCTGCTCAACGGTCTCACTCTGAGCCCCGCGGACCCGCTGGCGGCGCACGGTAAGTGATTAACACAGGTTAACGACCGAAGGAAAAGATAAAGCGCTGTGCCGGCGCCTGGTGTTTGGCTCTGCAAAGTGTGGCGTGGTACAGTCCCATCCGAGGTATTGACACTGATTGGGAAGTTGAGACCGTGGGAGTTGCCACCGTCGGAGGCCAGTGTTGCGCGCGCGCTGGCAGCTCCCGGTCCTCCTCCTCCTCCTCACTCTGAATCCTCTTGAGTGATGTTTTCTAAGTCCAAAGCCCGTTTCCGTGGGCGGTGGGAGCCTGCAGAGTGGAGAAGGAACACAACTTGTAAAACACGCACTCGGAGACTAAGGAAACATCAGAATGGGTTCTCAGGGACCAAGGGGTGCTTCATGAAATGTCTTTTCTTCCCCCCCACCCAAGCCCACCCACCCCCCACTCCTCGATTTTATGCACACACAAACACACGCACACAGATGTGTGTCATGATGTAAAACGTCATTCCTCGGTATGAGTCATTGGTCCAAAAAGTTTGAAAGCGCTGCCCTAGATCAGTGTGCAGAAAGGCGCGCGCAGACGTGGCCACGGCGCTGTGCGGTAAGTGGGGTTTGTAAGCGTCCAAAGCTGTGCGCCTTCCTCGCGTCCCGCTCTAGATGCACCACTCAGAAAACGGAACCCACCTTGAACGCTGGTAAAGAGAGTGGTTTGCAGCGGGGCACGGGGGGCTCATGCAAATTTATTTCTTATCTTGGGGGGAGGGAAGGCGAATTGCCAAAGAATTCCAGAAAATATCTTCTATGTGAAATTTAGAACCTGATGAAATAAAGCCAATCTGATACAAGAGTGCATAACATAGGCGCTATAAGTAGTAAAGAAAATTTGTAAAATGGCCTTAAAAGCCATTAAATTCTTCAGTGATGACCTTTGTGCTGGTTGTTAAGGGTTACCCTAAGGGTTTTGAGGTGCTGAGGATACTTTTTCTCCTGATCAAGTTATTGGGTATTTGCTTTACAAATTTGTTAAATGATACAAAGTTTGTGTGTTAAATTTAAATAGATGCACGTATATGTATGCTAGATGAAGATACAGACATCGCTAAATGATGTTCTGACCCAAAGAGCCAAGTACTCTTATCTGTTGATCAGATTTTTCCAACAGCTCTTTAAGAAGAAAAATAAAAAAAGAAAATTTGTGCATAGGATTAGTCACCTAGGAATTGAATCAATATCAAAAATGTCTTATTTCACAGATTCTATGGTGAACACATCAGTATTCATTAAGTTTTTTTGACTCTTAATTGTACTACTTAAAATATTTAAAGGAAAATTTAAGTCATTTAGATAAAATCATTAACTTTCACAAAAGTTAATTTTATTCCAACATAATCAGAATTAGATTTATCATAATTAAAGGTAAATAAAACTTTAGATGAAAAAATTAAATTCTGAAGAAGTATATTTTAAAGAGCAACAACTGCCTGGATCATCACCAAGAATTTTTAAATGCTAACATATCCTATTAAGCAATTTGAGTTCTTGACTCTATGGCTGTATTCCCGCTGCATAATAGCCACCTGTGGCATGGGCTATTATTTTTTATTATGGTAAATTTTTTAATATGACATATAATAGCCCTAAATGTTTCCATCACTGCAGAAATTTTTGTTGGAAAACATTGTGCAAGATACAAATCCTTTGTTGGAAACAACAGCCAATCTTTCTTTGTGTTGGGATTTGTGGGGAGAGGTCTGAGATAACTTTTCTCAACCATTAAGGAAATGCACTTGGCAATTTTTTAATAAAAGTTTTCACATTTGTATTTTGTACACATATGATTGTTTAATTTGACAGATCTATGAATATAGATCTACACAAGTGTAGATATTTTATTTGCCTGATATGTATGAATATATGTATTTATATTTTTTATGTTTTTTAAATTCATCTTCATTTTCCCATGTGGAAAGCTCATTATCTCAGGACCAGAGATAATGTATAAAAGACCCTGACTTATATTGTTTATAAGACATACTCTCATCTATGCCTAAATTTATTTTAGAGCTCTTCATCTCTCTTTCCAAATACAACAGATTTTTATTTATTCTTGCTTTATTTGTAGTAGTAGTTTTTTTGTGCTAAAAGTTAATTTTTTTAATGATAATTCTTTTCTTTACCTATGAGATTTTTGGAATATTTTCTAGTTTGAAACACAGAAGTTTCTGTAAGTTAATCTTTGGTTACTGATTGCTAGCTCACACTGCAGCCAGAAAATGGGGGCACTCTACCAACAATTCTTTGAAATTTGAGAATTGCTTTGTGGCCCCTTGGTTAGCTTTTCCACTGCTCCTCGAATGATTGCGCAGAATATGCAATCACAAGGTCATTATAAGTGTAAATGTGCATGAGCTTATATCCATACACGTATGTCTTTGATCAAACATAAGAATTATGGCATTTGGATCTTTCCAGATCTTACAAACTTTTGGGATTGCTTGCTCTACCAACTGCTGAAATTGGTCTAATAAAAATATCACAATAAAAGAGCAACTCTTCTGCACTTCTCCCTGTAATTCTGTCAACTTTTTATTAAGAGGTGAAAGTAAATACAAGTTGGCAATTGCTCTGTCTTCTCTATGAATTTGCATTGTTTCTCACATTCTAGGGATGGTTTGTACATCCACCCACAAATGCCCAAAATCTTAAGATCATTTTTTTGTAATGTTATGGGCACACCTTTCTTTAGTTCACATTTGCTTATAATATCCCTTTCAAATAGGTAAGACCTAATTGTCCTATCTAATCCACCAGGAGAGTCTTTAACCTTTAGCTGGAACTCTCAATTCAATTAAGTTTAATATAATTGCAGATTTATTTCAGACTTAAGTTACCATCCTATTTATAGTTGTTTTCATCCTATCTTGTAATTTCTTTTCTCATTGCCACCTTTTGATGTTTGGGGTGGTAGTGTTTTTATTATTCCATTTTTTCCCCTTCTGACTAATGTGAAAATTTAATTTATTAGTTACTTTTAGTACTTTATTTAAAAATTAACATATAAAATTAAGCTAAAGTTTATTGAATTTTACATTTTCTCAATATTTGAAGGTTACTTTGATACCAGTTAACTTTCTGACTTACTCTGAAAGTTATTTACTTATCAGCCAGAGTTTTAATTCTATCTTGATATCCCCTCACCCCAGTAAATTTAACACTAATTTTTTTTTTCATGTAGATCCTTGACTTGTCTATCTTCCTTCTCCGCTTCCTGAAATGCACATTTAGAAACTTATTTAATAAAGGACTATTGATGGCAGACTGTCTGAAAATGAACTTATTTTGCTCTTATTCTTGACAGTTTTGCTCTGTATATAATTCCATATTGACATTTTCTTAGCTCTTTAGAGTTATTCCATTGACTAATACTTTCAGTATTATACTTGGTTAAGATTACAGTTGATTGTTGCTAATCTGTCTTTTTTGTTTTGCTTGCTTTTAAGGTCTTTACTATTTTCTTGTCTTCTACAGTTATACAACAGAGTTTATCTGGGTGTGGACCTCTAATTTATCCTGCATTTAATGTTTCTTGTCTCTTAAGGTTTGTCTTTCATCAATTCTTAAAAGGTTTTTCCTTTACCTCTTTCAATATTGCTTTTCTTTCACCTTTTCTATTCAAGAACTCAAATTGATTTTCTTTAGTCTTTTCCATTCTAGCCACACCTCTTAATCAAGTATTTATATATTTTATTCATTTGGTCCATGTTGAATTCTAGATTTCTTCAGATCTGTGTGCTGACCTTTGTCTAATTTTTCTCTCCAAATTGAGTGATAATTTGCATATGATAAATACACAAAAAGAAATGTATGCTTTGATGAAAATTTTAAATGTATATGCGTGTGGAATAACCAGCAAGACAAATGAATAAGATAATTTAATCTCTACCAAAGTTCCCTATCCATGCCTGTCAATACAGCTACTCCCAATCATAGTCAGCTTCCTCCTAACTTCTATCACCATGGATCATTTTTAAGTGGTCTCAAACTTCATATAAATGAAATTGTTTATTCTTTATTGGTTTTTTCCCATAGGGTATTTTTAAGAATCATCTATACTGTATAAATTGGTCTTGTTACCACTTTAACACAAAGTGTGGCAAACTAGAGTTTATGGGCCAATTGTAACTCACAACTTTTAAAAACTTTCACTGTACCCATTCAGGATAATTTGTAGTTAAAGTAGACATCAGTGAAACACAAAATATACACTTTTATCTTTTACAGAAAATGGTGATACTGCTTTTTGGAGTATTACATTAGATAGTTATACCAAATTTATTAATTTATCCATTCAAGTTGTTTTTAGGCTTTGATCACTGTAAATAAAATTTCTACAAATCCTCTTGAAATTGCACCTATGCTCATATCTCTTGATTATTTATCTAGAAACTGAAATGATTGCCTTTGAGTAAGTTTGATCTGTTTACATGATATGAATAATGTTAAAGATGTTTTTATTACTTGTTGACCATTTATATTTAAAAATGCCTCTAAATCTTTTGCCCATTTCTTTTGATTAAGTTATCCTTTTGTTAATAATTTTTTCATTTGGACCAAGAACGTAGCTCAAAAGATAGCACACTTTGACTGGCATGTGTGAGACCCCTGAGTTTGAACTCCTGGTACCACCAGCACCACTGTGTATGGTTGCTATGAGAAAAAAAAAAGGAAAAACAATAAATTTTTAGTTACTTTATATACCTGGACCAGAAACTTTTAGACATACGTGCAATTATTTCCTGCATGTCTGAAGTCTGTCTGTGCTTATTGGTCTTATTGAATGAACAGATGTGTTTTTATAAAGTCCTGTTTATCATTATTTTACAAGTGTGGGCAAAATTTAGACTTTTTCGCACCTTGCCCAGAAAATTTTCTCCCCTCTTTGTTTTTGTATACCAATAAATTTCTTTGAATTTCTACAGCAATTTTTATCACCTAAGTCCTTACGTTGGGTATTTGACTTATCTTCAGTTAATTTTGAGGTGTGGTATTAAGGTGGGGGATCAAGATTTATTTTCTATATGAACATCCAGTTGGCTTACACATTTATTTTTTTAAAATGTAAGAGTACTGCTATTTATTCAGCCATTGATTAAGCTGATTGAATTGGGAATGAGCTTCATGGCTTACCCATTTATTAAAATGGCCTCTCTCCCCTTTATTTGTAGTTGCCTCTGTTGAAATGATCATACCTTGGGATCTTTTTGTAGACTATAAAGTTTAGAGTCCAGCTGAACTATTAATTCTTCCATTTGTACCTTATTTTCATAATTATTATAGTTTATAGCAAATATTTTCTCTTACAATTTTTATTGAGGCACTCTCATTTACAATAGTGTCAATTATACTTTTAATGCATACATTGTTATATTGTTACAATACCACACTGACCATCAGGGTGACCCTTTCTGCCCACCAATGTCCCAAGAACAGTAAATCTTATTATTTCTAAACCAAACGTTTAGAAATTAACATTTGTACAATAATGGTAGCCTTTATACAAATTTCCCAGTTTTCCCAACAAAGCTTTTTTCGTCCTTTCTGGCTCAATTTCATGCATCTAGGCATTGTCTCCCTGGTTTAATCTGTGACCGTTTTTAAATCTTGCTTTGTGTGGTTTTGCCACTTTTGAAGATTACAGGTCTAGTATTTTGCCTTGTGTCACTCAATATGGATATGTTTCATAATTTGACAAATAGAGTTTGTGGGAAGAGTACCCCAGACACTTGCACTTGTTTCTGTATTGTATCTGGGGGCACATAATAACCCACATCAATATGTTAACATTAATAGCATAGTTTAGATAGTAACTTTCAGGCTTCTCCATTGAAATAATTATTTTTAAATTTTGTAGTCGGTTAGAAGAAAGTTTACTTTCAAAGGAGACAGTGAAAAGTATCAAGTAACTTGTGGATACATGTGAAAACTACCACACTAATAAATATTCTGAGGGAGATATTTTGAGATCGTACAAATATATTTCTCATTAAAGTTTTGCCCACTGATTTTAGCATGCAGCCCATCTTACCTACAGAAATTATTATATTTTAATAGCTATTTTTCATTTCCTTCTCTTACTGCATTTTGCCATAATTGTCAAAAATTTTATGGAAAGAAAAGCTTGCAAAAATACGTAATGTGACCATTTGTGAAGCTTTAAAAAAAATTTTGCTGGTACTACTTCAGAGTGCAATGTCTATAATGGTAATGATTATGCGGTGATATACAATAATTAAATTTTGATTGTGGAGCTAGACCACCTGGGTTAAAATTCCTAACTGCCCCCCTCTTTGCCATGTAGTGTAATATTGGCCAATTATGGAATTCTCTATATTGACGTTTTTTCATCTATAAAATATAGATAACAAGGGTCTACCATAGAAAGTTGTTCAGAGGATAAAATGAGGTAAGACTAAGAAAGAGATGAAAGTTGTCTTTAACCTTTGGAAGTACTGGTATTTTTTTCTAAATCTGAATTATCCTAATTCAAATTTGTTTGATAATTTTATAAATTAATGATTAAATAATATCTTATTTTGAGGTAAGCATTATATATGTATATGACCTGGATTTCCCTTACTGTTCAATTATTTTTGTGTGTGTACTATTCATGTATTGTTCAGTTGCTATTCACAGTGAAGGACATAATAAATGATAGATTCCTAAACAAAACAAAACAAAAAATATTACACAAGAGCTTAGCAGCTGAGGTGGCAACATTCCCAACTTTCTAGGGCGATTTATATCTGAGGCTTTGACAGAGATAGAGCTAGAGGTAGCTCTTGCAAATGAATCTTTTTAAATATTGAGTTAAGTAAATTCAGAACTTGCCGTATACTGTGATGAAATGGCCTCTCAGCAGAGCAAAAACATGTTTTCAGCTTCTCTATATTTTTCACCTTCAACATTGTATTGTAGAGATTTTATCATTTGGCATGTTTTTAAATGATCCCATACCAACAGTTAAACACTTTCCATTTTTCATGTGCCAAGCTCAGGTACTATTTTGTTTTGCTGATTGGGGATGATACTTTGCTCTTTAGAGACTCTGTATTATTCCCCATGTTGAAGGCAAGAGTATTTGAGTCATTCCCAGAAACAGAGTGTCTATATATTTGTTTCAGTTGATAAAATGGAACTCTGTTAACCTTTTTTTTAAAAAAAAAAAAAAAAAAAACCTCCTCCAAGCACCCATAGCAATCAATGCCATATCTCCCTGTACTGAGAGATCTCATGTAGTCAGTTTCCTGAAAATAATTCTTAAGTGACACCCGGACTTGAGAAAAGAGGGTTTTCCTGGCATTGGTTTTTTTTCTCTGTCTTGTCTTTAGTGTTACTGCTCAGAATTACCCCAATTGTAAAAATGGTCTTAACTATTCATCAGAACATGAAGTCTGTGCTTTTTCTGAGGATTGTTTTTATTCATGCCATTTCCTCTACCCTAAGTGGATTAAAATTTTTTTCAGATCCTGTCCAGAGGTTTCTCACTCCACAATTCTGCTAGCTAGCTAGAAACCCTATAATTTGTAATCTATATAGCTCTTGTTAAATTTGTACCTTTCATCACCAATCTTTATATCTATCACTTCTAGTTGGTCAGGTTCTTAGAGATAGGGTTCCAGTACCTACCCTGATACTTTGCATACAAAGAGCTTTTGCTAAATAACTACTATGCTTAAGTATCTACTATAATTGTGCTACAGTTTTGCAAAGTAAAAATTATTGTCTCTGTTTTTTTTTAAATTGTGAAGAAACTCAGTATCAAAGAGATTAAGAAACTTGCCCAACACCATATAGTTAGTAAGTGGCAAAACTGGTTTGTCTCAAGCAAAAGCTCTTGCTATTCTACTCCATATTGCCTTGGTGCTAAAAATAAATAGCCAAGTACAATTATTAAACTGTATTCATAGTAAAATGTGCTGAAATGGCTTCACTTTCATTGCCTTGTGTTACTTGGAGTATTAACTTCTGTGACCAGAGTACTCACCATGGACATTAGTCCATGACATGCTCTTATGTTATTTGGATTTTCCTTTCAAATTTTCATTGATACTAATCTATATTGTTTAAATAGTCTGAATTTGACTTACTTAAATGTCAAATAAAATCTTCACTTACTTGAATGTCAAATAAAATCTTCACCACTATTTTTTTTGGTGACCCCCGAATGGCAGGACAGATCCCCAAATGGCACGGAGACTGGCGAAGTATAGAGGGATTGAATGACTCCCCAGCGAGTACAGGTTCTAGCAAGGCAAATTCCATTTGATTTTTAGCCCTGAGACGAATGCTCTTGAATTTATTACTGCCTTCTGGCCTCACTACTCGAGGCAGTGCCCAAAGCACCAGATCTTTTTGGCAGCCTTGCTCCTGAGAGCACTGGGCATAGACAAGGCTGGCCCACTGGAACTAAGGACCGCAACCTTTAAAATTAAGTCAAAACAAGCCTGTAGTGGAAATGGAATGACTTTTGGGCCCATTCTTTGTTTCTTTTGAGAAGTACTGCACGCTTATAGTCAAATCACGCAGAGAATCTCAGTAATCCTAAAGCCTTCCTTTATTTCATTCCATCTGTGCTCACTTGGGTCCCAACTGGCAGAGTCTCAGCTGGTGTCATCTCTATTCCTGACTTCTGCTGACTTGGTTTATTTTAAACTCCAAGGGTAATCTTTTTTTTTTATGGAGTAGTTGTCCAGCCACACCCTGGGTATTCTTTCCAGGACATGCTTTCTCAGTTTTTGCAGCATAGGCTGAGACTTTTTCTAAATCTTAAGCTCTCATTCCTTTTGCTTAATGACCTTTAAGTATATCTTTCACCTTCTTAGTTTTACTATACACAGAAAGGAGAAGCCAGATCCCACCTTCAACACTTTGATTAGCAGTCAGTTCGGCTAAATATCCAATTTTATCACTTGCAGGTTTTATAGAACCTGCCACCAAACACTAGACCACCATTGAGCCCTTTGCCATTTTATCACAAGCATCAACTTTGCACAATTTTCAATAACATGTTCTTCATTTACGCCTGACTCCTTGCCAACATCATCTTTAGCATTTTTACCAGCCATTCAAGGAAATCTAAGCTTTTCGCTGACATAACTATCAGAACTCCACCTATAGTGAGTTACATTTCCACCTCAAAAAAATTTAGGTATCTGTTGTAGTCTAACTTCCACTGCTTGATACCTAATTTGTTTTAGTTGGTTCAAGCTACCCTAACAGAATACTACAAATTGCCTGGATTCACAGCAGAAACTTATCCAAGATAGAGGTACTAGAAAATTCAGTTTCAGATGAAGTTTCTCTTCTCAATTTGCCTGTGACTGTTTTCTTTCCAGTCCCCACATTGTTCTTCTGCTACCCTGTGCAAGGGTAGCAGAAAGGGTCTCTGTGTCTCTTCATTGTTTTATGAGGACACCAGCCATTTGGAGATCTGTCCTGCCATTTGGGGGTTACCTAACTTGTTCACTCTTCCCAAATTCTCAACTCTTGAAAGGAAGTATGTTTAAAGATGAATTGTGCTTCGAAATCTCTCATGAAAGATATTGTTGGGAGAAAATTTTTTTAAAGGTCCTGGTTCTGTCTTCTTTTTTTTCCCCCCCAAAGGTCTGGCTCTTCCCTCTGGAGGTTCTTTCTTTGTGACTTCCTTAGCACTATATGAAGGTGAAGAGTAGAGATTTCGCTCTTTCCTGACAACTGAGCACCTTTTTGTAGCTGCTTCTTTCATATACAAGTTAGGGACTACAGGGTCCTTTTAAGAATTTGACTGGCTGATTCTTTTTAACAGTCTCCAGAGCCTCGCAAGTGTCTTAATCTGTTGCTGGTACCAGATTAATGTCTATTCTCTTGTTTTATTATCACTGCCTACATGGCAATCAAGACCAAGTGTTCCAGAAAGTACACAGCTACAAGGGTGTATAGCCACAGAGGCTGCTTTGGGGCAGCCCTGGACTCTTGCTTATCTCCAAGTGAAAGTGTAACTATTATGTACTGATTTTTTTTAAATGAGGATAATGACATTGGTTTAAAAAGGTCCTTTGATAGAATAGAAGATAAGAGCCAAGATATAAGTCAGAAAGCAAATACTAGAAATAACTCCCCTTCATTCCCCCCCACTCACCCCTCCACCAGAAGCTAGTCTGGAAATAAAGTGGGAGGAGGGTGATTTGTGGTGAATGAAGCTTTTTTATTTTCATAAATTTTATTGGGAAATACCATAACATGTTTGTACACTGAGGAGCAGAATCCGTAATAAAATGATACTGAGAGAAAATTTTATATAGAGATTTGTGTTGATCTTGATTAGAGAAAGAGACGGTTTAACTTTGAAAAGATGACTCTTTACCTCAGCCTTGGATAATTCTGTTATTTGCATGCATTCATTGATACTTAGCTGAAGCCCCCAAGGTGCTGTATTTATATATGTACTGTGCAGTATTATTTCATAGAACCCTCAGGTTGGAAGAAACTGAGTAAAGATATTCAAGATTTCTTTTTAAACCCCATGTGAATCTGCAATTATCTCAAAATCACAACTGAAAAAATATATGTGAGGCCATTATAAAAATCTTGATAATTTTTGTTTTTGTTTTTAGATCCTTGCTACCTGATTGACAGAATTGTCCTCCCTGACTTTTGTAAGTTGATATTTTAATTATTTTATTCTCCATTCTCCATAAATGGTCTTTTCTATTTATATTAAAACATCTTCCTCGAAAATCTAAAACAAAACTTTGAGCAGAACCTTTAATTACTTGATACTCTCGTGGTCTTCTTCTCTTTTTATGCATGTCTTTAAGTGATAAAACATTTTGAATTCATTTGGGAGGGGTTGGTGCCATACCTTGGCAGTGATCAAGGACTATTCCTGTCTTGGTGTTTATGAGTGAGCCCTGGCAGTGCTTGGGTGACCATATATGGTGTTGGGGACTTAAATTGGGGTTGGACAAATGTAAGGCAATGCCTTACCTCCTGAACTATCTCTCCAGACATATTTTGATTACATTTTAATTGCACTTGTTGGGGTAGGTGCACCTGTTTCTTTGGTACAAGGATTATGTTTAGCAGAAACAGAGTACCACCCATGGAGCCAAGATTTTGGGTACTTGAATTTTTTATGCACTACACTGGGCCAAGTCTTTAATTCTTTCTTTTTTCTTTCTTACTTTTTTCTCTCTTCCTTCCTTTCCTCCTTCCTTCATTTTTCTTCCTTCTTTCCTTTCTTTCTTTCTTCATGAAATTGTCTTCGAACTGTTCTACCTGCCCCTATATTTCCTGCTTGATGTGCCATTCTCCCAATAGTCACATAAATTAAAAATCTAATTCTTGATCAAGGGAACTTTTTTTTTCCTAATAATTCAACCACCTCTCTTTACAGAGATTTTAACAGCTCTGTCATATGGGTCTCCTTAATTCTCATGCTTTATCTACCCTGACCCACTCTCCACACAAATATTTATTTATTTCTAAATAAAGAGGATGGAATGATAGAAGTGCTTAACGGGAAAATTTCCAATACCATGTTCCTCTAAAAACACTATTTTTTGCTGTACTGATATTCTTGTGTTCATGTTCTTAATTGGGGTTTTGCTGTTTTCATGAATATCCTTGTGACACATTGCTTCGTTACCGCCTTCAAATATTTACTAAATTGGCATATGCTCACCCATGTCTTTCTAACCAGCCTATTTCAGATGGCTACTGTTGCTCCCACATTAACTTTCCAGCTCTTCTGCTCTGTTTTGTTATATTAATGAACACCTGATAAATGTTCCCTCCATTCAGATAAACTGCACAAAGGTAGGAATTGTGTGTTTTATTCACCAAGATGAGAAGCAGAATGCAGAACTGCTAGAAGTTACTGCCTTTGCATAATCTACATCCTTTCTACTCTGATTTAAGAGACAGGTAAGTGGCTTAAACTGAGACCAGTCTTTGCATCCTGTGTCTCATTGGGGCATGTGTGATCTAAGCCAAACCAACTGAACTTTTTTCCTGGATTTTTATTGTTTTGATCTGTGGATGGAAATAAAGATATAATTTATGTCTTGTCACAGATCCTCTTATCTATTAGATGTTAACTAGCCAAAAGACCAATATATCTGTATACTATAATGACACAAGGAAAGACTGGCATACACTATGTTATATAGAATAAGACTATCAGTATTCAAATTCCAATCTCAAAATAGAGAATACACTAAATTATTGGTCCCTTTAGACTACTTACAAAAGTTGCTGTATGCTAAAATTTAAAATTTTTAATGAATATTACATAGAAAAAACTTTTAACTCAATAACCTGTGTCTACCTTATAGAAACTATAGTCTCTAGACACTAAGAACTACCTAGAACCTAGGGGAAAGGTTGGATAAATGTCACCAACATCCAAAGTTTTTTCTTGCTCTTCCTGACATAGCAGCCTTGTATTTGCCTTCCCACGGTATTCCTCTGTACAGAAGCATCTACATACCAGTGTCTATTGATAGGATGTTATGAAAAATGAGACAGGGAGTTCAAAATAAGATTTGGTGCACACTTCCCATAACACCACCATATATATTCAAAACCTTCCACTCATTTTCCCCTATTTACTTGTTTTCTCATGTTGCCAGCCTATTTTTATTCCTCTCCCCCTGTACCCCCTAAGAGGAGTAGTAGGGAAGGAACACTGAACCAGAGTGGACACAGTGATGGGATGGTGGATCATGGGCACTTCAAGTGGTTATGGCCAGTATCAATAACAAAAACTTGAACATTATTGTAACCCTACCAGTTAAACTATAATAAAAATATATTGATAGTTTTTGTTAAATAAGATTTTCTCTTTACTACTGAAAGTCTCTTCTTGTGCTAGGAAGTTAATTTGTTTTCTCCTAGTGAGTAGTATGAAGATCAAATATAGGAAGATAAGTGTTTGATCTTTGAAAACTCTTAAATGCCATGCAAAAGTATCTCCAGTGTTTTTGCTTGGTTTTTTTTTTCACCCTCTTTATGGGGCAATAGCCTAAATTTCTGCTTTGCATGAATACAGTTTTACTTCAAATGTTTAAATGGCAAGAAGTAAAGCTGATAGTACAGAAAAGTCACATTGCTATTTTGTAGCACGGATTTGTCTCACTTATTTTAAAAGACAGTCTATTTAGTTTTTTGGTTTTTGTTTTTGTAACTTCCTTTTAATGACAATTTGGCCGGTTGTGGCTTGTTAGTTGGTTTCTACCAAAACCTAGACTCAAATGTGTTAAATTTTTAGTGTTAAACTTCTGGCTGCTTCAGTAATCTGGGAGGACACTCCGTCTAAGTGATGGTTCCTGACTATCATCTAACTCCTCTGAGCCCCATGTGGGCAGGCTCCTGGCTGGGGGCACAGAGGCCGGGAGAGGTGGGTGAGGTCCAGGCCAGACAGAGACAGGACTCAGGCACAGCTGGGTGGGGACAGGGGACAGCGCCCCTCCCCCGGCACATGCCCCTCTCTCCCACCCTTCTCTCGGACACCCAGAATGTGGTGGTAGAAAAGATCATGGCGGTGGGATGGGTGTTCAAATATTAAATGTAATCAAATATTGTGAACTTCTTTATAAAAACAAGATACATTAAAAAAAAAGAAGAAAAACTCAAAAAAAATTTTTTAGTGTTAGGGTCATGTCATCCAGAGATTGATGTTCAATTATATATCTTTATTTAAAAGGAATCATTTTTCTCTTCTGATAAGTTTTATATGTTAGTGTGTCTGGCATATCGAATACTCTCGGTAGCTTGCCGGGCTCTCCGAGAGGGGCGGAGGAATCGAACTTGGGTCGGCCATGTTGGCCGCGTGTAAGGCGAACGCCCTACCACTGAGCTATCACTTCATTTTTCAACATCAATGATAATGGCTACCATAAGGAGATTCAATTGTATGCTCTCATTTGTCTTAACACTCAATATAAGTTATATAATTAAATATTTTACAAATGCTCTAAGAAAAGGTATTTCTTAAATCAGCACTTTTTTTACAGATGAGAACATGGATGTTCTCAAGATAGTGTTAATTGATTAATTTATAAAAATGTTTTAAAGTGATACAAAAATTGAACATGTGTCTATCTTACCTCAGAGTCCATACTCCAATGTACTAACTTGTAGAATGAAAGTGGTATATAATGCATTGGGCTTTGAAATACATTATGATGTCTTATTTAATATAGTTTTTATGAGAGAACATGAGTGAATAATTATATGCTTGCATGGTAGCGAGATTCAATGAAATCAGGACAGGAATTAGAATACTTAAAAACTTGCAACTGCTGTTTATTAATTCTGTGGTGATGGCAAATCGGTTTATTCCCTCTCTTGAGTCTATTTTCCTTGATCAAAAGAGAAATTAATAAAGTTGCTCATCTCAGATGGCTATAGTAATGATCAAATGGATGTTTCTAAGTGCTTTGTAAAGGCTTAAAAAAGATTTAAAAATGAATTGATGAGTACATCCATCGTTTGCCATAGCCTGTTTAAAGGTAGAAAATGTTTTGAGTGCTCTTCATAAAAAATAATTTGATTTCAGGAAACTCAGTGAGTTTATAGAATAGCTCTATTGAGCATGATCTAGCATACAGGTATTACCTAGTTGACTTGATGAGATGCATCATTTTTTGAGAACAGGC
The DNA here is from genome assembly GCF_029834395.1 of Sorex fumeus. Lineage (NCBI taxonomy): Eukaryota > Metazoa > Chordata > Mammalia > Eulipotyphla > Soricidae > Sorex > Sorex fumeus. The sequence goes on from NW_026606118.1 coordinate 21,044,438, forward strand.
ATTTTTCAATGCCTTGTAAAGGACTTCTTGATGCATATTTGTGTGACCCAGAGAGTGGGAAGACCCAGAAACCCAAATGGGTCTGTACTGCTTGTTTGTTTCAACATTTCTGACACAACTGTCACACCATAACTACCTTGCCAGTACAATTTCAGGTTCTGTATTTTCCAAGTTCATTTCTGTCCCACCTTGAAAATCAGTGGAAGCCTCTTCCTTGAGGGCATACTCAGTGGTCTATACAAAATGGCTTCATTGGCAATCAGAGGTATAATCACTTGCAAGTCCAGATCTGGAGTTCTGGGGTGATCCCCAGCTCAGAACTAAAGTGCAGATGATGGACGGTGGGAAGATTGTGTCCTGCATTCAGGATAGAGTTCGCCATTCCTTTCATTCCAATATTGTTTGTTTTCTTTGTGGGTTTAGGAATGTTGCAACTTAAGCCATCTATTCTCAGGTTTGCTTGGGTTTCAGGGTGAAATAGCAACACATCTGGTGACAAGGTTTCTGTGATGGTGGCATCAAAGAAGCAGTTCTGAATTTGAAGGAGGATGTGGAAATGATTTTATTCTATCTGTTCAGTGCAGTGTAGATAACCAGATAACCAGTGGGGATTATCCATTTTATTTCCTAGTCCCTTTTAGGTGACCCCTGCCTCCTCACCCGCTACACACACACACACACACACACACACACACACACACACACACACACGGTTCTTTCACCCACAGACTTTCATTCAGGAGCTTGGATTACCAGTTTCAGTGATTGCCTGGCTCAAATAAAAAAAGCTAACTGTTCATGTTTTGTTTTGCAAACTGAATTTACACACATCAGCTCTCAGTGTGGCCTTCCTTAGGTGGAGATCCACCTCGAGGGAAGCCAGCACTCCCTTCGTCCCCTTGGGAAGTTTATGGGGTGTGCACACAAAGCCAGAGTCCTAACTGTCATCAGAGCGATCAGATTGAGAATAAAGTGCCCAAGTAGTTTGGGCACTGTGACACCAGCGAAATTGCAGATTAACTGAGGCCATGGCTTGTGGGGTTGCAGAATGGAAAAAGAAAGGGAGAGTGAGCAGTGAGCACAGCGCGGGAGAAGTTTATTTATGGAATGTCAGGGACCCATTGGGGCTCAGAACTGCCCTCGGGGGCCCATTCTCCCCTTCTGACCTTGGATGAACTAGAGAGCAGTATATTATGCCCGGTGATTGTGCTGGTTTGTCATGGTTAGCATTCTGGACTGTCACTGGAATGTAGGAAACGGATGAATTTGAATTGAACCATGAGGTGGTCTGCGGGGCCCTCTCCTTGTCTCAAGGAAACCTGTCGCTGTTTGTCTGGGCCTGGTCTAATGAAAGCAATGGAGGGAAAGAGAGGTGGGCCTTTGATCTCTTTGTTGCAGCTGCTCCCTGGGAACTGCTGAAATCAATGCCCTGTTTTCCTGAAGGAATGAATGGCCCTGCCTAACTAGCTTTGTGAGGCTGTGGGGGAATTCACTGCCTCTGTTTATTGACAGCTGAAAAGGAGCACATGGGCTGGACTGGACCTTCTTGTGAAAACCAGGCACAGGGAAAATTAGACCTCAATTTAACACAGAGGAATTTCGAAATTCACCCCAAAGGAGTCGGGATTTCTCATGCTTACATTAGAATTACCCTAGTCAGGGGGACTGGTGTGCAATGAACAATGGCGGCTCTGTCATAACTATGTAATAAGTAGGAATATGGTATGCATAATAAATGGCATTACGTAGAAATTGATTCAACATCCCTTTTTTTAAAAACACAAAAGTCAAGGCAAAAATGAAGCATAATATAATCAGGTGATCGTTTTATCTTTAAGATGAAAAAATTTTGAAACTGACAGCATGATTGTATTACTGAGTTTCAAGAATGTGTTTTTCACCCATGTTTCAAAAAAAAAAATCTTTGAACTTTGTGTATAAACTTCACTTGGACTAGTTATTCCTGTGTGTGTGTGTGTGTGTGTGTGTGTGTGTGTGTGTGTGTGTGTGTTGCATGGGAATTTTAGGATAACACATTTATTTTTTAAAACATATTTGTAGAATCCGTACCTGGAGGTGTATCAAACAGAAATGAAGCTGGCTAATAGGCCAACAGATCCTTTGCAATCAAAGTGACTCATAAATCCTGAAATTGCCACTAATTTTCTTTTAGGGCACAGTAAGGAAAAAGTCTTGAATTTATCCCAAGAAACATCTCCATACCTTCTTTCACAGCTCCATTCCCTTGCTTCATTTCCCAGGAAGAATTTATGGCCTCTTCCTTGGCCTCCAGCTCTTTGTGCACACCTCTATTATAGCACTTTACACATTGCCCGTAGCTCTTTGTTTCCGAGTATTCTCTTAGTTGGAAGTAAAGCAGCTGTGTCTTATTCATTTTTATATCTCCAAACCTAGCAAAGCCCTTGGCTCAGTGAATGCTTGCTAAATGAATGGGTATTGATAGCTCCCCAAACGTTACTTTGAATGTAATTACTTATCCAGGCTCCAACTGCAAATACTACATTTTAGGGAAACCTCACTGGTCTATTGTCACCTGATTGGCTCTTCTGCTTTTTAAAACCTTTCCTTTATGGAGAATTATAAAACTTTTTTTTTTTGTCAATTTGACAAGTTTGTTGTGCAGTCCATCAGCCTCAAAACTGGAGATATTTAAAAAAAAAAAGTGTGGCATTGCCTTTCACAAATCCAAACGCTCTTCTCTAATAAAAGTTCCTACATTGTAAGTTTCAACAACGTTTTTGTTTGGAATTGTATGGGCTTCTCCTACTCCAGGTGTAAAGATTGAGATGGAGAATGTCTCCATTTCACATGGCTGAATTCTATGGAGTCATGTTAAATAATAAAAAAACAAAATAATCTCTTGACAATTTCTCTAACCAAACCCTTCACCATGTCCTATTATGAGTCTATTCTCCAAGGAAGATGAGGAGTAAAGAGAAAGAGTAGCGTAAAAGGGAAAATGTTGTGTCTAAAATCTTCACCAAGATTATTGTTCAAGAACTCTATTGGGACTTCTGTCTTGAACGGTATGAGTGAAGTTTCAAATATAGGTTTGCACCTTGATGAGCTGAGGTAGAAAATTATGTAGGGTGTTTGCAAGGGTCATACAGAGACAGTGGATTCAACAGGTTGTGCTTCTGTTAAGATTTTTAGATTGCTTGCCAAACAGGAAAAGTACCAGGGCCTTGATTCTTGATGGACTCTCTCTGCTAATCCCCTCACCCCCCATTATCCTGCAGTAGTAAACTAGAGATAAGAAAGAGGTCAACACAGCATTTAGTTTTATAACTTGGGTTGCTAATTCCCTCCGTTTCTGTAAGTAATTTTGTGTAACATCATTGAAAGTAGGGAGGAATAGAGGCTAAGAGGAAGAGTAGGAACTTAAGCCATGCTTTTTTCCATGGGATGTCTCAGCTTTTCACACTGAGGCATATCTTGTGATAGAACAGCTTTCAAAGAAGGGACTGACGTTCAAAACTGTGCTGGTTGTGTTCTTAGAATCAGATAATGCTCCTTCATGATCCTTTACTTGAAGAGTCATTTCTGCTGGATTGGAGACAGCTGTAAAATCCAAGCAAAATCGCAAGATTGTCTCTAATAATTTAAGAGTCAAACCCTCAAAGTAGGTTTGGTGATTGACATAAATTAGGTCTGTGGGTGTTGTTTATCTACATAAGCAAATTTCCTAGTAGAAAGATACCAGATACTTCCTTCTTAGATGGCTTCCCAGTCATCAGACTGACCAGATAAAACAACCCTTAAAGAAACTTGCTTATCTAGGCATTGAGCTAGACACATCCTCCTTGACCATTTGATGAGCTACAGGAAAGACAATTCTGAAATACAGAATGATTTTAAATGACAGTTGGAGAACTTGCCCTCCAAGTGTGTAACGTTTTCTGTCTGGAATTTTTTGGGGGGTGGTGGGTGAGGTGAAGGGGTGTTCAGGTCCTTTCTCTGCTAGTGGCTGTCTTTGTTCTTTAGAATCCCACCACCCTCCACTTCACTCATTCTTGCTCAAGTATATATTTCCTTTTCCCTAAGGATAGAGTTTTGGGTTGATGCTATCAAGATATCCTGGTCGTCACCTTTTTGTTGTTTTACAGGCTTACAGGTTATTTTACTTGAATTAGCATCTCTGGAAAGTAATTTTAAATACACAAATGCTCCTTGCTTCCTGAGCACAGCCTTAAGCACAGAATTAATACAATGTTTAATGTAACTGAACCTACTGTTGTAGGTATGTCTGCTTAACAGGGAAAGGAAGAGGAGAGAGATTCAAATGTATGAGTTTCCACATGGCTCATGGAGGGACCTGGAGGCCTATCTTGGTATTTCTACATGGCAGCCCACACCTTGCTCGTACCATCATATTGTGCCTTTAAAATGAAAAATCCTTTTAAGATCTTCAAAGTGACGTGGAAATGTCAGACTATGGAGCTCTGGCATGTCGATGGAGAGGAAGTTTCGATCCCAGCATTCCTGAACGTGTGTTCTGTCTATAAATGTCCATTTACACAGTTCCACTGTGCTTTCTCTCCATGCCTTTTTTTTTTTCTTTAAACGTTTGCTTGTTTCCCCTTCTTTCTAGGATTGCTTACACCTCTGATGGTGACCCCTGTTTCTGGTCACATCTAAAATTCCTCTGTCTTGCAGACTAAGGTAAGTCAGTCCCTGTTCCAACTGCCTTTGGAGCCGCTGCTTGGGCAGTGATGCATGTCCTGACGTCTCTGTTAGAGCGCCCCCTGCTGCCTGCAGCCCTCCTCCCCCAGACCTTCAGAGATGATGCCTGTTGACCACCTTCTCCACGCCTCTCAAACGGGCATTCCGCATCCCACAGTTTGTTTCCCATGCAGCATGTCCTGGTTCTCTGCTGAAATCTGTCACCGCCAGTACCTGAGATACCCCTTCCCCTGTTACTGTGTCATGCTAGCAGTGCTATTTCTCCACAATTCCGCACTGTACTCTGCATTTTTTTTCTGCAAAATGACCTTTAGTAAAATGTGCCATCATTTTCTTTATTCCAGATTGTAAAAATTGCTGTATAATTTGTCTCACACTTGATTCCTCCTTAGGAGATCCCATGCCTTAGAGCTGGCAGCTCTGCCCTCTCTCACACTCTCCTCTACCTGAGGGATCTCCATTTTCTCCACTGTTTTTTAAGCAATTCAGGACTTGGATAAAAGCCATAAGATAACTTTCCCTCTCTCTTTCTAGGCATTTGCATAGGAATCAGAGGAGCTAATCTTGTGAGTAAACACTTAGTCTCTGCCCTCCCTCCCTCCCTCCCTCCCTCCCTCCCTCCTTCCTCCCTTTCTTCCTTCCTTCCTCTCTTCCCTCCCTGCCCCTGGAGTTCTTTATTCCCTGTCATGATCTTAATTGAAACGCAGCTCCTGTCCCTTCAGTCTAGAAGGAACTCCCATTATAGTCATCTTAGGTATTCCCAGCACCATTGCTGCCAGACACATCCTAGAACCTAGAGATTTCCCTGGTCCCTGCACCGGGCTTAGCTCGAAGCAGAGAATGGCTGATCTTGGCAGTCTTCTGGGATACAAAGAATCACAAAGTCTGACACAGCTTTTGAATGAGCTAGAAAGGAAAGGGGGGACAAGAGTGGAATTCCAGAGTCCTCTGTCCCTGCCATGCTGATCTGGAGGCAAAACAGCACCCAAACAGTGGTAGCTATGGAAACCAAGCTGAACCGAGGGAACCGTGAGAGACAGTGAGCCTGGGCTCTTTGGGGCCCAGTCCGTGGGAAGTATCTAGTAGGACTCTGATTTCTGACTTTGGAGAGGCTGGAAATGAGGCAGTGAAGAGCCCACTCTCTTGGTAATGTGGAGTTTCAGATCGCTTTCAGATAGACTCTGGATGCAAATCCTAGCTCAGCTGCTAGTTAAGTATCTGACCGTGGCCCAATCAGCATAACTTCCAAGCTAATAGCATAATACCCCTAAGTAAAACAGGGTTAGTACTACTCATCTGATTATTTGGAAGCTTTAAGTGAAGTGATTAACACATCCTTCACCTGCTACATGCCATGGGACTCTTCCTGAAGAGTACAGGAGGTATTCAGTAAATACTGTTGCTGTTATATGGTGATCCCAAAAGCTCAAAAATAATCACCACAGAGGTAGAGAAAGAGCATGTGTGAAAGGTCAGCTTCATGAACCTCGACTTTTAACTGGTGACCATTGGGGACACCTACAGATGTCCTTACTGAGAGGGGCAGGAATTCATCTGGAATTTGAAAGGGCATGGTTGGAGATTGTCTAACCTCAACTGGTTGAAACCTGAGTTCCTCCAGAGATCATTCCAGAAGTTGCCAACCCCCTCTCTTTCTCCTAACCCCCCATCTAGTCAAATGTCAGTCAACTCCTAGCAACATGCCCACTGTGCCTTTTTTTGTTTTCTTGTTTGGGGGCAACACCTGGTGGTGATGCTCAGGGCTTACTCCAGGATCTGCACTCAGGAATTATAGGAATTACTCCTGGCAGTGCGCAGGGGGGCTGGGGATCGAACTAGGGTCGGCCGTGTGCAAGACAAGCACCCTACCAGCTGTACTATTTCTCTGCCCTCCCCACCACCACTGTGCCATTTTTAAAGCCACTTCATTGTTGGAGATGAATATGACTACCCTATTTAGAGTGTCCACTTTCAGACGTATAATCTCAGTGTGGACTGTGATCACTGAAATGAGATTAGTGGTCTGTAATCTGTCAGATTAGGCGGACTCCTTGCTGTACAGAATTCCAGGCTTTAGAAAAGAAAACTTAAAAACACTGACTTGAGAGGCTTTTTCAGAAAACCAATTTCCCGTCATCTCCTATCTAGAAGAGTCCTTCGCAGAAAACCAAGGCAGACGTGCAGGGGTTGGGAGCTTGCCCACTTCTTTCCCACTCAAAGCATTTGAAAAGTCAGTCTGCAGAATTTACTTAAGCAAAAATCAGGAGGAGCTCCAAATGAATGAACTGAAACTGGAAGGAAATCCCTTTGTTCCACGGGGTCTCTGAATGCTCAGCAGGCAGCTAACCCTGTTCATTAATGGAGAAAAAGACGTGTGTTCCGAAACTCTCCTCTCAGAAGCAAGTGCCCAGAAAACAGATTGTGACAGCAAAGTTACAGCAAAGAAGCCATACGCTGTAGATGCATCAAACTTTTGGTTTTGTCCTCAGTGAAAATTTCCCATTTATTAAAACCTTCCCATTTACTGAACAGAAGCTGGAGATATAGTGCAGTGGGTAGGGCATTTGCCTTGCGTGCGACTGACCAGGGTTCAGTCCCCAGCATCCCATATGATTCCTGAGTGCAGAGCCAGGAGTAAATCCTGAGCATTGCCAAGTGTGGCCCAAAACCAAACATAAAAAGTTAATAAAATTCGTTACGGTAAATTCTTTACCAGGGGCCAATCTCTGTTCCTAGAAAAATGTGATTTTTTTTTTTTTTTGCTACTCTGGTGCTCTGATATCTCTCTGTTTTGGAATGTTTAACAGGACTCTCTCTCTCTCTCTCTCTCTCTCTCTCTCTCTCCCCCCCCCTTCCCCCTCCCCCCATCCCCCCATCCTTCATATATTTTGCCCCTGGTAATTGACATATTCAAACCCTTCTCTCTGATTTTGAAAGTGAAATTCTGAATAGCGCCTGCAAGGAGCATCCTGTCAAAGTTAGATGAGTTCTTTTTCTAATTGCCTCTTCTCTGCTTTATTAAATTGTCCTGTGCTGCACTGGGTTCCCTCACCGCCACCACCACCACCACCACCACCACCCCACCAGGGGCGGGGGTGGGGGGGGGGATGCATGCTTTCAGGTTCCCAAGCATTGTTCGCTATTTAAGAATGAGGCTGGAGCTGGGATGGCAGGTGGGGAAGGGCGGGACTTGCTCCCCTCTTTCAACCAGCCCTGCTTACATTGAACAGCTTAAGAATAAGCGCCTGTGTGAGCCCTCGGAGGCCCAGAAGGATTGTGGAATTCAGAAAGGAATCGCTTTCTTTTAGTGATGATTTGAATATTGTGACAATGAAGCTAAGCTACTCCACAGCTGGGTTTGCGTACTTCATGTCAGGCGCCCCCTTTCTCGGGAAGCTGAAGGGAGCCCCCCCAGCCCCCACCCCCTCCTCCTCCTCCGCTCTCTGAATTCATACATTGGTTTTGTTCTCCAGCGAGATGGGTAGGAGCAAAACAGAAAAAGAATCATCCAGAAGAATTTTACATTCTTGCTTTAGTGTTTCTTTGAAAGCTGTTTTCAGAAATGAACGCGGGCCTTTGGAGGTGGCCCTTTTTAACCACCTAGATAGAGTACTTTGTTTGAGACGAGAGATGGACCGTGAAGATGGTTTGTAAAGGGTTGATACGTGCAAAGTGTGGGATACCTTTAAAACCAATTCTCTGAATGATTAAAAAAAAAACAACCCTATTGTGTGTGTGGGGGGATTCCCCCCTGAAGTATGATTGCTGCTTTCCCTCTTAAACTTTATCTAAAAATGGCCTTACTCTTTTCCATTTTTTTTAACTTAAAAGGATCTTCTTATACACAATAAATTGCTATAGCCCCTTTTGTGGGGACGGAGAAGGGAGCAAATTTAAAAAGAAAGTAGGCAGCAGAATGATTGCATGGATTAGGTGAGGCGTAATTGGCTTTGTTTCATAATAGATTTACCTCTGTACTGGTTAAGAAAGTCCTCAAAAATCCCCTCCCCTGCCCCTGTTAGAGGACTAGCCATCCAAATAGTCTTAGGAGGAAGAAGCCAAGTTTTAGAACTGATTGGCGAACTGAGATACAGGTCGCCAGGTGCTAACTAGGGATCAGTGGTGTAAATCTGGGAGCAGGTGGTGAAAATCAAAAGACTCTGGGTGGCTTTTAAATGGGGGGGAGGCAGTGATGTTGCCCAGTTGTCTCAGTGCTGTGGTCTAGGAACTCTCCTGCGGGAAGATGTCCCTGGTCATTCTAAAGCATATACAGATTTGGTGGCCATCAAATTGTGTCTTCAAATGGAAGATCTCAACTCTTTCTCATTCTGCAACTTTGATTTAAAAAAAAAACACCTGTATGTTTCTATAGTGCTTTTGTTAGAGACAGATGTCCCTAGTGATTGCTGACTTGTTTCCATTCGTACTTTGCTTCAGGTCTATTACCTTATAGCTGTGCATATCTGTTTTTTTTTTTAAATAGTACTCTAACACTGTGTAAAAAGATATTTCCTCTACAGGCTATTTTGAATATTTCATATAAGCAATTTCACATGTGTTTTTTGTTTTTCTACTTGCAGAAACAGGGGAAAACTTCAGGTTTATTTTTTTCTAACCCACTTGCAAGTAGGACAAAAGGATACGTTATATTTAAAGATATTCTTGAGCAACATTGTCTGAGAGTTGGAAAATCTTTTCAATTACAACCTCTTGACCTATGTCACACCCTTAAAATATACCAGATGTTATAAATGCTTAATACTTTGGTATCATACACTTGGTATATCTAAGGCATTTTAAAATCTAGGTAGTGGGTCTACTGAGGTCACAGACTAAGGATTTAAAATCTAAAACAGATTTATTATGGTGCATGAAAAAGTGGTAGGAACATTCAACACATTAGTTGTATGTGTGTGCATGAGTATGTGTGCCCTTGACACAGACACACAAAATTCAAATTGTAATACAGTGGTGGTGGTGTTGATTGGGGGGCAAGGTTGGGGGGTAACATTTTCTATCTTCTTTCACTGAAGATATGCAAGTTCTTTTCTTGCAGGCTGTGGTCCTTCAGATCCAGAAAGACCCCTTGTCCATCTTGCTACCGCTCTCTCCTGAGCAGGTAAGTGACATAACTTCTACAATTTATTTCTGTCATGTTTATTAATAATTGCAGCTTGTGCAGGAAAAAAAAACATGTAAAAGCAGTCAAAGATGTCTGGGGAATTACTCAAACATATATGGAAAATTCTAGAATCTTTGAAAGGGTTCTAGTAGAAGATAGACACACTTCCTTTTCAACACTGCCCAATACCTTAGAAGGGAGCCATCTCTGAGTATTGGCTGGTTGACAGGCATATTCTGCACCTCAGAGAATCCCAGGGTGCTGCCAGTGACCCACCCCACCTATGCTTAGCCCCACCTATGCGTTGAATTTGCTGCTGAGTTCCCCTTTTTGGGAGATATTAAGACGGGGCACTGGGGTGCCCGGCTGCAGGGTCAGAGCTATTCTTTGCGAAGGCTTAGAGACATAGCCATTGCCAATGCCCACAACCTGTGCAGATGGCTGGGCTAGGTGGACCGATGGCCTTGGTATTCGTGAACACAGCACTCACCTTCACTCAGAAGAAGACCTGTGTCTGACTTGTGTTCACCCCTCCTGTTATCAGTAATTTAGACTCATGGGAGCAATCGCTTTGGAGGCCCTCACTGGGTGTGCGGGATTTGGCTTCACACTGCACTGGGGCCTGTGGTATTCCATTACTGGACCCTGGGCAGAGCCCTCGGTTCCATGGGCTTGTCAGTGCTTTGGGGCTTCTTCCCAGACTGTGAAGAATTGAGCTGATATATTCTCTGACTTTGGTCCCCTTCGAACTCCAACACTCATGCTCCATCTTTTGGCCAAAATAAAAAATTCACACAAACCCTGGAAGTCGGGTGGGGAGGGGGATGATAGAATCTAGCAAGGATGTGACAGCGTTGGATGGGGGGTGGGAGGGGTGGTGAGGAGCTTGCTCTTAATATCTGCACTTTAGGGTGCGCTGGGATCCCAAGCAAGGTCCTGGAATGCTGTGCCCAGGATGCAGTGGGTGAGGGTGGAGAGCCACACCGGACAAGTCCGTGCAGAGGGGACAGCTCGGTCACCGGGCAAGTGGGAAAGGATGGAGCCATCGCTCTAGGCTACTGGGAAGGGGCAGCAGGCATGCGGCTGTGGGAAACGGGCTCTTTGTGAGCGACGTGCTGGCCTCCCGGGCAGACCACACATGAGGATTGCAGGGCCCCGCTCCTTAGAGAGTTCACATTCCTCCCATTGAAGGGGGCGAGATTGTAATGGTTTGTTAAACAAACAAAGGGGCCGAGGCTGTGAATGGGGAAGAGAAAAGACGGGAGGTGAAAAGGAGAAGAGGCCGACCACTAGTGCCCCCCGAATCTTTTTTTATAAAGCTTTCTCCGCATTCCCTGACATTCCTTTCTCCATTCAGAGGGGCCAGGGCAGTAACTAGGAGAAGTGGTCTGGTCTCTCTGGGGCCATTTCCTTTCAAAATGGAAAGCCGATAAAAAAAAGGGGGGGGGGGTTATCAGTTTAAAGAAGACAAAACCCAGGGTCCTTTGACAGCCCTAGTGACACACATTTTTTTTTTTTCATTTCAATCTCAGGATTTGTGGTGAACCACTGACTTCGGTCTTCTGAATTTGTTGACAGTAACAAAGAAAGGTAAAGAGTGCCTTTTTTTTTTTTTCTCAAGTCTCATACAAGTGGTTTTGTCTAATAAATTACAGCCTGCGGCCTGGGCAGATGCGCTTCTGCAAAGTTCGGGGAGGGCTAAGATTTTACTTTCCGCTCGGAATTGCACATACCATTTGCTCAAATTCTGAATTCTCTTCCCTGGGGGCCCAAGGAGCAAGGAGTGGGGGGGAGGGATGAGTAGTATGTGTTTTCACTTAAAACCGCTGTCACTTTTGTGATCCATTTGGGTGGTCAACAGATTGGGTCTCGGACACAGCTATGGGATCAGAACCATTTTGAGTTTCAGCAACACTTGCAAACCTGTCGCTCCCCCAGGGCAAGGAAATATATTCCTGGGCAAGAAGGAACTGCAATTACTTGTCGCTTTTGGCCTCGATGAATTCAATGTTCATAAAAAAGAACTCACTTTCTCTGGCTTCTAGTTTTCTCTAGAATAACCCCCCCCAAAACACACACACACATACACATTTTGTCTCCAGATCTTTCTGGTGCCTTGGGGTTTGTGTCTCCAGGCTTCCAGGTCATCCGGCTACTTAGCATCCCCTGAGTTTCTATTTGTCCATCTACTTGAGCCCAAGCTCCCAGTCTGCCCCCGGGGCTCTGGCAGGCCTCTGTGTTTGGATGGATTCTCACCTGCCTCTCCCCCTGCCCCCCCCCCCCCCGCCCCAATAACGTCTCCCTCCTTTTTGCTTGCCTGCTACACACCTAGATTCCATCTCAGGCGTTGTCACTGAAATGTGTATTTCACGATCCAGACAGGGAGAACAAAGAAAAGGCATCTCTCCAGCCACCCCCCCAGAGCCTTAAGCAGACTACAGCGCCGAGTGGGGGCAGCTTGTGGCCTTCCCAGAGTCTTGGGCGCGTCTAGCCCACCCGAGTCTTGGGGGCAGTAGTTGGGGTCCCTTCGAGAGACTTCCACTTACAAACCTGCCACTGGGGCCCTGATTTGCTGCTTTCTTTTCTCACTTGCAGCCTTTAGCCTCACAGACTTCCAGGGAAAAGACCTGCTTTTCTTCTCCCTCCAATCGTATCTGTGTGGGGACAATGGGCCCCGCTGCTAATTAGCTAAGTTTTGCTCCCTCTGTGCCTGGACTCTTTGCATCCCAGGAAAAGCCATCAGGCTGACAGCTATAGACACAGCCCCTAAAAAATAAGACTAAAGGCGAGTTGTGGCGGATCTGGGGGGAGGGGGGGAGAGATATTTTCAGCTGTCACAAAGGAATCATCCCAGCACGGACTCTAATGACTAGCAAATCTTCTCCTAATACCCAAAGGCTCTTGTTTGGATCTCAGGGCCTCTCTTCCCACCCCCCTCCCCCCAGCACCTCCCTCCCCAGAGCCCCCTCAGCCCCTCGGCCCTGCTTGATACCCAGAGTTCATTAATTGTCTTTAAAAAAAAAAAACCAACCCCATCCCACCCACCCCCAACTTTCTGCAGGAGAAACAACAGCCCTGGGCTCTGTGCTTGCTTTGTGGAAATAAGACACGGGCCTTTGCTTTTTCTAAATGTTTATATTTTAAAATGCAGGTTAGGGGTGGGATGGGGGAGCTGGTAGAAAGGTCAGTGTTTGTGAGCTGTTGCTGCCTGGGGGGGGCTAGCGCGAAGGCCAGGGGTCCCGCTTGGGGGGCGCCCACCCAGCGCTACACAGCCCCGCTTCCGCTCTATTTGTTGAGCTCCTGGGCCGGGGTCAGCCTTTCCTGCCGGGTGGGGGTCCTCCATCTATTGGAGGCTCATTTTCCTGGATTTCTTTCTCCCTCTTCCTGGTTCCCCAAGGCTCCCTCTCCTGCCAGCAGAGATGCCAGTTTTGTTGGGGTTTCCTGCCTGCCTGTCTCTTCTCTTCTCTTCCCCCTGCCCTCCCTTGGCCTCGGTGGAGAGCCAGGGTAGCTGGCCTTGACCTCGGCGTGTTCTCTTCCACGCACCGAGTGGCCGAGAGCAGAGAGAGGCTCTCGGCTAGCAAAGAAGGGGCTTTTCTTTGCACTGTCACCATTTAATTGGGGTGGGGGCACATACCCAGTTGTGCTTGGGGCTTGCTCCTGGCTCTGTGCATGGGGATCGCACCAGGTAAGGCTCAGAGGACCCTATGCGGTGCCAGGGATCGAACCTGTGTTAGCCATATTAAGATAAAGTGCCCCTCTTCACTGTTTTCTCTCTCTCTCTCTCTCTCTCTCTCTCTCTCTCTCTCTCTCTCTCTCCTGTCCCCCACCCCCCTCTTTTGGAACTCCTTAGCAAAATGTTAGACTTCTTTGGGGGCCACACCCAGCAATGTTCCGGCCATGGCCCCAGCTCCAGTGCTCGGGATTCATTCCAGGTGATGCCAGAGATCAAGCCCAGGCTTTCTGCGCATCAAACCATTCCCCCCAGTCCATCATTTTGCTCAGTTTTGTCCCCCTAAACTTGCGACTCCACCAGGTCACAGGGGAGGGGGGAGGGAAGCAGGGGACCCAAGAGGCAGGTCTGTCCTTGAGGCATCGGAGAATGGCAGGTCCCCACACGCCAACTCCCATCCTGTTCCACGGGGGCCATGCACATATCCTCAGGGAAGATCAGTCTAGAAGCAGCCTGCCATGAAGAAAACAAATTCCTCCTCAGCCCCCTGGCCAGCCGGCTGCACCAGGCCTCCTCAGGGGGGCAAGGGGTGTCAGGCTTGCTGACTGACGGGGGCCCAGGGCTGCCCCTGTGGAAAGCGAGGAGTGATTTATCTCATCCCTTGCAGAAGCTGACTTCAGAGTGCATCTGCTGCCCCAAGCCCAGGGTCTTGTTGGCTCAGGTTTCAGTGGCTGGCTTGCCTCTGCTGCTGTACCCCCCCCCCCCCCCCCGACTTCCCTCCACCCCCCAGTCCACAGACTGAACACTGAAACTCAACTCCCAGCTCCTGTTTTCCTCTGGGTTTTCCTTCTGGGACTCATTCTTCCTTTTTCCTCGGCCATCATCATCCCTTCTTTGCTCTACTCTTCCTTTTCGCCATTATCCTTTTTCCTCCATCGTATCCTGCTTTTAGGATGTCACTCTTACCTTCTTCTCTTCTCCTCTGGGCCACCATGATCTCTTAAGAGATATGGCAGAAACTGAGTGGGGGAAAGGGGCTCTTTACCCTGTGCCCACCCTTCATCCATGTCTCTGACATACATGTGCTTGATTATTATCAGAGGTGTGACCTGATAAGTGGCATGGCTTCTACTCAGTTCCTAGTGCCCCATCCTGGTGGCCTTGCCCCTGAAGTCTGACTTCTGTGCCTCCTTGAGGCACAGATGCTTGTGCTTATTTTTTAAATGATAGAGCAGGAAATCTAACCTGACTAAAACTGTACATGTTTTCATCCCCCCCCCCCCCACACACACACACACACTGGCTATTGAGTGTCCCTTTTCTGTGAATTGCCTTCTAATTTTTTTGTTCTTGCCTGAAGTTCTAAAGCTTGTTTCTAAACATTAGAATTCTGTATAGAGTTGATTTGATGAAGGAAGCATGGCAGGAATCCTATTTCCAATTTCCCATGTGGAGAGCCAGTGGATAGATAGTCTGTCTCTGCCATGATTGCACTGTCAGCCCTTGCCTTACATCTTACATTTCTAGCCAGGGAGGGCAGGGGACTCCTTCTCAGCTATTCACCCATGTACATTTGTCTTCCTCTCTAATCCTGTACCTACATCCCCCTCCACTGTAACTAAAGAAATAAGATCTTCTTGATGAGATTATCATGTAAAATGAGGAAGATCTTGATTTTTCTTAGAATTTTTTTTTGTAGAAAATTAAACATGGGGGTTTAATTTTTGTCCTTGGTTGTATTTTTTCCCTGTTGAGCTGGTCAACAGGGAAAAAAATTCCTGGGAAAAAAATTCCTGGGAAGACTGCTCAGTCTCCTGGCATTCCATATTCTGATAGCTAAACAGCGGTGGTAGGCTAATTTTCACTTATTCTACTTCATTTAAGCACCGTACACCCTCTCAAACTCTCTAACCAGTGTGGGGGTCCAAAAGCTATATTGACAATTTCAGACCCTCTTATTTATATGCCTGATCTGATCCCACTTCCAGTAATACTTTGTCCCCCACATTTGTGGGAGGTTTGAGGGTTGTATGGAGTAAATCAACTCCTTGCTTAGAACTGAATTTTCTGAAGATTGCTAAGTCAATTACTGCTTGTTTGACTAATTTCTAGCTTTCAAAATTGTGACATTTTTCCTTGTCTTCTTATCTTAGGCTCTAACTAATGAAAAATCTCATTAATCCCATTTTGGTAGAGTTTCAGGAGCGAGTTGGAGGTACATTTATTCAGTTTGTCCCCTTTACGGAGACATTACTCATAGTTAGTCCTCTGTCCTTTTCACTTTTTTTAAGTCAAGTGAATAGATTTGATGTGTAAATATGAGGTATGATCAACTGGGTAAGTTTCTCATTGATCTGAATATTAGATAATTGCATCGGCTTTCTGCTTATTTTAGGTCTCATTTTTAAGAAAATGGGAGCTTAGTTATTTGGGTAAACAAAACCGAGTCTCTCAAGGTGAGAGTTTTATACTTTATGGGTAGCAAACCTGAATGCTCCCCAGACTATGGGGAAAGAGGAGAGAGGCTTCCTCTGAGCAGGGGAGAGGAGTTGGGCCAGTCTGTACGTCCTACCTCCCAGGACAGAAGGGAACAATACCATTTCAAACTTATGAAGATGGTGATATCTATTGAGTTGCTGAGTGGGTTCTAGAGAGAATCCCAGAGAACCTGTTGTGAAAATGGGTTCTCACCAAACCCATTATCTTCTTCCAAATCATCTATGGTTTGTAGTTATGTTGCCTTGTCCACCATTGGACATCTTTGTCCAGACTACTGGGGGAGGAGTCTCTTGGTTGACTAGCATAGACCCCGTTGTGGACCCCATTACACCATCTATCCCTGTGAAAAACCCATCCCTCTGCCTGGGAGTGATAAGGACAAGTAGGAGTTAGTGGGAACACTAGGACTTGCAGGTCAACTTGGGAAGGAGTGTCATGTGGGAAGGATAGACACAGGAGAGAACATGGCACATCAAG
Source organism: Sorex fumeus (assembly GCF_029834395.1). Lineage (NCBI taxonomy): Eukaryota > Metazoa > Chordata > Mammalia > Eulipotyphla > Soricidae > Sorex > Sorex fumeus. The sequence continues at coordinate 21,060,910 of NW_026606118.1, forward strand.
AAAAGAGCAAGTGAATTGATCTCTGTCTTGTTCTACAGGCAGTGCGGTCCTGCCCCTGTGCCTTGTCAGTGTGGCTTACGCATTTATCTCAAGCTAGATTTCGTCTTCCAGGTGAGGAGTTGGCCCAGGTTTTGTGACTTCTAATGTTTCTCTCAAATGTCCATGTCCTTCAGGACAGGATTTTTTTAATAATTGTCATCGGTACCAATTCTTGAAATGTGTTTTGGTGGTTTACTACTTGAAATTCACAACAATGTTATGAAAAAGCTTTGTAGTTGTTGTTGTTGTTTTGGCCACACCCAGCAGTGATCAGGACTTAGTCCTGAGCTTGGGGGCAAGGGAGTGGGGACCATATGAGGTGCTGGGATTGAACCTGGGTCAGCTGCATGCAAGGCAAGAGCCCTACCTGCTGTACTGTTGTTGCAGGCCCCTCTAACTTTTAACATCTAACTTGAATCTGATAAAATGCAATGATAGAGGCAGAAAGTAGATTGCCCCTGGATTGTGCAGTATCAGTGACTTTATGAAGAGTCAGATGATAGCGCAAAAAGGAATATTCGTCAGTGTCCTTCAACTTGGTTGAGATTAAGACCCTTAGGAACAGCTGAAGGAAACTGCTATCCCCCCTCTCTCCAGTACACATGCCTCCTGGTTGTCACACAAAATTTTATAGAATTCACAGGGGCTTTAAAATCCAATGGGGGCCCTACTCATGAACCCCTGACTCAAAGGGAAAAACCAATCTGATGCTCATCAAGAACTCTCGCATCAGTTGAGGTCATTCCAATCCCCAAAGCTCCTTTTCATGTATGAGACATGAGTTCCAAATCTTTTCACTTCACACGTGCTCCTATATGATGCCTAGCACATTGTATAACACTTGTGTAAAGTAAATAATAATAATAATAAATAATAATAGTAATAAGCAGTAGCAGCTGCCTGAAGGTTCTGGAATATTTTTTCTAATTGATTAATTTTTAAATTGATGATAAAAACTTGCTTCCGAAGTCCTTTGAAGAACAAATATCAGGGGAAGAACTCTAGAAGTCTCTGAGAACTAAATAAGCCATCAATTACCATTTACCTTGGCCATGATGGGCTGTCCCCCATTTTATAAGTATAAATAACAGAACCTCACTAGACACCCTTTTAAAATTATCCTCCACTCAGTTATAGATATATACTAAAAACCTCACCCATATTTTGGGAGAATGTAAAAGAAAGATTTGCAGCTGAACCTTCTTATTTGTGGGAGAAGGGCAATGGATGGAGTCAAAAGAAGGAACATGGAACACTCATGTTAGAAGACTAAAACTGGGAGTTCAATTTGCTACATGGAACAGGCCCTACACTGTATAATTGGAGACAAATTAAATGGAAGGCAAAAGCCCTGGTTTATTTTGAGAATGCTGCAAGACATTTGTCCCTCATTAGATGATTGTGTTACACAGCAGTGGGGACGTCCTGGAACTCCACTTGTGCTCTGACCTCCCCCTTTACCGTACACACCATCCCTCAGGGAACACAGTCCTTCCTGGCTGTTGCCATATATATATATGTTCTTATTCCAATCTGATCCTCTCATCCCCAAAATAATCAGCATGATCAAAATGAAGCAGATGGCACAGCCTTCTTTGGCATACTGGCAGATTTGTATCACTCACTCAGTATTTTTAGAACCAAGGGGATTGGAAATTATGTCCTGAGATGTTTGGGGGGAAGACTTACTATCTTTCCATTGGTAACAGGTGTTGAAATATTACCGTATTTAAGTGTATGTAAGGTCACAGAACCAACTCATCATCAGGACCCTTTTGTCAGTTCTATGTGAGGGTTGTTGGTAGTTGGCCAGATAATAGAAAGTTAATCACAGTCTGTTTTAAGGATATGGCCAGAAAGTGCATCAGGTTTCAACCAAAGATTGGAATCAGCAGTAGCCAGCCAGGGCTGGTCACATACATGGTGATGGGAGATGTTGTGTCCTCCACATGGTTGATTTTTTAAAAATAGCTAAGCTTTGATCCTTGGCCACGATGAATTTATAGCCGGTTGGAGAAGATGACTTTCATAACTATATCATGGAAAGTGCTGATATTTATATTTGGAGGTCTATATTAATGACAGACTCATAGGATGAATGCAGTATTCTCTGTGAAGTTGAGTTTATGACAAGACTTCTGAAGAAGTTAAAGAATGTTCACAATCAGTTCAGCATCGAAGAACTCACTTTGCACTCAGGGTTGGACTAGATACCCAGAGAGCTCAGAGTCAGAGGCTACTTCTGAAGTAGAAAAATGTTCAAAACAACTTTTTTGGTCTTTGAAAGTTTGATGATATACAAAGAGCTGGAGAAAATGTCTTTCACATTTGGAAAAAAATATATATGTATATGGCTACATTTAAGTCTCATACATTTATATCCACCATCTTTGGGGGATCCAGGGAAATATGGGTTAATCATAACCATGGCTGGACCACTATATCTGGAGAAGTGATTAGAAAGTGAATGTGAGAGAACTTTACTAAGTGCTTAAAGAGCAGTCATTTTTTTAAATAATTTAAAAAGCTTAACTTTTCCATTGCATTCTGTGCATGCTAGTAAGCCAGCCATCAAGGTTAATATTTTCAAGCAACAGAGAATACCGGCTTTTTACTTGCAATCTTGGATCCTCTATCTCAGAGTATGTGCAATATCCAGACTACTGGGTCCATCCAATATGAATAATGGATCGTGGATAACCCACAGGGAGAGAACCTGTGCCTTCTCCCCATTACATCCACAGCTGAGTGGCTAGAACCCCATGCTAATGTGCAGCTGATGGTTTCTCCCTACAGTCTCAGTGTCTCATCAAGGCTATTTGTCCAGGTGTATGTGGTGTGTGTGTGTGTGTGTGTGTGTGTGTGTGTGTGTGTGTGTTTTATGACAACATGCTTTCACATCTCTCATTTTGATGAGTTGTTCATTTACCAGCATCGCATAAGTATCCCAAATGAGAAAACAAACTCAGTTCATAAATAGAAATAGGAAGATGGATATTTGCCCCTGAATCAGTCAGGCAGTGTTTGAACTTGGGAATCTCCCCACCACCTTCCTAGAGCCAGCGACTGGCTCATCGGGTCCTCCCAGGCTTCAGGAAAACCCAGTGGGCGAGCTGCACAGTGGTGCCTGCAGGGAGGCAGAAGCAGACCAGCCTTAGAGTCTACACCGCCTCCTCCAGCAGCCCTGAGCCACATGCGTGGCTGTTTGGGTTTAAGCTCCATAGATTCAGTTTCTCAATTCCAAGCAATCAGGAGCCAACCCACACGTGACATTTCCGTCATCACGGAAAGTTCTGTTGGGCAGACTGGGGTGAATGGATTGGAGAAACGTTGACCACAGTATAGATGCAGAATGGGTGTGAGTAAGTGAAAAATTAGAACCCTCACCTCCCAAACAGCTCCTCCACCCATGTGACTAGTACTATTTTGAGTTCAGCTATACCGGGAACAAGGAAAATATACTTTCCAGGCTGCAGATTGTGTGTACATCTAAATCTCTACATTTTAACAGACCTAGAAAGAACTTGGGAATTGCAAATGAATGGCTATATTTAATGATGGGAATAGATTCTAAGGCAACCCCCTCCCTTTTTTTTTTGGTTTTGTTTTTAAGAAAAAAAAAGCTGGACTGGTATTAGCGCCAGACTCAGGCTGGATGAGAAGTAGGGCACATCATGAGACCTGGCAGCAAAAACTCGGCCACACTGGGTAGAATTCCTCGAAGGAGTTATTTTGTTTGTGGTGAGGTTTGTCAGGGATGTCTTTGGGATGGGCCTTGAGCTTGAAGTAGGCAACAAAGGATTCGGGGAAACGGGTATAGTCAAAGCCAGGAGAGAGGTGACCCCTGTGGCCATGGAGGAAGAAAGTCTTGTGCACGCTGCACCTCAGAAAGGCAGCTGAAGCCAGGCTGCTGGCAGAGAAGGCCCATCTGGGATCAGTGCTAAGGTTTCAGGGCCAAAGTGTGCCTGTCAGCTTTGAGGACACCCTGGCAGGTGGGGCAGGGCAGCTCGCGGCTGCCTGCTGGCAGGAGAGCCTCGTGAATTATGACCGAGCATTCCAGACATCTGAGCTACTGGATGAGGAACACGGAAAGTTTGCTGCCCTCTTTGTCCATGAGAAAGGAACGGAGGTTCCTGGACATGTGCTCCGGGCCAGTGCTTGGAAAGCCAGGAGAATAAAAGTTCACGGAGATACACGCCAGCCTTGTCATCTTCAAGGAACCCAAAGGGTCACGATGGGTACCTCTCGGGGGCTGGGTGAGAGGGAGTGACTGCCAGGAAGTATGTGGTTGGTTGGTACTAAAAGCAGGTCGTGCTTGAGTTTGGAAAAACAACACTGGCACTTGACACATTAGCACCCACCCACACGGACAGTGATTCTCTAGAATGATTAGAACTACCTCAGGGTTCCCAGGTGTGGCCTCAGATCTTTTACCCAGGCCCTCAAACAGAGCCCGGGGGCAGGAGAGACTGGTGTGAGGTACTGTTGGGTTGTGAGGGAGAGTGAGCCCACATCCTAGCAGTGATATGCCAGCAGGGAGTTGGGTTGGTCTTCCAGGGTGGAGTTGGGGGGTGCGTTAAGGTGCCCGCCATGAAAGGGGAAGAGATGAACAGAAGTTCCTGGAGGATGACCTCCCGCTCTGCACCCCAGCTTTCTCCACGTGCACCCTCAGTTTTGTTTCCCTGGGAACGTTTTTGTCTCCAGGTCCCCAGTGGCCCTGCCCAATCCCGAGTGCCTAGAAGCGCTTTCCTCACTGTTTGCCTCTGTCCTCCGTGGCCTCAGACAAATTCAGATATGCAAATGACTCGGCCTCATCCCCTGGAAATTTAAACAGGTGTGGTAAACAAGTTCTGTTAACAGTGAGCGAGCAGAATAGCCCAGGGTTTGAATAAGCTGGTGTGTGGGTATGTGTCTGGGTGTGTCTGTGTCTGTGTGATTTTAGTTTGGAAGCAGCCAAACTGTCAAATGTCCTTGGGGAAGCCAGGAGGGTGGTTTGTCCTTCAGCCTTTACCCTGTTGGACTGTGCCTCCCCCAACACTGTGATGGCAGGTTAGAGCCGGGTCTATAGAACGAGCTGTCTTTGTCCAAAGTTTCCACCCGCTCTTGAAAGTCCACAGATGGGCGTGTTTCCTTCCGAGCAGAAGGACTTCCGGAAACATGCCGGAGGAGTCAGGTTGGCACTGCCTTTAGCACTGCTGGCTGGCATGAACTGCTTCTGCACTGGTGGGGGAGGATGAGCACCAGTTTCCAATGGCTAATGCAAGACCACTGTTCCTCTTCTCTCCACAGACAGTCTGGGACCGCTCTAGTGATGCAGATTACCTTTCTGCTCCTGGAATCTCATCTCTGCCTCAGCTTTTCTTCTTCCAACTTCAGACTGCATATAAAGTGGGATGTGGGAAATCAGGAGATCGAGCTAGTGATTACTGAGAGGCCCATGCGTGGGTAGGCCCACCCCTACCTTCGGTAGACCACGCCGCATCACTGGGGTTCCGCTGCCATGGCTCTGCCCATGCGTTCAGCCAGCCGTCCTTCCGTTTGTGCTTAAATGGCACAGCCCTTGCTCAGCGCATCTGAAAAGGAAGGTATCAGAAGCAGAACCCATGGCTACCTACCCCTGCCAGATATGTGGCAAGACGTTCCTCACCCTGGAGAAGTTCACTATCCACAGTTATTCCCACTCCAGGGAGCGACCTTTCAAGTGCTTGCACCCAGAATGTGGCAAAGCCTTCGTCTCCAAATATAAATTAATGAGGTGAGAGGCTTTAGAAAGGTATGTACGTGGGCATGTACCTTCAGATGGCTTGGCAAGCCCTCAGAACTAGAATTACAGGGGAATATAAGATGCATGCTAAATGTGCATGCATCTTAGCCTCTAAAACTGCATCCGCAGTGATTATAGCAGGGGGTGGGGACAGTCTTGCTGGGCCATGCCAGTTCGCTCTTGTAGCAGATATTCCTACATTGCTATCACACACCAGGCCTGAGAACAGAGAGATTTAAATATATATATTTACACACACACACACACACACACACACACACACACACACACACTGCTGAGAATCCTATGACACAAGAAAAATACACCCTTTATGCTTTAGTAGAGCCGGTGTGGGGAGGAGGTTGGAGCCCCTTGAGATGAGGCTAAGGAAGGCTTCTCAGAGGCTCTGCTCTTCAGTTGAGAGCTGGAGAAGGATGAGAAGGAAGTACCAGGTCAGCGGGAAGCCTCAGAAAGCCTCTCCTTGCAGGAGACGGCAGAGTGTCGCAGGCTCAGGCCTGAGTCCCAGGACATAGGCCAGTAGGAGGCAGCTCCTAGGCTTCGGAGATTTTGCTTTACTCAAACAAGTATCAGTAGTGAATGAAACTTGTGATTTGGGGAAATGACTCGGGTTGTCATTTGGAGGAGGGAAGAGGCAGATAGACCATCTGAGATGTGTAAGGCTAAGTAGCCACCCTCACAAGTGGAATCAGTTGGGTACACAGATGTTGTCTCTGTGCATTTAATCAGATTTTCAGAGGCATTCATGGTACACGAAAGGATAGATAAAATAAAACCTCTATTTTCAGAGAGAAGATTATTTTAAACAAACTAAATGGTATGCTTTATCTAAATTATTTGATTTACTCCCCCCGCCCCCACTTTTGGGCCTCACCTGCTGGTGCTCAGGACTTACTCCTGGCTCTGCGCTCAGGGATCCCTCCCAGCAGGGCTTGGGGTTGGGGGACCATATGGTTCCATGGGGGATCAAACCCAGGTTGGCCATGTGCAAGGCAAGCACGCTACCCTTTGTACTATCTCTGCCCCCCAAATTATTTTTTGAGGGTGTGTTAGGCACTTATTTTCACGAGCGGTGGAAAAATATATGATATAATTTCTGCCAGCAAAGAATCTGTGTGATATAGAGAAGACAACATATCCCAAAGCTGTTAAGTCGCACAGTAGTCTAACAGCGAAAGCCAGGTGCGCTGGTTCTTTGAGAACCACACAGACACAATTCTCACTGATGTGAACCACTTTAATATCTGGTTTAGGAAAACATGCTGGTTTTGCCTCTAATGGATACTACAAGGGCCTTTACAGTTTCAACTACAAGACTGCTCACATGTAGAAGCATAGGTGAGAGTCAAAAGCACATGAGAGAATTTCCCTCCAAGTGGTGTCAACATAGACCATGCTATCATCAGATCCCACTGTTTTCTCTGGTGCAGTATAATTAGCTCAGTTTTTAAAATGAAGCCTAATGAATGCTCAGCTGTATCCCAGTTCAGATGTGTTCTGTACACTGGAAAGTTTCTGACTATGGTAAGTGTAAACATTGAGCACCTACTGTGTACCTTGTGTACCGATTTTGTTGCAGAGGCTTTTGCAACAGGCTGTGACTGTGTCCATAGTAATGATCCCAATCAAGCCTTGAAAGCCCTATTTGCAGCAGTTAAGCCACAACGAGGATAGTAATGACTTGCGCAGAGCCCAGAACACGTAAAGGAGATACATATTTGGAAAGGGCAGTAGAGCCAACAGATTATTGGAGGGATGGGAATTAGGTGGGATTATTGTGGGTAAACTGCACCAAAGATGTCTTGAGCAATACTTGGGAGGTTATAGTGCTGAGTGAGGGAAAGAACTGGTTCAATTAAGGGTCTGAAATGGCTCAGGTTACTGATGGTGCCTACCTATACCCTTCTTCTTCATAGGAAAGTAGAGGTAGGAAGAGCTAGATCTAGACCCGTTCATGTAGCATTATTGCTCTAACCATGGGTAAAAAAAGGGAATCTGATCCATTAAGAATTCTCCATGCAGCAAAAAGGAGAGGGAGGGAAGAAGAGAGAATTTAGTACAATATTGGAATCCTGTTTACCACTACTGAATGGACAGAGAGGCAATGATTTAAAGGCCTACTCTGAAACGCATCTCCCCATCTCTTCCTGGTGATACTCTCTTTGTGGCTGATGGGGTAGGAGTGTGGTTATTTTCCCTCTAATGGGCTCTAAAACCCCTTTCTGCCTCTTAGGGATGTAAAAATACATCTGGAACTTAAAGATTAATTTTAGACCTCCAACATAATTATTGTTTGGTTCCTGCCCTCACCTGTCACTTGGTTTCTGCCTTCCAGAACCTACCACACTCTAAGTGTCCCTTTGCAATGCCAGGCTCTGTTGTCTTGGGGGAGTGGTGGGGGCCTTCCCTATTTAACAGAGAGCTATGTTTTTAAGGGAAGAACTGAAAAAGATATTTATATTATTAAAATGACTTCTGCCTGGCTCCTAATAGGAGTTGCCCTATTATGCCACCTCTTCCTGGGTCTAAATTTAGAAAAGGATCCCAATGGACAATATAGGACAGGATGCTGAAAGGAACAATTGATACTCATTGTGTGTATGTGTGGTACTAGGGGTTGAATACAAGGTTCTGCCTTAGCTTCATCCCTAGTCTAGTTAATATACTTTTGATTTAACCATGTTGTTACAAATACTTTCCTATCAGAGTCACAAGTTCAAAAGATATTTGTCAGTAGAGCAAGTTTTAACAAAGCACCTCAAAGAGTTTGTGTTAAACGGGACATGAAGCAACTTGGATTGTATCTTTAAGTCACAAGTTGTGATTAAGAATGCTCTTTTTAAAGATATCCTAGTTTATAGTACTTAGTGTTGTTTACATGATATACTTAGTTACTAAAACAAAGCTTTTTAAGATGACTACCCTGAGTTCCCGTGTATTTTTTCTTATAAAACCACAGTTAAGATTTTAGGTACTCAGTGGGATTATGCTAGAAATGGAATTGGGATAGTTTTTCCAAATCATCTCATGTTGCTCAAATACAAATGTAAAATAATTATTCTTAGATTCCAGGTATATAAAGATGACTAAGGATTGTCCCTAAAGCCTCAGTTACAGAAAAAAAAATACTAAAAACTCTTGTTAGGGATTGTAGCTTATTCCTCTTTCTACAAAAGGTCTTTCTGAATTTTGCTGAAGATATTACCAAGGACTTTAGAAAGCGGGCCTAAGATATAGAAAAGAGAGATGGTTCTCACATACATTAGGATGAGAGCTGATAGCTCAATATTCCTTAAAGGTTAGAAAAAATTACATTATTCTCTGATGAGTGTCTTTTTAATGATTCCAACACTGTAGGTCTTTGTAGATGATGGAAAATAAAAGCGTTTTTGAAAATTCAAAAGCCCTGGTACACTCAGAGAAACATCTCACATTGTAATTTGCTTTCGACACCTTTCTTCCACTCTTAAAAAAAAAAGACAAAAACCAAACTAAATCTACTTTGAATTTGTCTTCCCTCTGCCCCTAGGCACATGGCGACCCATTCGCCCCAGAAATCTCACCAGTGCGCCCACTGTGAGAAGACCTTCAACCGCAAAGACCACCTGAAGAACCACCTGCAAACCCACGACCCCAACAAAATGTCCTTCGTGTGTGAGCAGTGTGGCAAGAAGTACCACACCATGCTGGGCTACAAGAGGCACATGGCCCTCCACGCGGCCAACAACGGCGACCTCACCTGCGGGGTCTGTGCCCTAGAGCTCGCCAGCACGGCTGTGCTGCTCGACCACCTCAAAGCCCACGCTGATGAGAAGCCCCACGGTGGAACCAAGGAGAAGAAGCACCAGTGCGACCACTGCGAGAGATGCTTCTACACCCGCAAAGATGTTCGGCGCCACCTGGTGGTCCACACAGGATGCAAGGACTTCCTGTGCCAGTTCTGTGCCCAGAGATTCGGGCGCAAGGATCACCTCACCCGCCACACCAAGAAGACCCATTCGCAGGAGCTGCTGAAGGAGAGTCTGCAGCCGGGAGATCTGCTGAGCACCCTGCATGCTCTCTCCCCCCAGTTTCAGCTCAAGGCGGCTGCCTTGGCTCCTTTCCCTTTGGGGGGTCCTGTCCAGAATGGGCTCGCAGGTAGCTTGCAGGGTGAGGTCCACGGTCACCCCCACAATCTTGCAGAGCAGCACCCGCAGCCTATCATACCGCTGCCAGAGCCCTTGGTGCCTCTGCACCCGGTGGCGTCTCCCAACTCGCCACCCCTGCAGAATCACAAATACAACACGGGTGCTACCTCCTATGCTCCGTTGGCAAATATGCCCCTCAAAACCGAGACAAAACCCTACTGCAACATGAATTTGCTGGAGGATTTGTCTCTGCAGGAGCCTCAGTCACCTCACAAGCTCAACCCAGGTTTTGATCTGGGCAAGGGGAGCGCTGGCAAAATAAACCTACCCAAAGAGCTCGCCCCCGATGCTGTGAATTTAGCCATGCCTGCCTCTCTTGATCTCTCCCCACTGCTGGGTTTTTGGCAGCTGCCCCCGCCTCCCCAAAATGCTTTTGGGAATGGCACTCTTGGCCTGGGGCCTGGGGAGGCTCTGCCCCATCGCTTAAGCTGTCTGGGGCAGCAGCAGCAAGATCCATCCCTTGCCATGAACACCATGAGCCTGGGCCAGCTCGCCCTGCCGCCTCTGCCTCATGTGTTCTCGGCCGCAACCGGCCAGGCCATTCTGCCTCATTTCCATCATGCATTCAGATGAATGGCTTTTAAGGCACACTGATTCGGGAAGGTGTTTTAAGATGCTTTCTTAAAACATCCTTTAGGATACACGGAAAGGAAAACTGGACCGGAAATAATGGCTTACTCTGTGATGACTAGCTTTGAGATAGTTTGAGTTTCTTGAATTGCATGTTTTTGTGCCAATCTGTCTTGAGTGTTCATGCTTTGTACCAAATTTTACTACGCAAGTATTCTTTAGTGGAACTACATATACGTATTGTCATAACCGACACCCAAACCCCCAAACCCAGGCTGCTATATCTAGGTATTCGTCAAGTTGCATTTAATCACAAGCCATCATTATTATACGTTGACTAACTTTACGTGGGCAATGCCTACAGTAAGGGGAATATAGAAAGTTTTGGACTTCTCCAAAGTTTTAGGAATTTTTAAGATAAGAACGTAACCTTTATATCGCATATTATTACTAGTCTGTGTATTTCTTTTCAGGGATTTTTCTACCTTTAGTGTTGGATGTAGTTTAGTTACTTTTGTCGTAGCCAACCTTTAGTGTTAAAGAAACAATTTCTTGTGGAATAATTGACATCAATACTTTTAAAAAATACTTAAATGTAGTTTGAATATTTTCCACGGGATGCTATAATGTGAGTTATCATTTACTTCATTTATCTTAAAGACTAAACTGATTGTCAGTTAACCAGAAAAAAAAAAAAGAAAAAGACAAAAGAAAAAAAAAAAACACCTCTGTAACCTGATTGAGTGGCAAAATAATCCAGGCATTCGCCACGAAAAGCATTTTGCTGACTTTAATACTGATTATATTTTTAGTAGGAATTAGAAGAATATTACTAGAATTTGAAAAAATATATATCTTAAACAAGAATTTTCTTTGCGCTGGCTTAAATTACTTAAACTGCTTAAGTGCTGAGTATTATTTTTAATCACCAATAAGTAAATGCATTTAAAAATTCATCATTTATTTCAGTGTTAGTTTTTTTTTGAAAATGTTAACTTTTTGCAATATTACTGTAATTTCTTTTGAAGTGGGTTTCTAGTAAGTTAGCTGTAAGAAAAAATGAAATGTAACCATTTTTTAAGCTTCTTAGTCATTTGTGTTTAGAGGCCTTCAATATCAATATATATCTTACATACAATAAAATACAAAATCTCCATTTGGCTTGATTCATGTTTTTATTTCAGCGACACCGGTGAATTTCACATCAAGACATCGAATATTGCCAGCTCCTTAACTGGCTCCCTTATGCCCCCTCCTGGCCATCTCATCTCCACAGAAATAACATTTCTGACCTCTGGGGGTTCTATTAGATTCTGTTTTTGAGTCAAAATAATATTTAAAGTAGACACATGAAACAGTTAATTCTCAATATTAAGAACTTTATGATATACATAAAACCGATTGCCTAACATTGCATGAATGGTATCTTAGATCAGAATGCCAAGTGCCAAAGTTCATTCTCCCCTGAGCTATGATTCCACTTGACCACTGACTTCTAGTAAAATTAGAAATATACCGGTTGCTTACTGGTAATTCTTCCAAAAGTGTGGTTCTTCCCCCCAAATCTCAAGAGCCTTTTTATTTTAGATTTGCCTCTGAGGAAATTGTGGTGGGTTGAGAAAGGAAAGCTTAGAGCTCCTTTGTCCATCTCGCTGCTGGGCAAGTTGTAGAAACTCTGACTCACAGCTCTACCCTGGGAAGCTGGAGACCATTTGCAGTAGCAGGGGGCCTTGATGCTGGTCCTGCAGACAAGCTACTCTGGGGCTGGATTTCTTGAGGTGAGACAAAGATGCTGGATCCTTACCCTGTAGAACTACAAAGACGAGTCCCCTCACTAGGTAACTCACTGTTCCGGAAGGTCTAAATCAATTCCCATGCCTCTCCAACCAACCTCTTCAGGGAAGGCATCTCCCCAAGCAAGCAGAAAGGGAGCAAGGAGGGTCTAGTGGGTTTGTCTCAAAGTTCTCCCAGGTCTCACTTAGGTGTACTTCTACAGGTGCTTGGATACGGTCAGATCCGGAACACATACCTGATTTACTGGTGCACAAAACACAGCGTGTGGTCCCATAACATAGGTCATGAGAGTTTCTGTTATGTCTTCTACACTATACACGGGAAAAATTTGGGAGTTTCCTACTTTAGTTCAGATGGGAAAAGAATGGTTTTGTTAATTGAGAATTGAAATTCCCCGAGTTTTCTAAGAAAACACAAAACTTCTTAGACTAAGAAAAGCAGGAGACCCCACATCACAAAAAAAAGGTTATTAACCACAGTCAGAGAGATAATACAGTGGGTAGGGTGCTTACCTTGCATGTTGCTGATGTGGGTCCAATTCCTGGCATCCCTGTATGGTCTCTCAAGCCCTGCTAGGAGTGGTCTCTGAGCGCAGATTCAGGAATAACCCCTGAGCACCATCAGGTGTGGCAAAAAAAAAAACCCTAAAAATTTGCCATTAAGATTATAAAACAAAGTTATGTTGAGACACTACTTCTTAACAGAGTCATAAGAACCAATCAACATTGAAATAAAAAGTTGGTTTCAATTTGACCATGATAAGTGGCCTAAGGTCACTTGAAGAATTCTCCCCAAAGTGCAGTCATTGTAACCTGTTCCAAAATTCTATGTGAGGAAATTCTGCATGGTACACAAATGCTTTAACATTTAAAATAGGAGTAAAATGAAAATATTAGTGGAGGGAACATCACACTGGTGGTGTTGGAATACTACATACTTGAAACAACTCATAAATAATGAACAACTTTATAAAGCACGTGTTTTTAATAAAATTAAATGTCAAAAAATTCTGTACACCATGAGAAAATAAATAAATTTGAAGTAGTCAACATTAAGCAAAAATGAAGTCTTACAACAATATGAAGACAAAGTCATGTGAACCACAATGTCAGAAAGAGAAGGACAAATAGTAAAAAATCTCACTCCTATGTGGTATATAAAGAAATGAGTCAAGTTATAGTACAGTGGCAGAGCACTTGCCTTGCTTGTGACGGACCCAGGTTTGATCCCCTATACCACATGCGATCCTCCAAATCCCGTCAAGGAGTGATCCGTGAGTGCAGAGTCAGGAGTAAGCCCTGAGCATCACTGGTTGTGGGGGTGGCGGGGAGGATCAATCAAGGGAACAGACTACGTGCAGTTAAAACACTTAGACCTGAGCAAGCACCAAAGTTATCAAGGACAAGGATGGGGTATGGAAGGGCCCTATGGATAGTGGGGAGGAATAACGAAACTCTGGTTGTAGGTTTGATGTGATAACACCGCATCCCTATAAAACTTACTAACATTTGCACAGTGGGAAACCAATGTTACCCTACTTAAAAATAATAGTAGTTACTAATTACAGTTTAATATTTATTAGACACAGATATAAAAATTGAGATTTCACAACTTATGTAGAATGAACCTAATTTTCAAAAAAATGAGTGCTCCTAGTAAGTAAATAATGCTTCAAAGATTTTTCACTCAAAATGTTTACTATCAAAGTGACATTTTCTTTAAAAATCGAATAAATGTCCAACTGGTAAAAGAAATGGGGAGCGATAGCACAGTGGTAAGGTGTTTGCCTTGCACGCGGCCGGACTGGCCGACCCGGGTTCGATTCCTCCATCCCTCTCGGAGAGCCCAGCAAGCTACCAAGATTATCTCACCCACACGGCAAAGCCTGGCAAGCTACCCATGACATATTCGATATGCCAAACACAGTAACAACAAGTCTCACTGGGCCTGCTAGAGCAAATCGACGAACAATGGAAGGACAGTACTACAGTGCTACAGTCATATAGGTTGAGTTGTTCTTTACTGATTTTCTTTGGGGAATTCTGAAGAGGGTAAATAAAATTTGAAGGTACATGATGTCATGATGAGTGGGACTATAGAATTGTAAGCAGAATCTAGCATTTCTTCTTAGATGGTATTTCTGGTATACAGCCATCCAGGTTGATAAATTTCAGGGAGCCAGTCTGAAAGTAGAAGTAAGAGATATTTATTTTAGAGCACTGTTGTTTCTATAGCGAGAGCATTAAATAACATAGTCCTCTTCAGATTTGAAATTGTGGGCTAGAGACATAATACAGGGTTTAAGACTTGTGACTTGAACGTGGCTGACCCTGAGTCAATTCCTAGCCCTACACGAACCCTGAGTATCCCTGGGTGCAGCCGTAAAGGCCCCTGCACACTGCAGGAAGTAGGCAGCACCATAGGGTCCCAGATTCTCATATTGAACCTCCAGACTCGTTGACTGAGAACTTACGGGAGGGACCCAGAACCTGTTAGTTTTAGACACCAGTCCCCTCTACAAAGGATTGATTGATTAATTGATTCATTTAAAAAAATTCTAAAAATTGCATTTTAATGCATCACCGTGAGATACCGTTACAGACTTACAAACTTCTGTGATTATGTTTCAAGTCATACAATGTTCAAGTTTACCCATCCCTCCACCAGTGCCTGTTTCATTTTAAATTGTTTTTAACAAAGCATTGTGAATCAAAAAGCCTCTAACATCACAGCAATCCAATTCAACTCCAATCTCGAGAAACTGATCTTCTTTGGTACAACATATTTGAGAAAAGAAATAGATCAAATAAGAACAGATTGCTCTGTTCCCGGTAAAGCTACAGATCAGAAACTGATGTCACTTGCAAACTACATGTTCAGCCTAAAATCAAACTACCAGAGCAGGCGTTTCATTTCCCCAACCCAGGGTTGCACCCACAACCCCACCCCCACGCCTCTCTGCTTTCCTGCTTGAGTTCACCCAGCCAGAACTTCACTAGGCAGCTCCGCACCTTGGTGGATTATCCAGGCCTAGCTATGTTGTAACTGTTGTTCCCTTACCTGGCCTCTAGGAGTTAATCCTTTTTTGAAGTTTTAGTAGATCCTTGTTTAAGCTTTGCTCCAGAAGCAGGGTCTTCAGCTAATCATTTGCAGACATAAACAGACTTGTTATGTGAAAGCAAACATTAACATAATGGGGGAAGAAAAGATTACGAAAGCGTCACACTGGATTTGAACATTTCTAGTCATCCTTTGTGTCTGGTTTTGGAGCTAGAGACACATATGCAGTCTCTCTCCGGGTTCAATAATAAGGACATCAGGACTGTCCCAGGGGTCTTCTTTCCTCTCCTGCTCCCCTTCACTCACGGACCCCAAGATGCATGCTTGAACCACCTCATCGAGTAGCTCACCACAGATGCATCTCTGCTCCTTTCCCCATGGCTGTGCCGACTTTCCAGACTGATCCTGAATGTTTTACATCTTCACCACTCCACCGGCTCTCAGGCTACAAAGGTTAAGCCCAAGGAAGCCTGAGATGTCATTTCATCTAGGGGTTATTTTCATAGCAAGGAACTCATTGCATAGACATTATTTCTTTTCCTTCATGCCAGCAGCACTGTTGTTAGCAATAAAAATGTATAGGAGTTTACAAATACAAGCATCCATTCCATGTTTTATCTAGGCCCACAAGGTACAGGCAGGATGCTCAGAGAATTGTTTTTGGTCATAACCCGGCGGGGCTCAGGGATTACTCCTTGCTCTGCACTCAGGGATCAGTCCTGGTGGGGGGACTCATATGGAATGCTGAGAACTGAATCCTGGCTGTCCACGTGACTTTACTAGCTCTCTAACAAAAATTTTATTTTTTTAAGAAAAGAATAAAAGGACATCCTGCGGACATTAGTCTTCACCAGAGTTTTATAAGGCCTCTGCTGACCCACCCCCTCCTTCATTAAAGGACAAGGGTTATCAAGTAACACGGGAAAATTGTGACTTAAACTATCACAGGACACAGGAGTGGAAAGGATTTTCAGGGTTTTTTTCCCCCCCAGATCTATAAGCTTTATTTCTCCCAAATAATCAACAACTGACCCTTTGCTACTCATTCTATTTGGTACACAATTAAATTGGGAAAGAAGGGTATACTACCGCAGGTAAGAATTTTAAAGGCCCTCCCGTTGATCGTCGATTTGCTCCAGTGGGCCCAGTAACGTCTCCATTGGAGACTTTGTTGTTACTGTGTTTGGCATATCAAATACTCTCGGTAGCTTGCCGGGCTCTCCGAGAGGGGCGGAGGAATCGAACTCGGGTCGGCCATGTTGGTCGCTTGTAAGGCGAACGCCCTACCGCTGGGGGCTGGAGCGATAGTAAGAATTTTAACCCTTGGTTAAATCAATAGGTTCCAGGAAAAAACAAAAAAGCAGAGCTCTCATAAACAAAGTTGTGCAAAGCAACTCAGTAAATTTATGAAGCAACATAGCCCTAGAAACTAAATTTCATTTAAAATGCTCTAGTAAGTCTGAAAGACACTGATGCCCAGTGATTCCCTCCCTGTAAATCAGCTACTTCTCTTAAAATCCAGAAGTAAACTAGACATTAGTAGATGTCTTCAGCCTACGATGTAAGCTTACTTTCCATTTGAACATTAAAATCTCTGTAATAATGTGAAAAGAATCATATTTTTCTAAATCAATTTCATAATTAAAAATTAGAAAACATTACAGTAATTATTAGGTATTTTCTTAAACACCCATGTACAATATACAACTCACCCTTGAACAACATGGATATGAATAGCACAGATTGACATGAACGAAGTTTTATTTTGTTTCGTGTGGGTTTTGGGGCGGGGGGGACAATTGGTTTTGATACACTATTTCTCATTTAAACCCAACCAGCCACTGTTGTTAGCTGAATCTGCAGTGTATAACCCATGGATATGGGAGAGCAAATTATCAATTATCCCAGATTTTCAGCTTGAAGGGAAGTGAAGACCCTTTGTCAGTCCTCACCTTGTTCAACTATCTAGATGGAACTAACTCACATTTGTGCTTTTTACCTAGTGTTCCTAAAGCTTGTTTGACCCTCTTTTCCTATTCAATTACTGTCAAGATGCTGACCTATGTGCTTCCTCATTTGTAAACCAGAGCTGTGAATGATTAAGTTTACTCCCTTGTGTTACTGGGAAAACTAAATGAGTTAATATCTAATGTAGGAGGTATTTAGAAGGGTGTATAATGTACATTTGGACTATTATTCATGAAGAAAGGAGTTTTTCATGAACAGCCAAAGTAGAAATAGTCTACCAGCTCATCATTAGGAACACTGCTGAAGTTGGATTTTTGTGAGATGATACTGTGCTTTTGAAGAACTTCTTTTCCATAGGAAAATATCCAAAGTGTATTTAGCAGAAAAATCAGAGTCTGTTCAGGGACTGTGATCCAACTTTAATAAAAAGGAAAAGGAAAACAATAGGAACAGGAAAATACTAAGAGAATGCATCAACTTTATCAGTGACCAGGTCACTGTGTAAAATTATGAGTTTTTTTCCTTTATATTTGTCATTTTTCCAGCATCATCTATAGTAAACATGAGTTGTCACAACATTTTTAATGCTTTTGCAAAATAAATTCTTGCAAGATAAATTGAAGTGGGTAACAGTGAAACTCCCCCCATACCATCATAGTTGCCTAATTTACACAAACACAGGTGCCTGTGGATAGTGGCCCAGTATTGGCACTGATCACAGGTGGTCTGTGGCACCTCAGTGAACACTTCCAGCCTTCCGAGCTGTGCCTTCAGGCTCCCATTCTCACCTCTGTTCTAACCCCTATACTATTTCTCTCGCCTACACTTTCTGTTCTCTCCAAGTTTTCTGTATGCTTTGGCCAAGTGTGTCATCTGTTTCCAAGCATACTAATTCCACTTTTAGTTTTTGGTACAACATTTTCTTTTACAACTTTTCTACCCTGGTCAAAATTGACCTCATCCCAAATGACTCCACCTCCTTTAAACTTCATAGATCTCAGATAATTATCTTTTCTCACAAGGAGACGAAGATGATGTTTTACATTTTTCCTTTTTTAAAAAAAAAGCAATAATCACAATAGATACTTATTTAAACTAATGTATTCATTTTCAGCTCAAATAAGTTCAATTGGAAATTTTTAGCTTTAACCAACTTGAGAAAAAATATCTTTGAGCGCAGCTGATCCAGATTGTGTGACTGTTTCTTTGCTCATTCTTCTCTCTTATTTTTCTTTCCTGAAAAACCTCTTTCAGTTATGGCTCAAGGTAGGATTTATCCTCTTCATGTATTGTCCACTCACTGTTCCTTGGGCAAGATCTGCACCCTCATGGTCCAGTTCAGGTCCCTCTTGATACAAAACATCATGTCATTCTACAAGGTTCTCTGGGAGTCTCCTGATGGTGTCCTTCAAGTCTTCATCCTCATAGATCATATCTTCATGCATTAACCCCAGTTTATTGAACCCCATGGCATTGTAATATCATTTCCCAAAACCCTCCAGTCACTGGCTCTAGGCTACAACTATCTTCCTGCCCACCATGTTGACACCACCCCCACCCCATCTTTCTCATATGCCTTAGGAATTTAAACCGCATGAAGGGTTAGAAATTATTGGTAATAACCATTAAATATTAGATAATTTATTAAATATCTTTCCCCCTAGACTGTTAAGAATTCACAGCATAAGCTGTGGGCATGCATGGCAGTTGGCCGTTGAATAAATGAACCCACAGTGTTCACAAAGAGTGACTACGTGTGTCAGCTTCATATACTATGCACCCACATGCTCTCTTGTATGAGACACTGCCGCTATGAGTGACATATCTTTTCATAAGGTCCTGACATGGATGAAGATTGTGACTTACACATTTCTCCAGAGTCGCATGTAGAACAAGAGAGATGCTGCGCATTCTATTCAAAAGA
Organism: Sorex fumeus; assembly: GCF_029834395.1. Taxonomy (NCBI): domain Eukaryota; kingdom Metazoa; phylum Chordata; class Mammalia; order Eulipotyphla; family Soricidae; genus Sorex; species Sorex fumeus. Next base: position 21,080,234 of record NW_026606118.1, read on the forward strand.
GCTGAAAAATGAAAGCCAGAGCTTTAGATTGGCTTGCCGTCTGATGAAGAACTATCGGGGGATTTATGAGGAAGGTCACAACACCCAGTGACCTACATGACTGCTGATCCTCTAGAAGTAGCTGAACTCATCAGCAACACTGACTTTGAAAGATCTTTGATCACAATTCCATTTATATGGAACAGAACAAAAATAGCGGACGCAGATTCGAGTCTGATTCTCTCACTCCACTCTCCTAAGTGCTTTTCCCTGAGACTTAAATGTTTTGAGGAACTCCACTCCCCTCGGCCTGCAGTTCTGCTTCTTGTTTCCTACCCAGAGTGGCTCTGGGGAACTGTGACTGATTTAAAAGCATACTCTTACCCTTAAGGTTTCCTTTTTAAATATGAACAGGCAAGATCACCAGAAAGAAAAGAAATTAAATTTTAGGGGCAGTGATATGGTATAAGTGGTAGCACACAGACCTTGAATGTGTGAGGGCCTAAGTTTTATCTTTCACGATGCATGTCACACCCCTCAACAACACCCCCAAAAGCACCAGGTGTGTTCATCACAATAGCAATATATATGTGTGTATATATTATATATTATATTATATATATTATATATAATAATAAACTGCCATGCATGCCCACAGCTTATGCTGTGAATTCTCAACAGTCTAGGGGGAAATATATTCAATAAATTATCTAATATTTAATATTCCAAAGACCTCCAGAACCAGCCACAATCATGCTGAGACCACTATCTACACACATGAAGGTACCGGCAGAAGAACAAAGGCATGCGGGTCCCGGGGCTGAGATCTCCAAGCCTGTTCAGATGGGGGCTGAGCATCCTCCACCCAGATCCTCCATCTTCCAGTAGGCAGGAGTCACACCCACCAACTGCCCCCCACTGTGTAATCCCATCAACGACCAAGACTCAGAGACTATAAAACCCAGCTCCTGGAAGTGCATGGCCGCATTTGCGGCCACATGACATCTTATCTCATTCTTGCTTTGGACATCCTGGCAGGCTACCAAATGTATCCTGCTCTCACGGCAGAGTCTGGCAAACTACCCGTGGCATACCAATATGCCAAATACCAGTAACAATGTTGGGTCTCATTCTCCTAACCCTGAAAGAGCCTTGAATATGGCACTTTTTAAAATCTCAGGGCTAGGATGAAGGAGACGTTACTGAGGCTTGCTCGAGGCAATCGACAAACAACAGGATGATCGTGATCATGATATATATATATATATGTGCATATATATAATTTTTTAAAATCTTAAACCAGAAATAAAATAAGCAAATTCCTCTTCTTTTTCTTTCCTTCCTTCCTTCCTTTCTTCCTGTCTTTCTTTCTTTCTTTCTTTCTTTCTTTCTTTCTTTTTTTCTTTCTTTTTTCTCTCTTCCTTTTTGTATCTTCCTCTCTTTTCTTTCCTTTCTTTCTTTCCTTTTTTATTTTCCTTCCTTTTTTATTTCTGTATCTTCCTTTTCTTTTAATTTTTTCTTTTCTTTCTTCTCTTTCTTTCTTTCTTTCTTTCTTTCTTTCTTTCTTTCTTTCCTTCCTTTGTTCTAGGGCCATACCCAATGGTGCTCAGGGATCACTCCTGAGGGGGCTTGGGGAGGACCACGTGTGGTGGCACACAGATCAAGCTAGAACTGGCTACATTCAAAGTAAGCATCTTAACTCCTGGGATATTTCTCTGGTTTAAAATAAACTATTTCCTAAAGGAAAATGTATAAGTTAATGACAAAAATGAAAAACTATAGATTTGAGATATCTATCTCCTCCATATATTTTATTCAAATAAGTATTAATTGCATATCTCATATATTCCACGAACAATTCTAAAAGTAGGTTAAAGGCAATACAATAAAATTTATGTAGGGGCTAGGGAGATACCTTATGTGATGAAGCACATGCCCAGTAAGTGATTCAATGTGCAAGCAACATCAGCTATTATCTCTATAAAGGAGGCCCATCCCTGCTTTCTTGAAACTTGAATTTCTTTTGGTGGAGATGAGATTTTTTTTTAATTATAAGGTTATAAATGTTATTTTTAAAAACCTGTAAAGGGAATTGTGGAGATCTCTTTTCATTTTTTTTCTTCTTCTTATGGTTTGTGTTCTTGGTATCACACCTAATGATTGTGTGGGATACTCCTGGTTCAGCTCAGGGGTGGCTCCTGGCAGTGCGTGGGGGACCATATGGTGCTGGGGATCACACCTGGCCTCCTGCAACGCAAAGCACACACTCTAGGCCACATGGTGCTCTCTCTGCTCTAAGTCTTGACTCATTCTAAACAGAGAAGCCTAAGAACAGAGAACTGAGGGGAGCATGGGGTGACAGTGCAGAGGAAAGGGGACGTGTCTTGGTGTTCAGCAGAGGGATTAGCGATGCAGAGGCCCTGGGCCAGGAGAGTGCAGGACAGTCATGTTCCAGAACTCACACAGAGGCCACTGGAGGGAGAGCTGGATTGGGAGGAAAGGGGCCGGTGAGGTCAGGAGGTGGTAGATAAGCCAGCATCAGCTTTGTGTGTCTTAGCCTTGTTTTGTCTTGGCCTTTTTCTGCCTTCGCCTTAGATTTAGCAATATCATGGGGTTACTGACCCTCATGAAGCAAGAGCAAATAGAAACCATTGTGCTTAGCTCTGCTGACCCATACACCTATCTAAGCCCTAAGGCAGCAAATTGGTCTTGTCTGTTTTGTTTTTTGGAGTGATCACATTCAGAGATGCTCAGGGGTAACTCATGGCTCTGCATTCAGGGATCACATATAGACTCGGAGGACTATATGGGATGCCAGGTATTAAATTCGGGTCAACTGCATGGAGAGCTACACGCTATACTATCACTCCAGCCCCAAACTGGTCTTTTTTATGTTCCCTTTAATGTCACAGAATAGGACACAGAACGTCCAAATCCTGAAATCCAGGAACTTTCTTTTAAGCTTTGCCATTACTGCAGAGTATAATTTAGTTTAAGAAAGCAAACTCTTGCTTTATTTTAATGTACACCTGGGGAGCAGAATTCTCCTATCCCCAGCACTTTACAAATTTGCTAGTCCAGGGCACAAAGGTCTCCTACTCCACTGTTGTACTTGATGTGACTTCACATGGTCAAACTTGTGTAATCTTCAAGAATTAATACAGTCTCTCCCAGCAAATACAATTCAATAGAGATTTTTACTGGAAGGAGATACAAATATCTCAGCATATACAATTCAACAGGGGAGATTTTTACTGGAAGGAGATACAGAGCTTTTCATGGTTTGTGTGTGTGTGTGTGTGTGTGTGTGTGTGTGTGTGTGTGTACAATGTTATAGATGTATATAGACACATGCATATTTTTAAAACTTAGAAAAGAAAGCAGAAAGGGAAGAGGTTATCTCTTCTGGAGGACACTTTATTTATTTTTATTTATTTAATCTTTTTTCTTTTTGGGTCATACCCAGCAATGTAACCTGGCAATGAGCCAGGGGTTACTCCTGGCTCATGTACTCAGGAATTACTCCTGGCAGTACTCGGGGGACCACATGGGATGCTGGGAATCGAACCCGGGTTAGCCACGTGCAAGGCAAACACCCTATCTGCTGTGCTATCACTCCAGCCCCACTAAGCACTATACTTTAGGAAAAAACATACTAGTTTTGATAGTTTTATGAAACAAATGAATATAGAATTTAAGTTAATTAAGCTTTCTAAGTGAACATTCAAATCTACCCCATTGTGCACTTTTAACAAATCAGGAAAAAAAATCGACTTGGGTTTATAAGGCAACGGAGAAAATTCTAAAGTACCAATTCAAAGTTTAAAGGGCCAGAGCTCATGCCATGGACCTCCTCGGCCTCAAGTTGCATCTCTGGTGCTATATGCGGCCCATCTTACAGCCCCACTGAGGTGACACCAGTGGCTCATGAGTAGGCTGGATATTACTGAGAGTGGCCCTGTGACCAGCTGTTTCTTAGAGGCTTTTTGCAACTTCTGAGAAACTTTAATGAATAACCTTTGGTACTGCTTTGACTTTATGTGACTTTAGGTCACATATGACTTTATGGACCTTGAAACTGTAAGCTCCTCCTCTAGTTCCTATAACACATTAAAAATTATGCTCTGCTGAAAGTAGACTACGGACCGAACATGATTGCCACTCAATGCCTCTTTTGCAAACCACAGCACCCAAAAGGAGAGAGAGAACAAAAGGGAATGCCCTGTCACAGAGGCAGGGTGGGATGGGGGGGCGGGAATGGGGGTAGGAGGGATACTGGGATTAGTGGTGGTGGAAAATGGGCACTGGTGGAGGGATGGATACTTGATCATTGTATAACTGAAACCCAAGCACAAATATTTGTAAGTCTGTAACTGTATCTCATGGTGTTTCACTAATAAAAACTTAAAAATAAATAAATACATTTATATTAAAAAATAAGAAAAGGCCCTCCCGTTGATCGTCGATTTGCTCGAGCGGGCCCAGTAACGTCTCCATTGGAGACTTTGTTGTTACTGTGTCTGGCATATCGAATACTCTCGGTAGCTTGCCGGGCTCTCCGAGAGGGGCGGAGGAATCGAACTCGGGTCGGCCATGTTGGCCGCTTGTAAGGCGAACGCCCTACCCGCTGTGCTATATTCCTGCTGGAACCAGTGCCATGATAATACATTGAAAATTAGACTTCCATATGGATCCAGTGCCTGTATGGTCAGTACCTAACTCATACTGACTTCCTACTGCATGTTGCTCTTTCTACTGAAAAATGCCATGTTTGCAATGCAGTTCAGCAAAGAGCACTATCTTTACATATGCTGTTTGCCGGAGCTGTGCCTAAAGCAAATCACAGCCTCTCTTAGCCTGTGTCCCTTTCTCTAGTTTAAAATGTTGTGATGAGGGGTGGGGAGAAAGCGCTGGAGTGATAGTAGAGTGGGTAGAATATTTGCTTTGCATGCAGCCATCCCGGGTTTGATTCTCGGCATTCCGTATGGTCCCCAGAGCACTGCCAGGAGTAATTCCTGAGTGCAAAGCCAGGAATAACCCCCTGAGCATCACTGAGTGGGGACCCCAAAAGAAAAATTAATTCATTAAGTAATTTTGTAGAATTACAAATGCTGGCCGACTTTGACCGTGAGTGTGGAAAGGTAGGATTACAGCTGAATCTTACGAAGACAATGTTTATGAGAAACAGCCTCGTTCCTGATGCCCCATTCGCTCTCAACGGAACGACCATCTCCGAATGCAACAGCTATGTGTACCTAGGTCGAGAAGTCAACATGACAAATGACCTGGCACCTGAGCTGCGCAGGAGGAAGAGAGCGGCTTGGAACGCCTTCAAGAACGTCGAAGAAATAGCTAAGAGGACGAAGAACCTCCGGCTCCAGGCACATCTCTTTGATTCCACTGTTCTTCCTGCATTAACATATGCCTCAGAGACCTGGGCCCTACGCAAACAAGATGAGAACGCTATTCAGGTCTCCCAAAGAAGAATAGAAAGAGCTATGCTTGGAATATCACGTTTCACTCAAATGAGAGAAAGAATCCAGAGTTCTGACATCCGTCGACGATCAAGAATCAGGGATGGTGTCTCATTTGCCAAGGTGTCGAAAATCAGATGGGCTGGTCACGTAATGAGATTTAAAGACGACCGCTGGACTAGAGCTGTTACCGACTGGATTCCACGGGATGTCAACAGACTGTGGCCGCCCACCTACCAGATGGTCAGACTTCTTCGTCAAGATCATGAACGATTGGTTTGAGGCCCTTCATGTTCCCGGAGCGAACAGATGCCATTGGGCTACACTAGCACGCGACAGGGACAAATGGAGATGTTACTGGCGCCCGCTCGAGCAAATCGACGACTAACGGGAAGTTAAGTGATTAAGTGATAAGGGAAGTAATTTAAAAAAATAAAATGTTGTGATGGGCTGGAGAGACAGTACAGGGGGTGAGGCATATGCTTTGCATGCAGCTGACTCCAATTTGATCTGCAGCACCACTTACGTCCCCCAAGCAATACCAGGAGAAATCCCTGAGCACAAAGCCAAGAGTAAGTTCTGAGCACGACTGGGTGTGACTCCAAATCAATGAACCAATAAATAAATATAATTAAAATAAAATAATGTGAGATGATCAAGACAATTAAATAAAAGGGCTCAGGCATCTAGTAATCTATAATGATTTCTGCTACTTCGAAGCAATTATGTCATTATAGGAAGGAAACTCTCTTCTCACTGCACGTTCCCTAGATTTATTGAGCTATAGTTGACCTTAAAAATTGTGTGACTTTCATGAGAAAATGCTCTACATCATTAATTATCAGGGAGATGCAGATCAAAACCACAATGAGATACCATCTCACACCTCAGAGACTGGCCCACATTCAAAAGAATAAAAGCAACCGATGCTGGCGCGGATGTGGTGAGAAGGGGACACTCCTTCACTGTTGGTGGGAATGTCGACTGGTTCAGCCCTTCTGGAAAACAGTATGGACGATTCTCAAAAAATTAGAAATTGAGCTCCCATTTGACCCAGCAATACCACTCCTGGGAATATATCCCAGAGAGGCAAAAATGTATAGTCGAAGTGACATCTGCACGTGTTTGTTCATTGCAGCACTCTTTACAATAGCCAGAAACTGGAAGAAACCTGAATGCCCAAGAACAGATGACTGGTTAAAGAAACTTTGGTACATCTACACAATGGAGTACTATGTAGCTGTTAGAAAAGATGAAGTCATGAAATTTACATACAAGTGGTACAACATGGAGAGTATCATGCTAAGCGAAATGAGTCAGAAAGAGAGGGATAGACATAGAAAGATTGCATTCATCTGGGGGATATAAAGTAAGAAAATATGAGATTAATACCCAAGAATAGCTGAGATAAGCACCAGGAGAATTACTCCATAGCTTAGTGGCCAGCCGGGCATTCTAGAGGAAAGGGCAGCTCAGATAGAGAAGGGAGCACCAAATAAAGGTGTTTGGAGGATCCTCCCAGGAGGGGAGATGCATGTCGAAAGTAGACTATGGACTGAACATGTTTGCCACTCAAAGCCTCTTTTGCAGACCACAACACCCAAAAGGAGAGAGAGAACACAGGGGATTGCCCTGCCACAGAGGCAGGGGGGGATGGGGGGAAGGGGGTGGGGGGATCTTATCCATGGTGGTGGAAAATGGGCACTGGTGGAGAGATGGTATCTGATCATTGTATATTCGAAACCCAAGCACAAAAAATTGTAAATCTACAACTGTACCTCATGGTGTTTCACTAATAAAAAAAAATTTAAAAAAATATTGTGTGACTTTAAGGTATATATTGCAATGATTTGATACATGTATATATAAAAATGATAATCATAATAAAATTAATACAATTACCTCACATAGTTAGAGGTGTGTGTGTGTGTGTGTGTGTGTGTGTGTGTGTGTGTGTTGAGATCTCATCTCTTGGTAACTGAATATAATCCAGTATTGTTAACTCTAATCACCACATTATATATTACATCTCCCGGGATTTACTGTTTGTAATTGCTAGTTTGGGCCCTTTGACCACCATATTTATTAATTATCCATCATCTCCAAATCTGACAACAAATATCCTACATTTTTTTAATAAGCCTGACTTTTTCTGATATAAGATATAGGATATTTGCCCTTCTCTAATTTATTTCAGTAAACATAATGTCCTCAGTGTTGAACCCTATTGTCACAGATGGTAGGAGTGCCTTTTTATTGATGATACATTTTATTATGTATATATGCACATCTTTATCCATTCACCCATCAGGAGACACTCAACTTGTTTCATATCTTAGTTATTGTGAAAAATGCTTGAAGGAATAGAAGATTACAGATATCTCAAAGATATCTGAGCAGACAGATTTTATTTTCTTATTTTCCACACAACACCTGACATATAATAGTCTCCTATTCTTAATCTCATTCAAGCTCACAAGATTATTGGCTGTAGAGTCTGTTTTCATACTCAGGTATAACTTTATAGATGGTCAGTTATGTAAGGCTGATAAATTAGGAAACATTCCCTCTCGGCATGTTAGCTCCAACTTCAAACAAGCCCAACCTATTCACAAGCAGCATGGGTGTTAGAGGTTATTCCAGATGCTGGCCTCTTCCAAAGTCAACAGCATCCCGGCATCCCCTAATCTGAGAGCTGCACTGCTCACTGAAACTCACCTGGTTTGGACGGGGCCCTATTCTCGGACTCTAGTGCCTTGTTCTGTAGCAGAGCTCCCACAGCACTGGTTACCGTTGGCTCTTTGGGGGAACTCGTCTTAGGTCTACCCTACAGAGAGAGAGAGAGAGAGAGAGAGAGAGAGAGAGACAGAGACAGAGACAGAGACAGAGAGAGACAGAGAGAGAGACAGAGAGAAGAGGAGGATATAAATGCTTGGAGCACCCCTGAGCACAGAGCCTGGCAGCAGTTAACAGTGTTTCCACTGAATGGTAGCAGGCTGAAATTGTCCCCCAGCCCGCTGGGGACCAGGGGAAGGGGACAAGCATGCTTTGTATCTAAGGGAGCCTAGTTCCTGTGGTCTCTGCCATGTCTAAGTTTTGGAGCTTTTGTACCATATTCAGGCCCTTCTGGGAGGGGTGCTGTACTCATCCCCATAAACTGAGTTTTATAGAGACATAAGAAACCACTTCATGGATGGGTAGTTGTGGAATGTTTGGGGTTTTCATGACACTTGAAGATGCTTTTGTCTTCAAATATGCAAACGGAGAAGGAAAACACACTGGCAAGGCAGCATATGTTTTAAACATGGAATCCCAACATCCCCACACCTCACCCTTTCCTGCCGAGGGGCAGTAGCAGAAGGACTCCATGAATTCAGAATCAGGACCAAAATATGCCTGAGGAGTTTATTTTCACCTGGCCACCTCGGCTTCCATAGAAACTATGTCAGAGAGCTAAGCTGCAATTCTGAGGACTTTCTTGTAACAAGCCATTACAAGATGGCTCATCCACAGCCAAACAAGGCTATTTTTTTTTCTTTTTTAAATTTTTATTAGTGATGGGGCCGGAGTGATAGCACAGCAGGTAGGGCATTTGCCTTGCATGCAGCCAACCTGGGTTCAATCCCCGGCATCCCATATGGTCCCCCAAGCAACGCCAGGAATAATTCCTGAGTGCAGAGCCAGGAACAACCCCTGAGCATCGCTGGTGTGACCCAAAAAGCAAAAATAAATAAATAAATAAAAAATTATTAGTGAAACACCATGAAGTACAGTTGTAGACTTACAAATTTTTGTGCTTGGATTTCAGTTATACAATCAATGAACAAGGCTATTTTTAGAGGCCCATCTCAGCGGTCTCTTCTGGGTAAGGGGATAGCACGTTTTTTAAAATTTATTATGTTGAAAATAGAAACACATTTCAGCTGTGCTGTTCACAGCCCTCCCCAAATGGAGGCCCTGCTCTGCCCCCCCCCAATCTTTTTGTCCCATTTTTGAACAAGCTTCACTAGGAGGCAAGGCCGCAGCCGGGTGATGCAGGCGCAACCAGAACAAGAACTGCCCTTTCACTTCCACCCGCCAGTGAATTTCCTCAGAAAGCAAGTAATTCAGAGAGCAAGCCATTTTTCTTCTGTGTCCCCAATCACCACTTAGCTCTGGAAAACAAGGCAGGGGGGAATGAGGCCAAGTCATCGGTTACACTCAAGACAGCCAGCTGGCTGACTTGAGAACTAAAAAGCGCTTCCTCTTGCTGCTTCTCTAACTCCCTCTGGCCCCAGCTCACGCCAACTAACTTCATGGAACACTTAGAACCACCACAGGAAGAAATGAAATACGCCCTCAACTGCTTTAAAAGCATAGGAAGGGTCGTCTATAGAGAACCTTTCCACGTTTAAGTTGAATTCCAGCCCCAGGTTGACAGACTCTCCCCCACTCCCACTCCCAACCCCCACTGTGCTGCCTGGCCTTGCTGACAGAAAAGGAGGGAAGGGGAAGGAAAAGGGGGGAGCCACGAAAGGAGGAAAGGCAGAAGGACCGAGCCCTGTGCGAAGCACTGAGCTCAGGATTTTGTATCTTTGATGGTTTCTCCCCAGATGCCCTCGCGTTTGGCAAGCTACGTTACCCGCCTCAAAGAAGACTTAAGCCCTTGTCTAAGTTTACATATCAACTGCAGCACTGTCCTCCCGTTATTCATCGATTTGGTCAAGCAGGCCCAGTAAAGTCTCCATTGTGAGACTTGTTGTTACTGTGTTTGGTATATTGAATACATCACGGGTAGTTTGCCAGGCTTTGCTGTGCGGGTGAGATACTCTCTGTAGCTTGCCATGCTCTCTGAGAAGGGTGGAGGAATCGAACCTGGCTCGGCTGGGCCGGCAGCACACAAGGCAAATACCCAACCACTGTGCTATCGCTCCATATCAACAAGAAGAGAAAAAAAAATACTGCATTTTACATCATTTTTCACAAAGTTTTAATTTATAATCAACCCCAGACTGGGTTGGAGAACCCAGGTTGTTTCCACATGGTGCTGCTTCCAACAATATTCCAGGTAAGGAGGTTCTATCTCCATGTGTATTTTTATCACCAGCACTCTTGCCCACCCCAACACAGCCTTCTCTTCCCCTCTTGCCTTCCTTGACAGAGATGTATGGTATGGGTAGCTCTCCACCCCCATGGCCTTTGAGCACATTATCTACAATCAGCTTGGTGGTCCTATCCATTCTTTCTCAACTCCCTCCCATTCAGACTCAGCAGCCCACAGGAACCTTGTCTTGCAGGCTCTCCCCTTCTCCACCTACTGCTGTGTCTCTGAAGCAGCTTCCTGCCAATTCGTCTCGACCACCAACCGTCAGGGTGATCTTTCCAAAAGGCTGATTCCATGCTAAGCCCACCTATACTGCTCAAGCTGTCCACACTGCCTATGGAGCAGCACACACAGTCAAGAGTAGATGACAGATAAGACAATAGGAAGGCCAGGAAAGCACAGTCTGCAGAGAGAAGAGAAATCAGGTGCAGAGTAGAAAGACGAGAAGGGGCTGGAGTGATAGCATAGGGGGTAGGATGTTTGCCTTGCACGCGGCCAAAGCGAGTTCGATTCCCAGCATCCCATATGGTCCCCCCAAGCACCGCTAGGAGTACTTCCTGAGTGCATGAGCCAGGAGGAACCTCTGTGCATCGCCGAGTGTGACCCAAAAAGAAAAAAAAAAAGACAAATAGAGATGGAAAACAGGAAGAATATACCCAGATTCTCTTGTGCCCTGGGTATAGAACAACTGTCCCCTCACTTATCTCCTCTTTGCCTCTTAACAGACTTAAGTTAGAACCCCTCCAGATAGGACTGGAAGGGTCATATATAGAAAACCTTTTCAAATGTAAGTTGAATTCAAGCCCAAATTTGACAGATTCTTCCCTGCCTCATTCCCAATCACTCTCCCCCAGACACTTGAAGTTCCAGCCCTGGGTTTGGGTTCCTTAGCCGGACATTTTGTGCCTGAGCTAGTGAATTCATTTGATTATTTGGGGCAAACGTTTGTTCAGGAATCACTGTACAGATGTCGTCAACTACCCTGACTTCATACTGTGCCACTTCCTCCTCTCAATCAGCACCTAGCCCAGTTATGATAGAGATCTTTTTTTTTTTTTTTTTTTTTTTTTTTTTTTTGAATTATTTTATTTTATTTTTTTTTTTTCCCTTTATTTTATTTTATTTTTTTTAAAGTTGTAGATTTACAATTTTTTGTGCTTTGGTTTCAATTATACAATGATCAGATACCCATCCCTCCACCAGTGCCCATTTTCCACCACCATGGATAATATCACTCCCACCCCCATCCCCCCATCCCCCCGTCTCTGTGGCAGGGCAATCCCCTGTGTTCTCTCTCTCCTTTTGGGTGTTGTGGTCTGCAAAAGAGGCATTGAGTGGCAAACATGTTCAGTCCATAGTCTACTTTCGACATGCATCTCCCCTCCTGGGAGGATCCTCCAAACATCCTTTATTTGGTGCTCCCTTCTCTATCTGAATAGCCCTTTCCTCTAGGATACCCGGCTGGCCTCTAAGTTATGGAGTAATCCTCCTGGTGCTGATCTCAGCTATTCTTGGGTATTAATCTCCTACTTTGTTACTTTATATCCCCCAGATGAATGCAATCTTTCTATGTCTATCCCTCTCTTTCTGACTCATTTCGCTTAGCATGATATTTTCCATATTGTACCACTTGTATGTAAATTTCATGACTTCATCTTTTCTAACAGCTACATAGTACTCCATTGTGTAGATGTACCAAAGTTTCTTTAACCAGTCATCTGTTCTTGGGCATTCAGGTTTCTTCCAGTTTCTGGCAATTGTAAAGAGGGCTGCAATGCACAAACAAGTGCAGATGTCACTTCGACTATACATTTTTGCCTCTCTGGGATATATTCCCAGGAGTGGTATTGCTGGGTCAAATGGGAGCTCAATTTCTAATTTTTTGAGAATCGTCCATACTGTTTTCCAGAAGGGCTGCCCAAAAGTCCATGGCTTTCCTATACGCAAACAGTGAGAGAGAAGAAAGCAACATGAAAAAAACAATCCCATTCACAATTGTGCCCCAGAAAATCAAGTACCTAGGAATCAGCTTAACTAAGGAAGTAAAGGACCTGTACAAAGAAAACTACAAAACGCTACTTCAGGAAATAAAAGAGGACATGAGGAAATGGAAAGATATCCCCTGCTCATGGGTCGGGAGACTTAACATTGTCAAAATGGCAATACTACCGAAAGCATTGTATAAATTCAATGCAATCCCTATAAGGATACCCATGACATTCTTCAAAGAAATGGAGCAAACACTCTTGAAATTTATATGGAACAATAAGCCCCCACGAATAGCTAAAGCAATTCTTGGGAAAAAGAAAATGGGAGGAATCAACCTCCCGAACTTCAAACTGTACTACAAAGCAGTAATAATTAAAACAGCATGGTACTGGAACAAAGGCAGAACTGCAGACCAATGGAACAGGGTTGAATACACTGACATCTCTCCTCAATCATATGCTCATCTAATCTTTGATAAAGGTGCAAGTAATGTGAAGTGGAGTAAGGAAAGCCTCTTTAATAAATTGTGTTGGCATCACTGGACGGCTACATGCAAAAAAATAGGCTCAGAACTCTGTCTAACACCATGTACAAAAGTAAGATCAAAATGGATTAAAGACCTCAACATCAGACCAGAAACCATAAGGTACATTGAAGATAAAGTTGGCAAAACCCTCCATGACATTGAAGCTAATGGTATCTTCAAAGATGCCACGCCACTGGCCAAGCAAGTGAAAACAGAGATAGACAAATGGGACTATCTTAAACTAAGAAGCTTCTGCACCTCCAAAGAAACAGTGACCAAAATACAAAGACAGTCTACAGAATGGGAAAGGATATTCACCGAATACACATCTGACAAGGGGTTGATATCCAGGATATACAAAATACTGGTTAAACTCCACAAGAAGAAAACATCCAACCCCATCCAAAAATGGGGCAATGAAATGAACAGAAACTTTCTCAAAGAAGAAATCCGAATGGCAAAAAAGCACATGAGAAAATGCTCTACATCATTAATCATCAGGGAGATGCAGATCAAAACCACAATGAGATACCATCTCACACCTCAGAGACTGGCCCACATTCAAAAGAACAAAAGCAACCGATGCTGGCGGGGTTGTGGCGAGAAAGGGACACTCCTTCACTGTTGGTGGGAATGCCGACTGGTTCAGCCCTTCTGGAAAACAGTATGGACGATTCTCAAAGATAGAGATCTTTTATCCGGGTGGAGGAGGGGGAGGGAGGGAGGGGACGTTGAGCTACCGTAGTGGTGCTCAAGGCTTATTCCTGGCTCTGCACTCAGGGATGACTCTTGGTGGTGGACTCGAGCACCATATGAAGTGCTGGGGATTAGACCCCAGTGGATTGTCTGCACACAAGTCAAGCCCCTTGATTTTTCTTCTCTGTTGCTCGGGGGAGGGGAAAAGAGAGAGTGTGTGTGTGTGTGTGAGAGAGAGAGAGAGAGAGAGACAGAGACAGAGACAGAGACAGAGACAGAGAGAAAGATAGAGAGACAGAGAGATGTGGGGAAGTGCTACAAACACTGTTACTGAGGAGATTTCACCCCATGACTTTCTTGATAATGTGGAACTCATCCTAAACGTGTTACATGCTCTTTAGTGTTTAGGCTAATACAGTCTTTTCTTGGCGTTTAAGCCATGTTTATGAAGTAAACAGTTTTTATGCTAGATTCTAAGGCATGATCCTAGAACCTTTGATGTGTAAGGAATTCCTTGTTGGATCTAATTCCATTTGTATTTATAAATTTATTTTTCCTTGGTCAGGTTGTCATGCTACTCATTTGTACCTATTTGTGATAGCTGCTTTCAGTCATCCTCTTGATTTGCTGATTTTATGATTTTTAATAAAATGTTGAAGACCTTCTCCAAAGCAAAGCACAGGAATTTCAGGACCTCTTCCTTGATACCACTTCCCCTCCCCCACAAGCTGGCCACTTCCAGTTCACAATGCTTTTCTGGGTGGCTTAATCCTACCCATTCATCCATGCTGTTAATCACCATTGGGTAAACGCTAATTTTACCACAGTATTAGTTTTTAGAATTTTTACCATAATAGTATAGTTTGCAGAACTATTCTATTTCTTTTTTTAATTTAAATTATTATTTTTTTATTGAATCACCATGAGATACAGTTACAAGCTTTCATGTTTGAGTTTCAATCATACAATGATCAAACACCCATCCCTCCACCAGTGCACATTCTCCACAACTAATGTCCCCAGTATATCCCACCTTTCCAAACCTTCCCCTGCTTTCATGGAAGACAATTTCCCCCATATTCTGTCTCTACTTTGGGGCATTATGGCTTGCAGTACAGATAGTGAGAAATTATCATGTTTGGTCCTTTATCTACTTTCAGCACACATCTCCCATCTCGAAAAATTCCTCCAACCATCATTGTCTTAGTGATCCCTTCTCTATTCCAGCTGCCTTCTCTCTCAGCTCATGAGACAAGCTTCCATCTATGGGACAATATTCCTGGCCTTTGTGTCTACTGTCCTTGGGAGTCAGGCTCATATTATGTTATTTTATATTCCACAAATGAGTGCAGTCATTCTATGTTTGTCCCTCTCTTTCTGACTCATTTCACTTAGCATGATACTAAGTATATACTATTACTATACTATTTCTATAGTACTACAGAAATATGACATATATTTTGGTCTTCCTCCTAAGAAGCTTCAGACACTAGAAAATTTTTTGTACAGCACCTAATATAGGTTTTTTTTTTTTTTTTGCTGAAAATCATTACTTAAAAGAAGCCAATTCCCATAAGGATGAGGAAGCACTGGAAGTTTCATCAGTCTGGAAAATTTCACTGGATACTCCCAGGCATGCAAAAAAGTACAAGCAGCAATACCTGGGTGAAGAGATGTACCTGTGTTTTGGATGTCAATTTGGCTGCGGTCTGGGCTGGATCAAAGACTCGGCGTAAAGACTGATCCTTGCAGAAACTGATATGTCGACTGGCTGCAGTTTCATTGAACCTCCTCATACAATATGGGCATTGAATGTAATCTGAATGCAACAAGAGAAAGCAATAAACAGTTGGAAAACAATGCTGGAATAGAGTACATGAAATAAAATAAATAGGATATAAACTTGGCGCCATCATGAAAAAACATGATCCCAAATTCTGATCAGAGGCAGATTCATCTAGAGGGGAAAGTCATCATAAAGCCCCAAATAAAGGCTATGACTCAGAGGGTGAAGGTAGATTTCATTATTGAATACATATTTATATAAAGAATATAGCTTGGCATCATAGAACATTAGTGTTCATGATACTGAAGACTACAGAAGACTCAAATGCTGGATTATGGTACTGAAAGGGTTAGAAAGCAGTGAGGAGATTATGAAGCGAGAAAGGAAATTTCAAAATAGGGGCTTGACTATAGGCTCTGAAGCCAATTGTACTGGCAGAAATACAGTTGCAGCTAGATTGTTTGTACTGAACACCATAACAAATAGTTACACCTCACTGAATGGCATAAGTTCTTGGTAACTGTTACTTTAAAAAATGATGTCAAATGAAAGCTGGTCCTCAAATAGCATCATTTCTTTCAACAGAGGTCAATTCAGGATTGTCACCAATATGGTGCCCAAATAGTTTCATTCTTGTATTTTAGGCAGAAGGTAGTAAAAGGATCAAGGTTTGGGTGGGGTAGGAGGTAACATTCTAACAATATAAAAAGAGAAAAGGGGAAGGAAGTAAGAGAGAGAAGCTTCCACTTCCAGGGCATGAAGTCACTTCCGGCTCCATGGAGGATGCATTTGATACAGTCTGGTTCTCACTTGCAGTTATTGGACAATGAAAGTAGAAAGTGAGAAAGATCCAAGATCCAAGATCTGTGAATTCTGGAGATGCTTACAGCAAAGCGAGACCTCCTCAAGCTGACAGGAATGTGGAGTTGTGTTTTTGTGCTGTGAAATTTCATGCCAGGTATTCTTTACAGCCTTAAAGGCATCTAAATTAAATGCTGAGGTCCATTTGGATATTTATTTGCTCTCTTTTAGAGTTCAGAACTGTGGTGTTGGAGGGCTTAAATGGTTCCAGGACGAAATACAACAATCTTCACACACTTTCCTCTTATGGTGGTGCACAGTGGTGGGATTGGTGTTTAAATATTAAATGTAATGAATTATTGTGAACAACTTTATAAAAATAAAATTAAATAAAAAAAAGAACTTTGGTGTTGATGTGGGGGGTGGGGGTGGAAGCATATCCAGTGATGTCCAGGGGCTCCTCCTGGCTCTTTTGCTCAGGAGTCACTTTGGGTAATGCTTAGGGGATCATATGTCAGGGATTGAACTAGGGTCAGTCTCATGCAAGGCAAGCACCTTCACCCCTATACTATCTTTCTGACCTGTTTAGATATCGATCACAGCATCACTGCTTGTACAAAACAAACAGCTGGCGAGTAGCAGATGTGTCTGTCCTGTCATCCTCTGCCAGAGACACTTCACTTGTATCACTTGTCCTGTTGTTCATCCTGGCACCAGTAACACCTCCATTCATCCTTTTGTGTGCTAGTGTAGCCCAATGGTGTCTGCTCACTCCAGGAACATGAAGAGCATCTGTTATTGTTACTGTTTTTGGCATATCAAATACGCCACAGGTAGCTTGCCAGCTCTGCCATGTGGTGAGATGCCCTCAGTAGCTTGCCAAGCTCTCTGTTGGGGATTGCTCCAGGAAATACTGCATCACTCTCTTCCAGGAGCTTTGTTTTATAGTCTCTGGATCTTGACCATTGATGAGATTACATGGCACTGGGGGTGTAGCTGCCAAGCTACTGGAAAACTGGGGACCTGGGTGGAGGAGGCCCAGTCCTAATCCAAGCAGGTTTAGAGATCTAAGCCACGGGTCCCGCATACCTGGGTTCCTGTCCTTCATGCGTGAGGCTTATCCGAGCTTATGTAGAGTGGGCTTGAGCATGGCTGTCTGGGTTCTGGAGGTTTTTGGCTTCTGGGGCTCTGCTTGGGTTGGGGAGGGAAACTCAACCCGCCCCCTTCTGAGGTGCCCCGGTGAAGACAGCCTGCTGCGGGGGAAGGAGATTCTGCCGCCAGGGACACATCACCTGATTTCAAAAGCTGTAGCTAGATGCTCACCATTCTGCTTAAGGGATGCAAATGGAGATGAGCAATAACTTGCCCCCACAGACAGCACCCACTTTACAATATGCCTGGCAATTTCGGGCTAGTGCCGAGTCATAAAATCCTCCATGGGTGCATGAATCACATTAACTCGTCCATTTAAGATTGTGATATCTTCCTCCCTCAATAAGGATATTTATGGCAGCAATGTCATTGTGTGTTGGAGTACACGGAGCTTAGGTATATCAGATTGTACCCATCACAGTGCTCCCGAGTCACTCCCATTACTTTGTCAGTCTGTAACCACTTCTATGCTCTCTTCCCCAACCAATTTGTCCAAAGCCAATTAATTCCTAAGTTATAAAGCATAATGTTAATTAATTGTCTTCCTGTATCTATACAAAAGGACATTGCTTTAAAGTAAACTGCTCAAAAGACATAAGGAGAGGAGAAAGGCAATATTAACTTACAGTACAGCTTCAGTGTCTAAGAAGGATGAGACCTTACAAATTGGTTGGGGAAGAGAGCATAGAAGTGGTTACAGACTGACAAAGTAATGGGAGTGACTCGGGAGCACTGTGATGGGTACAATCTGATATACCTAAGCTCCGTGTACTCCAACAATTGTGTTTTGGGTTTTTTTGTTGTTGTTGTTGTTATTGTTCTATTCAGTTGGGTAGGATTGGGTTTGGGAGGGGGGGACCGCACCTAGCAATTTTGGAGGCTATCTGACTCATAGGTCATATTCAGAGGTTCTTGGGGGACCATGTGCCAGAGATGACACCCGGCCTCCAGCATGTAAAGAATACACACTAGTCCTTTGCTAATGCGGATCCAGGAGGTCATTGTTGTAAGCAGTCTGGGTTATTTTTTTAAATTTTTGAACAAAATAAGAACTGGAATATATAAGAAATTAGAATGAAGAAAGGTTTAGAGGTTATTGTGACCCTTAGCAATAACAATAAGGCCACTCTTTTATTCATCCCCTAGAAAGCAGAATTTAAACATTGTCAACACTTGATGATCCCCCAGCTTTGTGCCAGGCACTATTTTAGATAATGCCTCCGCAGTCAAGAACTGAGTATTCTAATATAGAAACAAAAGTTTCCCATGGTGATGAATTCCTTGGAAAAAAAAATGTAGGACAGTGTTGGGAAACAATGAAGGCTCTACAGCCTGCCTGACTGGTTTTGAGCCCAAGCTCTATGTGTGTGAACTTGGGCAAGTTTCTCAACCTCTGTAAGCTTCAGTTTCCAGAGTACCCACATATCACCCATTTCATCGGGCTGTTGTGAAAGTTTACTAGAGATAATCCACATGAGGGTTTGGCCCGTGGGGAGGGTAGGATGTACTATCATTCTAAGGAAACAGGCCAGGCAAGGTTGTATTTTTCTAGTGACCAAAAAGGAATGGAGAATTGCTTAGAAAGGTAAACTCAAATGTGCCATTGTGGCATAGAACTCTTTAGAAAACCAGCCAGGACTTGGCCCTGGGTTTGGAGGACTGTTCTTCAGCTGAAAAATCAAGTCTTACCTTCAAAGTGTTCCCTAAATCTACTCTGATCAGGAAACACAATGCTTACATGCAATGAATGCGCTGCGTCCATCATCCTACGTGTTCCTGCATTCATTGCCACACATCATTGTGTTGGTCCCTAAGGGTCATAATAAGGACAACGAAGTGTAGAAGGATGTCTCTGCCGATAAAACTGCAGAGATGAGGAGAGGACTAGGCAAGGGGGTAGACAGACAACTGTGCACCACTCTGGTGGGGCAGACCATGCAGAGGGGAGATGCATGAGGCCCAGACTTCCTGGGAGAGAGTAGGGAACTGCAGCTA
This sequence comes from Sorex fumeus, assembly GCF_029834395.1. NCBI lineage: Eukaryota > Metazoa > Chordata > Mammalia > Eulipotyphla > Soricidae > Sorex > Sorex fumeus. The sequence goes on from NW_026606118.1 coordinate 21,099,715, forward strand.
CTCTGAGAACGTCACAGATTTTATTTTTAAATTTTTTAATATTAATCCAAAACCAGGGTGAATGCATGCTCTATCCCCCTCTTAATCTAAGTCACCTCTTCCATTTCCAAAATTGACATCAAAGAGCATTTGTCACTGCTGGTTTTGATAATGACCTTAGACTATGGAGGAGGTAACCAGGATTCCTAAAACATTAAAGTAGAAAATATGCGTCACTTTCAAACACAAGCACTTTTTTGAGTCTCCATGGGTACAAGGGCCTGTAAAATAGTGACCACAAGCTCCAATCCCCACAGAAAATCCCAGCTGTAAATATTTGATATCTCTGTCCCCGCCAACTGTCACAGCATCCTGGAAACTGGAAGAATTGGTAGACTTGAACTTAAGTCAATAAGAATTAAAATAAATATATGCATGTCACAAAAGCTGAATCATAAAGGAGGAAATTATGCTGAGGGGAGAAAAAAGGAAATTACTTGCAAACTCATGCATACCTTTGTATGTAACTCTATTTATATCTGTATAAATATCTTCTAGCATTTAAGCCTGAAAATATATGGGCTAATATAAAATCCCTGCAGAATCAACATAATTGAATAGTGATGAGAATGTGCTATTGTATATAATCATTTTATTTGGTTCATAAAGTTATAATAAGGGCCCGGAAAGAATTAAATTACAAAAGCATATTTTAACATAAAAATATAGAAGGGAAAAAAAGTTGTACATTTGACAAATGCTAATGCGTGGGATTATTTATTTTAAAGAAACAACCCCCACAGTTCAAATCTAAGATAGAAATGAAAGAAATTCATGCAGCCAGGCATTGTATATGGTTTTTTGTACTCAACCTAGTTAATGAAAGAACTAGAAAATCACCACCAGTCCTGTAGATTTTTCTACTAATGAAGATATTTATAAATGAGAATAGTAATTTCTAATAAAGATAATTTTGCTGTATGAATTTCAGTGCCAAAATATCAAAATTAGAGACATTCATGTTTTTACTGAAAATCTTTTTCTTTTTTAATGTTAAGGTTTTATTTACAGAAAAAAAATTATGGAATGTGTTTGCAAATTTGTGTGTCATCCTTACACAGGGACCCTGCTAATCTTCTCTGGATTGTTCCAATATTTTACTGAACAATTTAAGAAAACCTATTATTCAAAGCTACCTTCTCATTAGCATTCACCAAAAGAAAAGCAATTTTAAGATTATTTTCTAGCATAGATCTTCAGTTGATTTTTTAAAAAATAATTTTTATAGTATTGATTACCTTGTTCTCTTGTTTTTTTTAAAAAAATTTATTAGTGAAGCACCATGAGGTACAGATGTAGACTTACAAATTTTTGTGGTAGGGTTTCAGTTATAAAATGATCGAGTACCCATCCCTCCACCAGTGCCCATTCTCCACCACCACTGATCCCAGTATCCCTACCACCCCCAACCCCCCAATCCCACCCTGTCTCTATGACAGGGCATTCCCTTTTGTTCTCTCTCTCCTTTTGTGTGCTGTGGTTTGCAAAAGAGGAATTGAGTGGCAATCATGTTCAATCTATAGTTTGCTTTCAGCATGCATCTCCCATCTTAGGTGGCTCCTCCCGACACCCTTTATTTGGTTCTCTCTTCTCTATCTGAGCTGCCTTTTCCCCTAGTGTGTGTGGCTGGCCTCCAAGCCATGGAGTAAACCTCCTAGTACTTATCTCGGCTATTCTTGGGTGTTAGTCTCCTATTTTGTTACTTTATATTCCCCAGATGAATGCAATCTTTCAATGTCTGTGCCTCCCTTTCTGACTCATTTCACTTAGCATAATACTTTCCATGTAGTACCACTTGTAGTAAATTTCATGACTTCATCTTTTCTAACAGCTATATAGTACTCCGTTGTGTAGATATACCAAAGTTTCTGTAACCAGTCATCTGTTCTTGGGCACTCAGGTTTTTTCCAGAGTTTGGCTATTGCAAACAGTGCTGCAATGAACAAACAAGTGCAGATGTCACTTCGACTATACTTTTTTGCCTCTCTGGGATATATTCCCAGGAGTGGTATTGCTAGGTCAAATGGGAGCTCAATTTCTAATTTTTTGAGAATCGTCCATACTGTTTTCCAAAAGGGTTGGACCAGTCGGCATTCCCACCAGTAGTGAAGGAGAGTCCCTTTCTTGCCACATCCGCGCCCACCGGTTGCTTTTGTTCTTTTGGATGTGGGCCAGTCTCTGTGGTGTGAAATGATATCTCATTGTTGTTTTGATCTGCATCTCCCTGATGATTAATGATGTAGAGCATTTTCTCATGTGCCTTTATGCCTTTATGCCATTTGGATTTCTTCTTTGAGAAAGTTTCTGTTCATTTCCTCGCCCCGTTTTTTTGATGGGGTTGTGTGTTTTCTTCTTGTGGAGTTCAACCAGTACTTTGTATATCCTTTGTATATCCTTGATATCAACCCCTTGTCGGATGTCTATTGGGCGAATACCCTTCCCCATTCTGTAGATTGTCTTTGTATTTTCGTCACTGTTTCTTTTGAGGTGCAGAAGTTTCTTAGTTTAAGATAGTCCCATTTGTCTATCTCTGTTTTCACTTGCTTGGCCAATGGTGTGACATCTACGAAGATACCATTAGCTTCAATGTCATGGAGGGTTTTGCCAACTTTATCTTCAATGTACCTTATGGATTCCGGTCTGATGTTGAGGTCTTTAATCCACTTTGATCTTACTTTCGTACATGGTGTTAGGCAGAGATCTGGGCCCATTTTTTTTTTTTTTGCATGTAGCTGTCCATTTTTGCCTGCACAATTTGTTAAAGAGGTTTTCTTTGCTCCACTTCACATTTCTTGCTCCCTTATCAAAGATTAGATGATCATATGTTTGGGGGTAGATGCCAGTATATTCAACCCTGTTCCATTGGTCTGCAGCTCTGCCTTTGTTCCAGAACCATGCTGTTTTAATTATTACTGCTTTGTAGAGAGTTTAAAGTTAGGGAGGTTGATTCCTACCATTTTCTTTTTCCCAAGAATTGCGTTAGCTATTCATGGGGGCTTATTGTTCCATATGAATTTCAGAAGTGTTTGCTCCATTTCTTTGAAGAATGTCATGGGTATTGTTATAGGGATCTCATTGAATTTGTACAATGCTTTGGGAAGTATTGCCATTTTGACCATGTTAATTCTCCCAATCCATGAGCAGGGGATATCTTTCCATTTTCTCATATCCTCTTTTATTTCCTGAAGTCATGGTCCACGGTCACGGTCCTCCCGTTGTTCATCAATTTGCTCGAGCGGGCCCAGTAACGTCTCCATCATGAAACTTGTTGTTACTGTGTTTGGCATATCGAATACAGCACGGGTAGCTTACCACGCTCTGCCGTGCAGGCGAGATACTCTCGGTAGCTTGCCGGGCTCTCTGAGAGGGGCGGAGGAATCGAACTCGGGTCGGCCATGTTGGCCGCTTGTAAGGCAAACGCCCTACCGCTGTGCTATCGCTCCAGCCAATTTCCTGAAGTAGCGTTTTGTAATTTTCTTTGTACATGTCCTTTTCTTCCTTAGTTAAGCTGATTCTTAGGTAGCTGATGTTCTCTTGTTTATGTGCTTTTCCGTTTACTGTGTTTAATAATGAAGGTGACTTTTTTAATGTTTCTTTACAAAATTTCATTTCAGACTAGCCCTCTCAAGCCCATGTTCTGACTTAAACACATGTCTCTTTATGTCTCTGCTGGCTTGTTCTTTCAAGCCCCTGTTCTTCCTCCCCCCCCCCCACTCTGGAGAAGCTGTGTTTTCTCTCTCTCTTTCTCTCTCTCTCTCTCGTTCTCTCTCAAAAATTATTATAATTTATTTTAGGTACTATAAATTACAATGCTGTTTTTATTTTGGCTTTTGGAGTCACACCTGGCAATGCTCAGGGGATATTTCCAGCTCCACACTCAGGAATTACTTCCGGCAGTGCTCGGGGGACCATATGGGATGCCAGAGACTGAACTCAAGTCAGCCTTGTGCAAGACAAATGCCCACCTGATGTACTATCTATCACTCTGCCCCCTCCCTTCGGTTCTCTCTTAAGCACTTATATCTCATTTTCTATCTCCTCATGTTTTTCTAAGTAAACTTTGTTCAGTAAAAAAATACCTTGTTCTAGGAATAGGGGATGGGCTACCTCCTCCTTCTTTCTGTACTTTGGAAGCTTGGCACTAATGTCCATAACCCACCTTTGGCACATGTGAGCCCTTTCACCAGCCATGATCCAGAGACTCAGAAATAAATCTCAAAAGAAGTCTGTAAGTGACAGAACTTCCCCTATATCCTGTATAAGTCTGAGTTATCCCACAGGCAACCCAGAGGTGGGGATGGGGGTCATCGGATGGGTGAGCCCCAGCAGCCAAAAACCTCCACATTCCTCAATTTATGCCATGCTCCCAGCCAGACACCACTGCTCAGATGAGCCTCACCCAGAAATTAATTTGTTGAAAAATTCAGGTTACAGATTTTGTGATGGAAATCTCCAGCTTTCATGGGTTTGGGGTTGGGCTACCTCCCCACATCTCCCTGTCCTTCCAGAAGCCCAGCAGTCTCACCCATGCCCCAAAGCCACCAGTCAGTTAAGAACTTAGCTACAACTGCATCACTGTTAGAAATTTTGGATGCCCTCAAGTGCATGGCTGCAATTTCAGCCTCGTGACATTTCAAACTCTAAAACACTGATAAACCAGGTGTAGTACACCAGATTGGATGGAGTGCAATGTAGAAGAGGCAGCCAATTTTGATTAAGAAGATGTAAACACTGAAGGCTTAAAACTGTAACATTTTATCATTGCAGCACTCTTTACAATAGCCAGAACCTGGAAGAAACCTGAATGCCCAAGAACAGATGACTGGTTAAAAAAACTTTGGTACATCTACACAATGGAGTACTATGTAGCTGTTAGAAAAGATGAAGTCATGAAATTTATATACAAGTGGTACAACATGGAAAGTATCATGCTAAGCGAAATGAGTCAGAAAGAGAGGGATAGACATAGAAAGATTGCATTCATCTGGGGGATATAAAGAAACAAAATATGAGATTAATACCCAAGAATAGCTGAGATCAACACCAGGAGGATTACTCCATAGCTTAGAGGCCAGCCAGGCATTCTAGGGGAAAGGACAGCTCAGTTAGAGAAGGGAGCACCAAATAAAGGGTGTTTGGAGGATCCTTCCAGGAGGGGAGATGCATGTTGAAAGTTGACTATGGACTGAACATGTTTGCCACTCAAAGCCTCTTTTGCAGACCACAACACTCAAAAGGAGAGAGAAAACACAAGGGATTGCCCTGACACAGAGGCAGGGTGAGATGGGAGGGATGGGGGTGGGAGGGATATTACCCATGGTGGTGGAAAATGGGCACTGGTGGAGGGATGGGTATTTGATCATTGTATAATCGAAACCCAAGCACAAAAAATTGTAAATCTACAACTGTACCCCATGGTGTTTCACTAAAAATAAAAAATAAATAAATAAAAAAACTGTAACATTTTAGTAATCTCTTACACACAGCCTTAACGGCTCCATGGTGAAATACAACAATCTTCACTAACTTTCTTCTAAGAAACCATTCTTTGATCATCTTTTTAGCAAATTATTTGTAAAAAGCAAGGTAACATAAACTATTTAGGGTCTGCAATGGGAGCAGGCTCAAGAGTGGTTGGGAAAATTGGAAAAAGTGGTGGGAAGGTGGTGGGATTGGTTTTGCAACTAAACTAATGACTTAAAAAAGTTATCTTTTTAGAAGACAACTACCTTGCTTCTGTAAAAATCAAAGTCGTCTCACTTAAATTTAGTTTCCAAAGCAACTTATAAAGCTACTACTGAGATTAACAGGTGGGAGTTTATTGTTTTATTTTTCTTACTATGATTTTTTATGTAATTTTAATGAATTTTTTTTCTTCTTAAATTGTAGTGAATAGACATGGTTATAATAGTGTGAATATTTATGTTTTTAGTGTAAAAATATACTGCCCTAGGATAACATTGGCTCTGCACATTCACCCACAACCAAAGTTCCAAAGACTTTACACCATTGTCCTTTTGTCACTTGTAGTCCACTTTTTCTTTTCTTGAACGCTGAAACTCCACCAATTCTTGGTAACTTCAAACTGCAGACAAAGTCCTGGGGTTTGTTGTCATTAGGTACTGTATATTGCATTGCTTTATTTCTTTATACATGAGTGATATCACATGATATTGTTGTCTCCTTGACTTATTTTACTCAACATGATATCCTCTAGTTTCATCCATATTGTAGAAAAAGGAAACATTCCATCTTCTCTTGTGTATGTGTGTGTGTGACTCCTGGCAGAACTTAGAGTATACTCAGAGTCACTTTTTAGTTCTGGGGTTCTAAGGATCAAAAACTAGACTTGTACATGCAAAGCATATATAAGATACCACTGGTATATAGCCTCTCAGCTTTCCTTGTAGCTGTGCTGAATTCCATTGAATACATATTACAAATTCTTTAATCATTCATCTGTTGTTGGATATTTGGGTTGTTCCCCTATTTTTGCGATTGTACTTAGCATTGAGGAAATTAAATACATCCTTTTAAAGCAATTGAACAAGAGCCTGAAAGAGAGTACAGCATGTAGGATGCTTATCTTGCATGTGGCTGGCTCAGGTTTGATCCCCAGCATCCCATTTGGTCCCCCAACCATTATCAAGAGTAATTCCTGGGTGCAGATCCAGGAGTAAACCCTGAGTACTGCTAGGTGTGCCCCCTCCCCCCTGCAACACACACACTCCAAAAATGAATAGCTCAATGAATTTTGACAAATATACCAATATGTGTAATAAATAACCACTACAATTAAAAATATAAAATAATTTCATTATCCCCCAAAATTCCCAGATATCCTTTTTAGGAGCGATAGCACAGAGGTAGGGCATTTGCCTTGCATGCAGCCAACATGGCCAACCCGAGTTCAATTCCTCCGCCCCTCTCGGAGAGCCCGGCAAGCTACCGAGAGTATCTCGCCCGCACGGCAGAGCCTGGCAAGCTCCCCGTGACGTATTCGATATGCCAGACACAGTAACAACAAAGTCTCCAATGGAGACGTTACTGGGCCCACTCGAGCAAATCGACGAACTACAGGAGGGCCTTTACCTTATCCTTTTTAGTCATAAGCTCCCAAATGCAGGTCGCTCTTAATCACTATGTCCCAAATTCAGGTTCAGGCTGATCTAAAAGAAACCCAATTTCAAATTGCTATACAAGATACCTATCAGTATCAGTAACATTATTCAGAGCCTAAAAGGAAAAAAAAAGGTGCCTGCCACAGAGGTAGGTAAGGCATAGGAGGAAAAATGGAGGCATCTATGGAGGGAAGCAGGCACTGATGAAGGGGTTGGTGTTGGAACATTGTATTTCTGAAACTCAATCATGAACAACTTTAAAATTCATGGTTATTGTCACTGTCATTGTCCTCCTGTTGTTCATCAATTTGCTCGAGTGGGCCCAGTAACATTGTGAAACTTGTTGTTACTGTGTTTGGCATATCGAATACATCACAGGTAGGTTGCCAGGCTTTGCCGTTCAGGCTAAATACTCTCAGTAGCTTGCCGGGCTCTCTGAGAGGGGTGGAGGAATTGAACTTGGGTCGACCAGGTGGGACTTGTGCACGGCAAACGCCCTGTCTGCTGTGCTATTTCTCCAGCCCCATAATTCATGGTGACTCAATAAAACTTTTTAAAATGTGGTTTTCTACAGCACCCAAAAGGAGAGGGAGAACAAAAGGGAATGCCCTGCCACAGAGGCAGGGTGGGATGGGGGTGGTGGGGTGTGGGAGGAATACTGGGATCCGTGGTGGTGGGAAATGGGCACTGGTGGAGGGATGGGTACTCAATCATTGTATAATTGAAACCCAAGCACAAAAATGTATAAGTCTACAACTGTACCTCATGGTATTTCACTAATAAAATTTTTTTTTAAATGTGGTTTTCTGTCTCAACTTGTTCTATAATTTCATAGAACAGCCACGCTGTTCCATCTGTAGCAGCACATTCTTCTTATTGTTAAGTTGTAAATACTCCACAATTTGTTTATCTATTGCCTGTTTTCAACTTTGTTTTGGAACTAAATCTGGCAATGCTTCTGGGCTACTCTAGGTTCTGTTCTGTGCTCAGGGGCCTCTCCTGAAGGTGACCATATGAGGTGCTTGAGGATTGAACTGGAGTTGGGGACATGCAAGGTAAACATATTAACATCTGTCTTTTGTCTTCAGCCCCTCTGGTCACTTGATGGACACCTTCAATTATTTCCAGTTAATGCTCCAAGAATAAAGTTTCTATGAACATTAACTTATGTCATTTGTCAGAACATGCTTTTTTCACATAAAGGTAAAGGTAAAGGCCCTCCCATTGATCATCGATTTGCTCGAGTGGGCCCAGTAACGTCTCCATTGGAGACTTTGTTGTTACTGTGTCTGGCATATCAAATACTCTCGGTAGTTGCCGGGCTCTCCGAGAGGGGCGGAGGAATCGAACTCGGGTCGGCCATGTTGGCTGCATGCAAGGCAAACGCCCTACCCGCTGTGCTATCGCTCCAGCCCTGCTTTTTTCACATAAATATCTAGAAATAGATTTGATATTTTATTTGTTTTGGGGGAGCACACCCAGTTGTGCTCAAGGCTTACTCTTGGCTCTGTGCTCAGGGATCATTCCTGGTGTTGCTTGGGAACCATATTGGGTCCTGGGAATCAAATCTGGGTGAGTCATATGCAATGCAAGTGTCTTGCCAAATGTACTATTGGTCCAGTCAGAATTGTTACATAAACAACTTTATGTTCAAATTCAATAATAAAGTAACAGTACAAAGTGGCTATATTTTACACTTCTATCAACATAAGACTTCTAATCTTGTCCCACATCCCAGTCAATGGCTGTATTGTCCTTCTTTAATTTTAGTCACTCATGTGGGCATCAAGTAATATTGTGATTTTCATTTGCATTCCCTTCATGAAAATGTTGAGTGTTTCTTCCTGCCATTATTGGCAATTATTATGCAATATATTTGTTCAAATGTATCTCTTGCCTTTTTCTTACTGCACTGTTTGTCTTTTTGCTGAAACTAAAGGTCCTTTACATATCACGATCACGATCACAACAATCCTGTTGTTCGTCAATTGCCTCGAGCAGGCCCCAGTAACGTCTCCTTCATCCTAGTCCTGAGATTTTTAAAAAAAGTGCCATATTCAAGGCTCTTTCAGGGTTAGGAGAATGAGACCCATCATTGTTATTGGTATTTGACATATTGGGTACGCCACAAGGAGTTTGCCAGACTCTGCCATTTGAGCAGGTTACATTCGGTAGCCTGCCAGTTTGCCCAAAGTAAGAATGAGATAATAAGATGTCACGTGGCCACAAATGCGGCCGCATTGCTTCCGGGAGCTGGGTTTTATAGTCTCTGGGTCTTGGCCGTTGATGGGATTACACTGCACCAGGGGGCCAGTAGGTGGGTGTGACCCCTGCCTATTGACGATGGAGGATCTGGGTGGAGGATGCTCAGCCCCGATCTGAGCAGGCTTGGAGATCTCAGGCCTGGGACCTGCATGCCTTTGTTCCTCTGCCGGTACCTTCATGCGTGTGGAGTGTGGTCTCAGCATGGTGGTGGCTGGTTATACATATACATATACATATGCATATGTATATACATATACACAATATGTCCTTTGCCACATATATGAATTAGATGCAATTTCTTCCAACCTGTGATTTGTCTTTTTTTTTTGTCTTTGTGTACTTTGTGGTATTTCTCAAAACTGAAATGTTTTTGTTTTGGTGAAGGCAAATCTACCAAGTTCCTCATTTTAAACTATTCAAATACAAACATATGTGTGTACCTATATATCTATATCTATAGATATAGATATATAGGTATATGTGTATGTGTGTGTGTGTATATATATATATATATATATATATATATATATATATATATATGTCACACCCAGCACTGCTCAGGATGTACTCCTGGCTCTGCACTTAGGTATCACTTCTGGCTCTGTGCTGGACTTGGGGGACCATATGGGACACCATGAATTGAACCTGGGTTGGCTGCATGAAAGGCAAGCACATTATCCACTGTATGGCTGCTCAACCCCAAACTGTTAATTTATTTTGTGTCCTAAAAATCTTTCTTTACCCCTAGATCAAAGATTGTACTTTTTTAATGTAAGAATACTGCTATTTATTCAGTCACTGATAAAGCTGACTGAAGCAGGCATATATTTCACTTTTTAAAAAAAAAAGTTTTACAGTTTTGATACATATGTTAGGTCATTAATTCACTGTAACTGTCACTGTCCTCCCATTGTTCATCGATTTGCTCGAGTGGGCCCAGTAACGTCTCCATTGTGACAATTGTTACTGTGTTTGGCATATCGAATACGTCATGGGTAATTTGCCAGGCTTTGCTGTGCGGGCAAGATACTCTCGGTAGCTTGCTGGGCTCTGCAAGAGGGGCAGAGGAATCGAACTAAGGTCAACCATGTTGTCTGCATGCAAGGCAAATGCCCTACCCACTGTGTTATCGCTCCAGCCCGGTCATTAATTCATTAACACTAATTTTTGTATCTGTTATGAATCAAGGCTCATTTCCCCATACTGTTATTTAGCTGTCTCAGCAAGGCTATCCTTTCCATATTGACTTTTGTATTTTTTAAAACTTTTCAATTCAAAGAACAGTGATTTACAAAGTTGAGTTTTAGACATAAAATGTTGTAGCACCAATCCCATCACCAGTGTCAACTTCCCTCTACTAGTGTTCCCAAGTTCCCTCCCACCCAACCAGCTTGCCATCTTGATTGGCACATTTAAAGTTCTATGGTTGTAGTTTGGAGCTCTGTGTTTTTGGTATTGTTGACCCCATGGTTTCGATATATTGTTATATCACTTTCCCATTTACCAATGTCAAGGCCCCCAAATTCCTATTTCCCTATTACCTCCCTTTCTCATCTCTTCCTTTGTCTCACTATCCTGCTCCTCCAGGGGAATCTCATTGCCTTATTTTTGTCAAAAGTCAATAGATACAGATGAGGGTCAAGTGGGCAGAGAGACTATCTATATCTGGGGTTTCTTTTCTACTGAACTGATAACACTAATATTACATTGTCATGATTACTGTAACATTGTAGACATTCTTTTTGGGGGTGGGATCACATCTGGCTCTGCTCAGGGGTTATTCGTAGCTCTGCACTCAGGAATTACTCCCAGCAGTGTTCAGGGGGATCATATGGGATGCCAGAGATCGAATCTGGGTAGGGCACTCAGACACGTGCAAAGCAAGGACTCTACCCACTGTACTATCTTTCTGGCCCCCAAATTACAGACATTTTGATAATAAAAAATCATTGTACAACTCCTTTTCTACAGATTTGAATTTTTTTAAAGTAAAAAGTTCGGGGTGAGCGGCTGGAGAGAGAGCACAGTGGGTAGGGCATTTGCCTTGATGACGCAGGTTTAATTCCCAGCATACCTTATGGTACCCTGAGCACCACTAGGGGTAATTCCTGACTGCAGAGCCAGAAGTAACCCCTGTGCATCGCCGGGTGTAACCCAAAAAGAAAAAAAAAAGTCCCCTGAGTCCATCAGGAGAGATTCCTAAATATGCAGTCAGGAGTAAGCCCTGAGCACTGCTGGATGTGACTTCAAAACCAAAATAATAATAATAAAGATAATGAGATTGATAATAAAACCAACAAATTACTGGGGAGGATGACTCAAATGGTCTAGCTTCTCATGTTCTCTTCCATCCCAGTAGCTCCAGGGCTAGGCCAGGCCCTACTAAAAATTAAATAAATAATAAAACCAGCACATGCTGGACTATATATATATATATATATATATATATATATATATATATCCACATATATAAACATATGTATGTATATACATGTGTGTATACATAATAAATCTCACATTTATATATATATGTAAAGATGGTATATGAATTTACAAGACTATGAAATGTAGATTAAAGACATTTTGTTTTTCAAAAGAATCGAGTGAGATTTGGAACAGACAATAATAAAATTGGCAACTCACAACAGTGAGGGGAAAACACACCCCAAAATGAGAAAAGCAAAGCCATTACAGAACTCAAAGGGAAAACTTAAATATAACATTAAAAGTGACTTTCTTCCAAGTTAATCTTCCAAGTTAATCGCTAGATTTAATGCTGCTCTAATGAAAATATAAACCTAAGATTCTTTATTTTGGTCACATCTGGAAAGTATCTAAAATACATTTGGAAATCTTAGAGAGCATGATTAAAAAGAAGACAGTAAAGGTGGATTACGCTTATATGACATTACACTGTGCTATCAAGCAAAAAATGAAACCAAGAGCCAGAAATGGGATTTGATGGACTTTCAGAATGTAATGAAGAACATTAAAGAAAGACAGAGAAAGTACCTTGGACTGATCAGTCTTCCTCACAGTGGGGATATCAGTGCCTTGTAATCTTTGTTTTAAAGAATTGAAAGGTTTACGCTTTTTGTTGAAGTTTTCTACATATTTTTCCATGCCTAGCCTAGAAAAGAAGGAGTGGGGATTACAATATTTTAATGTATTCTCACAAAAGTTGCAATGCCTTGGTGTATAGTCAACTCCCAGTGTGGGGACTGACTTGTAACTTCAGAGCCAAGTTCATTCCCATCAATTCTCAAATCACAGTTGACCCAATTCATCTGGCCCTCTTCACCCGGATTACACACAGTGAGATACTGAGTTTGGGCACAGACAATGAAAGGCCTCTGCGGCAGGAGAGATTTACATATTGAACTCCACCACTTGGGCTGTGTGAACGGTTCCAAGAATGAAATAATATTGAAAATACAAAGTTTCTAGTTTAAATTGAAATACATATTTTTGATATTGAGTTAGGTACTGAGTGAAGCCAGTGAAATTTTCTTGATCATTTCTTCTGTTCTCGTTTCCTGCCTTCTCTGCTCCTAAATCCCAAAAGCAAGTCATCCAGCAGTGTAACAGGAAATTGGAGTTTCAACATTCTTAATATTCATCTTTACCATTCTCTTGAAATAACCCTTTGTGTACATCAAGGAGAAAGTTTCGTACTAGTGAAACCTCCACAGGAAATCTCTTCTTACTCCTCAGAACCTCAAAGTGGAGTCTAATTATGCTACTTTTATACTTGCAGCATATTAAATTACTTTACCCTTGACAATGAGTGGAGAGAAATTTGAGAATATCTGCAGAAAACAGCTAGAATAAATAAGTAAATAAAGACCATATAAATTCCATTTAAGAAAGATTCTTTTGACTAAACATTTCACATTCATGAAGTCCATTCAAAGGAAATCTAAACTTATAATATTACATCTAAAAACATTACAATATTGACAATAGAAAAAATGTTCTTTGTCTGTGTAGTCTTTTATGTGTTCAACCTTCCTGATAAAATGTTCAGGAAACTAACACAGATCTTTGCTTGTGTACATCCTTCTAAAGTCTATTTCATCACTATGGCATTATATCATTGTCTTTTGCCTTGCCTTTGGAACTTCAAATTACAATCGCTTACAAAGGTCTTATCCAGATGCAGCATGCTAGACTCTGAACAGGCCTGTCTCTGCTCTAAACAGAGAGACCAGATGACTTGAAAACTACTCTCTGTAGCCTAGAGATAGGCCTAAGAAGTAAAACTCAAAAGGGCCAAGATAGTGCCAAGGAGATAGTACAGAGGTTAGGGTGTATGTACATACACCAGGTTTGATTCCTGGTATCATATGGTCCTCTGAGCATTGCAGGGTGTTACCAGGGAGACTCCTGAGCACCCCTGGGGTGGCCTGGTGGGCACTAGCACTGAAAGGTCTAAGCAGCATCACATGGTCAGGCCTTAACTAGCACTCAGTCTCCGGCTGGTGCACTGCTTATCACTTGGAGTGACATCGGGGCCCCCAAGACATACTTGGCATTTAATGATCCTTCTTCAGCAGAACTTCCTATGTTTTAAACCTATTCTTAAGGGCTGCAAATCCATTCCTAAGTCATGGGAGAACCTGTGAGCTCCCCTTCTAATTTCACCAAGTTCTCACTATCTCAAATTAGAAGAACAGAGATTTTAGTTTTTAAATTCCCCCAGAGAACTAAAAATCTCCAGCGTGATTTTATAGTCATTTGCCTGAGATGTAGTTAGGCTTATCATCCAAATCCTTTAAGCTTGACATGAATCCTTGATCTAAAAAGACCCAACTAATAATTGCATTTTCATCTTAAACACAAAACAAAACAAAAACCACCCCCCTTTACCTGGAAATCCCTTTTTTGTTAATAGGACCTAATACCCCTTTTGGTTCCCTAATTAAAAAAGAAAAAAAGCTTTTGTGCACCTTTATAGCCATCCATCAGGAGACTTGACATGCAATCAACTTGAAGTTGGTTGATAATTAGATCTTACATTCATTTTGTAATGAATGTAAACCTATTCAAGTACCTAAACCCCACTGAAACTGGAGGGTTCCATCCTTCTACACGGCAAAGCAGGAAGCAAGAGGAGGTTAAAGGACTTGTCAGAATTAGTGACAAATACACGGCTAAATGCCAAGCTTCCAGATGCTCTGAATTCAATGTTCATTCCTCTCTACTAGCTAATTTCCCTGGTGCTTTGGCCTTAAAATCTGAATTTTTGAAGCTTATAGAAAAGGCAAAGGAGCCAAGATCTCTCATGAGACAATCAGCTGTGCCAAGACCCTTTCATCTGGCATCCTTGGAGTAAGAAGACAGTTTTTTAATAAGCTTCCTTTGGAATGGGACGGTATTGATCTACTTCTGGTCCTCGGACACAGCAGCCATAGGTTACATACTTCTCTTCCCTTGCTTCCCCTCCACATCTGTCTTTAATCTTTGCCACTGAGCCCTCCTCACTAACTTGACAGTTCATTTAACTCCAATGAAACACATCTACAAAATGTCTATGTTTACCAGAACATCTGCTGCAAAGCGTCTTCCACAGACTTCACAGGGAAATAATTCCTGATTGCCATCTGTATGAGATCCAAGAGCACATTATGTTAGTTTCGTGGAATTGCCTGCCTGAAAGAAATGACTAACTGCAGGAGACCTCACTAGCTTGATATGTTCACCCTCTTTTTCCCTCCCCATCAACTACTTCTTAGGAAGATCCTTTGTAAACTCACCCACGTTTTTCTAACTTTTCACTTCACACTGAATTCTATATGCTTCAGGCAAACAGAGTATAATTATTGTCTTCTTTGGAATGGGGAGGGGGCTTCTAAGTGATACTCAGAAGGACCAGGGGCCCTACCAGCCGTTCTTGGCCAAATGTGCTGGTGGGTCATTGCAAGGGCCTGCAGATATGACATTGTTTAAGCCCCTTGTCCTGACCACATCATCCTCATGGGGTCCCCTAGGGACAGACCTGGAAATGCTTGAGAGACCATGTGTATTGCCAGGAATACAACTGGGTAGGGTGCATGGTAGGCACGTGCCTTCATGCCTGTACTATCTCCCTGACCCTACTTAATAGTCTTAAACTGTCTACTAGCTTTTATTTAGATATAAGTATAAAGTTATCACCTAAAAGCAAGGTCTTAAATAATTCAGTAATAACATCTTTAAGACTTATACCTTAGGCCTTTACGTCTACATGTGAGCTAAATGATGGTATTCTGATATATTTTTTAAAAAGGACTTTAAGTTTTAATTTAGGGTCAATATTCACAATGGCTTTCCCACTCCTGATAAATTCTTTTTACTGGAGTAACTCCTACTAAATCAAAGTGATCGCTATAATGGACTGAGCAGAACTGTTGGATTTGGATCAATCCAAATCAGGTAAGATGGTGTCACTAGAAGGAAGGAACTTAGGAGGATGATGACCATCATCCTAGGGTGGTGCTCAATGTCAAAACTCTCTTTTTTTTTTAATTGAATCACCATGAGAAACACAGTTACAAAGCTGTTCATGATCGGTTTCAGTCATACAACGTTCCAACACCCATTTCTCCACCAGTATACATTTCCTGTCATCAGTGTCCCCAGCTTCCCTCCTGCCACCTACACGCCCACAGCCTGTCTCTATACTGAGAGGCTGATATGTTTGTTCCTTTATCTACTTTCAGGACACAGTTCTTAGCCAGAGTGATCATTTCCAACTATCTTAGCCATAATGGTCCCCTCTCTCCCAATTGCCTTCTCCCCCATCACTTGAAGCAAGCTCCCAACCATGGACCAAATCCTCCTGACCTTGTTTCTACTGCCCTTGGGTATTAGTCTCATATTTTATATACACATGAATAAACATAGAATGATTGCACTCATACATATATAATAAATAATATATATATCCTTCTGACTCATTTCCTCAGCATAATACTCTCCATGTACATCTGTTATAAGTGAATTTTATTACTTCATTTTCCCTAACAGCTGCATAGTATTCCAGTACTATTCCACTCTTTGGATGCACCAGTTTCTTTAACCAGTCACCTGTTTCAGGCATTCAAGTTGTTTTCAGATTCTAGCTACTGTGACTAGTACTGTCATAAATATAGAAGTGCAGATAGCATTTCTGCTATGCTTTTGGGCCCCTGGGGTATATTCCCAGAAGTGGTATTGCTGGGAGCTCAATATCTAGCTTTTTGAAGAATATTCATGTTGTTTTCAAAAAAGGCTAGTCCAGCCGGCATTCCCACCAACAGCGAAGTGCAGTCTCTTTCTCCCCGCATCCACTCCAGCACTGGTTGCTGTTGTTCTTTTTGATGTGTGCCAGTCTTTGTGATGTGAGATGGTATCTCATTATTGTTTTTCATCTCTCTGATGATTAGCACTTGGCAATGTTCCTCAGAGCATTATACAGATTCAATGCAGTTCCTATAAGGATACTATGACATTTTTCAAAGAAATAGATCAAACATCCTGAAATTCATATGAAACAATACCGCCCCCTCCATGAATAGCTAAAGCAATCCTTGGGAAAAGAAGAAAAGAGGTATCATCTTCCCCAACTTCAAACTGTATTACAAAATGATAGTAATTAAAACAACATGGTGTTGGAATTTTGTTCCATCGGAATGGAATGGAGTTGAATATCCTAATATTAATCCTCAAATATATGATCACTTAATCTTGGATAAAGGAGCAAGGAATATGAAATGGAGCAAGGTAAGCCTCTTCAACAAGTGGTGCTTGAAAAATTGGGCAGCTACAAGCAAAAAAAAAAAAAAGAACTCAAACCTCTTTTCTAATGTGATGCACAATAGTAAGATCAAAATAGATTAAATACCTCAAAATCAGAACTGAATCTATAAGGTACATGGAGAAAAACATAGGCAGAGCCCACCACTGAAGTTAAAGGCATCTTCAAGATGACATATCACTGACTAAGCAAATAGAAACAAAGATAAACAAATAGAACTACATTAAACGATGAAGCTTCTGTACCTCAAAAGAAACAGTGACCAAGATACAAAGATATCCCACAGATTGGGAAAAATTATTTACCCATTAATTACCTGAAAAGGAGTTAGTATTCAAGATATATAGGGCACTGGTAGAATTTTACAAGAAAAAAATTATCCAACTCCATCAAAAAATGGGGAGAAGAAATGAATAGAAACACCCTCAAAGAAGAAATACAAATGGTCAAGAGACACATGTATCAATATCAGAACTCTTAAGGGGACTGAAAAAACAGCATTGCTGGCATTTGTGAGTGAAGGACTACAATACTGTTATTTGCTGGGGATGGAGCTTGGCCACACCAAGTAGTGCTCAGGACTTCCTGGCTCTGTGCTTAGGGATCATTCCTAGAAGTGCTTGGGGAGATCATATTTGGTGTCTGGGAGTGAACAGGGGGTTGCCAGATGCAAGTGCCTTAACCTCTGATCCAGGACTAGAATCTTAATATACTCAGGAATTCTGCTATTGGTTTTAATATTTAGTTACAACAGTGTTTTAAAAGCTAAATGGAGGTGCCAGAGAGATAGTACAGCAGATAAGAAGCTTGTTTTGCATGCATCTGACCTAGGTTCGATCCCTGGTACCCTATATGGTCCCCCCCAAGTTCTGCCAGGAGTGATACTGGAGGAAGAGCTAGGAACAAGCCCTGAGCATGACTGGGCATGGACTCAAAATGAAACAAAAACCAAAATAACCAAAAAACCAACCCCGCTCCCCAAGTAAAAATTAAAAGTTAAAGGAAGAGCTGGAGAGAGAGTACAGAGACACTTGCATGTGGCCAACCCCAGTTTGGTCTCCAGCCAGGAATGATCCCTGAGCAAAGAGCTAGAGAAGACCTGAGCACTCACAGGTGTGGCCCAACACCACCACCTACCCCACTCCTCCCTCAGCAAAAAAAAAAAAAAAAAAAAAGTCAAGAATAAACTCAAACATAAAATAAATGCCAAAATTATGCAAAACTAAAACTGACCCATAGAAAACTGCTCAATAAATTGTAATATGGACCAAATAAGAATTGTGCTTCCATCATTGGTCTAATCATTCATTCAATAAAGAACTAGGTCTCTGTTACATGCAGCTCTGTAAGAAAATTAAGAGAAACCATACCTGGGATTTAGCATAAAACAGAGAGAGAGTACACACATAAGTTACTTTGAATGATGGAAAAAAAAAGATTATGGAGTTCTGAAAAAGCTCCACTTCCTCTTCCTTCCTTTCAGTGCATCTGGAGTTGAGTATATTAAGCTTTTTAAAAGCAACTTAACTGATTATAGAGATTCTATACAAAACTAGCTGGGCATTCGACTATAAAGAAGGAGAGCAATTGGACACAGAGTCAGAAAACCCTAAATAGAGCTGTGGAAGATTAAAATGGCAGAGGTGAGAGATGAATAGATGGCAGAGGGGAGAAAGATGGGATTTTAGTTAAAAACTGAAGTGTAGTGAAAACTGGTCTTCAGTAGGAAGCATGCCCTGGTGGTATCGGGATTAGGGGTTGGGGTGGGGATGGTAGGTAGCTAAGACAGGAAAGAGAACACTTCAAAAATGGTGGAGGGAAATGGTCAATTGGAAGGAGGAGGTAATCAAGTTATGCATGAAACTCCTATCGATAAAAGGATTGCAAACCTAGTGCCAAAAGTTATATAAAGTGCTTGTCATAGAGGAAGGTGGGTGGGTAGGAGGGACAAGGGGTCACTGGTGGAGGAAAGTGGGCACAGGTGAAGGGATTGGTGCTGGAATATTGCATGCCTGAAGCCTGGTCATGAATAACTTTGTAATCCATGGTGATTGAATAAAATAATTAAAGTGTAAGGCTGAAATGAAAGGTAAAGAAGAAATAAGCACTGTTAGAATTAATATGACTGAGTTTGAGAGGAGCTGAGAGGTGGTGAAGAGAATGGTGGAAGGATGGAGAAAGTGGTATGGACGGGAAAGAGAGTTTGCAAAGAAGGCCATCTTAGTAAGAGAAATGACCTCAGCTTTGGAAATATTGAGCTTGAGATCGAGTAATTCAGCCAGCGGGATGGAAATGAGGGAGGTCAAGGCAAGAGACACAGATGTAGGCTTTGTTTGGAGAGTGATGTAAAGGCATGATATTGCCAGGGAAGAGGTCATGGAAAGAGAAGTACAGGGATGATCCCTGGAGAACTCCATATTCAAAGGGCCAAGATGATGATGGTGATAAGCCAGAACGAGAAGCAGGAGACACAAAACAGGGTCATGGAAACCAAGAGAAGACAGTGTGGAAAAAAGGTTTGATTAACACAAATCAGATGGTAGCTCATTACAGACACTGTTGATTTCAATTTCAGCTCACATCTGCCAGATGGTATTGTATTTGCAACATAGGTCATCCATTACAGCGTCCAGAAACACCACTGTCCTCTCTTCTCCCAACTCTGAACAACTCTGGATCTTAAAAGTCCTTTCTCAGCAAGAATACCCCACCCTTTGACTTCTCTGTTAATAAAAACTAATCCTAATTCTAAAACTTCTGCTTCTCCTAGTGACCTGTGAAGCATTGTTTTCAATGAATATTCCTGTGACATTTGTACAGTGTTTTTCTGTCCTCAGAATCCTTCTTGTTCTGTAATCTTTTTACTCTTAACAGCAATCCTGTAAGGAAGGGTTGGTTCTTTTTCCTGGAAATCTGTAAAAATGGAAAAGGCTGGGTGACTTCTTGAAGACCAGAGGTACAAATAGTAGCAAGGAGAATGGAACCCAAATCTCTATCTCTGTAAATGTAAAGACCACCCAAGGACAGCACAATGGTTGTGCACCTGCAGTTCATCATGTGTAAGGCCACAAGTTTGATTCCTGGTACCACACTTGCGCAGGGCAATCCCAGTCATGCAGCACTGTCATAGAGGATCCCTGAAGTTGTAAGAGACTGCAATCTCTGGTGCATGACAACCAAGTCTCTGTGCTCTCTTCAACCAAGGCACAACCCACTGGTGAAGGCATGCTTGGTTGCACATGGGGACGAGGGTTATGTGCAAGCACTTGCAACCACGAGTGTGAGCACTGTGACCAATTGTGTTGCAACTTCCAGTTATGACAAAAAATATGGGTGGGTCATCAATCACTAGAAATAGATGCATCTGTACTGACCTGCAAAGCAAATGGAAATCGCTAGAGAAATGAATGGCTTTGGGTTCAAATCAGTACATTTTAAAACAACGAAGTTTAAAATAATACAGGAGGTCAGAGAGGGAGCTCAATGGACTGAGTGGCTGCAAAGCATGCTCTGTAAGCAGGAGGCCAGGATTCCTCTCTGACACATGCTGCCGGGAGTGCCACCCAAGCACTGAGTTGGGAAGGAGCATTTGGGCAGCTGCTGGGCATCCTTCCTTTCCCCTGTAAAAGACACAACAGGATCCAATCGAACAGCTGAAAACAGCTACATCAACACATTCGGAAACACATTGAATGTGGAAGTTTGCATATAATGTAGAGAGAGAATGCCTCCCTACCTGTAGCACTGTCCTCCCACTGTTCATTGATTTGCTCGAGCGGGCCCAGTAATGTCTCCATTGTGAGACTTTGTTGTTACTGTGTTTGGCATATCGAATATGTCATGGGTAGCTTGCCAGGCTTTGCCGTGCGGGTGAGGTACTCTCTTCGAGGCTCTTCGAGAGGGGCGGGGGAATTGAACCTGGGTCGGCCGGGCCAGCCTCGTGCAAAGCAAATGTGCTACCGCTGTGCTATCGCTCCAGCCATTATCTCGCTGTGGCCTGCCTACTTACTTGAATCAAATATGGAGCAGATGGAGGGCTCGCTTCGGATGGGAGATGCGTGCTGAAAGTAGACTATGGACCAAACATGATGCTGTATTGCAAACCATAACACCCAAAAGGAGAGAGTAAAAGGGGATGTGCCTGCCACAGAGGCAGGGGGAGGGGGAAGAGGAGGAGGCCCAAAGGGGTGGGAGTAGCGGGAGGAATGCTTCGAACATTGGTGGTGGAGAATGGGGCACTGGTAGAGGGATGGACCCTCAATCACTGTGTGACTGAAATGTAATCATGAAAGTTTGTGAGTTTATAACTATCTCACGGTGATTCATTAAAATATACATATAAAAACAACAACCAAAAAAACATGGAGCAGACCATGAAGCAGTCCCTGTTTGTTACAGTATGCCAAATCACATGGACCATAAGCCCATCAGACCTTGAAAGTGTTTGTCAAAACAATCCGAATGCCCCTCAGTAGGTGAATTATAGCCACAGCCTGGAATACTATAAAGTGAAAATAAAAACAAGGAAAAGGAATACCTATTGAAACACACAATACCTTAGATCCATCTCAATGTTTCCTGAAAATTCATTGTCAAAAGGTCACAGAGGGACTGGGGAGATAGTTCAGTGGGTAGGGAACTTGCGCCGCATGCAGCCAATCCAGCTCCAATTTCCAGCACCCCATACATCCCATGAGCCTCCCCAGGGTCCCTGAGAACAGAGTCAGGTGTGACCCCAAAACAAAAACAAGTCACAGAAGGATTTACTTCAGGACAAGACTCAAAGAACTAGAGCACATGCTTTGCATGCGAGATCCTTGGGTTTGATCCCAAGCACTGCTTAGACCCTTGAACATAGCCAGCAACAGCCTCTAGCACCATTAGGTCTGAACCAAAAACAGAAAATAAAAAGTCACAGATTGGGACTGGGAGATGACTCAAGAGGTGAAAGTGGCTGCCTTGCAAATATGAGGCCATGGGTCTGAGTCCCAGATCTCATACATGTGCTGAGCACAATCAGAAAACTCTGCTGTAGGAGATTGGAGCAATCTTTGGTGATTGGAGCAATTTCTGGCACACCACAAGGGTGAGACTTTTGATGAACAGCACAGCTAAAAAAGTTAAGTGAGAACCATACCTGAAAGCGCATATATTCACACCTGACCAACGAGCACCCCAGCCAAGCACGTGTGCAACCCCCAGTCATCTCAGCATCAACTCATGGAGGGGAGAGTAAGGGAGGGAATAGATGGGAATAGGGAGGGAGGGGAGGAGATAGGAACTGACTGAAGGGGGCGGAGGGGACAAGATACGGGAAAAAAGGGGAGGGGAGAAAAGGGATGTGAAGGGAAGGCAACTATGATTCCAACTGTCATTCTCAAAATAAGAAAATTGCAGAGATGGAAAACACAGATGCCAAGAAGAGAGATGATCAGGAAGCTGGTTGGTTGGGATTACACTGGGCAGAATGATGGAGATAAGCTTTGGGTGATGACACACTTGTGCATCTTTATTGTGGTGATGGTTACATGTGTAAAAAAATCATACAGAATACCCATGACATCAATGGATATTTACTGGTGTAGTAAATCTCTGTACCATTTGTGACTTTCTGTGAACTATAATTATGTAAAAATTTAAAGTTGCATAAAAGCTACCCATGGCTGGAGAAATAATACAGATGGTAATGTGTTTGCCTTGCATGTACACTGTCCTCCCGTTGTTCCATCGATTTGCTCGAGCAGCCCAGTAACGTCTCCATTATGAGACTTCTTGTTACTGTGTTTAGCATATTGAATACTCTCGGTAGCTTGCCAGGCTGTCCGAGAGGGGTGGAGGAATCGAACCTTGCTTGGCCGGGCTGGCTGCGCGCAAGGCAAACGCCCTACCGCTGTGCTATCACTCCAGCCCTTGCATGTAATTGGCTCCAATTAATCCAATTAATCCCAAGCACCACAAATGGCTCCCTGAGCAGTCAAGTGTAGAACCCCTCACTCACTACTGCTGGATATGATCCCCCAAACCCAAAACTAAAACAAAAATAAAGGAAGGTTTATAGGGGTCAGCAGATTATTGACCAATAGAGTTTAATTTCTGTTTTGATTTTGGTTTTAAGGCCACATCTAGCAGTGCTGACTCTGCACTTGAGTATCATTCGTGGCAGGACTTAGTGACCAACTGGGATACCAGGATCAAACTCAGGCCAACATGTTCAAGCCTTATCCACCATACTATCTCTCTGGCCTGAGAACTACAGTTTTCTAAGGCAGTTTTCGGTAGTTATGTCAATTCATATGGTCATCTATTATTGTTCTTATACAACAACAGTAGAATTGAGTAGTTAACAGAAACCATTGAGCCTGTAAAAAATGCCATCAAGCCTTTATACAAATAGGCTGCCAACCAGTGAATGAAGCCAGAGTAATTAAAGATTATTTGCAGGAGAATATGGAAAATGATTTATACATTTTCAAGTAAAGACTGAAAGGATACATATCACATACACAATCATACACACATATACAGTGATTGCTTGAGTGCAAAGAACTAGGATCATTATTTCTTTAGTCTTCTGCATTTTCAATTTTCTACAAAGATTAAGCTTTCCTATTTTAAAAGTTAGAGTGACATTAAAAAAAAATACACGGCATGATAGATCCTAAAGACAACATATCAGCTATTTCTATCCTTATTCTAATTGGAATTTTACTAGACTATTAAAGTGGCTATTTTCTTTCTACTTTTTTTACAATCCTAGGCAATTTTCAAAATGAGAAAACTGATCTGGAAGAGATCAACAGTTTTGCTTAGCCTATTGACAATGAAAAGTTATTTTAAAGATCTAGATTTAAAATTTTTATAAGCAGTCCAGAGAGAATTTAGGCTAAAATGAATTGGAAAAAAATCTACTTTTGACTGAACATTCTCTTTCTGAGCTAGAAGCTAGACATGCTTTGTGAAGACACCTACCAATCCTTATAAGGGCATGGTCAAGAAGGGAAAAGGAAGATGTTTTCTCATTTATTGCTCAGAGTCAAAAACCTCTTAAGTCCTTTGCAGTTAAGAACATGCAAACATTAGTGATAAAAACATATTCCATGGCGCTATGACAACAGAGTTAGCATACTGACCTTAATTTTATTTTCCCTCAGGATCATGAATTATATAAAACAAGAAAAAAGAATAAAGGCTAACACTTTAGGAAGGCAGAGTAAGGACCCCATGTAGTCTTGCTTTCTCACCAGGTACCAGTAAACAAGAGATACAGAGACCCACAGGTCAGAGAATGACGATAGCAATAAACACATAGGAATCTGGAAAGGCCACAGACCTCGTTCTGTGACCTTTCACAAGTCACAGATAATCCACTCTCCAAACTGACAAAGAGAGAATGGAGAATCACTCAGATTTGCACCGACCTCTTCAAAGGCCTAGAAACTCCCGGAGCAGCATACATCTCTGGAACTTGGACGTGGTGAGGAGAAAGACTAGTCAACGATGAAGGCATGGAGTAAAGAAATAAAAAAAAATGTGTGAAAACGAGCTAAAATTTCCCTTCCCTGACTCCACCTACTCCCCCAGTTGATTGACTGCAGCTCTTCATCAATTGTATCAGACCTCTCCTCTCCACAAATGGTAACAGAGCTCTGTAGGTATGCGTAAACACAGGCACACACACAGTATAGCTGAGTTACACTGTTGTAATCATGTTCCATAAGCTTGCTACAGCACAGTGGTAGGGCGTTTGCCTTGCAGTCAGTCCGGCTGAGCAGGGTTCGATTCCTCTGCCCCTCCCAGAGAGCCCGGAGACATTACTGGGCCCGCTTGAGCAAATCAATGAACAGAGGACAGTGATGAGCTTGCTATAAGTTTTGAATTAGCTAATATCAAACTACTGCCCCATGGAGAGACATGGGGTTAGGACCCCAGATTTCCTGTTGGGACTCTGGCCTATTCTGTCCACCTCTCGGTATATAAAACCTTATTTTATGTCCTTCTGTTTAAACACAACTTTTTTTTTCCCTTTATTTTATTTTATTTTTTTTTTACAGTTGTAAATTTACAATTTTTTGTGCTTTGGTTTCAATTATACAATGATCAGATACCCATCCCTCCACCAGTGCCCATTTTCCACCACCATGGATAATATTCCTCCCACCCCCATCCCCTCATCCCCCCTGTCTCTGTGGCAGGGCAATCCCCTGTGTTCTCTCTCTCCTTTTGGGTGTTGTGGTCTGCAAAAGAGGCATTGAGTGGCAAACATATTCAGTCCATAGTCAACTTTCAACATGCATCTCCCCTCCTGGGAGGATCCTCCAAACATCCTTTATTTGGTGCTCCCTTCTCTATCTGAACTGCCCTTTCCTCTAGGATACCCGGCTGGCCTCTAAGTTATGGAGTAATCCTCCTGGTGCTGATCTCAGCTATTCTTGGGTATTAATCTCATACTTTGTTACTTTATATCCCCCAGATGAATGCAATCTTTCTATGTCTATCCCTCTCTTTCTGACTCATTTCGCTTAGCATGATACTTTCCATATTGTACCACTTGTATGTAAATTTCATGACTTCATCTTTTCTAAGAGCTACATAGTACTCCATTGTGTAGATGTACCAAAGTTTCTTTAACCAGTCATCTGTTCTTGGGCATTCAAGTTTCTTCCAGTTTCTGGCTATTGTAGAGTGCTGCAATGAACAAACAAGTGCAGATGTCACTTCGACTATACATTTTTGCCTCTCTGGGATATATTCCCAGGAGTGGTATTGCTGGGTCAAATGGGAGCTCAATTTCTAATTTTTTGAGAATCGTCCATACTGTTGTCCAGAAGGGCTGAACCAGTCGACATTCCCACCAACAGTGAAGGAGTGTCCCTTTCTCGCCACATCCACGCCAGCATCGGTTACTTTTGTTCTTTTGAATGTGGGCCAGTCTCTGAGGTGTGAGATGGTATCTCATTGTGGTTTTGATCTGCATCTCCCTGATGATTAATGATGTAGAGCATTTTCTCATGTGCTTTTTTGCCATTCGGATTTCTTCTTTGAGAAAGTTTCTGTTCATTTCATTGCCCCATTTTTGGATGGGGTTGGATTAAACACAACTTATTTAATGTATGTTGTTGATTCAGTAAACACTGAGCTCCTCATCACATCAATAATTCACATCTGAATGAAGTTTATCGCACAGATGTCATTTCCTCGTCCGGCACATCACAGCACTCTCACACTTCGCAATACTGCGTGGCAACCCAACACTGTTCGGAGCCATGCTGATTCTTTTGGGGCTAGGGTATCGTAAGCAGTGCTCAGGGGCCCAGAGACCAGCAGGGTTGGGTGGTTCAATGCTTGGTTCAGTGCTATTCAGGTGGTGCTGGGGACTTCTAGGGGAACACTCAGCAGTGCTGGATAGAAGAGGGGAAGGGTCACACAGCACTGAAACTGGACCCACACTGGTGGTTCCTATGTTCTATTTCTGAATTTGGACAGTGGGTACAAACTTTTAAAGGTATCTGTTGTTTTACAAATAAAATGAAAGGTCACTAGAATATTTACCTTCTCCTACAACAGGCTAAATCAGATTCATCAAGATACAGAGACAGAAACCACATCCAAAGGTAGCTGAAGGAACAGCAGTTAGAGCATGGGCTAGTTGTCTGTCACCTGAAGCGACTTGATGACATCACAGTAGTGTGGCTGCAACACCTCACAGGTAACAGACACGAGTGATAATAGCTCCTGATTTATGACAGGCACTATCTCAACTACCTAATATCTGAAAACAAGTGAGTCAGAAAAAAGTATTGATAACTGTGCCCCCTAGCTAGGATCCCTTAGCCCTTTCTTACTACTTACACAAGGTCTGGAGCAGTATTTCTCAACTGGGGGAGAGGCGTATATGGCTCTCCAGGATATTCCAAGGAGATCACAGGTGAAAACTGCATATACGAGGGTGCACAGCATGAGATGAGGAAGACAACCAATGAGATGGGGGTGCTCATGGGAAAGAAACCGTTGAAAGGGAGTCAAGGTTAGAAGGTGGCTGATGAACACTGGTTTAGAGTGTTCCCTTCAAATGTAAGCATTCCCCCCCCACCCGCCCCACCCCGAGATGTCTTTTCCAGCTATTCTTTCATTTACATATTACTTTAGTGAAAATTACCAAATGTCAGGCACTGTTCTAGAAATGAGGGGTTGAAGGGAGGGTGGGGGAGTAAATCCAAAGGCCCTGCTTGTTCTAGTCTATCTAGACAAGATATACTGCCAGAGCATCAATGCGCTAATTGGTATCAGAGAATGAAGTGGAGGAAGGTATAGCGAATCCAGGAGAGGGAATTGTGAACTATTTTTAAATCCATGGTGAGGGAAAAGCTTTCTAGGGGAGGCAACAACTGCACACCAACCTTGAGGAAGGCTCATTTGCAGTCAGTGCGCTTCAGGGCATCAGCCAGAACTGACATCATCAGTTCCGATGGTCCTAATCCTAGTCATTTAGCACTGGCCACACGTATCCAACCTCCTCAGATGACACAGCCTTGGTAGGCAACGCCAACCACTTTTATCACTCTGGACTCCCAACATTCAGCATGGAACTTATGTTAAATTCATAAGCTAGAAAAATCTTATCTATTCCAAAATAACACAAAATAATGCAAAACATGAAAAATTTTTCTCCAGATAAACTCAAGAGCTTTAAATTTCAGGATAAACAGCCTATATCATATCATGTTGCACTTTGGGTCAAGTGCAAAAAACCAAAGGGCTTAAGATGAAATTCCTATAGCACAAACAAGGAAGTTCCCACATCTTTAAGATTCTTGCTGATTTTGAGAACCTCCAATTGAGATAGCTACGAAAATAAATGGGGGCGATCGTTTAGAATTCAGCACATTCCCCATACACTAGTGACACTTGCCAATATTCTATTTTTTGATGACAAACTCTTCAATAATTTTTCTATCAATATTACATAGTACCTAATATATAGTTTCTCAAAGAACAAGGGAATACCTATCAGCTTAGGAAAAGTCAAAGCCAAATGAATTACAGATGAAGACGCTTTCTAATAATTTAGATATAAAATGCAGCTCACCTAAGAATGGTTGTATTGTAGTCAGTCTGTCCCCCACGCAGACCAACACTGCTCATAGATTTTTTTTAATCAGTTCATAGAAAACACTTTGGGCATGAGCAAAGAGTCACTAGGACAAGCTATTGACAACTTATCTGTGGCAGGGACGTCAGTTTACCAAATAATTAACAATTGTGATGGTGTCAACTGCATGAACCTTGAAAAACCTTCAAGAAAAAAACTAGCTCGCTGAAAACAGGGAAGAGTTTCAACTATGTATTTTTAATCATGTATAAATGGTTCCAAGTATTAAATAATGTTGAAAAGACAAACTTTCTAGTTTAAACTGAATATTTCTGATTTTGAGCCAGGTGCTAACTGAAGCCAAGGAAATTTTCTTGATTATGTCTTCTGTTTCCTGCCTTCACTGTTCCTAAATCCCTAAGGCAAGTCATCCAGTAACTGAGTCCCAACAGCCTTAGTACTCAAGTAGAACCATCATTTAAAAATTGTCCTTTGTGCACAGCTGCTGGGAAAATTTACTCTAAGAAAGTGAAAACGTCTCAGGAAATCTCTTCTCACTCAGCACCTCAAAACTGAGTACTAACTATACCACTTCTTTACCTCCAGCAAATTAAACCATTTCACTCCTACAAAGGAGTGGAGAGGTTTCAAAGAAATATCCGAGAACATCTGCAGAGACAACTGGGACAATGATAGGAAGAAAAGACACGCCAATTCAATTTAAGCGATGAAGTTATTTTCCTTTACTTTATCCAAACATTTCACATTCATGAAGTCATGACTTCAAACATAAGCTTATAGTACATTTTAAAATATTACAATATTTTCAAGAAAGCAGAAAAGAGATTCCTGATAAAAATACAAATCTTGTACTGTTTTCCGTGTCTGCTGGTACAAACAGCAGGTTATTTTTGTGGTTCTGAGGCTCCTCATTCGTCACTGAAGATATGAGTTCCTAACGGGCCATATGCTTACCCGAAATGTCCCAATGTCATAACTTTAGACCCTCAACATTTTTCTTCAAGTTGAGCAATTCCTTTTCCTGCCTACTTTTCTCCAGTTTGAAGGCTAACTTGTTAGCTTTCTTCTCCACTCTTCGTTCCTATACAACAACAAATGTTTTTGTTACTTAAGTCATCAAACTGATGGAGATTAGTTATACAAAAGACCCTTATGTAACTCACGGTTGAGGGAACTACTGTACCTTGCGCTCTTCTTTGATAGCTTGCTTTCTTGCCTTTTTATCTTCTTTGCTTTCGTTTTTCGAACGTGGCTGGGTTGATACTTTAGGCAGATCACTGTCATTAATCATCTGCATTCGTTCAACCTGTTTCGCTGTGAGTCCTTTCTTGGGTAAGACATTGAGAGGTATTCCTGTTTTAGAAGATAATCGAATTTGTTTAGGCTAAAAGATAAAAAAAAAAAATGACACAAGTGTTACTTTCAATTCCTGTTTTGAAAAAAGCTACAAACATTGTTGCTGTTTTTCGGCACTGCAAACCATAACATAGGGTACCATGAGAAAATAGCACATATGCTCCACCTTTAATTTTTGTGTCCCAAGGACTTACCTTTGGTTCGTATTTGATAAGCTGTGGATGATTATATAAATTTGAGTAGGTACCTAAAAAATAAAGTTTAAGTATTTCTAAGTATGCAGTTATTTTATCAAAACAGATTATCCAGTTCCTACTACTTTCCTAACCCTGGCGTTTTCACAGTTCCAAGGAACACTTGAGTTTCTCTTACAAGGTTTTAAAATTATTTATGACTAGGTAATAGGAGTATTAATTTTTTCCTATGTGATTTCCACAAATTTATTTTTCAAATAGAGGAAATACTCAAAACACACTATCATCCTTTGGGGGATTGGTGGGGGGGGAGGGGAGGAGGGAGGAAATGGGGGACAGGGAGGCTCCCAAGTAGTGCTCAGGGGCCTAGGGGCAACTCCCAGTGACACTCAGCCATCTGCGTGGGATGGTTCAATGCTAGGCCCTGCGACAAGGCAGTGCTCAGGGCCAATTGTGCGAGAGCTACCCGGACACATGGCGGTGCTCAGGGGGCTAGGTGATGCTGGGCACTGGATTCGAGCACTGTGCATACAAGTCGCGTGCCCGTGAGCCCTATCTACCACCCCAGTCCCTATAATCATACTCTTAATGGTATAGACACCAAGATACTTACTACAGATGGATTCACAGTCCCACTTCTCTTTGGCTTCTTCAAGAATCACAGTAACAGTCTCTTCCTCAGACCCATCAACTTCATTCATTGGCAGCTCCTGATCCTCAAAGGGTTCAAGAGTATTTAATTTTACGCAACTTGTGGTTGAATTTTCACAAATGAAGATGGAGGAAGGAGAGAAAAACCACCCATTATTATATTGTGAAAATCACAGCATTTTGAAAAAACATACTTATGGATCTCATCTGTCATTTCTTTAAAAAAAATAATAATAATAAAAGCTCTACCCAGCTTTGCCTTTCTATCAAGTTCTGGACATACAGTCAGCTGACAAGAGAGCGCTGTGTCTTTGCAAAGTTAGAATACTTTAAACAAGATGACAGCTTTCCTAAGACATGGACTTTTTAAAAAAGTCTTAAAGAGCTTTGGCGCAACTCTTCAAAGTATTCCAAATATTCATTCCATATACACAGTCCCCGTCCTGCTGCAGGATCTGCACAAGCTCCTAATCAAGAAACCAGATATTTTTTGAGCCTATGTAAATACTGTTACATTCTCTCCTCTCAAAGAAACAACCTTGACGGCGATGTTGATTCCTGAACATTCGGCTGGTTAGTTATATGAGGCTAGAGAGAGAGAAATTCCCATCTTTCAATACATCATATCTACCTTCTTCTAAGAACACCTGACCTTTCAGAAAGACAAAGAGTGATTACTTCCGACTGCACGTAGAAGTCAGAATAACTGTCAAAGAGGCTAAAAGCACTAGCTGATTCTCCAAGTGGACTATGACCTCACACTGCACAAATGCCACTAATCTCTCAGGCCATAGGTTAACGCCATAGAGAAAAGGACCCTCAGGATGTTTTTACCTCCTGCCCTTACAGCTTCAGAACCCACTACCAAGATTTAAGCCAAGGGCTGCGGAAAAAGTGCAGTAATACTGATGCCGACTGGGCGATCTTCTAGATTCAGCCACACAACTATACAACTTAATTGAGAATGAGGAAAGTTACTTGAAAAAGGAAGTCACCATACTTCTCTGCCTTCTCTTTATAATAGTCATTCAAGACTTCCTCTAAGCGATGGCTGTCTACTTGAATGGAACCTTCTAGTTCAGCATTGTCCAGCGCTCCAATTTCATCATCATCATATTGCTCATAAAACTTAAGAGAGAAGAGACATGAGAAATGAATGCATTTCATTAAAATTCTGGCATTTGAGTGGCATTTTTTTATATTATTTCTCCCCAACATTTAATTACTGAGATCACATCTAGCATTAAAATATTAGCAGGAATTTAACACAACAATATGTTTGGAAGACATTCTACCCAGAACCTTAAATCTCAAAATAGAGTTAAGATTAATATGGAAACAAAAGGATGGTATTCTCTTCAGTCCGGAGAATAAAATGTTAAGCAGAACTCTTCACTTTGGAAATTTTATAGATAATTTCAACATCACAGATTGTGCAAGCTAAA
The DNA here is from genome assembly GCF_029834395.1 of Sorex fumeus. Taxonomy (NCBI): domain Eukaryota; kingdom Metazoa; phylum Chordata; class Mammalia; order Eulipotyphla; family Soricidae; genus Sorex; species Sorex fumeus. Next base: position 21,131,673 of record NW_026606118.1, read on the forward strand.
AGTATCATGTAACTATAAACAGTCTGTCAATGTACAAATTCTGTTCTTATTTAGCTGTATTATTCAAATACCATTAGCACTGGCTTTGAGAAAGGGGTGATGTAATTTAAGTGGCATCATCTGTAGTAACAGTTTACCTTTATCTTAAAGAGGGAAACTTGTACTTAGTAAATACACAGCAAAATTAGGACACTTCTCTTAGTTTCAAGTAAAAGTATAAGGGCACATATGCCCCCATTTGTCAGCAGTTCAAACTCCTAGCATGTGCTATATGCCACTTTTGGTCTTGGGATATGATTGAGAAAAACACACACACACACAAAAATAGAATTCCAGAAAGGAGTGGAATTTTGTTCATAATCCCGCCAATGCTTAATCCTGGTGATTGTGGTCAGAGAAATTCAGAATCAAAATGTTAGAATTCTAAGACAAAGTTCTGATCAGCCATCTTCTGAGCTAGTATTTCCAAAAATTATAGCTAGGGTGGTTTTAGTCTGTCTTAACGAAAAGATAGAGGGCTGTTTCTAATCCCTAGTAGTTTTCCTTTCTGGTTCTAAGGTCATATAAGATTAGAAATTAACATTTAAAAGGCCCTTGACTAGGGACTTTTACCTTCTCAAATCTCTCATCATGCAGAGTCAACTGTTCATTTCTCCTCATGACTGAGGATGTTATAGAATACTCAGTAAAGCGACTTTTTGTTTCCTCTTCCCAGAAAAAGTGATTTTCTCGATCCCCAAGTGGTGTTCCAGGGGCTGATGAGTCCTCATCTGATAACGGGCCTGCAGAGTCATCATCCTCATTGCCGCTACTTCCCTTCTCATCATCCACATCTTCCCACTCATTGCTGCTATCTTCAGTTTCAGCTTTCCTAAAGCCAGGGTCAAAGGAACTGTCAAAACAACTTGAAAAGCAACAGGACCAAATGACTTTATACAAGTAAAATTTGAGGGCACTTCAGGGAGGATTCTTGTTTAGGCAGGAACAGCTGCGCGGATGGACGCATCTGCTATGGTTGGAAAAGTAATGAACTAGCAGTCAGGCTACTTGGACTTTAGCCCCACCTACTGATGGTTTCGGACGGACTTAGAGGTCCACATTTTCTGCTCTAATGCACGCACAGAGGTCTCCTGCTAAATGCTCAGGAAGTTCTCTTTCTACTCTAACATTCTACGTTGTCCACTGGACTAAAGAAGGGAACAGTCAGGTTACGCCTGCTTTCAAACAAACCACACATACGGTAGGTTCACGCCTTCTTCGTCATCTGTTGGCTTATTGGCTTGAAGAATAAAGTCATCTTCAAGCAGATTCTCTGGATTATCAAAATCAAAATCATCATCGAGAGCTGCAACAATGTCAGGATCAAAATCCAATCGAGGGCCTGGAAAGCAAACAAAAACTGAGCTGTAATTCCCAAGAAAACATTATTTCTTCGTGTAACTAACATAATCTGAGTTTCTATTATATGCCATTCTACCAATGTATTGAGAATAAAGGAATCCTTACTATGAATGTAAAGGCCAGTCTAGTGTGAAAAAGACACAAATAATTTCAAAACAAAAAGGAAATAAAAAAATACCTCTTCCTTCAATAATCACTGGTAAAAATCCACTTTCACAGATCTATAATTACTATGTATATGTAGCAAAACTGAAAGTCTTCACCTTCAGAAAGCAAGTGGGCTTTAAATTCATCTGTTAACAATAAGTCTCACCAGTTAGAATTAACTCAAATTTAGTATTTGCTCCTGTTAAACTTTGTTTTCCATATCCGGAGGTGCTCAGGGCTTACTACTGGTTCTGAGCTGAGGGAACACTTCAGGAAGGGCTTGGGGGACAATACGAAATTGCGAGGGGTCAAACCCAGGGATCTGCCACATTCAGGGCAGGTGCCCAACCCACTCTACTATCTCTCCAGCCTGTAAACTATTTAAGAATAGGGTATCTTAATAAATCCTACTCTATTTTTTCAGTTTTGGTCATCTACATAAAAATACAGATTCCAGGGCAAGAATGCTAGTGGAGGGTAGGGCTCTGACCATGCACATTTCCGGTCCGGGTTTGATGCCTGGCATCAATTATGATTTTCCAAGCACTGCCAGGAATGATCCCTGAGTGCAGAGGCAGGAATAAGTCCTAAGTACCACTAGGTGTGGCCCCAAAACAACATACAGAGCCCAGGAAAAAAGGTTCAAGTTCAAACTTGTAAATTGACATTGCTACAACATTCTCCCCTGGATCGCCACTGCTTAGTCTTTACCCATTCTGGATTAATTTTTACATTCTGTTCAGAAACGGTAAAATGTGAGCACTTTCCCATGTGCTCTTGCTTTTTTTCTCTTCTTCTGGAATATCCACTCCTCTCAGTCAGGCCTCTTTAATCTACCTGTCTAAAATAACCAACCTTGAAGTCATGTCCTAGGCTGAAGATGGGGCCTTATACAACTCCCCAAGGATGGCTTCAGGGTCTACCAGTGTTATTCATTTGTACTATTTCCATAATTTTTCATTCATTGCCTACTTTTGGAAATTGATGGAAATATCCTCGGAAGTCATGGATTGCCTTGTTCTGCACTATCCAGTCCATCATTTTCTAAGAGGTTAGATGAAATTTTCAAAATTCTAACTAGATACACAAAAAAACTGCTCCCTTTCCCTTCCGAATACTGAACATTTTGATGAAACTAAGAGAAAAGAATGCAGTTAACACTTAGCCCTTCCTAACACTCTCTAATCTAATCTCAACTGTTTCATTCCCTTACTAACTATTCCTCATTACTTTGTTTCTTTTTGTGAAACAGCTCTATTGACCAAAAAACTTAAAACACACCTGAAATAGGAGCAGCTTTATTTAATAATCCAACGTCTTCCTCAAACTCTGATGCAAAAACTGATGAAGGCAACTTAATTCCAGTGCTCTTGAAAAAGAAAATTACCAGAGGATTAGGTTTATGTTAGAAATATTCTGAATTATTATATTGAGTTGAAAAGCATCCCCTCTCCCCTCCAATTCATGTTCCCCCAGAAATCCAGCATGAGACTATTCAGAAGGAAGCTCCTTGCAGATGCAGTTACTCAAGATGAGGTTATACTGGACCGTGGGCTTTAATCCAAACATTGGGGTGTCCTTCTACGAAGTTCATGTGAAGACAGAGAGACACACGGGAGAACATCTGCAAGGATAGGAGCCTGAAGCAACACAATGACAAGCCAAGAACACCAAGAACTGCTGGCAACCACTAGGAGCTGGGAAACAGGCCTGGGACACATCTCCCCTATGAGCCCCCAAGAAGCAACCAAGTCAGCCAAACCTTGATTTCAAAATTATGGCTTGCAGACCTGTGAAAGAGTAATTTTCTGTTGTTTTAAGCCACAATGTAGTGATTGGTTATGGCAGTCCTGGGAAACTAAGACAACTACATTTCACATTCTCTCACTTGTGTTCCAGTGACACATTTTAAAGAGATGTGTATTCCTTTGTCATCTTAAACTCAACTGCCCTTCAATTCTTCCTAACGCTTTCTCCAGCATTTTATTCCCTTTAATCCTCATGATGTATCAGCATATTTTAGTGAAACAAGTGAACAGGGGTTAAATGGCATGCCTGTTTGAAACTGGTTGAGTAGGGTTCTCGGAATCACATATGCTAACTCCACTTCCAATTTTCAAAACAAATTTAATCTTTTCCCTTTCAGAGCTGTGATAATGTTCCAATCTTGAATAACAGCACAGCTCAGTTTTGCTCTGAACTGGCTGTCTTAAATCCTAGGGCGATCATAAATCATTAATCTCTATCCTTAGATGCCTTTTAACTCTTATATACAGAGATTTCAAAACACCAATCTTTTGGGCATCCTCTTACTCATGTTCAACTGGGACTCGATTACTGCAACTATTGCTTAAACCTAATCCAATATTCCTATCCCTGTCAGATAAGACTCCTTCTAATATTTTAGTAATCCCAAGTAATATTTTACAATGACTTCCTAAGCTCTTGATTTTTCACTACTTTCGATGCTCTGTAAAATTAAGGTCTATTCCATATAATCAAACTTCTTACACTAACAAAAAATATAACCTCTGTGCAGACTAAATCCAACTCCTTATGTCATAGAATAACTGAAGGTAACTGATAGAGCACACTTGGATCAAATACAGTAGTCTACAATATTAACTTATATGCTGCTTCTAACTGGAATGCTCCTTATTATCTCTTCAAAAGAGCCCACCCTTCGGTTCCTCCCTCCATGAAGTAAGTCCTTCTTGATCACTGTCTCAAAATTTTCCTTTGAATGAATTGGCCTTGTTTTTAAAAACTAAGAAGCTCCTTCCACATTTATTAGCGTTTATTTTCTGACTGGTTCTTACGCTTTCATTTCCTCTTCTCATCAAATGATAATGTGAGGGTCACTAGCTCATGTGACATATCTCCCCGGACCTCACCACACACCTCAATTCCAGTGCAGTCACCAAGCTAGGATATACCTTAGCTCAGAGGGCATATGTGAAGGCTGCACATAGTGGTGTAACCAGAGCAAGCTGTCAACTGCTTCCAAGTAAATTTCACTGGTGTGAACAGAGACTAGATTCTGAATGGGCAAAGACTAGATTTATTACTATGAAGTCTTTTTTGGGGATAGTTGGGGTTTGGGGAAATGTCTCCCAAACAAGGGCAGCTCAGAAGGTCAGCAGGGATATACCTGCAGTACTCAACCAACCGGGCAGGAGAGCTCAATGCTCATTTTCACAAGGAAGTACCACGGCACTGCTCGGTGGCCCCCAAGGGAACACTCTCAAAGGTATCATGCAGTGATGGGGATGAGATAGGTTTGGGTACGACCACTCAGATCCTTTTTTAAAAACAGTGTGAGTCTGCCAGGAGTGGTCCCTGAGTGTAGGTAGAGACAGGAGTAAGCCCTGAACACAGCTGGGTGGGCCAAAAACCAAAATCAAAACCAAAACTAACCAACCAACCAAACGAAAAAACCTATTACAAATAAACCAACAAAAACCAGCTTCAGTGATATATAAATCACATAATATATAATTTACTCATATAAAATATTCAATTTACTATTCTTGATAATACAATCATTTAAATTGTGTAAAATGTTTATGTGATTTTTTTTCCTTCGAAAAGCTGTTCTGAGGTTATTTTTGGAATCCGAGGCTTAAAAAAACAAGGAAGGACTGAACTCTGTTAGGTGAATGTACCTTTGGAAATAATCTTCTAATTTACATAAAAATCATATACACAATCAGGATTTAAAGTGGTATTTTTTTAAAGGGTGTGATTTTTATTTGTAATGGAGAATGAGACTACTCAAAAGGAATAGTCTCAATAATCACTCAGTGGTAATCACTCAACAGAATGATTATGTAATCACTCCAAACTAGTTTGCCCTGTTCCATTTTCAATGATGGCAGCACCTCTTTTCTGTGTGTGAAAATCAGAGCTGTTCGCACATTATGAATTTCTGTACTGCTTACTTTCCTTTGGGGAATTTCTTCAATATTTTTGGTCCACTCGATTCCGGTGGTTCCTTACAAATTACTTTGTAAGTCTACATAGCACATGGGTCTCAACCATGTTTTTGCATTCCACAACAGAAAAACAAAAGCATGTTTGTTTTTAAATACAATTCATTCATCTCTATAAACACCATAAAGTTCTCAGAATGAATTAAGGATTCAAAGCTAGTTGTGTACTGTATAATATAATTCAATCAGAATAATGTGTGGTATTCAATAACTACATACACATATATAAACAAATAATGGGAAAAAAAGAATGTAGGACTTTAGGGGGTTGAAGAGATAGTACAGTCAGTATAATGATAAAGAACTTGCCTTGCATGTGGCCAACCTAGGTTCAATCCCCAGCACCCAACGGTCCCCCATCTGGCAAGGAGCGATCTCAGAGAGAAGCCTGGAGTAAGATCTGAACACCACTGGGTGTAGTCCCCAAACAAATTAAGATTGTGAGACTTTATCATGAAAAAGATGGCAGTAGTAGCTCCGGTTACTGACCCTTCTGAGTCTCCTTAAGCAGTAAGCTATGAACTGCAGGAGCTGTGATCGCATCTTCCCCAAGGAAAAGAATGCCTAGACCAAGACTAGGAGAATGAGAAGCAGGAGAAACTGACATCTTTTCATACATCTTTACATACACAAGCACGGGTGTATGCAAAATTCACAGGGAAATCAACTCTATACTAACACTGAATAAAAAATAACAAAGGCAAGCACATAAGCATCCTTTATAAAAATGGGAATGGGTAGAGTTTCAATTAGCAGCATGATTTTTTCATATAAATATGTGCTCTTTATACTTAAAGTATACTGCATTTTTGTTGAGAAGAGCAACAGGACCTTTATTCAATCTAAGGCTTCTTTACTATTTTATAACTGATCTGCTTTTACAAGTATTAAAGATCTGAACATTCCTTAAAAAATGAGTTCTGTCTTAACATGAGGCTGATCCCCAAGGACAGTAGATACTAAGGCCAGGAGGATTGCTCCATAGCTGGAAGCCTGCCTCATGAGCGGAGGGGAGAAGGCAGCTGGAACAGAGAAGGGATCACTAAGAAAATGATGACTGGAGGAATCAGTCGGGATGGGAGATGTGTGCTGAAAGTAGATAATGGACCAAACATGATGACCTCTCGGTGTCTGTATTGCAAACCATAATGCCCCAAAGTAGAGATAGAGTATGGGGAATGTTGTCTGCCATGGAGGCAGGGGGAGGGTGGGAAAGGGTGGATATACTGGGGATATTGGTGGTGGGGAATGTGTACTGGTGGAGGGATAGGTGTTTGATCACTGTGTGGCCATAACCCAAACATGAAAGTTTGTAACTATCTCATGGTGATTCAATAAAATTAAAAAAAAAAAGTTCTGTCTTATAGTTTATGACACTGAAGCAATTAACATACAAAACTTTAGTTGCTTTTCTTCTGTTGAAAAGTGCTAACTAACATGATAATATGTATCTATTAAAAATTTCTAACTCTTTTAAAGGCCGTTTGACACCTTCCACCACAAAATAGGATGTGCAGTCCACCTGAGTGGTAATCTGTGCATGTACACAATCTTAAGAGAGAACATGTCCTACCTTTTTTGCTTTTCACACTGCACCAATTCTTGCCCAAGTATCTAGTTTCTAAAATGCAGCCGTTGATCCTTCAAAGATGACTTACCACCTACCCTTCTTACATTCTTCCCCGCAGTTGAAAAGGCAATTCTAGTCACTTCTAATGATCATACTAAAGTTTAAAGATGATATGCCTCTAATCACTTTTAATGATTATACTAAACTCTGATACTAAAGACAGGGACACGCACACAAAGGAAAACTACATACCAATTCACTAGTGAACATAAATGCAAACAGTCCCAACATTCACTGTCACTGTCCTCCCGTTGTTCATCGATTTGCTCGAGCGGGCCCAGTAAAGTCTCCATTTTGAGACTTGTTGTTACCGTGTTTGGCAAATACGTCATAGGTAGCTTGCCAGGCTTTGCCGTGCTTGTCGGGCTCTCGGTAGCTTGTCGGGTTCTCCGAGAGGGGCGGAGGAATCGAACCCGGCTGAGCCAGGCTGACTGCGCACAAGGCAAATGCCCTACCGCTGTGCTATCACTCAATCACAACATTAAAGGAACATAAATCTTGACCAAGTGGGATTTCTTCCCAGGATGAAATATCTGCCAATCATTTGATATACCACATAACAACAACAACAACAAAAGTGTCATGATCAAATAAGTGCAGGAAAAGCTTTGGATAAGATTCAGTATCCACTTATGATTTTTTTTAAAAGGAACCTAACAAAATGGCAACTCAAGGCACATACTTCAACAGTCAAGGCCACATACACACAACAATCTCAGGGCATACACAAAGATGAAAAACTAAAAGCTTGTCCTTTGAGATCAGAAATAAGACGAGATGGCGACTCTCTCAACTATTATACAACAAATTCTGTTTAAGTCCTACCATTTTTTTCTTAGAAAAGGGGGGTGGGTGGGGGAAGAAGTGTAACAAATGCAAATTGGATTAACAGTAAAACTATCACTATTCGCAGGTAAAGATGATACACTTACAACCCTAAAGACCCAATTTAAAAGGGGGGGTGAAAAGATATTACTGCAGGTAAAACGCTTGTCTTGCATATGCCCAATACAGAATGGATCTGTGGAAACCATTATGACTCCTCCCGCAGCTTTCCTCCAACCCTGAACACAAGCAGGGGTGATCCCTGAGTGCAGAGCAGGGAGCAAGCACTGAGCACTGCCAGGTGTAGCTCAAATAAACAGCAACAAAATCACCCCACCACTAAAAAGTTCTAGAAACACAGTAAAGTGACAGACTATTAAACCAATACACAAACATCTGTTTCGTTCCTATAATGCAAGAAAACTAGAAATCAATAATACAATCCCATGTATAACTGCATCTTTGTACACCAAAAGTCATAAATATTAACACAACTGAAATCATGGGTTGGAGCGATAGCACAGTACAGAGGGTAAGGTGTTTACCTTGCATACGGCTGACATCCTTGTCAAGGGGAGTGCTAGCACAACGGGTAGGGTGTCTGCCTTGCACGCAGCCAACATGGCCGACCCGAGTTCGATTCCTCCGCCCCTCTCGGAGAGCCCGGCAAGCTACCGAGAGTATTCGATATGCCAGACACAGTAACAACAAAGTCTCCAATGGAGACGTTACTGGGCCCGCTCGAGCAAATCGACGATCAATGGGAGGGCCTTTACTTTACTTTACTTTACGGCTGACATGGCCAACCTGGGTTCGATTCCTCCGCCTCTCTCGGAGAGTCCGGCAAGCTACCAAGAGTATCCCACCCGCACGGCAAAGTTAGCAAGCTCCCTGTGATGTATTCAATAGGCCAAAAACAGTAACAAGTCTCACAATATGTTGTGAGACGTTACTGGTGCCCGCTCAAGCAAATCGATGAACAACAGGAGGACAGTGACAGTGACAGTGAAATCATGTTACCCAACAACATTTTAAGGAAAGAAAATTAAGGGACCAGGGAGATTGAAACCCAGGTTCCTATTTTGTATGCAGAGGAACTGGATCAATGCCCAGCACTGAATGGCCCAGGGCCGTAGCTCTGGTGGTCCCTAAACACATCCACATGGGGCACTGGTAATGCAAGCCCAAAGGAGCTCTGCATACTCTGGTGCTAGCACTGAATCCTACTCCAGGTGAGCAGTGGGCCCTTCCTGGCTCCTGAACACAATTAAGTATCAAGGAATCAACTTAAAAGAGGGAAAGACTTATACATTGAAACTCTTAAGTTTTAAAAGAAATAGAAGACAATGCTCACGAATGACTGCCTACACTACAAAGCGCTACACAGACGACACAGGGAATCTGTTTAATCTCTATTAATAGTCATCAAGGAACAGAACAAACATTGCTGAACTTTTAAGGGGACCACAAATGACTCCGAATAGCCCCAAATAACCAAAGAAATTCCCCAAGAAAAAAACTACAAGAACAGAGACATCATGCTCCCTTATTTTAAACTATACCAAGTGGGGGTCAGAAAGACAGGTCAACAGACTGAGAACATCGAGAAGGCCCAGGTGCAGTCTCCGGCACCACCATGACTTCCCTAGCACTGCCAGGAACAAATTCCAAAGAGGGCCAGATGTAATGCGTGAGCACCACTGGGTGTGGCCCCCAAACCAAAAATAGATAAGTAAACTACACAAAGCTACAGTAATATGGTATGATACTGAAATGAAAGCAGACACATGGAGCAATGAAAAAATTTAGAGCTGATAAATCCTCGAGTATGTGGACAGTCCAAAAGCAAAAAAAATTAAAGGAAAATCATTTCAACAAATGGTGCTAGGGAGACTGGGTATCCATATGAAAAAACATGAAACTTTACACTATACATAAAAATTACTCCTCACATTAGATGCCAAACATTAAAACAGTCAAAATATCCCATGACACTAGTTTCAGTGGAGTTTAACTTTGGTCCTTGAGGATTTTATTTCATCGACAATGGAAATATTAAAAAAATAATAATAAAAAATGGGAATGCATCATACTTAAAAGCTTCTGCATAGCAAGAGAAGTTCATAAAATAAGAGAGAGAGAGAGAGAGAGAGAGAGAGAAGGCATCCCTTTAAAGGAGAAAATATCCAAATATACATTTGTCAAAAGGGCTAAACCACAAGATAAATAAAGAAATCCCAAAACTCAACAGAAGATCCCAACTCATTAAAAAAAAAAACAAAAAGGAAGATATACCAAGGAATACACACAGATAACCTACAGTTATACAAAACATTTTCATCATCATTATCAGGGAAATGCAAACCAAAAGGGAAGTGAGGTAACACCTGTGACCTCCAAGAAAGGTCTGCACTAGAAAGACCAGAAATAACAAGTGCTGGTGGAGGGCATAGAAAAAAGAGCTCTGACTCTATGCAGTAGGAATGGAAATAGATTCAGTTTCTATGGAAAAGAATATCTCTATTTCCTTTTTTCATCAAAACAGCATTCTTACTTTAAATATTTAAAATATTTTAAATACTTTTATTAAAAATAAAAACTCTTCATACTTTCAGTATTTACTGCTACCAAAACAGTAAAAACAGCTATCATATGATCCAACAGTTCTGTCCTCGTAAGCGTCTATCTGCCAAATGGATTAGAGTTTATCTATTATGCCTAGGGAAGCCAGAAGATTCAGATGGTCTCTCTCTTATGTGGGCCTTGAAGAAACAAGAAGGGAGTGTAACATGTCCAAAGGCAACAGAACCTGAGAGCTGGTCTATAAATCTGGATTTACAAAGGATAAGTAAAAGGCACAGATGAAACTGGAACCCTGGGATCATGGCAGAGGCGAGGACACTCCGGTGGAGGGTTTGGTGCTGGAATCTTGGATGCATGAAACTTTATCACTAACGGTATTGTAAAGCATGAGACTGCAACAAGATTTTAAAAGATGCACGCATACCTAAGTTCACTGCCATTTACAAGAATTAATATTTGGAAATTTCAGATGCAACCAACAGCAAACGAGTAGACAGAGAAGACACAATTTATCTGCATGATGGAATAATTTCATCTCAATTATTGAAAGAGATGAAAGTTTTCCACTGTTGATGTTTTTGATTTGGGGGGCTTACTCCTGTATCTGCACTCACAGATTACTCCTGGTGGGGTTCGGGGAACCCTAAGGAACTCCCGAGATTGGCTCGCATGCAAGGCAAGCACCCTGAATACTGTACTGTCTCTTCAGCCTTGGAGACGAAATTCAATCTTTTGCTACAATATGGATAAAACTGAAAGGGATCATCCTAGAGAAAGAATGAAAAAAGGCAATTACCGGATGTATCACTCAAACATGACATATTAAAAAACAAAGCAAGGGAGCAGATAACATTCAACAAAAGCATATCCTGAGCTCCTCAACTGAGAGTACCAAGATGTGCAGGCAAGGGTGGAATGAAGAGGGGAGGGGACCCAATGGAGAGGTATGTTGGCACTTAGGTGGTAGGCATGATATGGTAACACTTTACCCCTTACACAGACACTGACACTCTTGTCACTCTTGTAAAACACTAACACCAGAGTTAAAAAAAATAAACAAGCAAGTGGCTCTTTAGTCATCTGACACATTGACATTTAAATTGCTCAAGATTCTTACTGGAATGACAAAAGTTTCTTCTTTTTCATCTTTCCTGTTGGATGCACTCAAGATACTTGCAGGAATCAGCTCAGAGGGCCCAGACGGTTCCCTCAGGTGCTGCAGGTAGTCGTAGTCATCATCAAAGAAGACTCCATACTTCCTCTGTTCTGCTCGCCTATCTTCATCATTTACCTAGGATATGGGAACAAAACAGAATTAGCGTCCGTCCCCAAGTAAGGAATAATGATGTCCCAAGGAGCAAAGCTCTCAAAACAAGACACAGGTAAAACATGGATGCTTCGGCTGATAGAAATGAGATAAAGGATTTATTAAAATTCAGAAACGAAGCTTCTAAACTCAGTGCCACTGAAATTAAATCAGTCTAAAAAGTTACACCTTCCACTAGAGATTTCTGTTGAACAATTAAGGTAAGGAATAGAAGTGTATGCACAAACATTAATTTTTGGTTTGCTTGTTTTGCGGCCACACCCTGGGGTGCTCAGGGCTAACTCTTGGCTCTGCAGAGCTCAGGGGAGTACACGGGGTGCCATGGATCGAACCCAGGTTAGCTGTGTACAAGGCAAGTACCCTGCCCACTACACTATCTTCCCAGCCCCTACATAGCTTTATCGCTATATTAAGTGTTTAGAGGGGACTTGCTTGGACATTAAGTACATTTTCTTATATTTCCACACACACACACACACACACACACAAACTCAACAGACACCACAATCTGGTTTTTACTGAAATGCTAAGTACAGCCAATGCTCCTCAATCCTCCCTTTCACATTATCTGTGTTGAGGAGGTATGCCCTGAACAATTATCAGGTTTCTTGGCAAAAGTCATGAATTCCAATGTTCGACATTTCAGAAGGTAAGTGACCAGGAAGCAAAACACAGATGGTGATTATGAAATGGCAGAATCTTGGGGAACAGAGACCCAGCATATGGCTGTACTCTTACATGGGCTACCTGCTCCGATAACACATGTAAGCACAGCAGCCGGTGGTTTAGTAACCATTTACTATCAGTCTACAAGAATTGCTCATTTAAACATATCAAAGATGCTTTATCATCTAGATCGAAATTAACATACCTGATGTAAAAAATCAACACGCTAACAAAATGAATCAGATCTGTCTTTCAGAATTCACTGAAAAACTACTACCAGTCCACTTACAAATGTCCTGGACCTACTTTCTGTGTGGGTAACAGAACCCGCTGAGGTGCAGTCTCATCTGCTGCTAAAGGATCTCGCTGGCTCCGGTGGACCAGGTGAAAAGAGACAGCTTTCTTCTTTTCTATAAAGGGTTTTTTCTTCCTGTGAGGCTTCAAAGGAGAATCAGAATAAGCCATTAAAACAAAATTAAGGGGGGGGCGCACAGTAAATCACTTACATAAAGGATCAATGGATTTTTTTTTAAAGCAAACATTTGTAGGTTATCATCAACTATATCCGATAAGATTCATACTTACCTTTCTTTAACGAACATTTCTTAGCACTTATTCTCAGGACTTATTATGTGTGTTGGGGATACAGCTATGGGAAAAGTCAGGCAAAGTCTCCCCCTCTTAGCCACCAAATCATCAAGAAAAGAATCTCAGATAAAAAAAAATTAAAAAAAAAAAAAGAAACAAGGGGCTGGAGAGATAGCACAGGGGGTAGGGTGTTTGCCTTCCACAGCGGCTGACCTTGGTTCAATTCCCAGCATCTCATACGGTCCCCTGAGCACCGTCAGGAGTAACTCCTTGAGTGCAGAGCCAGGAGTAAGCCCTGTGCATCACCTGGTGTGACCCAAAATGAAAAAAAAAAAAAGAAACAAAATACAGTGATGTGCTAATGAACTGAGGACATTCACACTTTAGACTCAGTGTCTGGAGAAGGTCCTGACAGGCTGAATGCAAACTGACAAAAGGAATCCCTCAGAAGAAACTCTAGGGGAGACCAGGGAAATATCGTGTATAAACTACAAAAAAGTATCCTGCCCACAAGGCAGAGTTCTGGCAAACTCCCCGTGGCATATTCAATGTGCCCAAAACCAGTAACAATGATGGGTCTCATTTTCCTGACCCTGAAAGAGCCTTGAATGTGGCCCTTTTTAAAATCTCAGGGCTAGGAGGAAGGAGACCTTACTGGGGCCTGTTCAAGGCAATGGATGAACAGTGATACAGTGAACTACAAAAGGGGGTGGGGGGGAAGAGAAGCTGGTCACAAAAGCTTAAAAACGAGGTACACCACCCCTGTCGAAGTTCTTACCCTGCTACTCAATTTCCATGTTCTAAATGTCCTGAATCTTAACGAGCATTAATGAGCACTAATGATGAGCTAATTACATATACTAATATATGTACTAATATATATAATATATACTAACATATATACACTAATGATAATGCTCATCATTAGCTCATCATCCCACTGGGAACACGCCCCCCTGCTCTGGACCCCACCTTTTAGGCTTGCCCTTGCAGGGTGAAGTTCCCTGTGGCCAGGGACAACAGGTGGATGGTCACCTGCCACAAACGGACGGGATGAAGGGAAACTCCCCAACCTCCCGCCCCCCCCCCCACCCCTGCACTCCAGAAGCGTTGGGGATGCACAGGCGTCTCGTGTCCCAGAGACACTTTGGGCCAGCCGGGTCTCAGGGCGCTACCACCCTCCGGGGCGGCGTGGCCGGAGGAGACCCGCCCCCACCGGACAAGCCGAGCTCCCAGTGGTGATGGTCCTGCTCCCGCCGGCACCGCGACCCCAGCCCCGCTCTCCCACCGGCAGGGCCGCGGTAGCTACGGGCAAGACCGGGCCCAAGCGCGAGGCTCACTCACCATGCCGCGGCCGCGCGGCGCTCACCGCGCAGAGCAGGGCGGCCACCGCGCTCCGCTGGACTGGCTGCGTCCCCGGGGAACCAGACCCGCTTTGCTCCCGGGCGAGCCCCCTGCCCCAAACGCGTCCTTCCGCCACACCGCACGTGTGCAAGCCGGCAAGCCCACACGGACGTCCGGTTCCGGAAATTAACCAATCGGCGGAGCCGCGCAGGGTCGAGGCCGGAAGTGACGCAGAGGCCACGCCGCCGCAACCATCGCGAGAAGTCCACTGCGGAGCGGCTGTTTCCTCCTCCCCCTGGCCCCCCCCCGCCCTCCCGCGTGTGGGCGGGGCTTATCACCTGGGAGATTTGTTGGCGAGGGAGGTGGAGGTTCCCGAGTGTGGGGAAATCACCAAAGCAGGTGAACCTCTTTAGGGGGATGGGTGGGAAGAACTTGTCTTTATCACGTGCCCTCTGTCAAGGGTCAGATGTGATCATTTTAGGGTCTATAGTTGTGGTACCACCCCTGGTCCCTATGTAGAAAAAGAAAAAGAAAAAGAAAAAGAAAAAGACACATAGGACCCTACCAAGAAATGCTGTGTTGTTTTTTGGGGGTTATTTAAAAAAATTTTTTTAATCACCCTGAGATACACAGCTTTCATGATCTAGTTCCAGTCATACAATCATCACCCATTCCTTCACCAATGTGCATTTTGCACCACTGATGTCCCCAGTATCTCTCCCTTTATCCCCACCCTGTCCCACCCCCTGCCTCCCTGGCAGGCACTTTCTTTCTTACTCTCTATACTTTGGAGCATTATGGTTTGCAGTACAGATACTGAGAGGCCATCCTTTTTGGTCCTTAGTCTATTTTCAGCATGCATCTCCCATCAGGAGCAATCCCTCCAACCACCATTGATGGACTGATCTCTTCTCTATCCCAGCTGCCTTCTCCCCCAGCTCTTGAGGCCAGCTTCCAAACCGCAGAGCACTCCTCCTGGCCCTTGTCTCTCCAGTCCTTAGGTGTTAGAATCATACTAAGCTATTTTATATTCCACAAATGAGTGATGCTCTGCGTTTTGTATCATTATTATTCCTTCCTTAAAACAAAAGCACCTTTAGGTAACGCTCAGCCTATCATGCAGATGTTGTAGAGGAAGGAAAGTGGCCCCTCCTGGGTTCAAGAGGTTTCCTAGTCTCTCCTTTCCTGGTTGGTTGCCTTAGCAACAGAGGATCCTGTGGCCTTTTTGGTTGCAGGCTGCAAGAGGTTTCATCAGATCTTCATTTCCTAATCATTCATGAACTGCGTTCAAAAGCACGGTTTTAACACTTCCAGCCCAGTGCTAGGGACAGCACTGGGTGTGGTCCGCCAAAACAACAACAAAAATACCAACAAGAACCTGTCTCAAGTGGTCTCTCTGTATTCTGCGATGATACTACTTTAGTTATTAACGCTAATTGTTGAATTATTATTTTTATTTGTCTTTAGAACCAGCCTACAGTAACCAACTGAATTGAGAGCAAAGATTTTTGTCTTGCCAATTTTACATCCCTAGGGCATAGAATAGTACAGACAATAGTAATTGCACTGTTCAGAGCACTTTACAAATATTTACTCATTAAATTCTTACACAAGGTCTTGAGGAAGTATACCTATTATCCTTTTAAGTGAAGTGACTTTTATTCCATTGGCACATAGCAAAAAGTAAGGAAGTCAAGATGCAAATCCAGGTGTAGATTGAGAGTTGCATTCTTATTCATTACAATATACTCCATTTCAAACAACTAACACATGCCTGAACTTAACATGTATCAATCACTGTTTTAGGGGTTGTATAAGTAGATCATTTAGTATCTGTTGAGTGTAGTACCTAGTATTGAGCATTATTACAATGGTGTAGATACTAAATTCTGGTTTGTCTTTATACACAATTTCCCTACATTAAAACTTTATAAGCTATAAATATGTTAAATATAATAGTAATGGTAATAAATCCAACCCATTCGTCTACTCTTGCATGAGTGAAAGGATGTACCTTTCAGAAAAAGTTAGTTCACGTTTAGATGCTATCATGCAGTTAATGGAATGCCACTTAAATGATCTATAGTTGGGGGCAGGAGTGATAGTATAGAGGGGAGGGTATTTGCCTTGCAAATGACTGACCTTGGTTTGATCCCTGTCATCCCATATAGTCATGCAGCTGTCAGGAGAGATGAAGTCATGAACTTTTCTTATAAATGGATAGACATGGAGAGTATCATGCTAAGTGAAATGAGTCAAAAAGAGAGGGACAGACATAGAAGGACTGCACTCATTCATGGAGTATAAAACAACATAACATGAGGCTGACACCTAAGGATAGTAGATACGTGGGACAGATAGATTGCTCTATAGCTGGAAGCCTGACTCATGAGCAAAGGGGAGAAGGCAGCTGGAATAGAGAAGGGATCATAAAGAAAAAGATGGCTGGAGGAATCGGTCGTGATGGGAGATGTGTGCAGAAAGTGAATAAAGGACCAAACACGAGAACCTCTCAGGGTCTGTATTGCAAACCATAATGCCCAAAAGTAGAGAGAGATTATGGGGAATCATGACTGCCATAGAGGTAGGGGGAGAGTGGGAAAGGGGGAGTATACCGGGGATATTGGTGGTGAGGAATGTGCACTGGTGGAGGGATGGGTGTTTGATCATTGTATGATTGTAACCCAAACATGAAAGCTTGTAACTATCTCACGGTGATTCAATAAAATTAAAAAAACAAAAACATGTCTACACTACTTAAAGTGATATACAAATTCAATATAGTTCTGCCAAAAATCCCAATGCTCTTCTTCCCTCCAAAAAGCACTGCACTGTAGCACTGTCCTCCTGTTGTTCATTGATTTGCTCGAGTGGGCACAAGTAACATCTCCACTGTGACACTTGTTACTGTTTTTGGCATATGGAATACGCCATGGGGAGCTTGCCATGCTCTGCCATGCGAGCAGGATATTCTCGGTAGCTTGCCGGGCTCTCCGAGAGGGATGGAGGAATTAAATCTGGGTTGGCCGCTTGCAAGGCATAAAAGTACAGTCAGAAAATTTTTTGAAACTACCAAAGGTTTCAAAGCTAAACCACTCCTGGAAACAAAAGTGGAAGAAAAGTACTCCCAGATTTAGACCTTTACTATGAAGTTATAGCAATTAAAACAGCTTGAAGTAAAAACAGATAGAGATAAAAGGAATAGAATTAAAAGCCCAAATATAAATTCATGCATATAGAGACAAATAATTTATGACAAAGGAGACAAGATTTTTACAATGGAGCAAGAAAAACCACTTATTTATGGTGCTAGGAAAATTGGACAGCTACATTCAGAAGAAAGATAATAAGCTACTATGTCACATCATGCACAAAAAATCATTTAAAATCTTGATTATAAAATTTATTTTTAAAAGACTGTATGCTCCTTGATACATCTTAGTATTGTATTTGAGGAAAAGGCAAGAAGGTTATTTACCAATTTTGTATAAAATAAATTTGTGTTATTAAAGAACTTGCATCGACAAAAAAAAAAGAGATATCCCAGTGAATGGGAGTAGATAATCACACATCATAGCACTGTACAGCACTGTCCTCCCGTTGTTCATGGATTTTCTCGATTGGGCACCAGTAACGTCTCCAATTGTGAGACTTGTTACTGCTTTTGGCATATCAAATACGTCACAGTTAGCTTGGCAGGCTTTGTCGTGCGGGCGCAATACTTTTGGTAGCTTGCTGGACTCTCTGAGAGGGGCAGAGGAATCAAACCGGGGTTGGCCCAGGTGGGCTGCATGCAAGGCAAATGCCCTACCTGCTGTGCTATTGCTCCAGCCCATCACACATCATATATCCAACAAATAAAGTGTATTCTTATATTAATGATACCAAAATTGTATTATTTTAGGCAATGGGATTTACGATACTGTTAATGTTATAGTTTCATGAGTAACATATTCCAGCACCACATCCTGTACCAGAATGTTCACTTCTCTCCACCATTGTCCCATTATTCCCCACTCATCTCATGTCCTATTCATGCCCTTCTCTTCCCTGTGGTAAGCTTTATACTGAAGATCAGTTTTCAGTTTCTGATGTCTTTAGGCATTTGGTATACCTTGATTTTGCTTCTTTAAACCTCACTTATGAGAGAGATCATTCTGCGTCTCACTTCTCCTTCTGGCTAACCAGTCAACATCATACACTCTAGATCATCTACATAAAAGAAAATTGCATGAATTCATCTTTTCTTATGACCAAGTAGTCGTGGATATGCACCACACTATTTTTTTTTAATCTAGTCATTTGTTCTTGGGCACTTGGGATATTTGGGATATTTCCAGATTTTTGGTTACTGAGTGAATAGTGCTGCAATGAGCATAGGAGTGAAAATATCTTTTCAAAAGTTTTTGGGCTCGTAGTGTAGATGCCAAGAAGTGGAATTGCTGGGTAATTGGTCAATTTCCTAGTTTTTTTGCAACGTGTCCATACTCTTTTCCAAAAGGACTAGACCAGTCAGCATTCTCACCAGTAATAAATGAGACTCCTTTTCCCTCACATCCACGATGACACTAGTTATTTGTGTGTGTGTGTGTGTGTGTGTGTGTGTGTGTGTGTGTGTGAGAAAGTTTTTATTGAAACTTATTTAGAAAGATGTGAGGGGAGAAAAAGGGAGTGTGTGTTCAAGAATTCGAGAGAACAAAGACTTCTCCAGAGTGAAAATGGCAAGCAAAGAAACGTAAACACAAACAAGCAAATTACAGTTCAAGAGAGAAAGCTGCCTTTAAGACCAAATCTTATTCTTTTTAATGTGTGCCATTCTTACTGGTGTGAGATCATATCTTATTGGTATTCTGATTTGCATTGCTTGATGACAAGTGATGGTGAGAATTTTTTTTAATATCTTTTGGCAATCCAATTTTCTTCTATAAGGAAGATTCAGTTCATCTCTTCCACCAATTTTTAATGTTTTTTTTCCTTGCAAAGTTCTACCAGAGCTTTGCATATCTTGGATATTAACCCTTTATCAGATGAATGGTGAGCAAATATTTTCTCCTAGTCTGTAGGTGAGAACACTGAAATGTTTAAGATGTGACTTTATTTACAACATTTACAAAAGGTTTTAAAATGCATTTTACTGCATTTCTAAAATTCCTGAAATACTTGTTATAATAATATTTGGGCATTTAACATATTTATAAAGAAAACATAAACTATTAAGTTCGGATGTGCTGTTCAACATTATATTTTTTTCCTTGTCATTTTTATTGAGGTACTGTTATTTACAATACAATACTTTTAATCATACTTTTCATGCAAACATTGTTCCAACACTATCACCAGAGAGCGCACTTCCCTCCACCAATGTCCCAAGGGCAATTCACTCCCCTAGGTAATCTGTTTTCTAGACAAAATCTTCAGTTCCAGTGCCTTTAGTTATTTGTTGTTCTCCTACTGTTTTTTTTTATCCTACATATAAGAGAAGGGGTTTTTTTTTTGTGTGTGGAGGTGATGACACCTATACACAAATAGATAAATAGTTAAACTCCTGAAATTACACAAAATTATAAATCAATAATAAATTGATAAAACATGTTTTCATAAGAACTTTTAATTATATGAAGTTTTAAAATTAGTATTTCTGAAGGGCTGGAGCGATGGCACAGTGGGTAAGTCGTTTGCCTTGCACGCAGCCAACAGGGCTGACCCGGACTGACCCGTGTTTGATTCCTCCACCCCTCTCAGAGAGCCCAGCAAGCTACTGAGAGTATCTTGCCAGCACGGCAAAGTCTGGCAAGCAACCCGTGACGGATTCAATGTGCCAAAACACAGTAACAACAAGTCTCACAATGGAGACGTTACTGGGCCCGCTCAAGCAAAACGATGAACAATGGGAGGACAGTGACAGTGACTTCTAAAAGTACATTTAAATTTGCATGAAAATTATAAGTCTCACAAATACAAAATTTAATAATTGAGATTTTTTTTAAAAAGAAATGCCTGAGTAAGACCTATAAAAGTATGAAAGTGGGTTTTATCCAATAGAGAAAATGTCGGTTTTATGTTAGAAATACTGTATTATATATAATGCTTAAGTATCTGCCTTAATTAAAATATTATGAGAAAAATCTCTAAATGTAAAAAATCACCTGAATAGAAACAAAGAATGTTCAATATAAATGAAACACCAATTATTGAAAAAATATAAACTCTTAGCAAGCTAGGAATAAACAGATCTTAATCTAGTAAAGGGTAACTCTAGACACCATGAGTGAATGCCATACTCACTGTCAGTGCTGTGAAGTTTGTCTATCTTTTAAAGAAACTC